>NC_080784.1:141184053-141839053 GCF_028018385.1 Neofelis nebulosa
TGTCCTCTTTTCATTTCGTTTGCAGGTTATATTTAGAGCCAGAAAAAATACCACAAGTAAAAAGCTCATTCCTGAAAACACATTCCTGACATTTGTTTCTATTTCTTTCACTTAAAAGGTGATGTAGTAATATCAGTAAGAGTATTTCATAACGTTATTTCCTCTTGGGTATACAATCTAGTTTTTCAGTTTTCCAGTCTGTATTCAAAGTAAGATATATTAGTGTAACTTCCTTTATGTTTAAGGAAAAACGATTATTATGAAAACACTTTAGGAAAATCATTTTGGTATTTTCCTTCTCCTCCCATTAGGCCACCTTTTACCTTTGGAAAATAAAGTCATAGACATGCTTATTAAGCATTTGGTTGAAAAGTAAATGTTCAAAAGAAAATATATTTGCGCAGAAGTATCTCTTCAATGAAAATCATCTAAGTCCCACTTTCTAAAATATGAATAAATTATTTTAACATGACCTCAAGGAGAATTATAAACAACCATCTCTCTTTTAATTGAGGTATGAATTTTACATAACTCAGGCACGAAAAATGTAGCTTTTAAAGTTTTTCTCTATAACTGAACTTAATTTGCCTTGTGAGCCCCCATTTTCACTGGTGGCAAAACATGTGATCTTGCCAATGTAAAATAAATGCAGTTATTTTTTTCTAGTTTAAACACATCTCTGAGGGAAGTATTTGGTTGGCTCAGAATTCTCGCCCCCATTCTCCTTCTCACCCTCCTAGGGTTAACATTTTTCCTTTTGATATTGCTGGTCAGATTTCAGGGCACAGGTATCCAATCCAAACTCACTGACATCTTTCCATCCTGCCTTTCTATGTGATACACAATTCACACTTTTGTGTAATTCATACTCTGGTTTTTGAGTGTTGTCCATGCATTCACCTTGAAACATGGGTATTTCTCTTTGCTCTCCAGTTGCCAAGCCCACCCAGCTCATTGTCAAATGATATTTCCTCCCCATAAAAATCTAGCTTTTGAAATATAAGCTTTTTTAACATTGTGAGTCTGTCCAATTTTTCTTTAGATTGGGTCCTCCCCTTCTCTAGGACAAGCCCTTGAAATAAGTATGGTGAGGATGATTACAATGGCCTTAGTAAGTGAAATCCTTAGTTTAAATCTCTAAATTTAGTAATTTTACACACATGCTCCTTTTGAAGCAATCACTTTATTTTTGTGACCACATCAAGTAATGTATTGCTAGAAATTTTGAAAATAAATGCACAAAGAACTGAAGAAAGACAAATTAAAGCCCCATAACCACCACCTGGAGATGATCAGACTTTTGTGAATAGCCTTCTTAGGTGATATAATAAGACAGATAGCAGGGGCGCCTGGGTGGCTCAGTCGGTTAAGTGTCCGACTTCGGCTCAGGTCATGATCTCAGGTCCGTGAGTTCGAGCCCCGCGTTGGGCTCTGTGCTGACAGCTCAGAGCCTGGAGCCTGTTTCAGATTCTGTGTCTCCCTCTCTCTCTGCCCCTGCCCTGTTCATGCTCTGTCTCTCTCTGTCTCAGAAGTAAATAAACGTTAAAAAAAAAAAAGACAGATGGGGCTTTTTGTTCTTGAATTACATATTGACAGCATTTTTAAGCCATTGTGTATTTTCCTGAAGCCTCATTAATAGTTATATAATATTCCATCGTATGGCTGAATCATTATTTAAGCAATTCTCGACTGTTAGAATTTAGGGTGCTATGAATTTATTTTTTCTAAATTAAAAAAACAATGCACTGAGACTTCCAGGGAAGATGGTGGGGTAAGAGGACCCTAAGGTCACCTCATCCTATGGGTACAACTAAATAAAATCCACATCAGTGTAAATAAACCAGAAAACGACCCAAAGACTGGCAAAACAGACTTCTCCACAGCTAAATGTAGAGAAGAAGCCACATAGAAGAAGGTAGGAAGGGCAGAAACAGGTCCAGAGCTAAAAAAAAAAAAAAAAAAAAAAAAAAAAATCATAGGACTGTCTAAGGGAAGGAGGGATGCTTCAGGCTCAGAAAAGAAAGAGGAATGGACCCCACACTGGGCACCCCAGTCATGGGAACCCACAAAGGGTAGACAAATCCCCAGAACATCTGGCTTTGAAAACCAGAGGGGCCAACTACAATCAGTGGGACATAACACCAACACCTGGAACTTTAAAAATCAGCGGGCTCTGCTCTGGGAGAGCCAGGAGGGTAATAAGAAGCGAGTCCCTGCCCTTAAAGAAACAGCACAACAAACAGCTACACAGAGATACCAGCAGAAGCAGTTTGAAAAATGCCTGAGGTCTACAGGATGAAGATTTCTTTACTAATCTCAGAGCCTTGCTGGAGGGACAAGGATTTGGGGGAGATTTCTCTTAGAACAAAAGAGCCCATGGCCACCATTTCCCCTCCCACCCCAGCCTAGAAACACAGACACTTTAGAGAACCAGTGCGATACAAATGCTTTCTACCTAGCTTGCTAACAGCACACCCTGCCCCTGTGCCCTTTTGTGGATATGCCTCCTCCATCCTGGCCTGGGAAGAAGGTTCCCCTGGTGGCTGCAGGTCCCCTCCCACAGTGGACTGGCATGAACCTTGTTGGCACAGCGTGTCCTGTCACACTCTCCTGCAGATGGCCCTGAGACAGAAGGTTTCTAAAGGTGTTCCAGCCGCCCCCCACCCCCACCCACAGAGACCTGTGCAAACTTTACTCCCTGCCCTCTTCTACAGACCTGCCCCCTCCAATATACCTTTGGCTACAACTTATCCAAAGCACTGCCACAGGCCTGGCAGTGTGCAAGCAGCCCCAACAGGGGACAGCACAACTCGAAAGTGACTCCTGCCCAAGGGTGAAGGGAAGATAAACACACAACAGTTTGACTGTAGCTTTAGCAGTGGGCTGGGGGCAGATACCTGGTCTGAGTGCAGATTCTGCCTGGTAATTAAATCTGTTCATGGGACACCACAGGGAAAGCTCCCTGAAGTTCAATGCTACTGTATTTTTGGCAAATGCCTGGTCTGACTCAACTCAAGCCCAAGGTGGCCCCAGACTGGCCCACTAACAATACAGGAACTAAATCCTGTCAGCAACAGGCAAAGAGAGCCAATTGCAGACAATTGGACTGAAGGAAAAAAAGCTCAGCCACAACAGTAGGACATAAGCAACACACACAGGAGACATACCCAAAGTGCTGGGCTCTGATGAACAGGGGATGTGCACTGCTGGGCCTGACAGGACCTCTTCTTCATAAATCCACTACTTTCAAGAGCAGGAGAGGTAGCTGAATTTTCTAACACATAGAAACAAATAGAGAGTTAGACAAAATGAGGAGATAGATGAATATGCCCCAAATGAAAGAACAGGACAAAATCTTAGCAATAGAACTAACTGAAACATAGATAAATAATATGACTGATACAAAATTTAAAGTAATGGTCATAAAGATATTCACTGGACTTGAAAAAAGAATGAAGGACCTTAGTGACACCTTCAACAAAGAGACAGAAAACATTTTAAAAAATAACCAAAGATGAAGAACTCTATAACTTCATCTTCATTTAATAAGAAATTAAAAACACAGTAGAGGGAATAAATGTAGGCTAGAGGAAGGAGAATGGATCAGTGACCTGGAGGACAGAGCAATGGAAAGCAATCGAAGTGAACAGGAGAAAAAAAAATAATAATAAATAAAAATAGACTTAAGGAATTCAGCAACACCATGAAGTGTAATAACAGTCACATTATAAGGATCCCAGGAACAGAAGAGAGGGAAAAGGGGGCAAAATATTTACTTGAAGAAATAAGAGCTGAAAAGTTCCCAAATCTGGAGAAAGAAATAGAAATCCAGATTGAAGTGGCACAGAGAACCCCCAACAAAATCAACCCAAGAAGGTCCACATCAAGACACATAGTAATTAAAATGGCAAAATGGAGTGATAGAGAATTTTAAAAACAACAAGAGAAAATAGCACAGTTACATACAAGGGAAACCTCATAAAGCTATCAGTGAATTTTTCAGCAGACACTTTGAATGCTAGAGGGGAATGGCCTGATATATTCAAAGTGCTGAAAGAAAAATACTTACAAGAATTCTCTATCCAGCAAGGTTAACATTCAGAACAGAAGAGATAAAGGCTTTCCGAGACAAACAAAAGTGAATGGAATTCATGACTACTAAACAAGCCCTATAAGAAATGTTAAAGGGGACTCTCTGAGTGGAAAGAAAAGACCATAAGTAGGAGTAAGAAAAGTTGGAAGCACACAAAAGCAGTGAGATTAAGTGTAACTATAAAAATCAGTCAAGGGATTCACAAAGTAAAAGGAGGTAAATTTTGACACCATGTACCTAACACATTGTGGGAAGAAGAATAAAGAATGGGTTCGAACTTAAGGAACCATCAACTTAATATAGATTGCTATATACAAAAGATGTTATATGTAAACTTAACGGTAACCACAAATCAAAAAAACAGTACTAGATATGCAAAAAAGAAAGAAAGAAAGAAAGAAAGAAAGAAAGAAAGAAAGAGAATTCAAGTATATCACTAAAGTAAACCAGGAAGCCATGAAAGAAGAGAGTAAGAGAAGAAAGGAACAGAGAAGAACTACAGAAACAATCACAAAATAAGTAACAAAATGACAATCAGTACATACCCATCAATGTTTACTTTGAATGTAAATGGACACTCCAATCAAAAGACATAGGGTAACAGAATGTATAAAAAAGCAAGACCCATCTATATGCTGCCTAATTAAACTGAGTACGGAGCCTGCTTAAGATTCTCTCTCTCTCCCTCTGCTCCTCTCCCCCGCTTGCATGCTCTTTCTCTCTCTCTCTAAAATAAATTTTAAAAAACCCTATGAGGTGCCTAGGTGCCTCATTCATTTAAGCCTGTGACTCTTGATTTTAGCTCAGGTCATGATCTCACAGTTTGTGAGTTCGAGCCCCACATCAGGCTCTGCACCATCAGCAGATTCTCTCTCTCTCTCCCTCTCTACTCCTTCCCCCACCAACATAAAAAAAAAAACTTAAAAAAAGTAAAAATGAATAAAAATAAATAAAATCCTGAAGATTGCACCAAAAAACTAACATAACTCATAAACAAATTCAATAAGATCATAAGATACAAAGTCAATATACAAAAATCCATTGTATTTCTATACACTAATAATGAAACAACAGAAAGAGAATTTTAAAAATACAGTAAAACCTTGGTTTGTGAGCATAATTCATTCTGGAAACATTCCTGTAACCCAAAGTACTTATATTTCAAAGTAAATTTCAAGAACCAATGGCTCAGTTGTGAACATGTGACATTCAGCATCATGTACAACTCATATTGCAAGACATCGCTCGTTTACCCAATTAAAATTTATTAGAAATGTTTGCTCATCTTTGGAACACTCGCAGAACAAGTTACTTGCAATCCGGGGTTTTAACTGTAGTCCTATTTACAAGTGCATCAAAAATAATAAAATACACAGGCATGAACTGAATGAAGAAGGTGAAAGACCTGTATTCTTAAAACTATAAAACACTGATGAAACAAACTGAAAAGAACACAAACAAATGGAAAGATATTCCATGCTCATAGATTGGAAGAACATCTGCTAAAATGTCCATACTACCCAAAGCAAGCTACAAAATTAATGCCACAAAAGACCCCAAATAGCCAAAAAAATCTTGAAAAAGAAGAACAAAACTGGAGATATCACAATGCCAGATTTCAAGTTATACTACAAAGCTGTCATAATCAAAACAGTATGTTACTGGCACAAAAATAGACAATGGAACAGAAGAGAAACCCCAGAAACAAACCCACAATTATATGATCAATTAATCTTTCACAAAACAGGCAAAAATATTCAGTGGGAAAAGCTAAGTCTCTTTAACAAATGGTGTTGGTAAAACGGGACAGCAGCATTCAATGAATGAAACTGGACCACTTTTTCACACCATATACAAAAGTAAATCCAAAATGGATTAAGGACCTAAATATGAGACCTGAAACTATAAAAATCCTACAAGAGAGCACAGGCATCAGTTTCTCTGACATCCGTTGTAGCAACATTTTTCTAGATATGTCTCCCAAGGCATAGACAACAGAAGCAAAAATAAACTATTAGGACTACATCAAAATAAAAATCTTCTGCACAGTGAAGGAAACAATCAACAAAACTAAAAGACAACCTACTGAATTGGAGAAGACATTTGCAAATGTCATATCTGATAAAGGGTTAGTATCCAAAAAATAAAGAAGTATATGACTCAGCACCAAAAAAAATAAATAAATAAAATAATAATAATAATAATCCAATTAAAAAATGATAAGACATGAATAGACATTTCTCCAAAGACATCCAGATGGCCAACAGACACATGAAAAGGTGTTCAATATCACTCATCACCAGGGAAATGCAAATTAAAACCACAATGAGATATCACCTCACATCTGTGTTTTATGGCTAAAACCAAAAACACAAGAAACAAGTGTTGGCAGGGATGTGAAGAACGAACCCTTGTGCACTGTTGGTGAGAATGCAAACTAGTGCAGCTGCTGTGAAAAAACAGCATGGAGGTTCATTAAAAAATGAAAACTATAATTACCATATGATACAGTAATCACACTACTGGATATTTACCCAATGAATATGAAAACACTAATTCAAAGGTATATTGCACCCCTATATTTATAACAGCATTAGTTACAGTAGCCAAGTTACGTAAGCAGCCTAAGTGTTAGATTGATAGATGAATGGATAAAGATGTGGTGTATGTACGTATATATAAATATACAATTATTACTCAACCTTAAAAAAGAATGAAATCTTGACATTTGTAACAACATGGATGAATCTAGAGAGTATAATGCCAAGTGACATAAGTCGGCCAGAGAAAGGCAAATACCATATGATTACAGACATGTATAGAATTTAAGAAATAAAACAAGCAAAGAAAAAAAACAAGAGAGAGACAAACCAAAAAACAGACTCTTAACTATAGAGAACAAGCATGAGCACCAGAGGGTAGGTGGGGTGGGGGGGATGGGTGAAATATGTGAAGGAGATTAAAGAGTACGTTTATCATGATGAGCACTAAGGCATATATAGAATTTTGAATCATTATATTGTACACCTAAAACTAATATAATACTATATGTTAATTATACTGGGATTGGAATATAAAAAATATAATATATACAAACAGGATATATACAGGAATTGTTTTTAAGGAAATATTTAAAAAGGTAATATAAAAATATAAAAAATAATCAGTATCAACCTTAAAAAATGCACTAATACTCCAATAGCTAATTCCTTAAATACATTTTTAAATATTTCCTTGAAAACAATTCCTATAAGTGGTTAAAGGATATACATATTTTCTATTTATAGCCATGTGTTGCCAAAATGCTCCTGTCGATAGTAATACGTGACCATCTCTGGCTCTCAACACTAAATGATAGTTATTATCATATAGTGTCCAATTTGAGAAGCAAACATTGTGTCTCATTATTGTTTTAACTTACATATTCTGCATCGTGCATTTATACACTGCTCACCGGACATCTGGCGATTTTTTATGCCCATGTATTCCTCCGCATTCCTAAATTTTCTATTAAGAAATACAACTTTTTAAAATTGATATGTAAAAGATGCTACATACAATTTTCACATTTGTCCTCTTGTATATTAATTTTTCATATAGAGACTTTTAATATACCAAAGCCTGATTTTTCCTCAAATTATAATTCCCTGCCTCCAACATTGCTGGCGTTTGTGCCATCCTTACAGATCTTTTTTACCCTAAAGGCATAAAACATTAGCTTACACTTTTGTGAGCACAGGGGTCATTGGCGCATGCCACCAGCACTTCACAGTGCAGACAGAAATGGGGGTTATCAAGGGAAAGCTGATAAGCAGAGAAGCAGTAGACCACACACCATCTCCAGCCCTCAATTCTCATTGCCCACTGCCCAGGTCAGTGTGCACACGGCCAACATTCCAGCAGACAGGAAACCTGAGTTAGCAATACTTCACATATTTATGAGTCTAAGGGGCACGGGGATCTATTTGATCTGTAACAGTGGAGGCCACCTTGTCGGGGGAGGGCTTTGGTGGAAAGGGGCAGTCTCGGGTCCCCAGCAACTATTCTTTTCTTCTAAGCTAACTCAGACTTGCTGAGCCAGCTCTCCGTGAAGCAACTGAATCAGAAAGAGATTAGCCATCAGAGCCACTGGATTTGTCTCTCCTCAACCTAAATCTAATGGTTGATTATTTTTATATTTAAACTTTTATCCTGGTATTCTCTGGCAGAAGGCAAAATCTGATGATATTTGGTCTCCCTACCAAATTTTCTTAGGAGTAGTTTTACTGATTTTTCACTGAGTCCTCCTGAACTTTGGAAGAAATGACATCAATGTCCACTACTGACACTTTGGATTCTTCCTTTCCATGTTTATATATTTTTATGTATTTTGTTTTGTTGCTTCTTAGGCTTGCACCTCTAGGATAATCTTACACATCCGCAGTGATTGCCAATGTTCTTACCAAGTATTTTAACTTTAATAAGCACACATCTAGGGTTCATGCCTGCCTTCCCCTCATTTACATTTACTTAAAACTTCCTGACTAAAAACAAAAAACTGTGTTGTGGTACCCATATTCCTTCCCTTAGACATGGAAAATGTAGTGGTGCATTAGTCTCTTGACCAGGTGGAGCCAATCAAGCAAAAGCTCTAAGTATGAAGTGGAATAGTGAGTCTATGTAAAAGTCCACTCTGCAGAACAGAATTGCCTTTAGGCTAATTTAATTGCTCCAAATTCTAGGCTGGGAAAAACAAACAACAATGGAAAACCCATTTGCTTCCATCATTCTTCTGATATGATTTTTTTTTTCTTTTTGAAAGTAAATGTCATTTTCTTATTCTATCTGACTTTCGAGTCTTCTCTCAATCAGTTCCAAATTTAAGTGAGGAACAGAGAAGTTATATATAATGTCCTCAAACTCCAACATTATTTATTGTTTATTTACCCATATGCCATTTACACTCCAAAGTGTACAAAACATCGTTATGTTTTCTATCAAGAAAAATTCGCCAAATGAAAAATTTCAGCAAGTATCCAAACCCGATAAACTTAAAATGTAGGCAAAAATAAGTCATAGTAGCACAAATTTTCCACATTAAATAATGCTGTATGAGAAAACAGTGATATTAGAAGCTTAACCTGATTTATGTTATTATATCATTGAGATGGCTATAGTAAGCTGTCACCTCTTTGAGTCTCAATTTTATCATCTGTACACTAAAAAGAATAGAACCTTGTAAGCTTTTCCTGGTGGTTCCTCCAATCAAACATCTGAAAAGGTTGCTACTTGACATAATAACGTCATGTGTAAATCTTATTTTTTTTAATTTTTTAAAAGTTTATTTACTTTTTGAGAGAGAGAGAGAGAGAGAGAGAGAGAGAGAGACGGGTATGAGTGGGGGAGGGGCAGAGAGAGAGAGGGAGACACAGAACCTAAAGCAGGCTCTAGGCTCTGAGCTGTCAGCACAAAGCCTGATGTGGGGCTTAAACCCACGAACTGTGAGATCATGACCTGAGCTGAAGTAGGATGTTTAATCGACTAGCCATTAAACCTTAAAAGTAACTAATGTTTATTAAGCACTAACTACAGATACCATACTAAGCACATCACATATTTCATCTCATTTAAAGCATCCCATAACTCCATGAGTGGGACCCATTGTTGCCCACATTCCACAGCGCAGGGAACTGAGGTCCTGAAAGGGCATATTATTTTCCCAAAGTGCTCCAACTAGTGAATATCAGAGCTCAACTATGAACCTAAAATTCTGACTCTAGAGCCTACCATCTTCACCACAGAGTAAGCCTAAATCATTTATAGAAACTGTCCTCCTTATATCTTGGTCACTCCCAACCCTTTAGGTGTTTTTCATTCCTATTTTTAAAAATAGGAATTTTTTTAGTGGTGAAAGCATAATAGACAATCACAGCATGCAATAGTAGTCATGAGAACTATCGCACAGACTTGACGAAACATTATTAATTTTGTCATATTTTACAGCTATAAAGACTGAGACAAAGCTTGTTTTTCATTTCATAATAGCACAGGGAACCCAGTCTGTATTATCATATGTTATATTTGTAAAATAAATTTGCACTGTCAAGGGAGAAAACTGACTTAAACAGAAGGTGATTAAATGTTTGAAAATAATTCAAGGCACTCTACCATTGAAGTGATTCCAAAAGGTGACATGGATGTAATATAAGAACTACATTAGAGCTCCAGGACTTAGCAAAAGGGTAAGAGCGGAGTTCATTCACGTAGAGGAAGAGAAAATTTTCTTTGGACTAGTTATATCAGATAATATGTTTGTTTAAGGAAAAATAAACAGGTGGGAAAAAGTTCTGCATGCCTAACGTGGAAGGAAAGCATATTTGTGCGTAATACATTGCAGAAACTGTTTTAATACAGCTCATTCTTTCAAAAATATTGCCCTCTACAGTGGCCAAGGTCAGTTTGAATTTAGGTAATCTGCTGTATATAAGTGCAGATCATATATGCTAAACTGATCTCAGAGGTATTTGACACCCTACCTTTTGAAAATATTTTCTCTGTTTATTATTCATGGATTACTAATTTTTCCCTTTGAGATGTGGTAATCTTTAGCTTTTTGTTTTGTTTTGTATCCCAATTTCAAGTGTATAACATCCAAGTTTCCTACTGATAATCAACAACCTTCATTCCTTATTGCTAAAGGCACATGTTATGATTTGGTCACATGCCTTATAAAAGCACTACTGTAAATGTTTCAGGAATAAACGATCCCTTACAACCTAAACACAAGTTTCAGACCTCAAAGACTTCCTGGGAGTGTAACAGTAGTAGCTTGCAAGAACAGGAGCAGCAGAACCTTATTTTATGTGAAATTCATAACAACGCAATCATGAGGTGCACCTAAGAGAGTTTTGAGTCTGTATTCATTGTTAACAGGGGTCTTTAAATCCAATACCTCTGCAATTTTGAAGTCAAACTTTGTGAACTAGGGGGGAAAAATAGGACCAGAGATAAGGGAATTTATTTCTAGACCCCTCTGGACCACTAACTGCATGGCTTATCCTCTAAAAGACCTAGTGTTCTTATCTCTCATTACCAATTCTCTGTATAAAAGCAGAGTATCAAAGGTGGTTCACAGGGCATAAATGTTAGTTAGGCACATGCTTGTAAAAAGCCAAATATCATCACTGCTAGTTAAGAACTTAGAAAAGTGTCTTGCAACAACATATAGTGGTATCTTTTAAGAAACAGTGAGATCGCAGGATATAATTTAGGAACAAATTCTTAAGGAAGTTAAGATTATAGTTTTGGTTCAACAGCAATGTAAGGGACAGACCTAGAGATGATATACAAGGTGAGTTGGCAGGGATCCATAATTCATTTTATGCCCTTCATAACATCTAAAACAGTGCACTGCATAAAATAGGCACTTTGTAAATGTCGCAACTGAAATGAACACACGCTCAGAGATGTTTCCTTCTTAAATTTGGCTGAATAAAAACTACTGTGCACCAAGTTTGTACTTTCACACCGTGGAGCTGGCTACAGGTCAAGTGTGATATGGGCATGGATCATAACATTTTGTGGATAGTGCTTTTTGCAGTAGTGAAATAAATTGACACTGGAAGTAATTTACTCTGACAAGAATGAGGCCAAGGTTCCAGTATTAGGTGCCCCACTACAGGCTATATGAAGTGAGAATTCAAAGAGAAATGGCTTTTCTCAAGATTTCCTTCCTAGAAACACTGAGGAAATACGACCTGGATGACTGAAGTTTAGATGTAATTGAACAGCGTTTCTCAAACAAGGTTTGAAACCGGAAGCAGTGTCAGCTAAAGGAGGAAGGTCCCTGGTGTACCAATCACAGATTTCTGGACATGATCCTGTAGGATCCAACATTTGCTATCAGCCACTTGCCTATCAAATGTACAAATGTTGAATGTGTGGATGTATGAGAGATAGCAAGCATGGTGCATTAATTACTTAGGATTCCAAAATATTAGGAGAGGCTGGGACAAATGACCTGAATAACATGAAAGCATCATAGAGTGTTTAAAAAAATGTAAATTGCTGTTTTTATAAACAAACTCATGAATTCTTTTAGTGCAGAATGAAGGGCTTGGCTTAATGATAATTCAAATTAAAAATATGATGTTCTGGCTTACCATAACATTTTAGTTAAGTTTATATCCTGACTTGATGGTGGCATAAGACAATACAATCGGGATACACTACTACAGGTAGTGTCTAGATGACAGAAATCTACAGAATACTGTGCTCCGTGTTAGTATATTGTAGTCTACACTATCATGTAGCAAAGTAATGAGCCTAGTTCCAGGTCACATATTGGAGCTCCAATATGGGCTCTCCCCTCAAGCTATTCTCAACCTATGCTCATGTATTTAGCAATAGTATACAATCTCATAGCTTTAACGAACATCTGTACACTCAACAAGCCCAAACTTCAACTTTGATGGAGACTCCCACTCCGAAGCCCAAATTTTTACATCGATGCCTATTTAACATGTTTGCTGGGACGTACAATAAGCATCTCAATGGAATTTGACCTCTATTTCACGCCACACACACAAAAAAGTAAATTCAGGTAAAAAATACATCTAAATATAAATAATACAACTTCTAGAGGATATCATAAGAGTATATATTTGTGACTTGGGGATAGCAAAGATATCATAAACAGGACAGAAAAACTCCACCTATAAAGGCGAAACAAACTAATAAATTGTACCAAATTAAAATTAGGAACTTCCATTAATAGATTGAGTCAAAGTAGAGCTAGAGAAAATATTCCCAAGCCAAATAATCAACAAAGAGTTTTAATCCTGAACATATGGAAAATATCTTAAATTGTTAAAAATGAAAAAAACACAGTAGAAAAATGGACAAGAGTCTTGAATAGACATTTTTCAAAAGAGGATATCCAAATGGCCAATGAACATATGAAGACCTCATCAATAATCAGAGATATGCAAATTTAAACCACAATGAGATAACATCACGGAGATATTTAAAATCTCTAAAATAAAAAACTAAAATACTAGGGGCACCTGGGTAGCTCAGTAGGTTAAGCATCTGACTTCTGCTAAGGTCATGATCTTGTGGTCTGTGAGTCTCAGTCCCTAGTAGGACTCTGTGCTGACAGCTCAGAGCCTGGAGCCTGCTTGGGATTCTGTGTCTCCCTTCTTCTCTGCCTCTCCCCAACTTGTGCTCTGTCTCTGTCTCTCTGTCTCTGTCTCTCTCTCAAAAATAAATAAAAATTAATTTTAAACATTTTTTTGAATATTTATTTTCGAGGGGGGGCGAGGGGTAGAGAGAGAGGAAGACACAGAATCCGAAGAAGGCCCCAGCTCCGAGCTGTCAGCACAGAGCCCGACGCAGGGCTCGAACTCACAAACCATGAGATCATGACCTGAGTTGAAGTCAGGAGCTTAACTGACTTAGCTACCCAGGCACCCCTAAAAAAATTTTTTTAACAGAAGTACCAAATGTTAAAGAGACTATGAAGCAATAGGAGCTCTCATACATGATTGCTGGGAATATAAATTGCTCAGTTATTTTGAAAAGTGACATTATCTACTAGAGTTGAACATAAACATATTTTATGACCTAACAATTTCAGCTGTAAATGTACATCCAATAGAAAATCATATATCTATGTGCACAAGGACATGTACAAGAATGTTCACAGTGCCATTACTCACAGCAGCCTCAAACTATACACAATCCACTGTCCAGAAATAGAAAAAAAAAAAAAAAGAGAGAAAAATAAATTGGATTACATACAATGGAAAACCACAGAGATGAAATAGTACACACTACAATACACACAATAACATGGGTGACTCTTACAAACAAAATATTGAGTTAAAGGAGTCAGACAATATGGTTCTATTTATATAAAATTTCTAAAGTGACAAAACTATTCAATGGCATTAGAAATTAGAATAGTGATTATGTTTGGGGTTAGGGAAGTAGTGACTAAATGGGCTGGAAGGGGGCTTATGTGATCACCTGTAATGTTCTTTTTTTTAATTTGGGGGTACTGATCAAATGGTTTGTTCATTTTATGGTAATTTATGCAGCTGCTCATTTATGAGTCATGTATTTGTATCTGTATGCTATACTTTGATTTTTTTGAGTTTTAAGGGATATTGCAAATGGGGGAGCAACAAGAAAAATTTAATGAGAATACTGAAAGCTTAAACAGTGATTGAAGGAATTAGAAAATTTAACTTTAAACAGCCCAGAAAATTCAAAAGAAAAAAAAATGAAAGTTCTCTTCAAACATTACACTGTGGCAACAGCATTATTTTATATTGCTCAAGAAGAGGAACATAAAAGAAGGTAGATATTCCCAGCACTATCAATGATTAGAACGCTCTGAAATAGAAATAACCTGCAAAGAACTGAGCTACCTATCATTGAAAATATTTAAATTATTGAAACAGAGGCTGCATAGCCATCTGCCAGAAAAGCTGAAAAAGTTATTCCCAGTTGAAAGAGAAGCTGAACAAGATAAACTCCACTCTCTTCATTTCTAAGATGCTATGGCTCATGATGAAATCGGCATTAAAGGTATTTGTCCCTCTCTCCTTTCCATATTCACTCCCTTTCTCCCTCTCCCAACTCCAAAAAGATAATAATAGAAAATGAGATTTTTTTGATTTTCTCAATTCTATGCCATCCAGGTGAATCACACCAAGACCTGCAAGTATGACGGGAACCCTCGCCTGGGGCCAGGTATCGAATGCTAAGTATTTCATTCCCTGCCAACACTTCCCCCAAAGAGGAAAGTGTTTTGGAACTGGATGTTCTTCCTCCTCAAATATTTTTCCAAGAATCTTGGAGAACTCCATCATCTCAGAAAACACACAGGAAAATATGTGCATAATTTCCCTTGCTCTATAATTTAACTATTTCATACCTGATCACAGATGCCAAAGTGGCGTGCAATTTCCTTTCAATGACACACCTTCATTGCTTAGGTCTATAGAACCCCCCGTAAACAACATCACTTTATTGAATTTTATATTCATTTTGACATATTAGTTTTAAATACTTAAGAGATAATTTTATTTAATCACTCTTTTTCCCATCCAATAAGGTACAGAAAGCATTTGCATCAAAAAGTCACCTTCGTAATGGCTTATCAAGTAGCATCTATTGCCAAGCCACCCAGACATAATGCCCAAAGAGTTCCTATATCGTTTGATACAGATATTACTTCTCCTGTTATTCCTAAAAATCTTTTAAAAATGGGAACATCTGCTTTTCCAAAAACTCCATTAATAAATGAACAAAACTTTTTCTATAGGTATATGTAAATTACATATATACATGAACATATTATGCTTACATCAAACATTAGATTCTTGGTAGTAAGCAGATAATGACATAATTCTACTTTAAAAAATAAAAAAAAACTGTAATTGTTGAGAATTAAAATATATCTAGCATTATTAATAAAAGACGTACAGGCATAGTTGAGCTTATTCATGGAGGAATAAAGGAAGGACAAGAGAAAACACTGCATCCAATAAGAAAATCAGTTTTATCAGCTAATCCATGGAGAAGCTCAGAACTCAGAAATTATAGTTACACAGAAGTCAAGGAGTGAGAAGTGGGGTCGAGAAGGTCAAACAAAAATACACTCCACCTGCATGAACAGAATTATCAATAGCCCGACAGCCATGCCCCTTAAATGCCCAGAAAAAAGACTGAAGATTATGACTTAGAGAAACTGAACAAAACCCCTGGAGAGAATGCGAGCAGGCACTGGGTGTCACAGAACAAAGTCCTCCACATTTAAGAAAGTCTCTGTCTAATGGCAAGTTTCCTGACCAATCATACATAGGTTAAGGCAAAAGCTGTCAGAGCTCACAGTCAACTTTTAAGTTGCCCTTTTCTTAAATATGAATGAATAACCAAGGATCACTGGACATTTCAGGAAAATCTTGCAACAAATACATACAAGAAAAGATTTAGCCTGGAAGACACAGAAGTAATTTAGGAAACAGAAAATTAATGAGCAAAACAAAACAAAAAACTCTAGTCTCCTCAGAGATCACTTAAGAACAAATACTAGAGTGAAGGCACATCAGTTAACAGTGATATGTCTTTCAGCCTGTTCATCTCAAATGATTAGATCAGGATGGAAAAGGAATAAGAGGAATAGGTAATCAAAGTTAATAAATTAATCACAGACACTGAGGCAATTTTGGAAACTGAAAAATACCCAAATACTTAAAAACGAACAAATTTTAGAAAATTTATGGGTCAAATAATCAAAGGAGAAATGAGAAAGTAATTTGTACTGCATAAAAAATAAATAGCATGGAAATGAAAACGTGACATATCAAAATATCTTGTGGACTAAAACAGTGCTTAGAGGGCAGGGTATAGCATGAAAACACCCATGTTAGAAAATAAGTCTCAAATCAAAAACCTAAACTTTCATCTTAAGAAACTAGAAAAAGAAGATCAAGTTAAACCCAAAGTAAGCAGCAGAAAAGAAATAATAAAGAGCAAATATCAATGATATAAACACAAAATCAATAAAGATCAATGAAGCTAATAGTTGGTTCTATGAGAAAAATCAATAAAAGTGATAAACCTAGGCCAGACAGCTCAGGAAAAAAGGAGAAAACAGAAGTCACTAATATCAGGAAAGAAAGTGGATAGCAGTATTTCCCTTCAGACATTAAAATTATAAAGGGAATAATATGACTGACTTTATGCCAAGAAACATGACAAAATATGAGTAATAACACAAAACAGGCATTCAACAAAAGACAACTATCTTTATAATTGTAATTGTTAACACTGCAAAAGTTGGTTAAACATGAAGAGAAATAGAGATTTTAAAAAAAAGAATGAAAGATAAACTGACCCTTCTGAGATTTTCTGCCCATCTCTCAAGATCTAAAGAAGAATATAAATGTATTTGGCCCTTATGCTAAATGAAGCAGTTATTCTTGCTATCCTGACTGCAATGAAGACATTGGTTCAAATCTAGTCCCTTCCCTTAAACATCTCTACTCAGGATGAGTAAAAAATACAGACTCATAATGGTCAGATATGTAGAACTGGTCCAATGAAAAGCACATGCCAACATATCTACTGTTTGGGGAATTTTTTTTTCACCTAAAGGAACACAACCTTGTGAAGACCCAGCTGTAAAATATACCATTCCCCGGGGACTCAAGAGTAGGGGACAGGAATGGGAAAGTCCAACTCTGGTTCATTTTAGCTATCACATCTAAACAGAATACTACTTCAAAAGCTTAGCTGTCAAGAGCATTGAATTAATTCATAGCATACTGGAGTTAAGGAGAAAAGGAGAAATCAACATGATTGCTAAATTTGTGTTGGTGACCCAAACCTTGCTGAGATCATACATACCAATGTCTTCAAGTTTGTTTGTAAAATTAATAGGAAAATCCTTTGAATATGATGCAATACAATTTGCTCTTAATACTAAAAACATTAAATTACAATTGTTAGGTATTACAATTTTCTGCCAAGTTCACCATCACGTTCTGCAAATTAGATTTTGCCATAATGCTCATAAATAAAGAGTAATGAACTACTCATAAAGAGTGATCACAAGTTGTATTCCTCTTATTGCTCTGAAGGTCAGCTCTGTTATTTATTATAGTACAGTCAACATCTTCTCTGACAGCTTATTTTCACTAGAATCTTCCTTATGAGGACCACTGTTAGTTTTAAGAAGTGAAACTATTTGTTGACAGAAGAGCTATTTAATTCATTCATTTCTAATAAAATATTGCATTTTATTAGAAAAAAGAATTTTTCTTTTTCATTGCTGTTTTGAATCATTCACAATTTGAAAGCCATTGTGTTTGTTAATGTTAGGCAGCCAGAAGTTTTTAGTTTTTAAATTTATGCATTTGAAGAAAAAAATATTACTATCATGCTGCATCAAGGATCAAATACTTTCATGAATATACTTGGCTCTCACTACACATGTCCAAACCCAAAACAATCTATAAATGTTTCTACAGTTATCTAGGGAAGCAGATTTTACAATTTCATTAACATAAGACATTTCAAAAATAAAAGCCCTTACCATATCAGCACATACAATAATTTTACATTTTATTGGAGCCACTCTATTCTGATTTTCTCTTTCCAAAGTTTGTAGCAATTTTTCAATAGTTCTTAGTTAACCTTTAAATTGCTGTGTGAAAACACGGTATATAGAAGTGGACTGAGAGGAACTGATAGCTTTCTTAGATGCCCATAGAGCATGAATCCATAGACTCCAACTTAACCAATGCTTTTTGTGGTTTCCTCTGGATGGATGGAACTGGAAGCTACTGTTCTCACAAAAGGATTCTGTGTTAGAGAGAAACCTTACTCATTTTAAGATTGTAGTCAAGGTTCCTTGGCTGTAAACCAAAAATTGGACTGTAAGCAAAATGAAGAATTTTTGGAATGGTCCTGCAATATATCTCTCCCAGATTTATAATGTGTTTAATGTTTCTTTATTTCTGAGAGAGAGAGAGAGAGAGAGAGAGAGAGAGAGAGAGGAGAGAGAGAGAGAGAGTGAGAGAGACAGAGCGTGAGTGGGGGAGGGGCAGAGAGAGGGAGACACAGAATCTGAAGCAGGCTTCAGGTTCTGAGCTGTCAGCACAGAGTGGGGCTCTTACCCACTAACCGTGAGACCATGACTTGGGCCGAAGTCAAACGCTCAACCAGTTGAGCCACTCAGGTGCCTCTATTTCTCCCAGATTCAAAGGCAGTGTTGAATATTTCATACATAGGAGTAGATCAGGGACTTCAGCAGCTGTTGGTCATGAACCATTTCTTTAAAGGGGTTAGTGTCAATGATTCCTTGGCTCTCTAACTCACCATTTCTAATGTTCCTTCCCAATCAACAGAATCCAACTGGCCTAGGATAAATCAGTTATCTAAGAGGACAGGAATAGGCAGGACACACATGGCCTCTAGAGGGCCTCTTCTGAATCTGAGTTCCATTCCCAGAGAAAAAAAGAATTCTAAGTTGCCACCCCAAGATTTGCCCTTTTGGCTACATTTTTTATTTATTCTTTATAAACATTTTACTTGACATAATAAATTCACTGGTAATTACTCATTTAAATTTTTTCCAAAAATAGTTCCCTGCTTCTGTTTATGACTATGAAATACTTCATGCATAAAGAAAATTATAAAAGAGGCTAACACGCCTAACACTTATTAACATAACTACCATAATTAATACTCAGGTATCCAACATCCAACTAAGCAGATTACTCAAATCTTTCTATTCTCCCATACTGGCACCATAATTTGTGTAGAAATAAGACACATAAGAGCCTATTTTCATTTCTATTCTTCTTCCCCGTTACCCTTCTAACCACCTCCTATCTTGCACAATGGAACGACTTTACAAAATTCAGTGTGTATTATCCTTATGTAGTTTTTTTAAAAAAAATGTTAATGCTTACTTATTTTTGAGAGAGAGGGAGAGAGAGACAGAGCGTGAGTCGGGGAGGGGTAGAGAGAGAAGGAGACACAGACTCTTAAGGAGGCTCTGGGCTCTGAGCTGTCAGCACAGAGCCCGACGCAAGGCTTGAACTCAGGAGCTGTGAGATCATGACCTGTGTCTAAGTCACAGGTTTAACGCGTTTAACTGACTCAGCCACCCAGATGCCCCAATCCTCATATAGCTTTTATGATTAAAACATGAGATTATCTATAAAAAAAGACTGTCAATTTTTTTGTATGGTTTTTAAATTTTTAAGTAATGATTTTTGTTGTTTACTGTATTCTAAAAATGTTCTAAGCACTTTGCCAACAGTGGTTCCTTTAATATTCATGTCCATTTTACTAACTTGTTATTGTCACTAATCCAATGGGCAGATAAGGAAACTGAGATATAGAAAGGAACAGCACTTGTCAGTGACTGAGGGAGGGTCATCCTGCACATATCATTCAGAAACATGCCTTTTTTTCTTTTAACTTTACATGATGTTTTTAAGACAATCCACACTAATATACAGAGTACACCTACTTTTCACATTGATTGCTGTGTAATGTCCCATTTTATAAATGGGCCACAACTTCTCACTTAGGTTCTTAGGTTCTCACTTAGGTTCTTAACTTCTCACTTAGGAACCTAAGAACACTTAGGTTCCTTTGCTATATTCTAAGTAATGCTACAATGCATGTGCTTGGAATTACCTTCTCATACATGATTGACAGTTTCTCACAGATACATATCTACTAGTTTAAAGATTATGCACATCTTTCTCTTTATCAGACCTTATTAAACTGGTCTCTGAACTCTGCCTAACAATGTATGAAATGTTGAATCACTGAACGTGATTTCTTCTTCACATCCTCACCTGCATTTGGCAAGATCTGCCATTTTATTTTTTTTTCTTATCTGTGTATGTAAAATATATAACTCGTTTTAATTTTCATTTATCTGATTACGAGTACAGTAGAGCATGAATCGATTCATGTTCCTGTGCCATATTGTCTTAATAAGGGTAGCTTTTTAATATGTTATTATATGATAAGACTAGTTATCTACAACATTACTCCTATTTTTCAGTTTTCCCATTATTTTTAGAAAGTGTAGCATATTCATTTATTAAAGATAACTAATGGCCTTAATTATGAAGTAATTTTTCTGTAATTAAGTCCTTTGCAATAATATACACATACATATATGTGGCAGGTACCATGACCAATAACATGTTGCTTTCCTTCTGCCACTCAGATGGACCATATTTCCCAGTCTTCCCAAATAAGTGTGACCATATGACTGAGTCCAGGACAGAGTACTGTAAACCAGATTTCCAGTTTTGGCCTGTAAAGAATCTCCTGAATGATTCTTCTTTCTCTCTCCCTTGAGTGATTCTCAATATCCAGAGCATTTTCAGAAGCTAAGTAATAAAGATAATGGAGCTTATCTACAATACAGGTCCCTGAATAAGTACATGAAACAGTAAAAGCCCTACTGTGAGTTTAACATGGATAAGCAACAGAGCTAAAGTGAGAAAGCAATAAATTTTTATTATATTAGATCATTAAGATGTTTTTTTGTTTTCTTATGTAGCTCATTTTACCATAATTAATACTTCATGTATATATTATATATAATATATACAGGATTATATATATAATTATATATATAAATAATTAGAGATATAATATATAGAGAATTATATATTAAAGAAGGATTATATGTATATATATACATATATATACACACACACACATATATATATATATATATTCATATAATCTTTTATCTGAAAACTCTGGAGCTAGAATTGTTTTAAAACTAGAATATTTTTCTTTTAGCAAGGTAATATGGTAGGTATACATATACAAATCAACATTCCCAGGTAAGCCTAGGACAGCGTCCAATAACCAAACACATTACTTTTTCTGCAATGAACCAAAGGGACAGCCACACTAAGTGAGATAAAATCTATAAATAGTCCCATTTCAGATCAGGTTTCATTGCCAAATTACTCGGTTCCAAATTTTAAAAATTTCTTTGGTTTTCAGAACTTTAAGGATTTTAGATTGGTAGTTAAAAGGAATGTGGACTTAAGCGTCACATAAACTTTACTGGGGCATTTGCTATGAGTAAATCAGCAGGACTTTTACCATTTTTGCCCTTATTTTTGTTTACAAAGAGGAGCAATGCATTCTTAGGTTATTCATACTTCTATTAATGTCTAAACAATCCTATTACATTTCATTATTAGACAAATAGCTAAAGTCACTTGCTTGCGTAGAACTTTGGGAATTATAGCAACTCAATAATGTGACCAAGCAATTCATTTTTCAAATTTTAGCGACTTGTGTCAATTTTCTTCTTTTTTCTATTCCACAAGTGCCCAAAAGCATTCAGATAGACAAATGCCATATGATTTCACTCATATGTGGAATTTAAGAAACAAAACAAATGGGTAAAGAGGGGAAAAAAGAAACAAGAGAACAGCAAACCAAGAAACAGACTCTTAACTATAAAGAACAAACTGATGGTTACCAGAAGGGAGGTAGATGGGAGGATGGGTTAAATAGGTGATGAGGATTAAGGAGTGCACTTTTTGTGATGAGCACTAGGTGATGTATGGATGTGTTGAATCACTATGTTGTACGCCTGAAACTAATATTACAGTGCATGTTAACTAAACGGAATTTAAATTAAAACTTTGAAAAAAAGATTGCACTAACTTTGAAAATGCTCAGTGTTTAGAAAGTAGTAAACTATATTCCCACTCCTATGACCACAGTTTTTATATCCACAAACATGTCTTTCATGAATGCATTCTGACATGATGCTGGTTCTGAATCATGAGTAGATTTGCTGCCTTGATTCTGTCAGTCCAACAAAACAGCACCCATTACATATGGGAACATGTACTAGTGGGTTAAGATTTAAATGGAAAAGTTTATTATATATGCAAAATTTCTGGACCCAAAAACCATGTTTGCACTTATGATTATTTGTAAACGAAGAGGACTTTGCAGTAAAACACGTTTTATTTTAATTCAAATAGCTGTTCTCATTTTAGAAATGGGACACTAAAGAAGCAATTAAAGCTTCATATAAAAATGATTGATAAATTTAAATATCTTAAACAAAAATACTTTTTTGCGTATATACAATTACATTATTGAAAGAGTAGCATTCTTTTCTTTCAAAAATGGCTAAAACTAGCCTTTTGCATCTGCAGTGCATGTTGGCAGTGTCCCTCCCAGATCCCCTTTCCCAGGCTGGTGCACCCAGCTCCAGATGCTGCAGGTGTTAATGGCTAATGGTTCACACCTGCTCTCTCCTCAGAAAGAACTGCCCTTATCTGACCTGAGCCACTTTACTCCCTCCTTCCCCAACCCTTTCGGCAGCTGATGATTAATTGATAGACATAGGAAGGGGGAAGGAGAATGTATATATAGCACACCGCCCCTCTTGCCTCCAGGAAAAGCAAACTCTGAAACAATTCATGCACTGGTGCTTCCTGTGTGATCAGAGTGAAGCTAGACGTCTCTGCCCACTTTTGTCTTCTATACTATCATGCTTCCATCATGCCCTTAACGGGTTTCACATGAGAGACCTTTCTCATTGAACTCCTTCCACTAAAATCTGCATCTTAGGCTCTACTTCTAGGGAACCAGAAGTAACAAAACTCATATTACAATTTATTTTTTACAGAATACATATTCCTTATATTTTATTAAACACCTACTAAGTATTAGTTTATTTGTGCCTTAAACATTATACAATTTTTTCTAGAAATATCTCAACTGTGTGAAAATGATTGCCTCCATATTGTGGTTAGGAAAACTCAGGCTCTGTACAGTTGAAATAGTGTTTAGTGTTTACAAAGTAATGGTTAGCCTGTAATAAGTGGGAAATCCAAGAATCAACCCAGATTAACATGGCTCTATAACATCTGCTCTTTCCAAAATTTCTCACTATCCCTATATCATATTTTTTTATCTAGGAACTAAAGAATTAAAGATCTATTCAACTATACTCTTTTCAGTAAAATGTAAGTTGATGTGCATTTTATTTTCCAAACACTGATGTCATTTGTTTAAAATGAAGGTACCATTGAATGAGTCATATAATTTCCATAAGGGTTTATTAATGGACAGGCATGGATTCAATTAAAAAGGAAATAAACATCTGTATAATACCTTCATTTTCTTGAAAGGGAACATTTTATAGAAGTTGGAAAATAGCAAGGAGGGAAAAGATCATGTCAGCACAATGTTACTGGTCATATACAACGCAATCTTATGTTTCATAGAGATTTCAACACAGGAAATGGGTATATTAGGAACTGCCTAATTCATAGGTTTTCCTTACCCATGTACAGTGGTTTCTTTGAATGACTCTGAAGGAAAAGTTGTAAGCAGTGCTTTTATACCAGCTTCAATAATGCATATTTCAAAGCCCAAACTAGTCAGCCATGTAACTGTTTACACAGTCAACATTCAGTGGGAAAATAAGTGTCAACAGGTTCCACTTTCTCAGCCCGGAACAGCATGTGACCTTTCATTACAATCCTCATGAGTCTCTGATTAGGAAGGGCATATTTTATTTTTGTTTTTTTTTTCCATTCAATAAATTCAGGATTCTTAGTTTACTACCATCTGAAAAAGGATAACCCATCCCCACTCTGCCACTTAGCCACTTAAAAGAGTTACATAATCCCTATTACATTAGAAATAGTGTAGGGAGGGTCAATGTCTTTTCCATCTTTGTTTATGGCAAATGGCAAAGTGGTTTGCAGAGAGTAGAAAAGTAATAAAGTAGACTGTGGTTTCCTATAACATAAAACAAAATCCATTACGTAAAGTATTTGTTTTAATATTCTGATTTCTATAATATCTTGCTAATGGCCACCAATCTTTAGATCTCTAACAAAATCTATATCTGATTGTCTTAAGGAAACCTTTCAACTATCTTTTCTAAAAAGAGATGCAAAACTATTCAGTGCTTCCCTTGAAAACTATTGCATGTTTTCTACAATTTCCTTTTTATTCACTATTGTAGCTCTAGCAACACTATAATTTTCTTTTACTGCAGAAATCACATTTGTTAAATATTTGTCATGTATCATGTAGTGTGCCAATTTTCTTTTCTGAATTTTCTTTTCAATAATCAATATTATGATGAGGGTATTCTTTTACTCCCTATACTATAGAACAGGGTATTTGGCTTGGAAAACTTAGCACAGATCTTTTGTGATCTGTCATACTGGGTAAGCAATAAATCTAGACCTTGAATTTAGTTCCTATCCACCTCTAACTTGTATGCTCTTAACCACTCAAATACAGTAAATCTTCTAATGCTAGGATCACACTTGTCTCCCCATTAAAAATTATCAACTGCTCATGCCCTACTGAATCCCCCAAATAGAAACACAAGAATAGTACTCAACCCCCATTTCCTACATCAAAACAAATAACATGCTTTGCAGTTATCTCCAAAATTGCTGAGCTCCATCTTTATCCACTATTCATTCTGTCATTTCTTTATCCCAGCCTTTTACTATCTATTATCTAAAATGTTATAGTGGCCTTTCAGTTGGCCTCCCTTCTCTTATCTTGTTCCCCACTCCTACAGGGATATTTATTCCCACCTACTGCTGCCAGTGTATTCTTAAAATGCATGTCTGATCACATCAACCATTTGTCTAAATTCTTTGAGTGTTACTCATCATCTACAGAGCACTGTCTGTGCTACTGAGCGCAGCACAACAGAGCCCTTAGAGATGGCTGTTGCCTATCTCTTTGGCTTCCTGACCTTTTACCCCACATTAATTTGAGACATATTTACAAGGTAGAGTTGACTGGGCTTGGTGACCAAGTGGATGTAAGATCTGAGGAGTAGAGGAGGAAAAGAAAATTAACTTCAGTGCATACAAATGTAAGCATCTGAGGCATAGCAATGTGTAGATAAACACTGGAGTAGACTTTAGGAGATCTTCTTTCTTCAGTTATCTACTTAACATTTCAACAACTTCGTTTGTCATAACAACTCAAACTCAATATACCCAAAAGCAGATCCATGATCTCTTTTTGCCCCATTCCTGATCTTTGAGTGCACCATATTTATCCATCCATCTCTCCAGCTGTAGAGGCCAGTTATCCATGTCCACTCCCTTTGTTTCAACCCTGATCTTAACTATATCTTGTCACCACATCCTTTTCAATATTACCTTCTAAATATCTCTCAAATCAGTTCTCTTTGTCTTCCCTCTCATCTTCCTGATCCAAGCTATTATTTCATCTTTTCTAATCTGATTTCGCATGTATTGGCATGTATCTTGCATGTTTTATTCTCTCTGTAGTTCATTCTCCATACGAAGATGTCCTAATTATTTTGTCTGAAAATCTGATATCATCTCCTGATCCATTTATATGCAATGAGAGATTTTTCTGTTTTTCCTTCATAGCACCTGTCACAGTTGTAATTTTGATTTTTTGTATGCTTACTTGATTATTGACTTTCTTTCCCAAGCAACTTTTAGCTTCATAAGGCACTTGAAATCCATTTGTTTCTCCAGAAGTCAGTATAATGCCTAGTATAGAATAGCTATCACCATTTAATGAATAATTGAATAAATTAATTAATAGACATGCAGCAGTGGATCCATGGGGCTGGATGCATAGGATCTGGATGATTCCAAGGAAAAATGTGCATAGTGGAAAGGATGCAGCTTCAAGTAGAGGTATAAGGTAGTCAGCTCAAGAAAGAGAATGAAATCAAAAGTCAGAAGGAAGTAAGAAAACTAAAAGATCATTATATCATAGATACCAAAATAGGAGATAAACCTATTGATAAACTATGTAAAGAAAGCTCAGAGTAATCTAGAAGGAAATAGAAAACTATTGTCTCACACTGACCCATTTTACTTCTTTATTCTAATTTCCACCTAGTATTTTCTTCGCACAATCATCACATTTTGACCATTAAAATTTTCTTTAGTCTCTATCATAGACATGAAATGTTCTCAAGATATTACATCTTCATTCAAGCAACCTCTATAATTTTACCATTTCTGTAAAGGTATTTTTGGAGACTGCAAGGGAAAAAAGAACACTTCTAATCCCAGCTTCATTTAAATATGTAACTTATTTAACATTTTCACTGATTTTTCTAAGAAAATGATTTCTCAGAAATCATTGTGTGAATATTTCACATGAATATCTCACGTATTCACACAATACGCTTAGTTATCTGATTTTTTAAAGTTTGTATTTAAATTCCAGTTGGTTAACATACAGTGTAATATTAGTTTCAGGTGAACAATATAGTGACTCTACACTTCCACACAATATCCAGTGCTCATCACAGCAAATGCACTCCTTAAGCCACATCACCTTTTCAACCCATACCCCCTACCCACCTCCCTTCTCATAACCATCAGTTTATTCTCTATAGTTAAGAATCTTTTTCATGGTTTGCTTCTCTCTTTCTCTTTTTTCCCCCCTTTGCTCTTTTGTCTCTTAAATAGCACATATGAGTGAAACTATATGTTACCTGTCTTTCTCTGACTTATTTCCCTTAGTGTAATACTTTCTAGCTCCATCCATATCATTGCAGATGACAAGATTTCATTCTTTTTTATTGCTGAGTAATATTCTATAATTCCATAGAATTATTCTATAGAATATTCTATAATATTCTAATATTCTAATATTATAGAATATTATTCTATAGAATATTCTATTATTCTATTAATCTATATTCTATAATATTCTATTATTCTATAAAATATTATAGAATATTCTAATATTATAGAATATTATATTCTAATATTCTAATAATATAGAATAAATTCTATAGAATATTCTATAATATTCTATAACATATATTTTTTTCCATAATAATATTCCATATGTATATATATACATATATACATGTATATATATCTTCTTTATCCATTCATCAATTGATGGGCATGTGGGCTATTTCCATAATGGGACTATTGTAGATAATGCTGCTATAAACATCAGGGTGCATGTATCTCTTTGAATTACTACTTTTGTATTCTTTGGGTAAATACCTAGTAGTACAATTGCTGGATTGTAGGGTAGGTCTATTTTTAACTTTTTGAGGAAACTCCATACTGTTTTCCAGAATGGCTGCATCAGTTTGCATTCCTACCAACAGTGCAAGAGGGTTCCTCTTTCTCCACATCCTTGCCAACACCTGTTGTTTCTTATGTCATTAATTTTAGCTATTTTGACAAGTGAGAAATGATCTCATTGTAGTTTTGATTTTCTTTCCCTTATGATAAGTGATATTGAGCATCTTTTCATGTGTCTATTGGCCATCTATATGTCTTCTTTGGAAAAATGTCTATTCATGTCCTCTGCCCATTGTTTAATTAGATTATTCATTTTGGGGGAGTTGCATTTTATAGATTCTTTATATATATTGGATACTAACCTTTTTTTTAAAAGAGAGAGAAAGTGCACAAGTTGGGGAGAAGACAGAGGGGGAGTGAGAAATAATCATAAGCAGGCTCCACACTCAGCATGGAGCCTGACATGGGTTTCTGTCCCAGGACCCTGGGATCATGACCTAAGCCAAAATCAAGAGATGGACGCTCAACTGACTGAGACACCCAGGCTCCCCTGACTACTAACCCTTTATCAGATATATCATTTGCAAACATTCTCTTCCATTCTGTAGGTTGCCTTTTAGTTTTGTTGATTGTTTCCTTCACTGTGCAGAATTTTTTTATTTTTATGTAGTCCCAATATTTTATATTTGCTTTTGTTGCCCTTGCCTCAGGAGACATATCTAGAAAGAAGGTACTAAAGCTGATGTCAAAGAAGTGACCACCTTCTCTTCCAGGATTTTTATGGTTTCAGGTCTCACATTTAGGTCTTTAATCCATTTTGAGTTTATTTTTGTGTATGCTATAAGAAAGTGATCCAATTTCATTCTTCTGCATGTAGCTGTCCAGTTTTCCCAACACCATTTGTTGAAGAGACTGTTGTTTTCCCATTGGATATTCTTTCCTGCTTTGTCAAAGATTAATTGACCATATAGTGGTAGGTTCATTTCTGGGTTCTCTTTTCTCTTGCATTGATCTATGTACCTGTTTTTGTGCCAGTACCATACTGTCTTGATGACTACAGCTTTGTAATACTGCTTGAACTCTGGAATTGTGATGTTTCCAGCTTTGATTTCTTTTTCAGGATTGCTTTGGCTATTCGAGGTCTTTTGTGGTACCATACAATTTTAGGATTGTTTGTTCTAGCTCTGTGAAAAATGCTGGTGGCATTTTGATAGGGATTGCATTAAACGTATAGATTACTTTGGGTGGTGTAGACATTTTAACAATATTTGTTCTTCCAATATATGAGTATGGAATGTCTTTCCATTTTTTGTGTCATTTTCAATTTCTTTCATCAGTATTTTACAGTTTTCAGAATAGAGGTCTTTCATCTCCTTAGTTAGTTTATTCCTAGGCATCTTATTGCTTTTGGTGCAACTGTAAATGGTATTGATTCCTTAATTTTTCTTTCTGCTGCTTCATTATTGGTGTATAGAAATGCAACAGATTTCTGTACATTGATTTTTGTATCCTGCAATTTTACTGATTTCGTTTATCAGTTACAGAAGTTTTTTGGTGGAGTCTTTCAGGTTTTCTGTATATAGTATCATGTCATAGAAGGAACATATTTCAACATAATAAAAGCCATATATGAAAAATCTCACACCTAATATCACCCTAAATGGGGAAAAACTGAGAGCTTTTCCTCCATGGTCAGGAACAGGCCAGGGATGTCCACTCTTAGCACTTTTATTTAACATGGTACTGGAAGTTCTAGCCACAGAACTAAGACAACAAAAATAAATAAAAGGCATCCAAATTGACAAGGAAGAAGTCAAACTCTCACTATTTGCAGATGACATGATACTGTATACAGAATACCTGAAAAACCACCAAAAATCCATAAATTTATGTCCATCTACACATCAGTGTGATTTGCCTCAGAGTTTCTGGATATCTAGAACCAAACTTACTTAATTTTTTTTTCCAAGCACTTATCATAAACATGCACTTAATGAATGCCTCACTGTGGTGGTAGTGTTAAAAACTTCATTAGCATAAGCAATTAGAAAATTACACTTTCTCAGGAAACAATAAATCTCCTTATAAATGAGAAAGAAATGGTTAATTATTTTAGTTTTTAAAGAATTTTAAAATCTTTAATATAAGACTCATGAGGTAGAAACATTTTCATACATGCATGGAACACATTTAAAATAAATTTAGGGGCATCTGGGTAGCTCAGTCAGTTAAGCATCCAACTCTTGATCTTGGGTCAGGTCATGATCTTACAGTTCATGAGATTGAGCCCCACATCAGTCTCTGGGCTGACAGAGCAGAGCCTACTTAGGATTCTCTCTCTCCCTCTCTCTCTGCCCCTTCCCACCTCAAAATAAATAAACTTTAAAATTTTAATTTAATTTAATTTAAGCTAAATTAAATTAGTTATTTTAGTAGGAAAACATTGTATCTGTCATATGAAGCACTACATACTTAATAAAAATCCTTTTAACATTTTGTATATGAATTGTATATAAGTCTCAATGTTTTGTCTAATCTAAAACAAGAGCATTTGGGGGAAAATGTAAGGAAAGGATGTGTGTGTTTTTGTATAAAGTATTTATATATGTATATATATGCATATTCACAAATTATACATACACTTATATGCAGTATATACTATATATGAAATTCAGAGACATTCATAATATTGATTATTGAATTAAATCAAGTAATCTTCAGATTAATACAAGCTTTACTTAAAAATGGTTTATCTAAACAATATTTAAGTCCATAGCATTTGACCCACTGATTCACTGAAATCTTTATTTATTGTTTTACATGTTTATTTATTCTGAAAGAGAGGGAAAGGGAGAGAGTGAACACACAAGAGCAGGGGAGAGGCAGAGAGAGAGGGAGAGAAAATCCCAAGCAGGGTCCGCACTGTCAGCATGGAGCCCAAGGTGGGACTCAATCTCATGAACCATGAGATCAAGACCTGAGCCAAAATCAAGAGTCAGGCACTTAACTGACTGAGCCAACCAGTTGCCCCTCTACTGAAATCTTTAAAGGAATTATATTTCCAAGAATTTGTATTCTTTTAGTAACAGTTATACAAACTTTTAATTGTCATAAAACGCTGTTCCTTCCCAGGTCATAAAGCTAAGACTACATGTCTATGCAGTAGGTTTGTAGAAATGGTATGAGTGTATATAATAAGCAAGTAATCCTATAACTTTAGCATTGAAAGTATTAGGGTGGAGGCCCACTGGGAGGTGGGGACAGAGAAGAATGACGTTTCCCCAAGCTCTAGGCTCTATAGCAGAGTAAATTCAAGGCCTAAATGGAGAAAACTAGTAAATCAATTTTGCAATTAGTTGACCAGAGAGAGAAAGAGAACACCCAGAACAAGATTCAATTACACCAAATAGCATTTGAAACCTGGGATCACCCAACCAAACAATAAAATAAAAAGTTGTGAGTGTGGGAAAGTAAATCCAATCTTTTTCTAATTTCCTAGATGCATTTAACAAAAATTACCTAAGAAAACTGCTATGGAATTAGCCCTTCAAGCCTTATTAGGCCATGCAGATCAATTATGTCAGTTCTAAAACTGTATCATAATTTTTCCAGCGTGTACTTTCATTAAAATGAAACAAAAAGAGTAGCAAGTGAGCCTCTGGGTTGAAATTCTCCATTTATTTTGTACTCACTATGTAGAGAAATACTAATGCTTAGGAAATAGTCATGTCCCTTGGAGAGTTCAGACCTCATAAAATTCACATATAATTTCTGCTGACAGCAAATTAATATAGATTCAAATCTCATGAATATTGTATACTTTATAGGACTACTTTTTAAAAAGCATATCCATTTACTAAATGGCTTTTAAATAAGCTAGTGATCGTCATAATTATCTTTGTCTAAAATATGTTGTATTCTCTTATAGTTTTCTATAAACCCATTTGGAGTCTGCTTAAGACTAGAGTAGGAAATAGAAAATTAAGCCTTAAATGCCACTCTTGATATAATGATATGTATTCTGCTGATTACAATAATACCACAAATTCAAAGGCCCAAATAAATGACCATGCTATTTTCGTGTCAGCAAACTATGAGTCTGATAAGATTCCAATTTTAAAATCAGTGACCACCCATCCAACATACAATGTTAACTCTTTAGCATACTCAATAAAAGTTAAATCTGAGGCCTTCTCTAGGGAAAAGACAAATCCATAATGATGTAATTAAAGATCATTCAGAGCAATAATGCAGAAAAAATAGATACACTCATAGCAGAGCTGTCTCATCTTCCCAAACTCAAATTCACCAACCAACTTAGCTGGTGTGCCTATAGATCTTTCTTCCCTCCTGCTATAACTTTACAAATGGCTTCTGCCCCTCTCAAAGACAAACCCTTCCCTAGTGTTCTGGACCCGATCTTCCTTTTAAGGACTTCTTTTCATCAATCATTTCCTTTTTCTCCTACACCATCAATACCCCTCTCTCTACTGGATCATTCCTATTAACATAAAACATGGGTTAATATTATCCATCTAAAATTAAAACACAACAAAACAAACTACTTGGACTCCAAGCCTTACTCCAGTGACAGTGCAAAAATCAATAAACAGTTGTTTCTCCCTACCTTACACACTTTTTTTCTTTTTTCTACCTACTCCAATGAGACATTTACCCATTCCCATCACTGAAACAGCCCTTGCCAATGTAACCATGATATTTACCTAGCCCAAAACAATGTCAAACTATTTATCATTTGTTGTGGGTTGAATCATGCCCCCCAGCTGTCCAAAAAAGATATGTTTAACCCTTGGTACTTATGAATGTGACCTTATTTGGAAATAAGGTCTTTGTATGTATAATAAAATTAAGATTAGATCATATTCAATTGGGGAGGAGGATCCAATATGATCGGTGTTTTTATGAAAACAGAAGACAGAAACACAGGTTCAGAAGGAGAATTGTGTGATAATGGAGGCATAGATTAGAGTGATAGGTCTACAAACCAAAGAACACCAGTGATTTCCAGAAACACCAGAAGTTAAGGGAAAGGCATAGAAGAGATTCTCCCCTAGATCTTTGGAGAGAACTTGGTTCTGCCAACATCTTCATTTCAGACTTCTGTGAAATAAGACTTTCTGTGAGAAAATAAGTTTCTGTTGTGTTAAGCCCCCCCAGTTTGTAGTAACTTGTTAACAATAGCCAGGGGAAACTTAGGCATCATCTTATTTGACCTCTCAGCAGCATCTGACATGGTGAGCATTCTTTCCTTTAAAATTGCTTCTTCTCCCATGTTTGTAGCATTGCTCCCACTTGACTTTTCTTCTACTTTTCTCATACTTGCTACTTCTCAGTATTGTTTGCTGGCTCTTTCACACATTCCAGATCTCTAAATGTTGGGGTTTCATAAAGATCTATCATTGGACTTCACTTTTCTTTACCTATACTCTCTGCCTAGTAAATATCTGCAAGTCCATGACTTTCCATACCATTTAGGTATAGGTATCTTTCAGATTTATATTCTAGCCAAGACTTCTCTAAGTTCTAAATCCCTATACGTAAAAGACCAATCAACTTCTCCACTTGAGTACCTAAGAGGCATTACAAAATTAACACTGCCAGCACGGCACAATTTCATTATTGATTCTCGAAACCAGCATTCCTCAAGAGTTCTCCTGCCACAGTGAGTAGCAACATCATCTACCTCTTGTTCAAGCCAAAAACCTAGTAGTCATCTTGCTTTCCTTTCTTTAATATTCTACATCAAACACAATAATGAGTCCTTTCTGTTCTGCCACCAAAACACAGACAGGATTCAGTAACTTCTCTCTATCTCTAATAGTACCACCTTGTAAGAGTTTCACCTCTTGCTGGTTGATTACAAAAGCTCCCTATCTTACCTCCTTGCCTCTGTGCTAGGCCTCCTTCACACATTTTCCACCCCACACAGCAGCAGTGAGATCAATCTTTCTAAAGTGTAAACCAGATTAGGGTTACTTCTTTAAGTTGCCCATCAACTTTCTAGTTCAAAAATAGAAGAATATAAAAATTAAAATTAAAGAACAGAATCAAAATTCCTTAAAACCTATATGTTCTGGCTGTGACTTCCACTCTGACCTCATCTGTCTCTACAATCCCTTTCAATAAATATATTCCAGCCATTCTGGTCTTCTTACCATCTTTGAATATGTCATAATTGCTATTATCTCAGGAACTTTTAATATGCTGTACCTTTTTCTTGGGCTATCTCTCCCTCCCAAATCATTATCTGTTTGGGGTGTCTCTCCCTTCAAATTCTGTGGCTATCTTCTTCACTTCATTCAAGTCCAACAGATGTCACCTCCTCAAAGTGATTTTCCTATATACTGTAGCTAAAGCAACCAACTACTCTCTATTCAATATATTTTTATTCAATTTTATTCTTTTATGTTTTCCATAGTACCTATCCAGAGCTGAAATTAATTGTGCCACTTTTATTTTGCTTACTTATTTTCTATCTCCTTCTCTCAACTATAAACCCTTTAAGGTCATGGATTCTGCAGTACCTCAGTGTCCCAGGGACTAGAACAGTTCCAGGCATGAGCAGGTGCACAAGAAAATGTATTGAGTGACTGGCAAATGGATGGGAGGTAGGTAAGAAAATACATAAGTGTATCATTTAGGAGGCTATGATAGCAATTTACTTAAAATAGAATGGTAGTTTGAATCAAAGTAAATGATAGTTGAGAGGGTGAAAAGTGAAGTGACTTGATTTATATTTAGGAGAAATTAGTGGTTCGTTCAACATGAGTGAGAGAGAGAGTAGGGAATCCATAATGACTGACATGCTTCTATCTGGGTAAATGAGCGGTTAAGTCTGCACTCATTATTAAAGGAAATTGCAATAGGAGAGAAAGACTTAAAAAGATATTTTTGAGAGGAAGTATGCCACTTTGGTTAAAAATGTGGGTTTTGGGTCTCTAAAGCTATTTGTGTTTGTTGGTCTAATGTCTAACCATGGCCATTTTTTTTAACCTTATGGAATCAAATTTCCACCCTTACTATAGATGGAATTTTTCTTGTCAAATATATATATATATATTTGACAAGAAATAATACATATATATATACATACATTAAAATGTATATATATATATATATACACATTTTAATCTGTATGGATGTTTTTTTAATCCCTGTCTTGTTTGATCACTAATGATCATTTGTTCCTTCTTGTAAGTCCTTATGATAGATTCCTGTGCCATCACATTCTTTTGCCTTTATTCCCATCTTTTTAGCTGCTCTTTCTATTTAGAGTCAGGTAAATTTCAAACTTTTCTGTTGTAATTTACAAGGCCTATCAGAGTTTACTCTTTATCCATATTTCCAACTTCACCTCTTAAACTTCACTTGTCCAACTCCTCCAAGAATCTCCCTAATTTCAAGTCCAGGTTAATTCTATTCAATTGGCTGACCAAAATATGATCTTTTCTCTCTCTAAATATAGTGAGGATTTTGTCCGCATGTAAAATTTTCAAGGGCCCTGACAGTGAGAAAAATTCCAACTACTTTTTGAGAAAACTTTAGTAAAATAGACCTCCTCATACACATATTTTTCTGTTGCTATAAATTTTTCATCACACTACTTCTGAGGATTTTTCTGTAAGTCACATTTGCCTTTTTTCATCCTTGACTTGGAACATTTTAAGACCTACAGAAGACTGATATTACTAGTATTATATTAACAAAAGGTGAAAGCAAATATGTATTCCAAAAATATTAACACTTCTACATATATTATCTAGCATACATTTTAATATAGTAATAATATATTATCCATGGTGATTAAAAATTATGCTTCTCCATCATGTGGTTTGTATCACATCTCCAAATGTAGGACTACAAGGCAGACTACAAGACTATCTTCTGAAGGCAGTATGAAATCAGGTAGGCATAGGGCAAAACTTGGGGGACAGTAGATGATGTGACTTGGTAGAGCACACCAGGAGGCTGAGCTAGAGCAGGAATTTTCAGCATAAGACCAGCACAAAGAGTCGTGCATTTTCTCTACAATAGATGTATGGGATTCTATTTTTTATTCACCATTTGGGTACTTCCACAGTTTTAAGTGGGAATAAGTTTTTCTTCTATATAAATTGTATAATATATAAAACAAAGAGCCTTATTATATCCCTCATGAATTACTGCTCAGGGAAGATATTAAAATGTATATTATTGACACCAACTGTGCCTTTAATGTATACATTTTTAGGATGTAGGTACTCACGCTCACTTTTCCATTGTGATTGTCTTCTTCTCTCACTGCCAGAGCCTTCAGAAAATTATCTTGCAGGTCTTTGCCAGCACTTGTTAATGTCCTGCAAAATGAAGGTCTTCAGTTATAATATATTAGAAAACAAATATATGAAAGGCACTCAGGGACCAACAACCGCACTTCTTTATTCCAAGTGACAATTCCTTATAACACAAAAACTATACACACAATCATTATAAATCATACACAATTATTATAATTTACTACATTCCTCAATATAATTTTATACAGTTATAGAATCTTTACAAATAATTGGAGTCAAGTGTGTAAATAATATATATGTCTATATCAATACTCAAGCCAGAAACAGTTAATTTCATTTACATGCCCATTTTATTCTTTTTATCATACAATGCAAATTCAATGTATTTATACCTCTCACTACCCACAATAATTTTAGATTGCCTACAATTTACATATAATTTATTTACTTAATATAAGAAAATTAGAACACTAGAAACCTAATCCAATTCCCTTACTGGGATAAAGCATTAATCTTAGCTCTGTGAGGATATAAACACAGCAAAAAAAAAAAAAAAAAAAAAAAAAGGAAACTAAGTTGAGTTATCTTTGTCAGATAAAAAGAAACAGGGGTGCCTCTGGCTCAGTTAGTGGAACATATGTCTCTTGATCTCAGGATTGTGAATTCAATCCCCACATTGGGTGTAAAGATGACTTAAAAAAAATAAAATCTTTAAAAAAAAGAATTCAAGAGAAATAATAAAATGAGTAAGCTGGGGATGTAATATACAACACGGTGTAACTATATTAACTATAATTAATAATACTGTATTGTATATTTGGAAGTTGATAAGAGTAGATCTTAGAAGTTTTCACCACACAAAAAAATAATTTATAACTATGTGTGGCAATGGATGTTAACTAGACTTACTGAGGTGATCATTTATATACACATATATACATATATTGAATCATTATGTTGTACATCTGAAACTAATATTATATGTCAATTTTGTCTTGATAAAATAAATTTTAAGAATTCAGGAAAGAAATGGCTATTCATGGAACAATTTTTTTTTTAAATATTGATGATATCGGGGCACCTGGGTGGCTCAGTCGGTTAAGCATCTGACCCTCGATTTCGGCTCAGGTCAAGATCTCATGGTCATGAGATCAAGCCCTGTGTCAGGCTCCATGCTGAGTGGAGCCTGCTTAAGATTCTCTCTCTCCCTCTCCCCCTTCCCTCTTCACTTGTGCCTCAAGCTTAACCAATGCCATTTCACCTCATGAGATTGTATGCCATAAACAGAGAGACACAAGAATTAAAATCAGTTGGGGTTATAGTGTCTGTTTTTAATTCCTACCACATAGCTACTACATTCCTACTACATTCAGCCTTTTCTTCCTATCCATGATAATAGGTATCGGTACTCCTCCAATAAATTCATTTTGTTGTTTAGTTCATTAGAATTAGTTTCTATTGGGGTGCCTGAGTGACTCAGTCGGTTAAGCGTCTGCCTCTTATTTTCGTCTCAGGTCATAATCTCATGGTTGTGAATTCAAGCCCTGCATCAGGCTCTGTGCTGACAGCATGGAGCCTGCTTCGCATTCTCTCTCTCCTTCTCTCTCTGCCCCTCCTCTGCTCACTCTGTCTCTCTTTCAAAAATAAATACATAGGGGCGCCTGGGTGGCGCAGTCGGTTAAGCGTCCGACTTCAGCCAGGTCACGATCTCGCGGTCCGTGAGTTCGAGCCCCGCGTCAGGCTCTGGGCTGATGGCTCGGAGCCTGGAGCCTGTTTCCGATTCTGTGTCTCCCTCTCTCTCTGCCCCTCCCCCGTTCATGCTCTGTCTCTCTCTGTCCCAAAAATAAATAAAAAACATTAAAAAAAAAAAATTTAAAAAAAAAAATAAAAAAAAAAACAAAAATAAATACATAAAGTTAAAAAAAATAAGAATCATTGATATATATCATTGATCAATTATATAAATGATGTAAGGTTTTGGTTGTGAGCAACCAAAACCAACTATCTTAATTAGACAGCCATTGTATTCCAATTAAGATAAGCTATTCAGTTAAGATACTCTAGAGTCTTAAAGGTTTCCACATAGTAAGTCTCCCCACACCTCCCACCCCAAACACACCTCGTTTTGTTGTAAATCTTTGGATTATTACAGATAAGTTATAGTCAAATTTGATTACCAACCTCAATCCCACAACAACCAAGGTAACATATCATTATCCATTTTGCATGCTTCCTTTAAATTTATCTTCTATAGTTTATGTATACACTTGTATAATCATAAAAACATACACAATATCATTTGGTGAGTTGTTCAATTTATTATATATTTTGCACTTATTGTTTTATTCCTATTGTTGTTATTGTTCCTGGGAACAGATGCTTATGAGAGTGCCGAGGAAGATCAAAATTATTCCCAGGTATATCAGACATGAAAAGCTGGGAGAATAGTTTTTAGGTACTATCTGTTAATGAGAAAAGAACTCCTGATATTCTGCCAGGCCTGGCTCTCTTGTTAATGACTGAGGTTTTTAACAGACATCTAGGCCAGACAAGAAAAAGAAACAGTAAGAAGTAGAATTCTTGCTGTCCCTGGGCACTCACTATAACAAACACTGACCTCCCTTTTCCATAAAAATTAAGCCCTAGCTTTTAGCTGGGCATGAAGCTTCCTGGAATAAAGACTGCATTTCCTAGCTCCTCTTGAAGCTAGGTAGGTCTGTATGGCTAACTTTTGCATAATGGATTCCAAATGAAAATTATATAAAACTTCTTACAGGAGAGAAGGTACACTTTCTCCTGTAGCTGGAGAGCAATATAATGACTGTTGCTTGCTCCAGCTGCTATCTTGACTTAAATTGGAGGCCACCATTATGGAGAAACAAGAGAAAGAAGCAGCGACCCTGACACCCAGGAGCATCAGTCAGCCTAGATGGATAATATCTCCACTGCTGAAATATGAGACTGAATTTACATTTTGTTTCAGATACTGTTTGGGGGGGTTTTCTATTATTTTTCACTAAACCTAATCCAAAATAATATATTCACCATATGAAATTTGCTCACCCTTCTGAAGAAAGATGCTGTGGAATTGGCCTGGTGATCAAACTGGACTTTAACCTTATTTGCAACAGTCTAAAGATTTCCCAGGGGACTGTATTATTATGTAATTAAATTATTTTTTAAATAGAAAGTTAAGTCTTTTAAATGGAAGCATGAGGTAATGACAATTAAGCTGATATATAAGATGGGACATCAGTCTTTAATTTTTTTTTTTTCAACGTTTTTTATTTATTTTTGGGACAGAGAGAGACAGAGCATGAACGGGGGAGGGGCAGAGAGAGAGGGAGACACAGAATCGGAAACAGGCTCCAGGCTCCGAGCCATCAGCCCAGAGCCCGACGCGGGGCTCGAACTCACGGACCGTGAGATCGTGACCTGGCTGAAGTCGGACGCTTAACCGACTGCGCCACCCAGGCGCCCCGGGACATCAGTCTTTAATTCCCACTCACCAACTGATTAGTCCAAGTCACCACATTTTTCTGAACCTAGGTTTCATAATGGACTAAATAATCTCTAAGCCTCTAAGCACCTGTAAAACTTGTGATTTAAAATGATCATACTTGGGGCACCTGGGTGGCTCAGTTGTTTGAGTGTTCGACTTTGGCTTAGGTCAGGATCTCACGGGGAATCAGGAGTTTAAACCCTGCATCAGGCTCTCTGCTGTCAGCGCAGAGCCCGCTTCAGATCCTCTGTCTCCCTCTCTCTGCCCCTCCCCTGATTGCACTCTTTGTCTTTCTCTCTCCAAAATAAACATTTAAAATAAATAAATAAGATGATCATACTCTATCATCAATTAGCATATATCATTAATTTGCAATTAGTCTAAAAGTGACTATTATACTGACATTATATTAAGATCATGCTGCTCCTCTTTTTTTTTTTATTTTTAAGTCTTACATACATAGACTCATATCATTTCCTATAACCTCTATGAGAAATATAAAAGTATTTTTGTTACATAAACTGGGAGCAGAAAGGAAAGGATCTAAAGCTCCTAAGCTATATGCACCAGAGTAAAAACGTTATATAAATAATTGATTATTATACCATACTACATCTGAGAACCGGAAACTTCTCAGCAAGGGGAATTATTGAGCAAGAAAGTTAATGCAGTGTGTGGTAAGGAATCCTTACATCTTTAACATGCATTACTCTTACTTAACTAGATTTATTTAACAGTCAGTGACCTGAGACAACTTGCTTAAGTAAATATTACAAAAGGAGTCACTTCCTCAAGAAGTGAAGTAGGTCTGTTACAAAATATTAGGGTTATAAGTTTTATAAAGGCAAATACTCCATCTTTGTCATTTACACTCCACTATACTTTGAAAATGGATTAAAAGATCTATAGATGATTTAATTTTTTACCAGCCATGTTTAATCATTAGCTAATGAATTTTATATAATCACACAAGAATGAATCTAAATATATTCTTAATCCTCAACAATTAGGCTACTGTTTTTATGGTTTAGTTATATTGTTTGTGTTATCACACATATTCATATTACTAGATTAACACTCAGAGTAAATTTTAAAAAGAGGAAAAAAATAGAAAACTGTTAAAATAGAAATATTTCCATAAGTTACTTTCTTGAGTTCGCTTATTTTAAAGATTATAAATTCTTTCAGTAAATATTCATGAGCTATTAATCATCTTAAAATTTTAAATGTAAAATTGAAAGTTTTCTAATAAGCAAAGTTTGAAGGATCACTGGAATGTGTTCTAATGAGCAGTTTCTGAATAAGCACTGAATCAAATTTGAGATTAAATCGGTCTTAATAGAAATACTTTTTTTATCTATTGGGAGTCTTTGTACTAGTCTCTATGCTAGGTATTTTGCAAATACTTTCAATTACCTTCAAATCAGGCCCTAAGGGAGGACATGTGTATTTCTACTTTAGCGATAAACTTGATTGTAATCAGGTGGCATCAGTTTATAACTTGAATATCACTAACTCCAAAATTTTATTCTACTATACTGAAGCCTCACAATATATCAAAACATCATATTGATATCATAATATTTTGACAGAAAACAATGAGAATTCACTGGTGAGATGAAACCTAAAGTAACAGAAATGGGGATTGACCTTCATCAGAAGGTGCCCCTAGGAATTATCAGGGGCTGGTGGTCTTGAAACCTCTGTGGAAAGCTAATTAGGCATAATCATCATTCCAATCTAGCCTAGAATTCTGATCAACCACTTGTTCAGAGGTAGCTTTGATTTTTTTTTTTAAATCAGTAAAATCTAGCATAGCCCTATATTCAATAATTCTAGAATTTACTAGAATTAAGTAATTCAGCTCATCTGCACTTGTTTGAATATGTGATTCAACTTCTCTATGCATCAGTTGCTTTGCAATGATGTTTTTGTATACTTATTTTGGAAAAATTTAGTGGAGAGTAAAGTCATCTCACCAGTCAAATATTATCTTTGTAGGAAATTAGTACACATCTATGAAAATCAGTTTTCAGAAATACCTTTATTTCCATGGATAAGTTTACCGACAAAGCTATTCATATTTGTAGGGTCTCAAACAATACAAATTTTAGTTTTAGAGGCCAAGATGGAAAATTGTTTGCAACTTTGATTAAAAATATGATTTGATTTATCAGTGTGTATATTTTTAGACAATTTATTTGAGTATTAAATATGGGAGCTATATTTCTTTTTATTTTTTTTAAATATTTATTTAATTTTGAGACAAAGAGACAGAGAGAGTGCAACAGGGGAGGGGCAGAGAGAAAGGGAGACACAGAATCCAAAGCAGACTCCAGGCTCTCAGCTGTGAGCACAGAGCCTGACACAGGGTTTGAACCCATGAACCATGAGATCATGACCTGAGCTGAAGTCAGATGCTTAACTGACTGAGCCACCCAGGCACCCTTGGGAACTATATTTCTATTGCACTTTTATGTAGATCACCTGTTGCTTTGTCTTGTACATTTTCTCTAGGACAATACTTTTTTTTTTTTTTTTTTTGCTTTGCTTTTACATAAATTAGGAGGAAAGAAAATCCTACTTTTCCTCAAATCATGTTTTATAAATGTTTCTAACATTGATAAACATCTTCGCATTCCTCCTCTCAATGTATTATTTTATACTTTGCTATGTATAATCAAGCTGGGCTGCTATAACAAAATACCATCGATTGGGGGTCTTAAACAATAGAAATTTATTTTCTCACAGATCTGGAGGCTAAAAGTCCAAGGAGAGGGTACCAGCATGGTCTCCTTCTGGTAACTGCTCTCTTAAGCAACTCACTGTGTTTGTACTAGTATCTCATTGTGCTTTTATTTATGTATTTATTTGTTTATTTTGAGAGAGAGAGAGAGAGAGAGAGAGAGCGAGAGCGCGCAAGTGGGGGAGGGGTAGAGAGAGAGGGAAAGAGAAAATCCCAAGCTCCATCTCACAAACTATGAGATCATGACCTGAGCCAAAATCAAGAGTTGGACACTTAACCAACTGAGCCACCCAGGTGCCTCTCTCACTGTGCTTTTAATCTGCATTAATCTGATTACTTTTGTTTTGTTATATATATACTTTTTTTCTAAATTGTGTATCCTCCAAAAGCTGCATGGATACCAACATTTGTAGAGAAGGACTAAAAGCAACTAATGAACAATTTCAAGTCATTTCCTTTGAGCATTAATTTAACAAAAGAATCTACCTTTGATATCTAAGGGATTATTTTTTAAAGATCTAAAAGGGAAAAATAGTTGAGCTAAATCCAATGTGTGGTTTTGAGTCTCTTGTATTTTCTTGTAAACTATTCTTAGTGGCTTTCTTTCTTTCTTTCTTTCTTTCTTTCTTTCTTTCTTTCTTTCTTTCTTTCTTTCTTTCTTTCTTCCTTTATTTTTTTTAATTTAATTGAGACAAGCTTCCTTAGGAGTCAGGTGTATCAGGATTACATTTAGAGAGATTTATAGTTTAGGAATTTTTATACTACATACTGTGATCTCCATGGAATTTCCAGGAGGTCATCAATATATATTCTAATAACTTTCAGAGAAGAAAAAAAAAAGACAACTTGAGAAATGAGATTCATTCATTGGTAAGAAGGAGTGAGAATCAAATTTCCATTAAGATAAATGGTACCACTTGTCCCCTGCCCCTTTTCTATATGAAAGAGTTTATAAATTACCAAATGTAAAGCTATCAGAATCTCCGGGAAGAAGTTTCAACTATTAGAAGCACACAGAAGAAAAATAAGAAGGGCTAACATGCACACTAGACAGCTGTTTCTTTTCATCTGCTATTTTGAGGAAAAACTAAGTGGGAGTCCTGAAAACTGTGCTATCTTACATCAGTCAAACTCTACTCCCCTGGATAGAAACTGGTGCTCTTCTTTGAAGGGAAAAAAATGGCCTGGCTTCTGTCTGAGAAAGTATCCCTGAACTCCTCTTCTTTTGGTATATCTGGCAAGTTTCTCTAGTTAATTCCTAAACATGGTAGGTTAAGATGTTCTCACACTTTAAGAGGGATTAAAAAAACGGTTGCTTAGACAGTACATCAATGTTATTAGTCTCTAAATGTGATTTTATTCTGAAAACACATTCAAATATAACTTTATTTTTACTCTCTTCTGGGAGGTATCTAAACCTTTTATCTGACTTGAAATATACTTCCAGATCTTCTGGCTATACAGTGAAAGCCAATAAGAAAGCAAATAAAGTAATCTCTTATTTGATATCCCTGCGTCCAGACTCCTCTTTACCTGTGGGAATCCTGCCTCATCATTCCATAGAACACTGAGAAAGTAGGCTTTAGAAAGATGAAGGCCTTCAGGCTCAGCATCTTTAGACTCTACATGCCTAATCTCAATGTGTGTGTCTCTAGTTAATAACATTTCTAAGATATTATATAAAGAGGTGTAGAATTTGATACAATGGAAGAGGGCTGTCATAAATGAGGGTGGTGGGCTCCCATCAGAAAAGCATACAGATAAGGGGAAGGACTGTAGGGAAGAAGAGATGTATCGATGTGAGACTTTGGGAAGAAAGATACCTGAAGAAGACTGTTAGGAAGGCTTTCTGCGTTATGCCCTCTGTATAAACTCCTGTGTTTCCTCTCTAATAAAACTGGCAAATGCTTTTAACTAAAAGGTTAAGTCTGACCTCTAGGGATAAAGAGAGTTTAGAAATGAGACAATATTAGAATGAGAGACAGAAACAGAGACAGAAGGGGAAAGGGGGGTGGATGGAAGTATCCCAGACTATGGTGCCATCTAAGGAAGGTTCAGCAAAGCCATACCCATATCTTGAACCAAAGTCAGCCAATACAGATTCATGGGTCCACCTTACTATCCTGGTCACACTCAGTCATTGGGAGAAAGCAGCCCAGGGTGGGGAGGTGTGGTTTTGGTGCAAATGCACAACAGGTTTCAAAGAGCAGCATCTGAAGGGTTACACTTTCTATATAAGATGTATTCTTATCACAACCACAATCTCTCATCCAAACCCAAACTCTCCAGGTTCAAAAACACCAACATAATAACTTCATTTGTTTTATCAGAAATATAGTCTCAAAATAAAATTGCCAATATTATCATCAACATTATGCCTACTGAAAACACTTTAAGACTTTTTGCAGATCTTTTTCTCCTTAAGGTATATACTTCTAGGGATAAATGGCCAGATTACTGTGCTTTAAATACACTTCACTTAGAGAAGTTTCTTACTTTATGCTATGATACCAGCTAGATACACAATTAGGTTCATTTGTTAGTTTTGTTTTAATTTGAAAGATATTTCCAATTCAGCCTTATAGTTACATAAAAAAAAGTTCATAGAATTCTAAAACCAAATCTATAATTTAGAGTTTTAGAAGTCTAGTTTCCATCTCCCCCAGTTCCATCTACCGTATTCCATTCTCTCCCTTCAATATAGAGCATCATTTTATTTTAATTCCAGTTAACATGCAGTGTTATATTAACTTCAAGTGTATAACATAGTGATTCAACACTTCCATGCATCACCTGGTGCTCACCACATGTGCCCTCTTTAATCCCCATCACCCATCTCCTTACTAACCTCCCCTCTGATGACCATCAGCTTGTTCTCTATAGTTATAAGATTCTGTTTCTTGATTCTCTCTCTCTCTCTCTCTCTCTCTCTCTCTCTCTCTCTCTCTCTCTCTCCCCTTTGTAGAGCATCATTCTTTAATTTTTTTTTTTTGAGAAAAAGAGAGAAAGTGGGGGAAGAGCAGAGGGAGGGAGACAGAGAATCTTAAGTAGGCTCTGTGCCCAGCGCAGAGCCAGATGGGGGGCTCAATCCCACTACCGTGAGATCATCACCTTAGCTGAAGTCAAAAGTCGGATGCTTGGGGCGCCTGGGTGGCTCAGTCAGTTGAGCATCTGACTTCGGCTCAGGTCATGATCTCACAGCTTGTGAGTTCAAGCCCCGCGTCAGGCTCCGTGCTGACTGCTCAGAGCCTGGATCCTCCTTCGGATTCTGTGTCTCCCTCTCTCTCTGCCCCAACCCACTTGCATTCTGTCTCTGTCTCTCTCAAAAATAAATAAACATTAAAAAAAAAAAAAAGTCGGATGCTTAACCAACTGAGCCACCCAGGTGCCCCTAGAGCATCATTTTTAAAAATATCCTCAAATTGCTTTTTTAACTGTTATTATTTTTAACATAAGCATATCTATTTGTCATCCAGCTAGTTATGTATTTAATTATATAAATAATAGTCTCCTACACATTTTCCCCAACATTGCTGTTTCACTTAGCATTATATTCAGGGAACTATACCATAGGAGTAAGAGACATTTATAACTATTTTTTTAGTTGCATAGTGCTCCACTGTAGGAATATATAACAGTTTAGTCACTTAGCTACTGATGGTCATTGGTTTGCTTCCTGTTATTTGCTATGATAAATATTGCTTCAGTGTTTAGCTTTGTGCATAGGTCATTTCACATTTTTGTCGCTATATTTTTGGGACAAATTCCTAGAAACAGGATTACTGGTCAAAGACTACATGAATATTTTATTTAGTTAAACACTCCCAAATTACCCTTCAATGGGGTTGGGGCACTTTGCAGTCCTCCCTACAATTTACAGGAAAGCTACTTTCTGCACAGCCTTATTAACAAAGTAGTCTGTAAAACTTCTAGATTTTTGCTGATCTAATACATGAGAAGCTATCTCAGCATAACTGTGTATTTATCTTATCACAGACAAAAGTGAACATATTTTCACACATTTAGAGACCATTTGCACTTCTTCTTTAAGCTGTATGTTTATACCTCATTTTTTTCTATAGTATTATAGGCCTCTGCTCTATTTTCTTCTTTCAACATGAAGAATTTTAGCTCTTCTCTGTGATATAAGTTGCAAATATTATCACCAGCTTTTCGTTTGTCATTCTACTTAACTTGTGCTGCATTTTACCATGAAAATGTTTTATTTTATATTATTAATATGATCTGTAAATGGTATAAAGCATTCCCTTATTATAGATTTTGAATCACTTACCAATTTTCCATCATGTTTTCTTCTAGATCTTGAAATTTTTCTTTTTGTATTAATTTGGTATAACATTTATGTCTCTAATTCCTTGGCAATTACCCTGATGCACTGTGTGATAAATTAATCCTATTTTAACTTTTCCATTTGGGTATTCAATTATCCCAACACCAATTATTTAAAATTCTATCTTTATTTTTACCACTTACTTTGAGATGATGTCTTCTCATATACATTTGAGTCTATTTCTGTGTTTTCGATTTTGTTTCATTGCTTTGTCTGTTTGTGTATCAGTACCGCATTAGCTTGATAACAGAAGTTACATGTTTTAATATCTGGTAAAGGTAACCCTTCTCATTGTTGTTCTTTCAGGGTGTTTTGTTTTGTTCTGTTGTGGATATTCTTGCTTATTTGCTTTTTCCAAATGGATTCAATAATTAAATTATCTAGGTCATGAAAAAACAACAACAACAACAAAAAAAACCCTCAAACACTGATGACCATTTTTCAGGGTTATTTTAAATTTCTAAATGTCATAGTTTGTGATTTTAAAGATGGCTGCCTTGACTAGAATGCTATGAAAGACTGGAATGAAACTGGAGTTGCAGCTTCTCTGTGTCATGGTAATCCATGTGTATACTGGCTCCTGTAGATGTGAACTTGATATTGCCATACTTCTCAAAAACAGGAACATATTCTTCTTGCCATACCTCCAGTCCTATGTTTAATTAATTCATTAATTTAATTAATTAAATGTTGTATTAGATTAAAACTACAAGTTTGATGAGTGTGATCATCAAATTGATCTCATAAAAACTATCATACTTTGTACCACTTACTCTGTTTTTGTCTATAATGACAGTGAACCTCTACTGTGGCCTATTTTGGATAGTTGCATTTATCTATAAAATTTATATACTTCGTCTAATAATATTTACAAATTTATTTTCATAGTGTTGCATAAAAAGACTGATTTTTTGAAGTCTTCTGTTTTAATAACTATACCCCATCCTAGTCGTTTCTCATTCTATGTATTTTCAATGTTTTCCTTTTGTCTTATTTGACTTAGCTAGTAGTTTGACTATTTTGTTGATTTTTTTCCCCAACGAACTAGCATTTGGATTTATTCTACATTTTTTATCTTACTCATTTATTTCAAATTTTTAAATTAATGTCTTCTTTTTCTTTTCCAGGATACTCTGTAGTCTTTTCCTACTTTTTGAATTGGGTGCTTAATTCATTTGTTTTTATTTTTTTCATTTTTATTTATATAGATATTTAGTGCTATATATTTTTCTCTGAAAACTGCTTTAACTATATCCCATAGATTCTGACAGTTGTATTTCCACTATTCTTATTTTTAAGAAATTCTATTTATTTGCTTCCCCTTTGACTGAATAGTTATTTAATTAGATGTTTTTTTAATGTCCCACTTTAAATGACTTTTTCATTGTTGTTGTTATTGATGTTGTTTTATTGAATTGTGGTCTCTTTGTAGTTATGGGAAGGGGAGTAGTTAAGGGGATTTTTTTTTTTTTTTTGGTGTCACTGTATGTCAAGAGATAGTCCAATTTGGAGAATGTTCCATGTGGACTTCAAAAGGGAAGGTCTTTGTTATCAGAGTTTAGATTTGACTATATATTTATAAAAAAACCTAAATAATTGTATTGTCTTTTATTTCTTTAGTAAATATTTGTCAATTACTCTGTTTGGATTGAGTGAATGTATTAAATCTCCTATTACTGTTTCTGCTATTTATCATTTCCTCTACTGTGGTTTCTACTTTAGAAACCTGTGTTATTAGGTTGGGTAATTATTAAAACTCTTATTTCCACAATTGTGAACTATATCTTGAAGGCTTATAATTTGTCCTTCATTGTCTGTTAATGCCTTTTTGACCTTAACACTAATTTGTTAGATATCAAAATTGTAACTCTTACTCTTTTCTTTGTGTTTATCTAGAATATTGTGTTCTTTTATTTTTTATTTTTTGTTTCTGTGTTTCTTTAAGTTAGATTTCTCTGTATAAAATATAAACTACTTTGTGTTTATGGTTCAGTTAAAATCATTTACACATATTGATGTGATCGATAAATGAGGCCTCAGTTTTCATATTGCTATATATACATGGATATATACATATACATATACACATATATATGGATACGGATTTCTATTGTATCATAAACATTCACGCACACAGTTTTTCACTAAGAAGTGTATGCTGTTACATCTTCCTCTATATATTTCGTGGCATAAACGGGTTTGTATGTTACGCAAATGATTATATGAAACTCTTGTCCTCTCTCCCCCTCCCTTTTTTTTAGCTAATATTCATTGTTTCTACTATGAAAATATTTAATTTCAGTACCAGTATTTATTCTTCCATTCTTTCCTATTGCTAAATATCTAATTTGAAATACTATGCCTTTGGGGCGCCTGGGTGGTGCAGTCGGTTAAGCGTCCGACTTCAGCCAGGTCACGATCTCGCGGTCCGTGAGTTCGAGCCCCGCGTCGGGCTCAGAACTGATGGCTCAGAGCCTGGAGCCTGTTTCCGATTCTGTGTCTCCCTCTCTTCTGCCCCTCCCCCGTTCATGCTCTGTCTCTTTCTGTCCCAAAAATAAATAAAAAACATTGAAAAAAAAATTAAAAAAAAAAATGAAATACTATGCCTTTTACTCTCAGTTAACACCTATACCGCAGTTAGTAAACTTACTCTATTTTTCACATACTTTCCCTTATTTTCGATAGTTTCTGTATTATCAGTGCACATATCATTTTTATACTATACTGTCTCCCTTATGTCTAATTTAGTCTTAGTTTTACAGATAAATATGTATTTAATGTTTACACAAGTCCTTTGGAAAGTGTCTTCCCAGTCATTTTGGGGTCTGAAATACATTCTCCAATTCTTCAGGAAGGGTTCATGGGAACAATACTTCCCGAGTTCCCACATGCTCATGATAGCATGTTTACAGCCTTTATACATGAAGTTTAGTTTGGCTGGATATAGAATCTTTGGCTCATATTTTCTTTTCTTGAGTCTCTTAAATGTTACTACATTATTTGTGGGCATAAAACATTGAAAAATCTGATGACAATCTGAGTGTCTTTCCCAGTAAGTCTTGGCCTTTTTGCCTTTATTCCTAGGGGCTTTTTTTTTTTTCTTTTTCCTTAAATTCCATTTTTCTAGACTATGTCTTGTTGTTGGCTACTCTGTGTTTTTTCCCAGAAAGTTAATGTTCCCTTCCAATGTGTAATTTCAAGCCTTTTATTTCAGAAAGTTTCCTTAAGGTATAATGCCTACTTTTAATTCCTTTGCTTTGCTTTCTCTTCTCCAGGGACTCCTATTACATACACTTGTTATCCATGTTCATTATCATTTCATCTAGTCTTAAATATCTATTACTTCCCTTCAAGCCCTTTTAAACTCTTCATTCTGAATATTATTTTTTTTTCTCCTAGGAAAAAAAAAGGGGGTCTACTACTCCTCCTAAAGCACTGTGCAGGGTATTTATTCACACCTATTTTCCTTTTAGTTCATTCTTTACTTAACAAATGTATTTTTTCTTTCTAACTTTTCCTATGTTCTGTTAGTGCTCTAGCTTTTATAATAATGGGAATCCAACTTTTTAAAACTTATTAACACTGTCTACAAGATAGAACTATATACAAGGTGATGTCACTCTGACTGATGCCAAATGCAAGTGTAAAACAAACAAAAAAGCACTAGACAAATTCAACATTGATGAAAATGTCTAATTGCTGCCTTTTACCAATTCTTGGCAACCCAGAATGAACCAGAATGAAAAAAAAAAAAAAAAGAAATAACAGTATATAATGTAATATGATTGCTGTGGGGTTTGAGATAATTCATGCAAGGCCCTTTTCACTTCACACGGCACATGGAAGGTGCTCAGAAAATGAAACTATTTTTGTTATCATTATCACTACTATCATATGATGGAGGAGCAAACAGAGATAGCTGAGGTGGTAAATTTTGGGTTATGTACTTTAACACTTAAATTCTGAGGCTCTTGCTGGGCTTCTGGGAAGATGGTAACATAGGAGGATGCTGGGCTCACCACTTCCTGTGAATCACTTAGATTCCACCCACACCTGCCTAAATAATCCAGAAAATCGCCAGAAGATTAGCAGAACGGATTCTCTGGAGCCAAGTGTAGACAAGAGGTCCACGGAAGAGGGGCCCCTCCTGAAGCGGATCACCGAAGGAAGAGCAAGCTGAGACTGCCCCTCCCGCCCCTGTGCACCTTGCCGATCCACCTCAGATAATACGCCAGATCCCCAGTACCACAAGCCTGGCAGTGTGCAAGTAGCCCGGATGGGCCACGCCACCCCACAGTGAATCCCGCCCCTAGGAGAGGGGAAGAGAAGGCACACACCAGTCTGACTGTGGCCCCAGCGGCGGGCTGGGGACAGACATCAGGTCTGACTGCGGCCCCGCCCACCAATGCAAGTTATTCAAGACAGCACAAGGGAAATGCCCTACAGTTCAGCACCACTCCAGGGACTATACAAAATGACGAAATGTAAGGATTCCCCCCAAAAAACGAGGAAATAACGACAGCTAACAAACTGATCAAAAACGATTTAAACAATGTAACAGAAAGTGAATTTACATTAATAGTCATAAAATTAATCGCTGGGCTTGAAAACAGTATAAAGGACAGCAGAGAATCTCTTGCTACAGACATCAAGGGACTAAGGAACAGCCAGGAGGAGCTTAAAAATGCTATTAATGAGCTGCAAAATGAAATGGATATGACCACAGCTCGGATTGAAGAGGCAGAGGAGAGAATAGGTGAACTAGAAGTTAAAATTATGGAAAAAGAAGAAGCTGAGAAAAAGAGAGATAAAAGAATCCAGGAGTATGAGGGGAAAATTAGAGAACTAAGTGATGCACTAAAGAGAAATAATCTACGCATAATTGGTATTCCAGAGGAAGAAGAGAGAGGGAAAGGGGCTGAAGGTGTACTTGAAGAAATAATAGCTGAGAACTTCCCTGATCTGGGGAAGGAAAAAGGCATTGAAATCCAAGAGGCACAGAGAACTCCCTTCAGACGTAACTTGAATCAATCTTCTTCAAGACATATCATAGTGAAACTGGCAAAATACAAGGATAAAGAGAAAATCTGAAAGCAGCTAGAGATAAACGTCCTCTAACATATAAAGGGAGGCCTATAAGACCCGTGACCGATCTATTGAAACTTGGCAGGCCAGAAAGGAATGGCAGGAGATCTTCAATGTGATGAACAGAAAAAATATGCAGCCGAGAATCCTTTATCCAGCAAGCCTGTCATTTAGAATAGAAGGAGAGATAAAGGTCTTTCCAAACAAACACTGAAGGAATTCATCACCACTAAACCAGCCCTACAAGAGATCCTAAGGGGGATCCTGTGAGACAAAGTACCAGAGACATCGTTACAAGCATGAAACCTACAGACATCACAATGACTCTAAACCCATACCTTTCTATAATAACACTGAATGTAAATGGACTAAATGTGCCAACCAAAACACATAGGGTATCAGAATGGGTAAAAAAACAAGACCCATCTATTTGCTGTCTACAAGAGACTCATCTTAGACCTGAGGACACCTTCATATTGAAAGTGAGGGGATGGAGAACTATTTATCATGCTACTGGAAGCCAAAAGAAAGCTGGAGTAGCCATACTTATATCAGACAAACTAGACTTTAAATTAAAGGATGTAACAAGAGACGAAGAAGGGCATTATATAATAATTACAGGGTCTATCCATCAGGAAGAGATAACAATTATAAATATCTATGCACCGAATATGGGAGCCCCCAAATATATAAAACAATTACTCACAAACATAAGCAACCTTATTGACAAGAATGTGGTGATTTCAGGGGACTTTAATACACCGCTTACAACAAGGATAGATCATCTAGACACACAGTCAATAAAGAAACAAGGGCCCTCAATGATACATTGGATCAGACAGACTTGACAGATATATTTAGAACTCTGCATCCCAAAGCAACAGAATATACTTTCTTCTCGAGTGCACATGGAACATTCTCCAAGATAGATCACATACTGGGTCACAAAACAGCCCTTCATAAGTATACAAAAATTGAGATCATACCATGCATACTTTCAGACCACAATGCTATGAAGCTTGAAATCAACTACAGGAAAAAGTCTGGAAAGCCTCCAAAAGCATGGAGGTTAAAGAACACCCTACTAAAGAATGAATGGGTCACCCAGGCAATTAGAGAAGAAATTTAAAAATATATGGAAACAAACAAAAATGAAAATACAACAATCCAAATGCTTTGGGATGCAGCGAAGCCAGTCCTGAGAGGAAAATACATTGCAATCCAGGCCTATCTCAAGAAACAAGAAAAATCCCAAATATAAAATCTAACAGCACACCTAAAGGAAATAGAAGCTGAGCAGCAAAGACACCCCAAAACCAGCAGAAGAAGAGATATAGTAAAGATCAGAGCAGAAATAAACAATATAGAATCTAAAAAAACTGTAGAGCAGATCAACAAAACCAAGAGTTGTTTTTTTGAAAAAATAAACAAAATTAATAAACCTCTAGCCATGCTTCTCAAAAAGGGAGGTGACCCACATAGATAAAATCATGAATGAAAATGGAATTATTACAACCAATCCCTCAGAAATATGAGCAATTATCAGGGAATACTATGAAAAATTATATGCCAACAAATTGGACAACCTGGAAGAAATGGACAAATTCCTAAACACCCACACACTTCCAAAACTCAAACAGGAGGAAATAGAAAGCTTGAACAGACCCATAACCAGGGAAGAAATTGAATCCGTTATCAAAAATCTCCCAACAAATAAGAGTCCAGGACCAGATGGCTCCCCTGGGGAATTCTACCAGACATTTAAAGCAGAGATAATACTTATCCTTCTCAAGCTATTCCAAGAAACAGAAAGGGAAGGAAAACTTCCACTCATTCTACGAAGCCAGTATTACTTTGATTCCTAAACCAGACAGAGACCCAGTAAAAAAAGAGAACTACAGGCCAATATCCCTGATGAATATGGATGCAAAAATTCTCAATAAGATACTAGCAAATCGAATTCAACAGCATATAGAAAGAAGTATTCACCATGATCAAGTGGGATTCATTCCTGGGATGCAGGGCTGGTTCAACATTCGTAAATCAATCAACGTGATACATCACATTAATAAAAGAAAAGATAAGAACCATATGATCCTGTCAATCGACACAGAAAAAGCATTTGACAAAATCCAGCACCCTTTCTTAATAAAAACCCTTGAGAAAGTCGGGATAGAAGGAACATACTTACACATCATACAAGCCATTTATGAAAAGCCCACAGCTAATATCATCCTCAATGGGGAAACACTGAGAGCTTTCCCCCTGAGATCAGGAACATGACAGGGATGCCCACTCTCACCGCTGTTGTTTAACATAGTGTTGGAGGTGCTAGCATCAGCAATCAGACAACAAAAGGAAATCAAAGGCATCAAAATTGGCAAATATGAAGTCAAGTTTTCACTGTTTGCAGATGACATACATGGAAAATCCGATAGACTCCACCAAAAGTCTGCTAGAACTGATACATGAATTCAGCAAAGTCGCAGGATACAAAATCAATGTACAGAAATCGGTTGCATTCTTATACACTAATAATGAAGCAACAGAAAAAGAAACTGATCCCACTCACAATTGCACCAAGAAGCATAAAACACCTAGGAATAAATCTAACCAAAGATATACAAGATCTGTATGCTGAAAACTACAGAAAGCTTTTGAAGGAAATTGAAGAAGATACAAAGAAATGGAAAAACATTCCGTGCTCATGGATTGGAAGAATAAATATTGTCAAAATGTCAATACTACCCAAAGCTATCTACACATTCAGTGTAATCCCAATCAAATTTGCACCAGCATTCTTCTCGAAGCTAGAACAAGCAATCCTAAAATTCATATGGAAACACAAAAGGCCCCGAATAGCCAAAGTAATTTTGAAGAAGACCAAAGCAGGAGGCATCACAATCCCACACTTTAGCCTCTACTACAAAGCTGTCATCATCAAGACAGCATGGTATTGGCACAAAAACAGACACATAGACCAATGGAATAGAATAGAAACCCCAGAACTAGACCCACAAACATATGGCCAACTCATCTTTGACAAAGCAGGAAAGAACATTCAATGGAAAGAAGACGGTCTCTTTAACAAATGGTGCTGGGAGAACTGGACAGCAACATGCAGAAGGTTGAAACTAGACCACTTTCTCACGCCATTCACAAAAATAAATTCAAAATGGATAAAGGACCTGAATGTGAGACAGAAAACCATCAAAACCCTAGAGGAGAAAGCAGGAAAAGACCTCTCTGACCTCAGCCGTAGCAATCTCTTACTCGGCACATCCCCAAAGGCAAGGGAATTAAAAGCAAAAGTGAATTACTGGGACCTTATGAAGATAAAAAGCTTCTGCACAGCAAAGGAAACAACCAACAAAACTAAAAGGCAACCAACGGAATGGGAAAAGATATTTGCAAATGACATATCGGACAAAGGGCTAGTATCCAAAATCTATAAAGAGTTCACCAAACTCCACACCCGAAAAACAAATAATCCAGTGAAGAAATGGGCAGAAAACATGAATAGACACTTCTCTAAAGAAGACATCCGGATGGCCAACAGGCACATGAAAAGATGCTCAACGTCGCTCCTCATCAGGGAAATACAAATCAAAACTGCACTCAGATATCCCCTCACACCAGAGTGGCCAAAATGAACAAATCAGGAGACTATAGATGCTAGAAAGGATGTGGAGAAACGGGAACCCTCTTGCACTGTTGGTGGGAATGCAAATTGGTGTAGCCCCTCTGGAAAACAGTGTGGAGGGTCCTCAAAAAATTAACAATAGACCTACCCTATGACCCAGCAGTAGCACTGCTAGCAATTTACCCAAGGGATACAGGAGTACTGATGCATAGGGGCACTTGTACCCCAATGTTTATAGCAGCACTCTCAACAATAGCCAAATGTGGAAAAAGCCTAAATGTCCATCAAGTGATGAATGGATAAAAAAAATTGTGGTTTATATACACAATGGAGTACTACGTGGCAATGAGAAAGAATGAAATATGGCCCTTTGTAGCAACATGGATGCAAATGGAGAATGTGATGCTAAGTGAAATAAGCCATACAAAGAAAGACAGATACCATATGTTTTCACTCTTATGTGGATCCTGAGAAACTTAACAGAGACCCATGGGGGAGGGGAAGGAAAAAAAAAAAAGAGGTTAGAGTGGGAGAGAGCCAAAGCAAAAGAGACTCTTAAAAACTGAGAACTGAGGGTTGATGGGGGGTGGGAGGGAGAGGTGGGTAGGTGATGGGCATTGAAGAGGGCATCTTTTGGGATGAGCACTGGGTGTTGTATGGAAATCAATTTGACAATAAATTTCATATATTAAAAAAAATAAATAAATAAATAAATAAATAAATAGAATAAAACAACAACAACAACAACAAAATTCTGAGTCTCTTTTGTCTTCACCTGTCTCTCCCTGTGCATAGATCAAGAACATATGTAAGCATCCCAGGTAGGCTAATCATAAAGTGTCCATATAGAGCAATGATTTTTAAAAGATTTAGTGGACATTGTGTTAGATTGTATTTTCCAAAATGGAAGCAATATTATCTCCCACTCTATATGCTCTTAAGCATTGTTCCTATGCCGTCCTTCCTAGCAAGAGGAGTAGTCTTTTTTCCTCTACCTCCTTAAGTCTGATTACTTTGAACAATAGAATACAGGGAAATAACATTGTGACAGTTCTGGACACACCTTAAAATTGAACTGGCATCATCTCTCCCTCCCCTTGGGAATGTACTGTCTTATAAGCCAGCCATGCTGGGAAATGTCCAAGCTATATGAAGAGATCCTGGAGAATGAGCTGCCAGTTGGGGAGAGAAAAACAGGCAAACAGAGAGAGAAAGAGAGGAAGAGAAAGACTTGCAGAGAGGTCACTGAGGCCCACATATAAGTGAAGACGCCATCTTGGAAGTGGACCCTCGAGCTCCAGGCCCATCAGATGTTACCAAATGAGTTGATACCAGCTGTCCAGCCAAGCCTTTCCTGAAGTCCTAACCCAAGAAACGTGAGCAAAACAAAATAGATATTTAAAGCTGTGGTGTGTTTTGCAGAAGCAGATAACCACAACAAATATTTATTTAGAAGGTGTAGAATAAAATTTATTTCCTGTGAAAAAAGGTATCAACCTTTATTTTATGCTCAAAATAAATGATTTTTACATGCAATAAATAGAAAGCCACATTTTGCTTTAATTTATCTTTCATTTCATAAATTTGCCTATCATTCATAACTAGCTATTCATTCATACATAGTCTAAGAATAAAACTGCTGGATATAGTAATAAACTCTTATTAAAAATGTATTTAAATATTTAAAATCAGCTTTCATGTTAGCAAAATGTTTCCCTTTTTTTAAGACTCTTTTCCTCTCTGCAGTTTCCTTTGTAATATTCTAGACCATACAAATACTTAGACATAGTAGAAAACTCTAAAGCCTAGAAAATAAAATAAACCACTCATTTCTAACAAAAAAGCATTATGGGCCATGACATGCTGGTTGAGAATTTCACCCAACTGGATCAGAGTTGGTGGCACGATTATATACATATGCCATGGAAACATTTTACAGATGAGGGCCAGGGAAAATGTATTTTTCATTTCCATTTTAGGACACTCTCTACTTCAGCAAAAGCAGAATCTATTTATATTTTCCCAATTGTAAAATCAATCAAGTGTGGTAATCTGAATTAATAGCACCATATTTCTAATTTAAGCCAGTAATATTTTAATATCCTTTTGATGTCCCAAGCAGTATTGTTATGTTGCCTCAATAAAGAAAACCAACTAGATTCTATTATTTTAATGACTATTTGTACCTACAGACTTCCTCAAAAGGCACAAAATGTCATTATGTTTTTATCCCTAATTAATGATTTCAGCTCCTTTAAAAATATTAATAGACACATTACTTACGTGAAAAGCTTTTATATATAAAAATTCTAGTTATAGTCATGTGAAGAAATCTGAGGTTTAATATTGGAGGAATTGTACACATGAATTTCCATGTATAAAACTAAAAATCATTCCAAGAAAAAAAATTTTAACACAGGATATTATTTATAGTACAGTTAGTTAATATCTCAACATAGAATATACATAAATTAAAAATAACAATGTATATGTTATCAGAATAAATATATTTTATTTATGTATATCTTATCTTTCTATCGTATTTTTAAATTTGAAATTAAAGATTTTTAAAATGTGCTTTCCTTTATAAGAAATAATTGGATTAGGAAGTCATTTTTTAAAAGCTCAGACTGTTAGTCATTTTGACATTGTTGGCATGTTGTCAGCTGAAAAATCTACTATAAAAATTTGATTGCTACTTACATAATCTAATGTACAGGAAATGCCTTTGTAAGAACCTTAATACCACATATTTTATTGTTTAATAAAATGAACAAGTAATTGTAAAAACTACATTTACTCTAAGATATTTGAACCTCCACAGAGTAAATGATTTAAAAAAAAATATTATTATTGCTCACATACTTCAGTTGAACAGTTTCCATGGCTATCAGAATTTTGGCTTACACTGGAAGTCCACACCTGACCAAATATTGGCACGAATGTTTCAAACAGTTAACAGAGCTACCAGCAGCGTGGCCCATGTCACTTATCCAGCATTAACTATGTGTGTGTGTATATATATATATATATATATATATATATATATATATATACACATATATATACATATATATATATGTATATATATTTTAAAATTTCTTTATCAGCTTTCTGCTAAGTTTATAAAACCTACCACTTCCAAAAAGGGGGAAAAATTTAACTGAGAAGCTCTCCTTAAGTGGTTATAGCATAGTTCAGCATAAAAGAAGAGGTAATTTCTGTCCTTCATATTTCCTATTTTTATAAATGTGTGTGATACTTTTCAATATGTAGAAAATCCAAATGATATACTTTGCTACCATTCTGAATCATATTGGAAAGTTAAGTTAGGGACAGTGTCCATATTAGAGTAAGAATGGTAGGGATTAAAAGAAGAGGGATGGAGCCAAACTCCAACATTTGTGATATGACTAATTAATAATAGTAAATAATAAAAGAGAATCTATTTTTAAGCCACTTAAGAAAATATTACCAATCCAAAGGTCAAAAGATATTTGAGCATTAAATTGAGACTTGACTAGGGGAGCCTGGGTGCCTCAGTAGGTTGAATGTCTGACTCTTGTTTTCAGCTCAGGTCATTATCTCTTGGGTTCATGAGTTGGAGCCCTGCATCTGGCTCTATGCTGACAGTGCTGAGTCTGCTTGGGATTCTCTCTCTCCTTCTCTCTCTGCCCCTCCTCTGCTCACACTGTCTCTGTCTCTCTCAAAAATAAATAAGTTAACTTAAGAAAGAAAGAAAGAAAGAAAGAAAGAAAGAAAGAAAGAAAGAAAGAAAGAAAGAAAGAAAGAAAGACTTCACTATAAAAAAGTACAATCTGCCTATATCAAATCAGTCAAACATATGTAGATAAATGTATATTTAAACATAGGAAGGAAAGAATTGTATATGGTGACTCAGGATTCAGTGATCAATCAAAACATAAGGTGATAATGTGCACTTAATATCAAGCAATATGTATTAATATTGGCTAAATATTTACTAGATATAACAAAATTGTCATGTCTTTCATAATTTTATATGCCACACATGCCTAGTATAGGCTTAACCTCAATAAATTATTGTTGAATAAATAAAACATAATGTGATGGACAGATTAGGGTAGAGTGTGTGAAACTTTAAGTAGCTTCATTTGTTTTATCCTATCATATACAGTCATTATAAAATATTAAAATTATAATGGCATTTTATAGACTTAAATTCTGCATAACATAAAAATGAATATGTTATTTAATGAACCAGTAATGTGTAAGGAGTTTGAATGGACAGAGAAAAATTTCACAAAGAATAATATGTACAGATAAATTTTCTTTTCTTTATTTTACTTTACAGCAATTAGAAAGTGGATTTTATAATACACAAATTTTTTACTGTTTAATAAAGTTATTAAAAATTATATTGTGCTTCCAATGTTTTTTCCCAAATCCCTTCTCCTCTCAATTCCTGCAACACATAAATACATACCTTCATGTTCTTACACCAGATAGTAATATGAGGAGAAGAATGAATTAAGTAAATCATCATATCCTTATCAGAATCCTAATGCATACAAATCCACAAAGAGAGATGGTAGGGTTCTCCTTGTGACAATGAGACAAAAACACATTATAGTCATAAAACCTGAGCCTTTTATATCTTTCCATAATGATGTAGATGGATATTTTTAGAGCCTAGCTCTCATGTTTGATAATGGATTTGAAAATTATTATTTTCCTTATGAATATGCCTTCTGTCCTTGATTCCCTTTTTCTTCATTGGCCAATGGCTCAGTAGTGGCCTAGTACCATGATAATATCTAAACTACCTAGAGTGCTTACCACATTATTTTAGAGTTCCCATAAATTCACACAGAATCCCTTTATTTTTCTTTATAGCACTTACATTTATTTTTGAGTTTAATTGTTAAATGTCTATTATCCTCACTGGGCTGAATCTAGTGAGACCAAGAACCTTATCTATTTTGCTTAACTCTGTCTACCGAAAGAGTAGCAGAGTGCTTCAATAAACGTCTGTGAACTGAATGAATTATATGAATTACCTAATGCATCAGTTACTCTGGTAAAGGCTAGAAGAAGAAATGTGATAATATCTAGTTCCTCCCCTTAAAAAGTTATAAATGTAATGGAGGAAGACAGAACATTAAACAGATAATTAGAGTTTGATAAAAGCTATGAGGCATAGTGAATACCAAATAAACCTGTAGAAATGGTGTATAATACTACATCAAAAATATTCTAAGGTTCTCTTAACTAACATAATGCTAAAAAGGAAAATACTCATACATATCTTTAACACATTTACAAATTTGACTGAACTACCCTATTTGTTTCTTTGAAAAAATGTTTAATCCTCATAACAGTCAGAACTAACAACCACAATGAAGCAACATGGAAACAATGAATTCAAATAAACTTAATCATGTTTGTATGGAGTACACATAAACAGAGAAACTATAGCTCTACATTGTATAAGGAAAGTTAGGGGAAAACTGTATGTATATTATTTCTCACAATTATATTTTATGTCATGTGAAATAGTTATTTTCCATTCATATTATGTCTACATCACATAAAATAATATATGCATCATGTTTTTTTTGAAAAGGCAAAATATATTACTAAATGTCTTAGAGGAGCAAATTTCTCTTTTATAACAAGGTTTTAATTTGACTAGGACATAAAGATCAGAGCAAGAATTGAATCATCTGATTTTCTGATCCTTCTCTGCGGTTAGCAGCTGTGATAATTACCAAGTATAAAAATCTCCATCAGAGGAACATATGAGAGCTTTGCAAAAGTTGAAAGGGTTTCTTAAATAGTTCCCTGCTAATCACTACAAAGGTTTCTTATATGGCACTGAAAAAAAAATCACTTGGAGCCATTTGCTGTGTATTAAGAACTCTTCATTATTTCTGTCTCAAGTATACAATATTTACATCATGGAAATAAAATCTACATACAGAGAACATACATACTCCAACCCTCTTATTTGAACCAGAGGTTTTTTAGTTTGCTTTCCATGTGTAGGGTAGTGCTGGATATCCCGATGTATGATCACCAACTCTGTCTCTTCTCTCTTTATTACACACAAACAGACTTTGTTTGGTTTCCAGCTAAAGTTGCTCATTAGAGAGTCATTTTCTTCTAATCTCTTTGTGTCATCAAAATAGTCACAAAAGTCTACATTTATAATTGCAGTTTACAAGTTAGGTTGCCAACTATTATTTCTGTCCTTGTTTGGGATATTGGAATTATACAGTCTTGTATTATTTACTTAACGTGCTTCTCCATTTCCTCATAGGGTACAGTAGCTACTTATACTCAAACCAGAATTATTTTATTGATATTCTCACCTAATTAGCATAATTAAATATATCTTCAACTATTTTTGTTGACATTCTCTATTTATTAAAAGAAAATTCAGGAAAACATAGACTACTATAAATTCACCATATACCTCAATGTTCTTAGTTGCATACAACAGAATCCATTCTGGATAGCTTAGCATAAGTGTAATTTATCAAAGGATCTTAAGGAGCATACAGTACTTCAAAGGTCAAAAATCCAGACTCAGAAACTATTGTTAAAAAAAAAAAAAGAAAAAGAAAGAAAGAAACTATTGGAAAATGCTCAATCACAATGAACTGACTGCCTTCGCGAAAAATAATATTGGCTTGTATCATAGCTTATATCAAAAATACTAAGACTAGGGGCGCCTGGGTGGCGCAGTCGGTTAAGCGTCCGACTTCAGCCAGGTCACGATCTCGCGGTCCGTGAGTTCGAGCCCCGCGTCAGGCTCTGGGCTGATGGCTCGGAGCCTGGAGCCTGTTTCCGATTCTGTGTCTCCCTCTCTCTCTGACCCTCCCCCGTTCATGCTCTGTCTCTCTCTGTCCCAAAAATAAAAATAAAAAACGTTGAAAAAAAAAAATTAAAAAATACTAAGACTAAATTCCAGAACATTCTCCACCATTGCCCCAAGAAATAGATGCTTTACTTATCAAAAGAGATATTCCCAATGTTCTTGCTTCCATCACTTTGGACCCTTCCAAATCCAAATCTCTTGCAATGCACTGATTCATCAAGCTGAAGTCACATGTTTATGCCCTAACAGCAACAGAAGCTAGGAATATGATCTCTGGCTTCTATTATAGGGAAGTGTTCTGTGTTTTCTTAAATTTTGTATTTGCCTATTGGCACCAATTAACCACAGAGCCAAATTAACAGCCAAAATTGTTTACATCTCCTCCATGATCTAGTTTTCATGGGCATATAAAGATTATAGTACAAAAAAAAAAGATAGTACAAACCCTCCACAACCAACTGGAACTGTATACTCCCAACCATCTCTTTTATCTAACTCTTACATGTCAAGCCAATATTTCTCCTGTCCTAAATCATCCAAACCTGCATACTGAACAACTAGAGACCACCTGTGTTTCCCAGAGCCTGCTGATGTTATTCAAACTAGTCAATCCTAAACATTTCCTTTGCCCTGCCTTGTCTTTCCCATGGAAAACACAATAAAGGCTCTGGCTCATGCTCTCCCCCTCACTCTTTCTTGGGCTTGCTGACAAAACCTGGTGCTTCTCCATGTGGCCCTGCACAGCATGTCATGCTCCCTTCCCTTAGGAAAAGTAAGTAATCAATTTGTCTTTCAAAGGCAGTCATTTATGTGTCTGTTACCCATCATACCTAATTGAAACAAAATCCAGAGTACAAATTTTAGAACAGAAGTCCAAGGCATATAAGTCTGATGAACCGTCCAAATACGGGACAGGTGTTCTAAAGATGTTGTATAGCCACAAATATGATAAATGACCAGTAGATCTCATTTGTAAAGGAGACCATTTTATTAGTGTAAAGTTTTCCATTGATTAAATTTAGCAAGAGAAATTGTAGACACATGCCAATTAAGGATACTGCCCTCGAAAACCACCAATATGTCCTTTCAAGTTATCCTTGATTTGAAGATATCTACAGAGTTGTGAAGCTGACTAAAAACCTACTAAGAAATTCACAGTGGAGAAATGTAAACTCTACTGCATATGCAACAGGTTTTAAAGTACCTTAATCTAAGAGTTGTGGAAGATATAGCATTGTTCTATTAGTCTTTGTTAATAAAATACTATTCAACTGGTGAATATATAATGATTCAGAATTGCCTGGTGGGATAATTATGCAGATTTGCTTATGTAGAACAAAACTACAGAATCATAAAATCAGAAGTTCTAAGGATTCCTACTCAGTATAGAAATCCACTTAGTGACATTTTTAAAGGCAGTACTTCATATTCTGCTGCAATATTTTCAATGGCAGAGAAGTTTTGAAGGCAATTTATCCCACTGTTGAACAGTTCTGATTAGAAAATGGTCCCTAACACTGAGTTTAAATTTTCCTCTCTTCAAATACCACCTACTGCTTCTAGTTTTGTGTTCCCAAACCCTATAATTATGCCTGTCCATCAGGCACATCTTCAACTATTCGAAAATAGCTTTTATGTGATCACCTTAGACCTTAATTTTTTATGCTAAATATCAACAGTTCCTTAACACCTTCAACACCCACAATGGTTCTAGAGCTCTCATTAGTTTTATGACCTTCCTTGGAATGCCCTCTAATTTGTAAGTATTTCCTACCAAATTAAATTCTCACAATTCAGAATTACATTCTTCCGGTAATCAATTGAGGGTATGGGAAATCATTTGTGTTCTGTATTTGTAAGCACTAACATCATGCTGTTAACACATATAGATCTTAAACCCTGAAGTCACTTTTAACTAACTGCCCAAGGTATCTGTGAGGTTCAGTCACATCCCATTAAAGCACAAGGCTAAATGAAGGACAACCAAGCTAGCAAATTTATCAAAACAGGAAAAGAGTTTTTAAGTTTCTTGTCCCTGAGAATCGAGCATTAATTTCTCCCCTTCACTCATTTACCTAAAATCGGTGGTTTATATCCCAAAACACAGCTAAGGACTGAACTGAAGCTCCTCAATCTAGAGTTACTGAAATTGAACTCTTCTTCTCATTTGGAAAACTGGGACAGGGTCCTCTGTCAGGTCTCACATTCTTCGAAAGGACTCCTAAAGCAGAATGACTGTTCTGTTCCATCTTCTAATATATGTGAGTTGTGGGGGATGAGAAATGAGAATTAGAAAATGTTTCACTCCTAACTTTTTATATTTTTATGATGTGTATTTTGCCCTACCCAGCTTGAAGATGTTTCTCCTTAAAGGGAAAGGCACATACACAAAGTGGCTAAAGTATGAGTCTCTTTCCTCTGTCTTGTAGTTATCTCACATCATCTCATCCAGGACTGGCACAGGAATGGGATGAAATTTCTCTTTCAATCCTTATTATTTGTATTACTCAGAAATGAAGTGAAAAACCCTGCTGAATCTAGAATTCTAAAAAGACTTCTTGATATTCTTATAAATTTATCTCTATTCCTATTGTCCAATGGTTTTAATCATTCTTATATTAAAAAGGGGGTACTTCATAGTGAACTAAAAATGTTGATCAAGAAATTCATTTATTTTTTGTAAACTAGAGGATGCCATTCATAATTTTTCTTAAAGTATCTTTGACCCATAACTGTGTTAGTAAAAGAAAATGTCTTTAGTGACATTTGTTTTATATGAGCCCATGGTTAACTTTCTGAAATAAGAAGAAAATGTCTTTTTATTGTAAACATAAAAATAAAAAAAAGTATTATTTTTTTGTAGTCAACTGATGGCTGCTGCTAAAACAACTAAATTAGGCCTAAGCTAGAGTTTTCATGCTAAGCCCCATGTTAGCAAATCAAAACTTAATTAAGTTTCTATGCTTGGCTCTCGCAGAAAAGGAAGGACTACATTAACCATTCAGCACCTACCTGCTTAGTACATGTTACCTGACCTTGCCCTAAGACTTCCCTTCTCTCCACAAAAGGGAAGTAACCTTGCCTTAATCAATCAGCAAATGCCCCATATAAACTTCTTTGTCCCTGCTCACTTTCAACTATAAAATCCTCTCACCTTATACAACTCTTTGAAACTCCTTTCTGTTTTCTACACTAGATGATTCCTGACTCATTGATCACTCAGTAAAAGCCAACTAGATCGGTAAATTGTGGAAAATTTAAACAATACACTAAATCATCTATATTTCTATAGATAAAAATAAGGAAAGTAAGTTTGTTAAACTCTAAAAAAATCATTAAAATCTTAGATAATTTTCTAATTATCAAGATTAGCTGTGCATTGTACTACTTTTTAACTACCTAAGACCAGTCCAGCATAAACTACAAAAGCTAGATGAGATGAAATCATCTTACACAGAAATGTTATAAAAGTAATCTGAACTTTCTAAACCTTACTAAAATAAGAAAACTTTGGTTGATGTCTTTACAAAATTAGTTGTTTGTTTAACTTGTGGATAATTTATGTTTTTAAGGAAAATTTCTTTTTTTTTTTTTTTAAATTTTTTTTTTCAACGTTTTTTATTTATTTTTGGGACAGAGAGAGACAGAGCATGAACGGGGGAGGGTCAGAGAGAGAGGGAGACACAGAATCGTAAACAGGCTCCAGGCTCCGAGCCATCAGCCCAGAGCCTGACGCGGGGCTCGAACTCACGGACCGCGAGATCGTGACCTGGCTGAAGTCGGACGCTTAACCGACTGCGCCACCCAGGCGCCCCTTAAGGAAAATTTCTTAACAATACTTTATTTGGTTATTTCCGATGTTATAAAAATAACAAATTCATTTTCTCAAAGGTTTGAAAACCAGAAATAAACAAAAATAGAAGAATAAAATCCCCTTTAATCCCACCTCCAAGAAATGTTCATTTTTTACTGCTTTGGGCAATAGTTTTAAATACATGGCATTCAGATGTTAACACCTTTTCTTTTACCCATGACAGATACCAATAATTAATCATGGCGTTTTATCGCAGTGATCATACTATTTGCCTATGTAAAGTACCCAAACCAATTAATATTTATATATATTTCCATTGTCATTGTTGCTGTTGTTGCTGTTGTTTTTATTTCTTACTTGTGATGTCAAGAATATATTCCCAGGTCATGAAACAGTTTTTTTATAACACCACTTCAGAAGACAGCTTAATATTCAATTCTACATTTTATTGTGGAAAACTTCCCAAGTATTTTATATCATAAAAGTCTACGAGGAACAGGAATTCATTTGCCTTAAAACACTTCTAATATGTATTGCTTAATTGTTGTTAGGTTTTTTGAAATATTGAAAGTCTGTGAGAAATGATTTTATCTTACATATTCAGTCCCTACACTTCTCTAATCCTCTTATGAGGTTTCTCTGAGGCAGGAAACCCAGTAGCTTTGTTTTGACAACAGTTAATGCTCTTCTATAATTAAAATTGCAAAAGGTATCCACCCTAAAAAGAAAAAAAAGTAGTGGCAAAAACTTCCTTTCTAGCTTGAAGAGTCAAAAATAAAGTTTAAAGAAGACTCTGGGACATTCCTGTAAAGGAATTTATAAACAGGAATCCTAGAATTCCACACCTGTGCATACTAATAAATGTTAACAATATTCATTCAGCTTTGTAAAGAGTAAAAGGCAGACAGACTTAGGGAACCATACTCGAATAGTGTTTTAATCTTTTGTTTAGCCAGGTAACCACTGACAGCTTCAATTACCCAGCTCCTATTATGCAAATGAAACTGAAGCCAGAAGTTGTGCACCTGTGCTTGCCTCTGGATTTAATATTTCTAATGAGTTCCCAAATCCTGTTCTACAGACAAACCTGTGAGATTGCTCAACTCAGATTACAGTAGAGCAGGTGAAAAGCTTTTCAAATGGAGACAATACTTTCAAGGAATTCAATATGGCATAGTATACGTAAGATTTAGACATTGTCAGATGGGAAAGAGACACAACAAAAGTATAATAAATTATTAAGATGTTTGTTAGTACTGAGATGCTTGGCCCAGTGACATTAAAGTAATGAGAAGAAAAAGGGAAAGAATAGTACTTAGCTATTCACAAAGTTTCTCTTTGTGGGAGGTCCTTTGTATCTCTCCGCAGCTGCCCTTGGTGTAGCCCTGTCAGATCTGTGGTCCCCTCTAGCTCTATGTTCTTCCTGTTTCATAAGCAGTGTGTTCAACTCCCACTTTATTTGCAAAATTGCTCACTGTGTTAGTCAAACATAAGAGCCTCTGAATATCAATGGAAATAATAGCAACAACAATGATAATAGCAGTTAACATGTAATTAGCTCTTACCACCTACCAGACATAGGCTACAGGATTTCAGGGCATGTACACAATCTACCTATGTCATTTATTCTTGAAAAGAAACTAGTGAGAAAAAAATTATCATTAATCTTATTTTATAAATGAGGAAACTGAGGCCTAGCTGGATTAGCCAACTGACCCAAGACCACATAATGACTAAGGCACACAAGCAAGAGACAATCCTAACTCTACCAGACACTACTGAGAAGTGAGCGAGCAAGATGAACATGCCTTTCCAATCACACAAGCCAGAATGTTCCAAAGAAGTGAACAAAAGCCAAGAAGTTTACAATGGACCAATTACTATTTTTAATACCATGTCCTTCTGGCAAATCTTTTCCCAACACTTACCAATAAGAATCCAGAAAAGAGTCTCATTTTTCTTTATGCTGATTTCTGTCGTTTAACAAACACAAGTATTTAACTATACAGAACAAATTGATGGTTACTAGAGGGGAGGCTGGTGGGGGGATGGGTGAAATAGGTGATGGGGATTAAAAAGTACGTTTATCAAGATGAGCACTGAGTAAGGGACAGAATTAGGTGAATCACTATATTGTGCACCTGAAACTAATAGAAGACTGTATGTTAATTATATTGGAATTAAAATAAAAGTCTTTTAAAAAAGAAATGCAAGTATTAAACAGTGATAAGACATTCTCTAAATAACCAGATCTCTGACATTAAATACTCAATGAGATTTTAAAATGTCTCAAGGGGCACCAGGGTGGCTCAGTCAGTTGAGCATCTGACTCTTGATTTCGGCTCAGGTCATGATCTTGTGGTTCATGAGCTCGAGCCCTGCGTTGGGCTCCACACACTGACAAGCACGGAGACTGATTGGGATTCTCTCTTTCTTCTTCTCTGTCTGCTCAAGATCCCTGCTTGCTCTCTCTCTCTCTAAGTAAATAAATAAAACTTAAAAAGTAAAACATGTCTCAAGTCTAAGCAAAAAGAGAAAAAAAGTCAGTAAGAGAAAGTGTTATGTCACCTTTGTCTCAAAAAGTCTTTCCTAGAGCCTTATCAGGGACTTTGGGTACCTGTGCTTGCTTCTCACATCATAATGGCCAGAACTGAGTCACATGGCCACATCAAATTGCAAGAGAGGCTAGGAACATATTCCTATGCAGGTGGTGCCTATTATCCTGGGGTGGCAGTTGAAAACAAATATTTGAGCCATGAGCTAAAATACTAAAAACTAGTAAAATTAACAAGCACTTAGTTTCATACTTTAAGAAACATTTAAAATTATGCTCTAAGCATTAAAAATGTATAACATGAAGTATAAAGGTAAAACTTTTAAATAATTCATGATATCTTTCTTTCCATCACATTTCACATCCATTTTTTGAAAGCTACCTTCAAACTATGTCTGGAATCCGGCCATCGCTTTCCATATCCACCCTTTTACCATCATGGTCCACGCTGTCCTCATCTCTTGCCTACATTATAAAACTAGTCTTCTAACTGGTCTCTCCAACTCCCCTTTGTCTCTCAACACAGCAACCACAGCCATACTTTCAAAATGTAAATCATTTATTCACCTCTACTTTAAACTATCTAAAGGATCCCAATCTTTTTCAGAACCAAATCCCAAGTTTATATATTGACATACAAGGCTCAATGTGATCTGTGCTGTCATGCCACTGATCTTGATTCTCATTTCCTAACAGCTCTCTCACTTATCCACTCTAGCCACTCCTTGAAACACCTGTCCCCACCCCAGGGTTGCATGGGTGGCTCAGTTGGTTAAGCATCCGACTTCGGCTCAGGTCATGATCTCACGGTTCATGAGTTTCAGCCCCTATCGGGCTCTGTGCTGATAGCTCAGAACCTGGAGCCTACTTCGGACTCTGTGCCTCCTTCTCTCTGCCCTCCCCACTCACTCTCTCTCAAAAATGAATAAACATTTTTTTTTTTTTTAATTTAAGAAACACCTGTCCCTCTCATGTTCTCTGCTCATGCTTCCACTCTGCCTGGAGCACTTTCTTCCCAAATGTGCTTTGCTTTCTTCTTCACTTCTTCCTAACCATATCCATTAGGCACTGCCTGACAACGCTTTGGTGAGTGACAGTGCACCCCTTCTTCTCTAGCACTCCTTATCTACCCCTCCTCCTTCCTTTTCCTCCAGTGCATTTATCATCATGTAATATACAATACATGGTCTTGTCACTCATGTATTGTCTCTCTTCTCTCCACAGAGTAACCTCCATGAAACCAGGGACTTAATTTTTGTTCACTGGTGAATCCTTGTCCCTGGAACATTGTTGGCACACAGGAGGCACTGAATAAATGACTTTATAGACATCAGTATTCAAATAGAAAGACAAAAAGCTTACTTAAATGATTTCTTGGGGTGCCTGGGTGGCTCAGTGGATTTAGAGTCTGACTCTTATTTTCAGCTCAGGTCATGATCTCAAGGTCATGAGTTCAAGCCCCACATCCGGCTCCACACGGAGCATGGAGACTGCTTAAGATTCTCTCTCTCCCTCTATTTCTGCCCCCCCCCACCATTTTCTCTTTCTCTCTCTCTCTCTCAACAAAGAAAGAAAGAAAGAAAGAAAGAAAGAAAGAAAGAAAGAAAGAAAGAAAGAAAGAAAGACTTCCTCTTTTGTATGTGATTTCTACAAATGATACTCTAGAAAATACCATCTTGGTAGCAGGGCACCCAAATTATTTTTAAAGTACCCTAAAATCATTTCACTTGACTGTTTCGGAAGTACCTTATACAAAAATACAGACAGTCTCCACCTTATAATGGTTGGACTTACTATTTTCAACGTTACAAGGTACAAAACCAATTCAATAGAAACCATACTTTGAATTTTGAATTCGGATCTTTTCCCAAGCTAGCAATATGTGGTATAATACTCTCGTGATACTGGGCAGCAGTGAGCAACAGCCATGTGATCATCAGGGTAAACAATGGATACCTATACAGCCATTCTGTTTTTCACATTCAGGACACTATTCTACAAATTACATGAAATATACAACACTTTAGTAAAAAAAAATAGGCTTTGTATTAGATGATTCTGAACAATTGTAGGCTGATGGAAGCATTCTGAGCACATTTAAGGTAGACTAGGCTAAACTTTGATGTTCAGTAGGAGTATTAAATTCATTTGGATTCACTATATTTTCAATTTACAGTGGGTTTATCTGGACATAACCCCATAGTAAGTCAAGGAAGATCTGCATGTACTATTTCTGAAAGGAATCTCTGATATTTACATGGCATTTTTGCTGCTCTGCCTTTCAAATTTTGAAACACTGTGATCATAGGTACAGATATATTTTCAAATATTTTTGTGATGTCATTAAAATCATATTCCAAAGCAAACATCTGGAAGTTCCAATTCCTTGTGTACTTCATATAAATATTTTCACCACACTGGTGAATGTGTGATCTGCTCTGCTAACTCACATGCGTTTAAAAAATTAGTATTATAGTCTATGGGGGAAAATATCTCAACTTGGTGATTTATATAGTCTCTTCCCTCAGGCCACATTTATTTTTCCATTAGCATCTTCAGATACTGTTTTCAAACCAAGAAGCTAGGTGTTATAAATTTTGTACCATATTACAAAAAGGAAAATCTTCTATCTTTTTAATATAGTTAATTTGTGTATAATTCACTTTCCTTCCCCTGGGCCCAGAGGTCTGCTCTATTATCTCCTGTACATGGAGGTCAGCGCTATGATCCCTTTGCCCCTCTAAGTTTTTCTTATAATCTATCTGGTTGCCAGGAAAAGGAAGGCATTTTATCCAAACAGTACCAAGCACAGGTAAACAAGGAGTTGTTACCTTCACTCTAGGCACACAGAAAAGAAAAGAATTAAACACAGCCATTCCAAAATAGCTCTTTAAAACAATTCTCTTGAAAAATTCAGGATAAAAATGTGTTCATGGAAGTCACTGGAAGGACTGTATTTCAACAATGATTAACGTGTCAGTGAGACCAAAAAGACAGCTAACCCTACTTTAAATAAGCAAAACTATCATCACAGGCTGAGAGGAAATGAACAAGCTGACACAGACATACAATACCATTTAGTACTTTTTTTTTTGAAAGTTCACAGTATGCTAGCTAATGTTTAGAAATAATAATGTTTAGAAATGTTTAGAAAATAAGGACACAGTCCTTATATGATGCAGGACATTCTAAAAATGAATCAGTGAAGGCTTCTCAAACTGTTTATATGACTAAGCTGAGACCTGAGACCTGAGTCATATTTATTCCCAGGAAGGGAACTGGGACAGAGTCTCTGAGGCAGAGAAAACAGCACACACAAAGGACCAGACAAAAAAATATGGTCAGAGAGAGGGGCAAGTGACTGACTGCAGCCTGAAGAATTAAGGAAAAGAGAAGAAGAAAAGCAAGCTGCCAGCAGATCTTGGAGGGTCTAGGGGTCACCGAAATGTTTCATTGAGTTTTAGGAAGATTGTTTTGGTTACATGTGGAGAATAGATGGTGATGGAGATATTTTGAAGGCAAGTGAAAACGCCTGTGGGAGTAACCCATACAAGGTGGCTCCACGACCTGAAATAAGACAGTGGATGAAGAGATGTGAATGCATTTGAGATCAATAAGGTAGTAAAAATGGTGGGACTTAGGAATTGTTTGGGTAGACAAGGAAAGAAAAAATGGTAAAAATAAGGGAGGGATATTGCTCTCTTTCATGGGACACTGGGCAGATGGTGATACCATTCACTGAAATTTAAATACCAGAAGAGTGAGACCTGGAGAGAATTGAATTTAGTTTACAATATATTGACTTTGAGGCTCCTGTAGGATATTCAAGGCTAAAATCCAGGAAGAATTCTGGTCTCTTCTCATCCAGTCCATGAGCAAATCCTATTGGCTCTTACTTCAAAATATATCCAGAATCCAACCTGACCACTTCTCATCATTTCCTCTGCTCTGATCCTGGTCCAAGCCACCACATCTGTCTCTGGGATTACTGCATAGTCTCTTAAATTGGGCTTCTTGCTTTCTCCCTTGTCCTTTCACAATTGATTTTCAATATAGCAGTCAGAGTGATCCTTTTAAATTTAAATCAGATTGTGTCACTGCTTGGCTCAAAGCCCTCCAATGACCTCTGACCTCATACAGAATAAAATCCAAAGGCCTTAGCATGGTAAGGTCATCCCCACTCCCCTATTCCTGCATCTGACTTTGCCCCCCTCACTGTGCTCCTTCCCATTCCTGACAAAAGCCAAGCATGCTCCCATCCAGGGCTCTGTACATGTTCCTTCTTCAGTCTGGAACACTTTGTGTAGGATATCTGCATAGTCTGTTCCTGTATTGAGAGTCACTTTATAAGGGAGGTCTTCCCTGATAAACCTACTCTGAACCTATCTAAAATATCACCCTGCCCCTTTCTATCTGTTTAATCAACCTTACTTTTCTTTATATACTTATTACTACCTGAAATTATATAATGTGTTTATTTATGTTGATTGCCTTTATGGAATGGAATGGAATGCAATGCAATGCAATGCAATGCAATGCAATGCAATGCAATGAAATGAAACATTATGAAAAAATTGGTCTCTATGATCACTATTCCTATCACTTGGAAAAATACCTGAGACACAGTAGATGCTCAAAAAATATGGTTTGAATGACTTTAAGAGGAGATATTCAATAGACAGTTGGATATATGAGTATGAAAAGATCCTAGTCATGGATAGGTTGAAATATAGATTTGGTGGTCCCCAGCTACAGTAATTAAGAACATGAAAGCAAATGTTTCTCTAGCATTTAAGTGCCCAATAACAACAGAAGAAAGGCACAAATACAGAGAAGTCTCCAAAATCTGGATGTTGGGATTCCACCTTTCTCTTACAGGTTTCATTCTCATATTTGTTTAATTCTTCTAGATATCTCTACCTATCACAAAAGTGTCCCTGCTAGATTGCTCCTCTTCTTATCACACCCCCCATAGTTATGATGCTTTATCAAATCTAGTACCTAAATTCTCTCTTTACATCTTCATCACCTCTGCCAGTGCATTCATTCAATTATTCATCCAAAAACATTCATTAGCTATCTATTACAGTATAAAGACATGAGAATGCCAAGATAAACAAATCAACAAACACATAGTTTAGTGAAGACAGGAATGTAAATAACTAGAATGCAATGTGATGCACTGCAATTGTAAACACAACGTTGCACAAGAGAGGGTGTGAATTCACATTTTGGAAAGGAGGGTTGGCAGCGATTTGTGAATGTCTTCAAGATAATGAGAATTGCAACACAGTATGGGGGGGACACAGAGTATTTCTGAGGGGGAAAAAAAGTCAGCTTCAAAGACAAGGGGGAGGAGGTACAAAACAGTACAGTATCTTGTGCTTCTGGAAGTACAGATAACTGGATATGTATGGCTCTAGCATACAGTGTAAAGAGGTAGAGTGGCAGAAGCACCAGAACTTAGTAATTATCAGCAATAAAACAAGAAAGATTTTCTTTTTCCTAGAGAAAGGGAATGTTGTCAAGGATAGTAGGCTGAATTCTCTGAAAACTGGACTTGCGATTCTGAACTTGAGGTGTAGGAGGCTTACTGGTGAGTGCTCTCGTAACTGCTGTAAAGCAATGAGAAAACAGGATTGGGCAAAGGGAAAATTAACTACAGTGTGGTTGCAACAGGGGTCTCACAGAGCTAGTACACAGGTCTTCAGAGTGGTACAATTTGACACGAGGAGACCAGACATTTATATGCTGTCATCAACTGGTTATTGGATGTAGGCTGCACCCAAGGTCTGGGTAGTAGGGCTGGGAGGTGGCAGTTAACCTTGAGCCAGGCAGTTTCCTTCTGCAAGGGCAATTTCTGGAAAGAACTCCACTGTAAGGCTATAGCAGCCATTACTCTCCTCGCAGCTGGAGAATAATGGCCTTGATCTTAAGGGGGACTGCTATAAACTGAATGTTTGTGCCTACCCCCCACCCATGTTCCCTTGTTGAAATCTCATCCCCATTGTGGTGGTGTTTGGAGATGGGACTTTGGGGATGATTAAATCGTAATGGTGGTGTCCTCATGAATGATATTAGTCTCCTTATGAAAGAGACCCCACAGAGCTCCCTCACTTCTTTTGCTATGTGAGGACAAAATGAGAAAACAGCCATTTATGAACCAGGTGGCTGTCCAACCTAACACTGAACCAAACACTGAGTCTGCCATTGCCTTAACCTTGGACTTCCCAGATTCCAGAGCTGTAAGAAATAAATTTCTGTTTATAAGCCACTCAGTCTATATTACTTTTGTTATAACAGCCTGAACAGACAAAGATGGGGATCTGACCATGTCTCCATGATGTCTACTACAAATTGAGGCACTAAGACATTAGATATAGAATATTCCACAAGCCATGACTATAAAGGATATAGGCTAGAGGTGGACACAAGAAAGACCCCATAAACACAATAAGGTTGCAAATATAGGAGAGAGGATCCAAGGCTCAAAACAGGACTAGGAGTTCTTAGAACTGGATTTAAGTACAAAGATTAAAGGACTTCTTGGGGCGCCTGGGTGGCTCAGTCGGCTAAGCGTCCGACTTCAGCTCAGGTCACGATCTCACAGTTCGTGGGTTCGAGCCCCACGTCGGGCTCTGTGCGGACAGCTCAGAGCCTGGAGCCTGTTTCAGATTCTGTGGCTCTCTCTCTCTCTGATCCTCCCCCATTCATGCTCTATCTCTCTCTGTCTCAAAAATAAATAAACGTTAAAAAAAAAAATTTAAAGGACTTCTAGTATAAGATGAAAACTATTTAGCAGTTTTTCATCTATCCTCCCCTCCCCCCACTGCCACTCCCATTAACTTATGAGAATAATACACAACAAAGTGGAAAATGCATCTATACTAGAAACCAGGAATCTTAATCAAAACCTATCAGACTCCAAAAACTGTCTATTAACCACAATGTGGATGGGGGGGCTCTGAATCAGGAAACAGGATCAAACAGGAATTTGGGGTGGTATCTACCTACTGCAACTTGTAAGCCTAATGCAGACATTAGTGATATGTCCATCAGGAAATTAGTGATGTGTCCAGCAGTCATTCCCTTCTTCATGGTCTGGATGACTCTTCACTCACTCTTCACCCATCAATCTTCTTCCTTAGGTAACAACAGCATTGAGTGTCCCTTCTTTTCAAGTTGACACATACTGTTGACAAAAGCAATCATAAGAAGCTACAGAGACCTAATATATTCTGAAACAGAGAGGTGACACTAGGCAAGTAGAAAGGTATGGCTGGAAGGGCAGAGGTGAGACTGGTCATGTGATGTGAGTGAAAAAGAAAGCCAATCAGTCCAGGCCTGCTGGGGCAGTGTGGATAAGGGGAGTAATAATTATTCTGTGAAAGATCTGGGGAACGGCCTAATAATTATTCAAACTTCACCCTCTAACTTTGCATGCTGTCCTCTAACCAACAGAAAGTCATCAAAGGCTTTTGAAAAAGGTGGTCAATGATGAAAGTGGTATTTTAGGAAGACTAATAAGGCCCTGTGGCCCTTCTTTTGCTTCTTCATTTCCAATACCTACAGATACACAAACATTGTAAGGAAAGATGCAAAAAATAGAAAAAGGTCTCAGATAAATTCTTATAATACTCTCCTGTCTCTTTCTACCTTAATTTGTCATGAAAACTGCTTCCAATATGAGTAGGATATTTTTTTATAGAAACAAATGTTACTATTAAAATTAAAAAATCTTACTATCAAGTCCTCAGTGAATTTTAGGACAAGAAAGCATGATTTAGCACTGAGGAGCATATTTCTGAACAATGATGATGAGCTTATGTAAATATAGGACAAACGGGGCAAAGTCCTCCAGTATAGGACAAAGATATAGGAAATAGCAGAAAGCTACTTTCACAGGAAGGAAAGACCAAATTAGGTAAACAGGAAAATAGGGCTGTAGACCACTGTGGGGTAAAGTTGCCCAGAGTGGAGCTAATTAGCAAAAGAAAGATGTCTTGTTGACCCTGAGATAGCATGTTCTGTCTTCTGGTACCCTAGGCCACTTTAGATAAACACAGGTGGGGCCTCATGTTTGCTGTAAACAACCTTCCACCCAGCGCCAGAATCTTGTTTTGTATTGACCCAAAGCCCTAACAGGCATATCTCCAAAACCCCCTTTTCCCCACACCCATGAGTTAATGTTGTCATGATTTCCTTGTCTCTTTGTGTACACCTATTATGGTTCTAAGCCTTCTGATCCTAATAAAAATGGAGGAAGGACCCTTACTGGGGGCTCTTGTCTCCTCCCAGACATTAGCTTCTCTAGAATTTTCAATCTGGTATCCTGCTCCCTTGCTGGACAAGAGATAACTCTGGACCCAGAGTCTACGACATGTAACAAGCAAATAATAATTACTAATATTTCCTGAATATGCTTAGCATAATCTAGGTACTCTGATAAAGCACTTGGGTGCATTATCCCATTTTATCCTCACACAATAGATGATGTAGGTACTAAATGAACAAAATGTAACTTGAAAAATGTATGTACCTGTGCCAAGGTCACAGAGCTGACATCTTGTCCTTATACACTCTACTTCAGAAAGAGATTGGAAAAGTTCAAAATACTCTTTTTGCTTAATTAATTGTAACATCTTAAAATGAAAGCCTTATATATGTGTTTATTTAAGAACTAGATATTAGGCTCTTAGAATGTGTACAGTGCTAAACTGAGAACTAAAAAAGATATAAGATGGGATGCAATAGAAGAGCTAAGTTAAATCCATTCTGCTTATATGTCGGTGTGTTTATGTATATTGATTAGTTTACATTAGAATCATAGCATATGCCTTATGACATAAGGTTATAGAATAACCTTATAACAGAAATAACACAGGACTAAATGCAGCAATTAAATAATGGAAATAACTCATTTTATTTTAACTTATAATTTGAAAATATAGGGTGGGTACAGATATAAAAAGAATCTTTAGAATATTCAGAAGGTTTCACTTCTTTTTAATTGCTAAGACAAAATGATATTAAAAATGATGTATAGATTTTTAAATTTAAATTTGTTCCTTAATAAGTATATATTAGAGACTATGACACTAGTCTCTAGAGATTTATGACTTTGATTTAATATGTATTAGTAGAATTTGCATAAAATATTCATTTTAACTGGGTAGTGGAAAGATTTGGGGTCCTAAGGGAATAAGGAATTATTTTTCACTTTGAACTCTGTTCTTTTTTTATATAATGAACTTTCTGCTTTCTGTGTCAAAAAGTAAGACTACTTTTCAAGCCACTTTCCAAATGAATATATTTTCTTTTTTCCTTTTTTTTTAAAGTTTATTTACTTATTTTGAGAGACAGAGAGAGAGAGAGAGAGAGAGAGCGAGCATGAACAGAGGAGAGGAAGAGAGAGAATCCCAAGCAGGCTTGGCATTGACAGCAAAGAGCCTGATGCCCCAATGTGGAACTCGAACTCATGAACCATGAGATCATGACCTGAGCCAAGAACAAGAGTTCAACACTTAACCAACTGAGCTACCCAGCTACCCCTAATGAATACATTTTCTTAAACTCTTGATCAAAATTGATGTTATTCATCTCAGTTGAAGTTTTCTGAGCATTTAACTGCAGCCTTGTTGAGACTCTGTCTTAGTCTGTTTTGGGGGCTATCACAAAATACCATAGACTGGGTACCTTATAAATAAAACACATGTATTTTTCACAGCTCTGGATGCTGGAAATCCAAGATCAAGTCACCAGCATTGGACCCTCTTCCTGTTTCATAGCTGGTGTCTTCTCTCTGCATCCTCACATGGTGAAAAGGGCCTTGGGATCTCTCTGGAACCTCACTTATAAGGCACTAACTCCATTCATGAGGACTCCACCCTCATCACTTAAGCACCTCCCAAAGTCCCCACCTCCTAATAATATCATCTTTGGGTTTTTAGGACTTCAGCATATGAATTGTGAGGGCACAATATCCAAACCATAATAGACCCCAAGCAGAGCACTCAGCTAAGCTATACCCAGACTCCTGACCCACAGAAATTGTGCACAGTACATAACTGTTAAGTAGTGAATGTATGTACTATTCTTATTTTAAAATCAGTCAATATTAAAAGCCAAACTTAACGTACCCATATCTCCTTTATGACTACAATTTTCTGAATTATCTCTTTGATCAATTATTCACCTAAGATTATAGATAGATAGATAGATAGATAGATAGATAATTATGTGCTAGGCATAGTGCTTCATGATGAGGCCAAATAGTAAGCAAAACCAAAAAGAGTCCCTGCCTTCATAAAGCTTGTTGCCTAGTGGAGGAGAGAGAAATTATTCATTTAGTCATATACTCACTAATAACATGGGGACCACTATAAATTCTAAGAGGAGAAATTTGTCATAAGTGGAACTCATAGAGGTCAAAAAGTGTCTCTGAAGAGGAAGTTGGATAAAGATGGAGGTTAAGATATTTTTTAGTTTGGAAGGAAATGCCTACAGAGACCCTGGGCAAGAGGAAGCAAAGGATCTGAAAGAAGCCAAAATGACTGTAGCAGAGACATTAAAAGGGAACAGTGAGGGAAGAGACCAGTGATCTAGCTGGAAGTGATTAGATTATATAGAGGTCTTGTAAGTTTTGATAAGAAGTTTTATCACATTGCAAGGAACTTTTGAAAGACTTTGAAAAGATTTAATTGAGAGTAGGACATGAACATATTTGCATTCAAGGAAATCACCTTGGCTATGTGGTAGAGAGTTGATTAGAGAAGGCCAGATTAAATACAGACAAACTCATTAAAGAAGATACTGCAATAGTTAAGGTAAATGATGATGACAGGTTTTAATAAGTTCGTGATAAAGACTGAAGAGGTGACAGAAGGTGATATATATGAATAAACATGCTAAGATGAAATTCACAGATATTGGTGATGTGTTGATTTTCTAGTGGGGCAATAACATGCTAAGATGACCCCCAATAAGTCATGCTTTTATATAATCTTCTTTCCTTGAGTATGGGTAGAACTTATGACTTGCTTCTAACCAACCAAATATGCCAAAAGGAATAGGATTTTACTCCCTTGATTACATTATATCATAGAAGATAGTCCTAACACACTGGAAAAGAGAGATTCTTTTGATGACCTTGAAGAAGCAAATGCCATAATATGAAGTGTTTATGGAGAGGGCTAGCTGGTAGGGAACTGTGGCCAACGTCTAGGACCTGAAGACAACTTCCACCCAATAGCCAGTGAATAGCCAGGGCCTTCAGTCATATAGCGACAGGAAATAAATTTTACTAACAACCAAAAAGAGCCTAAGGTAGATTTTTCTCTAGTCAAACCCTCAACTGAGAATAAAGCACTGCTGACACCTTGACTGCAGCCTTGGGGGCATAGCCTCGGCAGATCAACCAGCTAAGCTGTGTCCAGACTCCTGCCCCACAAAAACCGTGACACAATAAATGTGTGCTGTTCTAAGCTGCTAAATTTGTGGTAATTTGCTATATGACAATAGGGTTCTGGATTGCATAGCCAGAGTATAAGGATAAATGAATGAACAAGCAATGGTAAACACCCAGATTTACAGGCAGGAATTCCACAATGCATTTTGCTTTGGGCATGTTGAATTTGAAGTTCCTTGAGACATTGAAAAGGCAGGCCAATTAGACAATTGTATATATGGGGCTGGAGCTCATGAGTAGCCTCGGGCTAGATCAGTAGTGACTTTGCACCTCAGGAATATTTGACAATGTCTGGAAACATTTTTTATTGTCACAACTGGGGGTTATTACTGGGGTTGAGTGGGAGAAGCCAAGAATTTGACAAACATCCTATAATCCACAGGACAGATCTCCATGCCTCCCTGAAACTCTGGGCTACATAATTTATACATTTATATATCGATGACGTATGTATGAGTCAGTGGGCATGGATGAAACTATCTAGAAAAAAGCATACAGTAAAACATCAAGACAGTTAAGGATTGAGCCTTCAGGAAGGTCAACATTTTATGGCTGGATAGAGAAATATTAATCTGCAAAGGAAACAAAGATGGAATTGCAAGAAAAGTAGAAGAGAGTACTATATTACACAAAGGTTTGAGTTCTTCCAGAACTTGTCCTAGGTATCTTCTCTTCTAGGCTGTACTTTCCTTCAATGATCTCATCCACTATTGAGTTGCAAAAGAAGTGAGTGTTCCAGGGTTAATCCCAAGCCTTGGCTGTTATAAAACTCAGTGGTGCATGATTTGATTCCCCCAACCATGTTCTCAGATATCTGTGGATTAGTATGAAAAAAAATCACCCACGTTGATTTCAATCTTTAACTAATAAGCCTGGCCAATAAAAGCACTCACCCAATAAGGAACACATTACAGCATTTCGTCATTAGTGAATAAGTTTATGTTTAATTTATCAGAGTCCCCATGGTCTCAGAAATTTAAATCAATTCTTCTCTTGGTCTTTACTTGTCCAATATAAATCCAAAATATTTCATCCATTTCAAAGAGAAACCTACAAATGACTCTTTAACTCTTCTTTCACGTCTTAGAGGGGTACTCAAACAGGATCTTCAGGCAAAATAAAAATGAAGTCTCCTGGAGGCCAAAAGACATCCCTGAATTTTACTGATCTTAATGACTGCAGTAATTTAAAAAATGGCTGATCAATTGTCTTGTTGTAAATAAATATGTAAAAAGGTGTTCAACAACAAGTCTGGAGGCAGGAAATTCAGTTAGGTGCTGTTATGGGTTGAACTGTGTCTCCCCGTCCCCTGCCAAAAGATATTATGAAGTCCTAATCCTAGTACCTCAGAATGTGACCTTATTTGGAAACAGGGTCATTTCAGATATAACTAGTTAAGATGAAGTCATATTGGAGTAACCCAGTGTGACTGGTGTCCTTATAAAAGTGAGAAAGAATGCCTTATGAAGGTGGAGGCAGAGATTAACATAATGCATCTATGAGCCACAGAACACCAAAGGATTGCCAGCCACCATCAGAAGCTATTGGAGAGGCATAGAACAGGTTGTCCCTCATAATCCTCAGAAGGAACTAACTCTGCCAACACTTTATTTTCAGCTTTCTAGCCTTTGGAACTGTGAGAGAATAAATTTGTTTTAAGTCACCCAACTTAGTGTACTTTGTTAAGGCAGCTCTAAGGAAACAAATAAAGGAGGTCAGAGCAGTAATATAGAAGAGTGGAATTAGGGAAATGGTATTAAAGGTGAATAGGAGAAAATACATTCCAGAAATATTTATGATGTAAAATTGGCAGATGTTAGCAATTGACCAGAAATTGGGAGCAGCGCTGTGGAAAGGGTCCAGGATGACTCCCCAGTTTGTATGAGAGATGTGGTGAATCCAAATGACATAATGAATATTGAGGTATCTACTTCAAGGGGGGCATGTGTTCATTTTTCAATGGATTTAAATGTTAAGGTAGAGGAAAAGTTAGGGGATTCAAAAAATAAATTTTAGGAACACTGGGCAGGTGGTAGGTGTCCAGTGAAGTCACCCATCCTGGGGCAAGTGATCATCAATGAGGGTCTTAGTGTCACCAAGTTCTGGGAAGACAGACAGGCAACCGTTTCTAGTGGGAAAGCTTAATATGTTCTGGTAAGCAACAAGGCTGAAGAATCAGGGTTCCAGGACTATCTATGTCTAGACATAGACAATCAAGGTCTCATCCTTTCATATACAAGACTGACCTCAGTCCAGCCTTAAGAATCATGGTTCTTTGGCCACATAAAGTAGAACTTCAAGTTGGGAGAAATGAGAACTGAAAAGAAATCAGCATAGGACTTTAGCTTTTAGAATCTACTCTGTTCTTCTTCTCTATTCTTCCTCCCATGACCCTAAGACTGTTCACTTGCTAGGTACAATAAGTAAATACTACTATAGAAAAAGCATTGAATCTGGAGATGTTGAATTTCCAAGACGTTTGTCTTTAATTATTAAACTGGCATTTGAGTTTTATATAAAAGCCTTTGAAACCTAAAGTGACAGTGAGGGGAGAGATTTTTTAGTAAGAGTTGGTATGACTTGGCAGTCTTTAGCTCATATACTACAAGTTAAAACTTACTTTATCTACTTAAAAAGCCCTTCGTATATTCCTCTTTCTCCAACTCCTATTAATTTCTGTGCTGGCTTTAGGTCTCATTTTAATAGATTTGTATTAGTCTAATTCCTACTATTGGACTAAAAACTCCTGTAGGGCTGAAGATACATCATCTATAACTTTATTTTTGGCTCCAAAAATAGCACAGTGCTTTGAGGAAGCTGATGTTTATTAAATGTTTGTTGAATGACTGGATTGGTTTTCAAGGTTACCCAGTCTAATAAGTAAAAGACTGGGTCAGCAAATTATCTGGTGTCTTACTCATTTTGGATGAATTTCAGCTGCTTCAACAGTGACTTGGGGCATTCCTTGCAGTTTGCTCAAAATGATGAATAGTCTCTAGTTTAAATACCATAACTAGTATTTTTGTCATTCTCTATTTTGAAAATATCACATCAGGCAAGATAGATTTCCATCTGAATGAGCATAAATTACAGTAGTGATAGTACGGATTTGTTCAAGTGTATACTGTGATAAAAAACAGAACTGAGAATGAGATTTAAAACCTTAGGTCCATGTCCTGCAACCACTAGATTATGAAATTTTTCCCCCTGAATTTATTGTACCACTTATTTGTTGTATTTACCTTTTATTTCAGGAAGTTTTACAAGTGGTAAAATAATTCTTCAATATTTTATTTAAGCAATTTACCATTTTAAGAAAAGCATATAAAATATTTGGCACAGGGCAAGAAATTTTATGCATGTGAAAATAAAACCTGCTTTTGTCACAGCCAAAGATTATATGTCATAAAACTAATTTGAAGTATAAAAACATTAGTTTCATTTAACAGAAATAGAAACCATTGCAATTTAAATCAATAGTAAATTATTCAAGTGAACATCAATTTTGTGATAGTCATATAAGAATTAAAATAAAATTTATCTTTTATTGTATCTAAGTAAGATCTGTACCAAATCTGATATCATTTGGTGAAAGTTTTACTTACAACAACATATACAAGAGACTTTTTTGTCAGGGTAATCCCTCAGGAACGAAGCTAAAACCTCCATTATTTCAGTTCCTAATCTGTAACTTTTTGTACTATTTTTAAGTTTTTAAGTGATCCTAATATATTTTTTTAATCTACATATTTGGTGTTATGACAAAAAGTTTCTCTCCGTTTCTTTCTTTACTTACAGAGTTCCTTTTTTCATTAACTGATAAAAAACTTAAGTTGGTGCCCCACAATTCATGTGCATAGCCCTTTGTGGTATATATTTTCATACGAGTCACAGATCCATTTTGGTTTTTTTTTTAATTCATTTTTTCTTGTTTCTAATATATCCTTACTTGCTATACAGGCCTCAAATCATTTGTGGAATAAGTTAGAATATAATTAATTTATAATTTTTAAAAGCCAGCAGAAAGTCTTCTTAAATGTGCATGGTTATAGCCCTAGTTTTCATATTTTAAAAGTTGTGCTATTATACTATCTATTAAGTTACTTTTTAAAAGTAGTATGATTAGGGAATTTTATGCTAGCCCAACCACATATCGCTGAGTAGACCCAGACAACCGAAGTCTCATCTTCTCATATAGAAGGCTGACCTCAGTCCCTTGTGAGCTTGCATGCCACTGGGGCATGATTTGGTGAAGCTATTGCCTGGGGGGAATGTTTAATAATGATACCTCAGAATTTTTCCCCATTTTATTGGAATATAATTGTCATATTATATTGTACAAGTTTAAGATGTAAAAGGTGTTGATTTGATATGCTTATACATTGTAAAAATGATCAATGCTGTAGCAGTAACTAAGACCCCCCCCATCACTTCACATAATTACTATTTCCTTTTTGTAATGAAAACATTTAAGATTTAGTCTCTTAGCAACTTTAAAGTATATAATACAGCATTATTAACTATAGTCATCGGGATGTACATTAGATTCCCAAAATTGATTCATCTTTTAACTGTAAGTCCATGCCCTTTGACCAATATCTCCCCATATCCCCCACCTTCCAGCCTCTGGTAACCACCATTTTACTCACTGTTACTATGAGTCTGGCATTTTAAAATTATACATATACGTGATGCCATACAGTATTTACCTTCTATGCCTGACTTATTTCACTTAACATAATGCCCTCAAGATCTATCCATGTTGTCCCAAATAACAGAACTTTCTTCTTTTTCATGGCTGAATAATATTCCATTATTCATTCCATATATATACATACCACAACTTCTTTATCCATTCATCTGCTGATGGCCACTTAGGTTATTTCTGTATCTTTGGCTATTGTGAATAATGCCACAATAAATGTGGGAGTACAGATATCTCATTGAAATCCTGTTTTCATATCCTTTGGATATATACACAGAAATGGGATTGCTGCATCATACAGTGGTTCTATTTTTAATTGTTTGAGTAACCTTTATATTGCTTCCCATGGTAGATGCAACAGTTAACATTCCCATCAACATTGCATAAGGGTTCACTCTGCTCCACATTCTTGTTAACACTTATTATTTCTTGTCTTTGATAACAGTCATTCTAATAGGTCTAAAGTGATATTATGGTTTGATTTGCATTTCCCTGATGATTAGTAATGCTGAGCACCTTTTCATGTACATTTTGGCCATTTGAATATCTTCTTTGGAAAAATGTCTATTTAGAACTTTTCTGCCCATTTTTAAAAATCAGATTGTTTAGTTGTTTTTATTTTATTATCATTAGTAGTAGTAGTAGTAAAGGTGTTTAATTTCTTTATACATTTTGAATATTTCCCCTTTATCAGATATATGGCTGGCAAATAATTTCTTCCATTCCAACTCATATATATATATATATATATATATATATATATATATATATATATATATTTTTTTTTTTTTTTTTTTTTTTTTTTTTTTTTTTTCTGCGTCAAAAGTGCTGAAACTTCCCTGGAAACTTGGACTTCCAGAAAGTTTTTCTTGTCTCTCTGAAAAGGACTACCCAAGTCATTGTTCTCCAGGTGCTCCAGATCACTACCAAAAGGGACTGGACCTGGTTCACAGACTACTTCAGGCTTCACAGCTGGTACTGAGGTCTGTCAGGCTGTTACCTGATGCACAGATGGGCAAGACTCTTTCTGGGTCCCTTGGCATATGTTGCTGGATCCCACCACTTCCCCAGGGGCACTTCTTTCCATGGATGAATGGCAAATTTTTGTTGTTATGGGGGGAGAGGACAAAAAGGAGGGACATCTTATGTGGGCATGATGCTGATATCACTACCTTTTTGAGAAATGTTTGGACATTTTTATATTAAAGGCAAAAGAGAGTATTTTAAGGGAAAAAAAAAAAAAGAATCTTAAACAGTAAGTACATTATTTAGACCAGTCTTAGAAAAACATAACCCTCCCTAGAATGTCAAAGAAGGTTATCACAGAAAAATGCTGATGGAGAACAGGACTTGGTGAACTCTAAAATTCTGCTGCTGGATATACCCCACCTGGCTGGTACAGTCAATATTCTGGTGCTCAGAGAAGATAAAATGAGATAAGGAATGCCCCTCCCAGAACATTCTTTTAACCAGGTTTACTCCTGTCTGGTTGTGCTACATAATGCAATTAAACAATTAAACATATTAGGTTCTCCAAAGAGAGTAAACACATAGGTTTAATAAAGAACATTTAAAGAGCTTTAGAAGTCAACATGTGCGTCTTTCATGATGTCTCCAAATACCTGTTGCTGGCTCTCCAATGAGACCACAAACTAGTGATTGCCTAAAATGGAGACATGGAGGCAGGGAAGGAGTAGAAAATCTCTCTTGTATGCCTCTCTCTGTCCTGGCCCATCCCAACACTCACTAACTATAGTTCTGTCATAAAACTATGTGCTCAGGACTCAAAGTGAGTCTCCAGGAGCAGACTGACATGTAGGTTATAGGGCTCTTACCCACTCTGCTGTTTCAACTTCTAGTATGCAAACACATTTGTAGGCCCATGATGTTTGGCACTTCTGTGCCAGTGTTAACACGTGTTTGCCTATGATCAACTAAAACCCCTACATTGTCTAGTCCTGAACTGTTCTTCAGATGTCTCACACCAAATCACCACTCTCACTGTGCACTTAGGTGGTTGACTTTCAGAACATGAGGCTAAGATTGCAAATTAGGCCATATATTAATTATATCTCAGTGTTTGGGGCCCATTCCAGTCTGTCTTCAAGTCTTCTGAATTCTATTTCAAGCATGTTAATTAATCCTCAAGGTTGACCGTCACTGCAAATATATTTGTTCAACAATTATCAACACAGTGCTCTTTATGTACTAGTAACTACACAAAGGAGTGTCATTACAGAGATGAAAAAACAAAATTGATATTTATTTAAGCACCACCACTGACAAAATTTTTTACTCCTTTACAATCAAGGTATCTGTTGCTTTATCTACATTGAACTTTTCAGCATTCACTTTCTTGACAAGTATTTTTATACTTGTATGTAAATCTTTGTGCATGCTACTTTTGTATGCTTATTATAACCTCCCTTCCATCTTTTCTAAGTAAAATCCTACTCATTTTGTCAGGACCTAGCTTAAATCTAACCTAGGCCATAGATGACTAATTTTGAACTACCTGAGGGTCTCATACTCTCATTCACCTGGGTGGGAAAACCCAATGGCCATATTAAGCCAGCTTGCCTCACACAGTGCCATTATCTCTCCTTGATCACCACCCAAGGTACAAGCTTCTTCAGTCATTTTCTCTCTCTTAAATTCATATTTCTATACTATTATGTAATTTTTTTCACCTGACCAGGCACTTTAGTGTTGTCCTTCTTCTTAAAAAAAGTATACTACCAGAAAAAAAAAAATGTTTTCATGAATAATAAACTGACCTGCATTCTAAACATCTTCATTGAATATTTTCTCTATATCTTTACTTTAATTCAAATGTCGTTCTCCCATATAAAACTCACAAGTAAAATCTATTCATTTTCTCATATTCTGTTTTATGTTGTAGTCAAGATTGTCATCGTTGTCCTAAATCCTCAATGATGCCTCCAGATCTTTATACCTACAAAATTCTCTGAGAACCTTTGATTTTTATGGGCTTACGAAGCATTCCAGCTGTCTACCCTCTGTCTCTCATCACTATTCATCTACCAATCTCTTGGTCATGCCCTCACATTCCCCAAAGGCTTCTACACTTCTCTCAGCATCATTTCTGGTATACCAACTGCTAATGTCATCTTGGGCATCTCCAAGTCCAAAAGGACAATCTTGATTTCTTAGTTCCTCCACTTCTTCACCTTCAGCGAACCTCACTTCAACTCCATGTTACCATCCAGTTCTCATGTCCATGACCTGGGTCTTGTAATCACCCATAAATGATATACCACCAAACTCTGAAATTCAAACAACCACAGTACAGCTGTCCATTACTCTAACTCCACCTTTCAACTTTTCTCTCTCTTTTACTAGGTGTTAGATCTCAGCAAGGCAACCAGTTCCTAAATGCTTCTGTATTCTCCCTACCAAATAGCCTACTCATGTCTCTACTTGATTTCTTCTCATATTCAACTCTATAGCGCAGTACATCAATCACTCTTACCACGTCCTCAACTCCCTCACTTGTCCCTATACCACACACCCACTGATTTAAGCTGAATGTCTGCCTCCTCTACCTGGACAGTTGAACTGCGCCAGAGAAAACAAGTAGTACAAGTCAGTGTCAGTATAGGTCTGTGGCTCCAACACCAACACTCCAACACTGCTGTCTAGAAATATTTCCAGGTTTCACTTGTGAATGTTCCCTTCCCATTTCCCATGTGGCCACTTCAAAATATCTCCACTCATCTCAAAGCTCTGGGTACATCCTTGTTAAATATCAAATAATAACCTGAATATCCCACAACAAAAATTAAAGCCAATAAGATTTACAGATCTACAAACAGTGGCATCTACATGCATGTTTTCTGTCTTCCCTCTTGTTACCGTGGGAAAGGGATCTGGCCACCTTGAAACATGTCATTGATCTTCTCATGGTATGGGTCACACCTCTGACAGCTTTTCATGGGATGAACTCTGTTAATTCCATTGTCTATTTTCAGGAGGCTTCCCACCAGCATTTCAACATATTCTGATCTTTCTCATCTGCAACAGAAACTCTTATTCAAGCTAGTTTCCTTCCCACTCCAAAATTAAAATTTTGAAAGTTTGCGGCACACAGGCTTATGTTTAGATACCTCTCATTTAGTCCTCAACACATTGTGAAACCAGACATTTCACTCAAATACCAGATCTCACCAAAGTCACAAATAGTTTCTGGTTGCTAAATCCAATGAAAATTTACCTGTCTTTCTCTTAACCTACTCACTCATTCGATAAATATTTACTGAACCCTTATTTCATCAAAGCCATGAACTAGGTGCTGAAATAGAATTATAATAAATAAACACAATTGCTGCCCTTGTGAATATGAATTCTGATAGGTTACTCTGATAATATGCTAACCACACACTGAAAGGTGGACTTCCTAAAAAAACATCTTTACACTCCCCTCCTCGCTGACTTTTAAACCTTGTAAACAGATCCCTAACAAGTTTTAAGATGGCAGCTATTTTCTTGAAGGTCAGACATGACCAAATTTCCTGTTTTTCCATTAAGCATCAGATCTTGCTCCCCTATAGCCATGCACAGACTTTTGACTTTATATTCTTTCTTGTATTATAACCCTATACATTATCTGACTCATTCTTAACCATAAGCTCCCTCAGCACAGGTTTTATGTTAAATTATCCTTTTGTTCTTCCAGAGCCTTACACATATAAAGATTTCCAAAATACTGTTAAGTAAACAGATTATCAGATAAATGGATATGTGTGTCAGCACAAGAAAATGACTTAGCATTAAATACACAATCACCACCCTCCCCCAAAAAAAGAAAGGCAGTTTTCTTCAGTTCTATAGATTCTATGAGGCAAAAGAATCATTTATCTATTTATTTATTTATTTATTTATTTACTTATTTACTTATTTACTTATTTTTCGATATATGAAAAAGAATCATTTAAACAATTTATGTTTTCACATCTTGTTTCCCTAACTCCCTGTGACACTAAATTTTCTTTTTATTCTAATAAAATTCTAAAGTTAAGCAGAAATAAATTTAAACCTCTTCTGTCTTAATTGTTGGCACATAAACTAATCGTAAGCATTCTGAAGAGGAAAATAGTACAAAACTGTAAACTTTTCAAAGACTGAGGCAGGGTATTCAGAATGCTGCTAAGTTTTTGCCAATGTTTTAAATAGAAGGATTGTGCCTATAGAGACAAAATGAGCTGAAGAGCATAGTAATTATCTAGAAAATCAATTAAGACAGATAACTTAGATAATAATGTTAGACTTTTCTGCAACAATATAGTGTAGAGGATCATTTGTGTCAACAACAATCTGTTTGTATCATAATTTCATGTTTTAATAGTCTCTACATACAAATATATTTCTAGATGTTTTCATCCCTCAGGAAATCTTGTTTTATGAAAAAGCAACAAAGGGAAATTGCAACAACTGATGTCTGGTTTAAAAACATCTCTCTGGATTTTAAAGTTAAAAAATGTTTCAAAAGAAAATACATTTAGATCATTTTCTTACTCTGTAGAATAAACTGCTAAAATTACTGCATGCAGTCTTTGATGTTTGAGTGTTACATTAAGAGACATTTAAGCAAAGAAGTGTTTGCAGAACGTTTCCCTTTCTTTTAGAATAGACATAGTCCTGAGTAGGCTGAGGTAACTCATTAATATTTTGTGTCTTTTATATCACAAAAACTGTTCTGTTTAACTTAAATTTGGAAACAAGATAAATTATTCTTTAATACAACAATGTGAGATATTAAATTGCTGGGCTTTTTCCTTTATTCCATCAATCTCAGTAGTTATTGACTTTGAAGTGGCCATGCTTTTATTTCCACTAGACTTCTTTTTTCCTAAAAGGCTATAATTTGATACCCTTTTTCAACAACTAGAATCTATTCAAAGAAGTAGATGAAACCAAGAGAAAAGAATGAGAAAGGCAGGGAAAGTATCACCAAAGATGTGGTTAGGAATGACAAGAAGCCTTAAAGTTTAAGGCTTTGATGTGATTCAGCTGTAGCCTTAAGGGACTAGGGGGCTTTAAACAATCATTTTAATTTAGTAGAGGCTTGCCAGTCCCCTTTTGGTAATTCACCTGAATTAGTCCATTTTAATGCCAATAATTCTCTTCCTATTGACTTAAAGAGTTAAAGACTTTTAAAATTCTGATCCACTCTATTGTCCTTCTCTTTCCCCGTGATGCTATTATGGACACTTAAAGTTTATTATAGCTATTGGTTATCTCTTAGTTAAATTATAAAATTGGCTTAAGTGTTATTAAATTCCTGAGAGATTAATAACATGATCAAAGAGCAAAACTCATCCCTTAAAACATAGTTTTCAAACTTTGGTTTTAAATTATCATCTGAAAAGTTCATGGTCTACTGGTGTCCTAAGCTCTCCTCCTCTATAACATGGTGTATTTTTTAACTGATATTAGGTTAAAATCACAAGCCATGTCTCTGACCATGAATGGAATTTGTAAACATAATATGGAAAGTATATTTTTAAGGAGCTCCAGAATGATTGATAGGTTTTCAACAGTAATTCTATAGTAGAAATTCATTAGAAAGCCATTCAACATGACAAGAAATTCAGTTTTTTCATGGTATTTTCCTCTCCATGTTGTCTCTTTTTCTCCTTCATATTTAAACCTATATGGGTTAAAGTTTCTTAGGTAGTATTTTACAGAGGGTAATTTAGTTACCCTCCTTTAGGGTACAATTCTCCTTTAGGTACATATGTATTGTGTTTAACCTAATAAATGTGGATAGTAGTGATCAGATACGCCTCAAGCAAGAATATTATTATTATTCTATAATTCTATAATTCTATAATTCTCATTGTGGCTTGAATAACTTTTTAAAAATGCTGTTGACTTATAATAAATTTTTTTTAAGTTAAGAAAACTTAATTGCTCCCCACTCATTCAGTAAAAGTCTATTAGGAACTATTGCATAGCAGGGATTATGCTACATCCAGGGGACCTTTCTGGAAGCCAAGGGTTTTTACTTGGGGATGAAACTATCTAACAATGGTGTAGCTTCTAGAAGATACTTCTTCAGGTCTACCAAATCACAATACAAACTCTTTGCATACTGCTCACATTAAAATCAACAAAAATAAAATGTTAGAAAAACATGAACTTACATTTTAGACTGTCGTTTGAATAAAATGTGCTACCAAGCAGTAATATGTTTTTACTTTAAAGAGTATGGACTGCAAAATATTTGGCGGAATGCATCACAAAGTGGCACCAGTAAGAATGAGCGGGCAGAAGAACTGACACTGGCTAACTGAATCTAATTTTTGGCACTACTTGTGGTTCATAGCTGTTCCCTGAAATGTTCCAGAATGTTTTAGGTTATCACAACACTTCACAAGCAAGTTCCTTGCACTGGGTAGGATGCGAATATGCTTTATTTAAACTAAAACACAGTATTTGTGAAAATCACAGAAAATGTTGTGGCTTATTATGCTGAGACAACTGATATAATCTGAGACTATCCAAAGCCACATGCATGTGGTCTCCTGAATATCAAGGGAAATAATAGTGTATAAGTCTTCCACAATTTCAAAGTTCTAAAATTTGAACACAGCTTAGGTTATAATTGGAAATATTCTTGATCTACTATTTATTTTATGTTTTCAATTAATTACTTCAAAAACATGCTATATATAATTTATTTTACTCATTATCATTAATCATTCAGATAGAGATAGTGAGAGAAAAAGAGAAAAATTAGAAAAATGCCAAACATGGAACCACAGGTCATTGAAGTTTATCTTGTAGAAGCAAGTACAAAGCATTGTTATCGGTTAACATCAAATGCATTTTGCTCAACTTTCTTGGTCTTGATATCCAGAGATTGACTGACTGCCTGATTTTTACTTGCACAAAGGCTCTACTCTAATTTCTCTGCAGCTGTATGTTAGTTAACATATTGGTTGAGAATTAACGGTGCTTATCAGAAGGTTACATTACAACGCCTGCTCAGACCTGTTTATTTAAATATTATGGCCCAACTACTTCTCCCTAAAATAGCTCTTGCGAGGCTATATTCTGAGTACTCTTCAGAGTTTCTGTGGGCATTTTCTAGGCCTGGCTTTCCCAGAGAATGTCAGTGGGACACCTCTGAGAGAGGAAAACTGGTTACAAAGCGTGTATATTGCTCTGGCTTTACTCTCAGTTATAGCTGTGTTAGCATCCTCTTTGGCCTCAGGAATAATGTAAATGCAACTGGTGCACATGTGTATTGCAGTTGTGTTAAAAATGCAGAAGCTGAGTTTGAACAAATTTTGAAAATCTCTATACTCAGGATCAATTCTGTTTAAAATTCACAAAACTTCAACTTTTATAAACCAAAACCAAAACCAAACCCAAACAAAACAAAACAAAACAAAACCTGTGTTGAAGACAGACAAAAAGAAGTCAAAATAGGTACACTTCTATTTCTTGTATCCACCTGGCATTTATTTAGCACATACCCTGGGAGATACAGTGGATAAAGACAGCCCACAAGATCTCTGTCCACATGTCTCCTGTCCCCAAACAATATTCAAACATGCAAGATAATTTTAGATACTGGTTTAGGAAATAAACAACAGGAAATAAATAGTAACTCAGAGACAGTGACCCTAAATAAAAATCACTGGTGTTTACCCTAGTTTCTAGATTCTTCTCTTTATCATTCAATGATACTCATGTTCACTATTAGCTCTAAGACTATCACCTCTTTATAGTCAGTGTCACCCAAGAAGGTGTCAAGTCCCGTCTTCTATTACTCATGCCTATTAAAACCAATCAAAAAGAACAACTCAAATTTCACTACTTCAGAGTAAAAGGGCAGGTTTTTTCCATCAAAGGAAAGGAGTCCCAGGTACAGCTTAGTCAATCACACCGTAGTGTGTATTTGTTTATGGCGTGTGGTCCTAAGTGCCAGTCAGCAAAGAAAAAGGAATTTGAAACTGATTGTGAGGGTAAGAGCAGGCAAGAGGTTAAGAAGTTCTTATTTTAGCGCCTTGAGACAGGACACACAGAGGAAAGTGCTAGTGAGAAGGGCTTTAAACAGTGTAGGCAGCTTAAAGGTACCATATTGACAAGAGTGACTGAAAGCAGAGAGTATCAATACAGGAAGAGACAAGAGTGCAGAAAAAGAGATGGGATACAACAAAAGACAAACATCAGCAGCTGTGCTATTTTTACCAGTCCATGCCTGTGAAGGTATTACTGAACGGTGTGGTCTGCCTTCTCTCCCCTTATCCACTGAGAAAGGGGCAAGAGTAGCAATGGTTTTGGAGGAAACCACATATGAGGATGTGGATATTCTTCACATGTGCATTTTGTGTGTGTACACGGGTGTGTGCGTGTGTGTATCTCTAACTGTCACATAAACCCTATGAAGTTAGTACTACCATAATATGTTTCATAGATGAGAAAACTGAGGCATAGAGAGAATGGATAATTTCCCCAACATCAAACTCACACAACCAGCAAGTAGGTGAGCTGGAATGTGAACTTATGCGGTCTGGCCTTGGTGTCTGAGCCCTCAAACTATAATACGCTATAGATATGAGTACTGGGGTTGGTGGTGGAGACTGTGAGAAAGGTACAAATATTTACTACCTGCTAACATTTAAGTCTAAAGTGTAATTTTCAAATTTGTACATTAAAACTATAAGTTCAAATATTCCATGACTGAATTTAGTAAAAATTTTAATTACACTCTTTGACTTCATGTAAGCATGCAATTTTTAAAATAAAAACATGCAATTCAAACCAACAAGTTTTGTGCTTTATTTTCACTAGCAAATTTTTGGCATGCTTTTAAATACTAGAAGGTGTTAGAATGTGAATGTGGCATTAATTCTGTGCTATCGTGCCATTACAGTAGTTCTGGAGAGCTAAATATTTGTGATTGTATTTAAGTTAGAAAATCTGTTCATTTTTCTTGTACAATGACTTTGAAGCTACATGTTAAAGATTCATAGCAGCTGGTTCCTGATAACAATTTTTCAGTCTTCCAAGATACATTAATGAGACATAACGAGGTAAACTGGATTTTTACATAGTTATGCTTATGAACATATATTTTACCTGACCTATTCACAAAATACTATATCTAAAAATTATAAGCATTACAAAATATTTCAAATTCCATATTTAAAAAAATTATGTTTATTTTTGAGAGAGAGACAAAGTATGAGTGCAGGAGGGGCAGAGAGAGGGAGACACAGAATCTAAAGCAGGCTCCAGGCTTTGAGCTGTCAGCACAGAGTCCAACATGGCACTCAAACCCATGAATGGTGAGATCATGACCTGAGCCAAAGTTGGGTACTTAACCAACTGAGCCACCAAGGTGTCCCGACAAATTCCATATTTTTAAATAACAGCACAAAAGGGCAAGAAATCCCAAAACATTTTAACAATACTAGCTACTCCACAGTACAAACCAAAATAGAAATTTTTTTCTTGAATTTTGTACAGAGTTTGGTAGTAAATTACCAAATAGTAAAATTAAGAATAGTCAACAGTGACGTGCCTGGGTGGCTCAGTCGGTTAAGCATCGACTCTTGGTTTCAGCTCAGATCATGATCTCATGGTTCGTGGGATTAAGTCCCACACTCTGCACTAACAGTGTGGAGCCTGCTTGGGATCCTGTCTCTCCCTCTCTCTGCCCCCTCCCTGACTCTCTCTCTCTCTCTCTCAAAATAAATAAACATTTAAAAAACAGTCAACAGGTTTTTTTTAATTTTTTTTTTAACGTTTATTTATTTTTGAGACAGAGAGAGACAGAGTATGAACGGGGGAGGGTCAGAGACAGAGGGGGACACAGAATCCGAAACAGTCTCCAGGCTCTGAGCTGTCAGCACAGAGCCCGACGCGGGGCTCGAACTCACGGACCGCGAGATCATGACCCGAGCCGAAGTCGGACGCTCAACCAACTGAGCCACTCAGGTGCCCCAACAGTCAACAGTTTTGAGTGGTCTCTAAGTGCTAGGCATTGTTCTAAGTATAATAATCAACTTAATCTTTGTAACAGCCCCATCAGGTAGTTCTTATTTTACCCATGTTTCAGATGAGAATACAGAGACCGCATGGCTGGTACATGATAGAACTGGCATTTGAACCCAGGCAGTGTGACTTCTTCAGCTTCACAGCTAGTTCCCTTCCTATGGTGCCTCACTACTAAGTGGCTCTAGCTGTCTCACACACGTAATGCAACTTCTTCATTAAAAGCCTTGAGGACTGCATCTTTATCTGGATCCATAATATGGTGCTATACTGAGTACTACGACTTAGAGCTGTTTTTGTGTGTGCTCCCTAAACGTGTTGCTCCATAAGTCGTTCTCTGTAAGTTGGGTATGATTTTTCTTTTGCAGGACACAACCCTTATTAGTATAACATGTTGTGTCACCCTCTCTCACTTTCTTCAACCTAGAGAATATTTAGGTAATTAATATCAATCAGGGAGATGGCTGATGGAAAGGTGTGGCTTTCATATATATATATATATGCATATATACACACGTATATATGCATATATGACATATATATTATACATGTATTATAATACACACACACACACATACACATACACTAGTGTATGCAGTATAAAATGTGTGCCTGCCATCATTATCAAGTAAAGTCGAACTTTTTATTATTTTCCACTTCCGTGGTTGCAATTACCTTTGTTTAAGTCTGACTTCCCACATATAAAAGGGTTAGGACTTGAAGCTGAATAATTTGACTTATCCCATTTCCTGAAAACTCTTACGGGGTGAGAGGGGACTCTATCTTAAAAAAAAAGTTTAGGGGCGCCTGGGTGGCTCAGTCGGTTAAACGTCCGACTTCGGCTCAGGTCACGATCTCGCGGTCCGTGAGTTCGAGCCCCGCGTTCGGGCTCTGGGCTGATGGCTCAGAGCTTGGTGCCTGCTTCCGATTCTGTGTCTCCCTCTCTCTCTGCCCCTCCCCCGTTCATGATCTGTCTCTCTCTGTCTCAAAAATAAATAAAACGTTCAAAAAAAAAAATTAAAAAAAAAAGTTTGTTATAAAAGTTGATCAATAATTTCCTAAACTTAAGAAATATTAAAAACTCCACACCTAGGCCTCTATGAATCTCTAAGATTTCATATGAAATCTTTAGCCTTAGTAAAGCAATTTCTATAATGATCCCAAGAAAAATTAGATTAAAGTGATTCCTGAGTTAATATAACTTTAAAGAGAAGAGGACCTGTTATTTTATGCTTGGTTTGACTATAATGATTGAACATACCATCAAGATATATAAAGATTCTCTTTGCTCAACATTTAGGTCACATGATGGGCTTGAAGGTCACTAGTTTTATAAATGCCATATATGATTTGTTTGAAGATTCTGGTTTTTAATACCATCCAAAGGAAAGAAGCACAACTTAGTGCTGTACAATAAACAATTTCATTATCACATCCATAGCTACTACCTTCATTATTAGTAACCACTGACCTACAAAAAAATAGACATCAAAGTGTCAGTTGTATTCACTTTAGTGGAAAAGATGAACAAGTACTTTTGAATACTTCAATACACTATAGTTACATTAAACCATGATTTCATTCCCTCAAAGAAAAGATTAGCCCTATTAATATATAATCACTTTATATATTCAGAAAATTTTACATACACATCAGCACTGATTACAGATATAATGCACGCAAACATAAATTATTACATGCTATGGACTCCTCCTATTTTGTATGTCAACAATAACAACCACCAACATGAACATAATGTTTCCTATGTGTCCACAGCTCTAATCTTTTCATATACACTGTTTATTCGTGAAGTAGGCAGGTACTTTTAATATGGATAAGAAAAGACAGAGATTAAATAGATTGCCCCAGGTGATATACAGATAAGTGAAGTGAGATTTGAACTCAGATAGTCTAACTTTAGCATCCCTGATCATAACCACCACATTATAGTACTTCTCCAACAAACAGATATATTAAAGGTTAGGCCAAAATATTATACAGATGGGTAATATTAAAAATTCCTATTAGATCTGAATAAGGTCCCTCTCAAAGAAGTACTAAATTCATCTCCCCTCCACTGGTTAAAAAGGAGCCAGAAGGTTGAAAAGTTATCCATTATCCATCAGACAGAATACAGTGTTGAATGCCTATTCAACAAGAATATTACCCTTCCTACATTGGGTAAGAAATTACCCTTCCTACATTGAAATTTTTTGCATGTTCATCAAAAATCATATTGAAAGAATTAAACCTGTACCTCCTTCACAGGAATCTTGTATGCCAGCTGGCACACCTTCTTATTCCTGTGAACCAGTTGAAGACCTCAAATTTCTCTTTATTTTTTTTTTTTAATTTTTTTTCAACGTTTTTTATTTATTTTGGGGACAGAGAGAGACAGAGCATGAACGGGGGAGGGGCAGAGAGAGAGAGAGACACAGAATCGGAAACAGGCTCCAGGCTCCGAGCCATCAGCCCGGAGCCCGACGCGGGGCTCGAACTCACGGACCGCGAGATCGTGACCTGGCTGAAGTCGGATGCTTAACTGACTGCGCCACCCAGGCGCCCCTCAAATTTCTCTTTAAACGACAGTAAAACACTGTAGGAAAGTTAACAAAGGCTTTTTATTCAGGCTTTTTCTTAATCTTTGACAAAGCAGGAGAGCATGTCCAATGGAAAAGACAGTCTCTTCAGCAAATGGTGCTGGGAAAACTGGACAGCAATATACAGAATGAACCTGGACCACTTTCTTACACCACGCACAAAAATAAACTCAAAATGGATGAAAGACCTAAACATAAGACAAGAAGTCATCAAAATCCTCGAGAATAAAACAGGCAACAACCTCTTCGACCTCGGCCGCAGCAATTTCTTACTCAACACATCTCCAGAGGCAAGGGAAACAAAAGCAAAAATGAACTATTGGGACCTCATCAAGATAAAAAACAAACAAATAAACAAACAAACAAAAAAAAACCCCTTCTGCACAATGAAGGAAACAATCAGCAAAACTAAAGGGAAACCGACAGAATGGGAGAAGATATTTGCAAATGACATATCAGATAAATGGTTAGTACCAAAAATGTATAAAGAACTAACCAAACTCAACACCCCAAAAAACAAACAAAAAAACCCCAAATAATCCAGTGCAGAAATGGGCAAAAGACATGAATAGAATTTTTTCCAAATAAGAACATCCAGATGGCTAACAGACACATGAAAGATGCTCAACGTCACTCATCATCAGGGAAATACAAATCAAAACCATAATGAGCTACCACCTCACACCTGTCAGAATGGCTAAAATGAACAACTTAGGCAACAACATATATTGGCAAGGATGGGAAGAGAAACCCTTTGCACTGCTGGTGGACTGCAAGCTGGTGCAGCCGCTCTGGAAAACAGTATGGATATTCCTCAAAATATTAAAAATAGAACTACCCCACAACCAGCAATTGCACTACTAGGTATTTATCTAAAGGATACAGGAGTGCTGATTCAAAGGGGCACATTCACCCCAATGTTTGTAGCAGCATTATCAACAATAGCCAAAGTATGGAAAGACCCCAAATGTCCATCGATGGATGAATGGATAAAGAAGATGTGGTGTGTATACACACACACACACACACACACACACACACACACACACACAATGGAATATTACTCAGTGATCAAAAAGAATGAAATCTTGCCATTTGCAAAAATGTGAATGGAACTAGAGTGTATTATGTTAAGTGGAATAAGTCACTCAGAGAAAGACAAATATCATATGACTTCACTCATATGAGGAATTTAAGATACAAAACAGACGAACGTAAAGAAGAGAAGCAAAAATAATATAAAAACGGGAGGGAGACAAACTATAAGAGACTCTTAAATACAGAGAACTAACTGAGGGTTGCTGGAGGGGTTTTGGGTAGGGGAGAAGGGCTAAATGGGCAAGGGGCATTAAGGAGTACACTTGTTGGGATGAGCACTGGGTGTTATATGTAAGTCATAAGTCACTAAATTCTGTTCCTGTAATCATTATTACACTATATGTTAACTAACTTGGATGTAAATTCAAAAATAATAATAATAATAATAATAATAATAATAATAAAATTTTAATACATATAAAAAATCACATTAAGCATATTTTTGTGGGTCTATTTCTGGGTTCCCTATGCTATTCTGATCAATATGCCCTTCTACCCATAGCAAATTGTCTCCATTACTTATCTACATAGTAAACGTTAATATTGGATAGAATGACTCTACCCACTTTATTCTTCCTTGTCAAGATTGTGTTAGCTGTTCTAGCTTCTGGGTCTTATGTATAATTTTTTTTTCTTTTTTTTTTTCTCTTTTTTTTTTTAAATTTTTTTTCAACGTTTTTAATTTATTTTTGGGACAGAGAGAGACAGAGCATGAACGGGGGAGGGGCAGAGAGAGAGGGAGACACAGAATCGGAAACAGGCTCCAGGCTCCGAGCCATCAGCCCAGAGCCCGACGCGGGGCTCGAACTCACGGACCGCGAGATTGTGACCTGGCTGAAGTCGGACGCTTAACCGACTGTGCCACCCAGGCACCCCATAAATTTTAGAATAAGCTTATCCTTATCTAAAACAAACCTTGATAGGATTTTGAAATGTTTATTATGTTGAGCCTCCCAACCCATCAACCCAGTTTTGTATCCATTTATTTACATCTTTCTTTCATCAGCAGTTTTTATTTTTTTTAAGTTCATTTATTTATTTTTGACACAGGAAGAGAGAGAGACAGAGAAGACCACAAGCAGGGGAGGGGCAGAGAGAGAGAGAGAGAGAGGATCCAAAGCAGACTCTGCACTTCAGTGTAGAGCTCAATGGGGGGCACAAACACATGAACAGCAAGATCATGACCTAAGCCAAAATCAAGAGTCAGATTCTTAACCAACTAAGCTACATAGGCACCCCTTTTGTCAGCAGTTTTAAACACTTCCAGCATCCAGATCCCCAGCATGCTTTACTTAGTGTATAACATTCTTTTTTTTTTCTTTTTCTTTTTTTAATTTACATTCAAGTTAGTTATCATAAAGTGCAACAATGATTTCAAGAGTAAATTCCTTAATGCCCCTTACCCATTTAGCCCCTTCTCCCTCCCACAACCCCTCCAGTAACCCTCTGTTTGTTCTCCATATTTAAGAGTCTGTTATGTTTTGTCCCCCTCCCTGTTTTTATATTATTTTTGGTTCTCTTCCCTTATGTTCATCTGTTTTGTATCTTAAAGTCCTCATATGGGTGAAGTCATATGATATTTGTCTTTCTCTGACTAATTTCGCTTAGCATCATACCCTCTAGTTCCATCCACGTAGTTGCAAATGGCAAGATTTCATTCTTTTTGATTGCCGAATAATACTCCATTGTATATATATATATACCAATCTTCTTTATCCATTCATCCATCGATGAACATGTGGGCTCTTTCCATACTTTGGCTACTGTTGATAGTGCTGCTATAAACATTGGGGTGCATGTGCCTCTTCAAAACAGCATACTTGTATCCCTTGGATAAATGCCTAGTAGTACAATTGCTGGGTCATAGGGTAGTTCTATTTTTAATTTTTTGAGGAATCTCCATACTGTTTTCCAGAGTCGCTGCACCAGTTTGGATTCCCACCAACAGTGCAAAAGAGATCCTTTCTCTGCATCCTCGCCAACATGTGTTGTTGCCTGAGTTGTTAATGTTAGCCATTCTGACAGGTGTGAGGTGGTGTCTCATTGTGGTTTTAATTTGTATTTCCCTGATGATGGGTGATGTTGAGCATTTTTTCGTGTGTCGGTTGGCCATCTGGATGTCTTCTTTGGAGAAGTGTCTATTCATGTCTTTGGCTCATTTGTTGACTGGATTATTTGGTTTTTGGGTGTTGAGTTTGACAAGTTCTTTACAGATTTTGGATACTAACCATTTATCTGATACGTCGTTTGCAAATATCTTCTCTCATTCCATTGATTGCCTTTTAGTTTTGCTGATTGTTTCCTTCGCTGTGCAGAAGCTTTTTATTTTGATGTGGTCCCAATAGTTCATTTTTGCTTTTGTTTCCCTTGCCTCTGGAGACATGTTGAGTAAAAAGTTGCTGTGGCCAAGGTCAAAGAGGTTTATAAAATCAATGCACAGAAATCAGTTGCATTCCTATATATCAATAATAAAGTAACAGAAAGAGAAATCAAGGAATCTATCCCATTTACAATTGCACCAAAAACCATAAAATACCTAAGAATAAATCTAACCAAAGAGGTGAAAAGTCTATACACTGAAAAACTATAGAAAGCTTATGAAAGAAATTGAAGAAGACATAAAAAATGGAAAAATACCCCATGCTCCTGGACAGGAAGAACAAATATTGTTAAACTGTCAATACTACCCAAAGCAATCTATATATTCAATGCAATCCCTACTAAAATTGCATATATCATCTTAACTTGCCAAAAGTTTTTAATCATAAAAAGATGTTGGATTTTTTACTTGAATAGTTTTTAGTCTTCCATCTTGATTTACTTTTAGTGCTTCTGAGTATATCTCTTTATATAGTTTTTGTAGTGTTGCTCCCAGCATTACAGTCTATACATGTGATTTATAATAATTTGCTGGTATCAACATTTTTCTACTCTCAGTTAAGTGTGGACATCTCACTTCAAGTCCCTTTACCTTCATCACTTTTAAATATCATTGCCTTGTGTGTGAAACGGTGCTCTAATTTCGTTACAGTCTTTAAAACATTATTTATAAAACCCATGAGGAAAAGGATAGTCCATTATATGTAATCATACTTCTGATGTTTCCATTGTTTCCTTTCTTCGTGCTTCCTGAGGCTCCAATATTTTTTTCTTTTACCAGTTCCTTCCCAAATATTCTCTAAGGTGCCTCTCATTCTAATATTCTACAAAACCTTTCAAGGAAACAGTGAGTTAAAAGTTAGGCACTCAGAGAAATAAACATTTTTAGAAGTCCGAGAGAGGAGACCAAACTGGTCTAAAGCTGAGGTCCTGACTGGAAAGACCACACTAGGAAGCTGAAGAGAACAGAGTATCTATGAAAAAAGAGTAACAGAGCAAATTTTATACCCTCCATAATTATGTATTGGACAAAACAATTTAGTTTTGTTTAAATTTATAAAGAACTTTACCATTCAAATGAACTATCCTGGAAAGTCTTTTATTCAAACATTATAGGACACCTACAACGTGCCAGGAGCTGTGCTGGGTGATGGAGATGCAGAGATAAGAAATACATGGTCCTTGTCCTAATTCATGATTGGCTCAGACAGGAGTACCTAGAAGCAAAGCCTAAGATGAGGATTCTGGTAATTGTGTACTGTTAAAAGAATGTTCAAAGGAAAACAATAGTGAGGGGAGTGGGAGGACAGGCCAGAAGGTGAAGTAAGACAAGGATGTGGGCTCAGCTATAGTCTACATTAGTCTGATTGAAAGAAGACCAGAAAGAGCTCTGCAGTATGAATGCCATCACAAAGCCCACCTTAAGGCAAAGACTGAACTTTTGTACCTCTGTAACAGCACAATTCTATGGAGAAGGCCAATTGTGGGCCATTAGCAGCCAGCATTCATAGCAACTAGAAGATTGGCAAATTGTCTGGGAATAAAGATCTGAGTGGGTACCAACAGTATCCACTGCAATGGTCTGGGATAGCAAGTAGATGGTAATCAAATAATAGTGGAATTTGGTATCATGGTTCAGACAGGTACGAAAATAACCATAAGAACAAAGAGGAGGAGGGGTGTCCAGCTGGCTCAGTCAGAAGAGGATGTGACCCTTGATCTCAGGGTCATGAGTTTGAGCTCCATATAGGGTGTAGACATTATTTAAATAAATAAAACCTGGGGTGCGTGGGGGCTCAGTCGGTTAAGCATCTGCTTTGACTCAGGTCATGATCTCATTGTTCGTGGGTTCGAGCTCCACATCCGGCTCTGTGCTGACAGCTCACTGCCTGGCACCTGCTTCGGATTCTGTGTCTCCCTCTTTCTCTGTCCCTCCCCTACTCATGCTCTGTCTCTGTCTCTCAAAAATAAATCAACATTATAAATAAATAAATAAATAAATAAATAAATAAATAAATAAATCTTAAGGAAAAAAAAAGAACAAAGAAGAGGAAAGAATAAATTCTGTCTGGGGCAGCTGAAGAAGGTTTCCCACATAGTTGGTGGGAACCAGTGGAAAATGAAAATGTGGGACACTTTGTTCAAAATTATTAATCACTTCAAAATGATGACATGGCACTAAACCAAGAACAGAGCCCTTCTAAATGTGGGGCTCTGTGCAACTGCATAGTTCACTCACCCATGAAGCTGGCTCTGATGAGGAGGAATCTGTGAACAATGAGGAATCAACAGGGTTGTGAAGGAGATGAGTTATAAGCTCCAATCTGTATTTCTCAAAACAGTTTCCAGAAGCAGAGCAGAGGATGATTAGGGAATCATCTTTGTGATAAATTCATGATGTTTTCTAGGCCATTTAAATGCCTCATCACTGGTCTCAATGAAACAAAATGTTCAATCTTCATCATGTATGGTGATTTTGTTGCTGATTAGTTAATACTAACTAATAGTCAATTCTATGTGAAGAAATAATTATATATCCTTAATGAATAATGTTCTAATGAACGATGTTCTTCAAATTATTTATGACCTGATAAATTCTGTACCTAGAGACGAATTTTCAGAAATAGGCAACTTTGTAAGAGCATAGTACAGAGTTCCAACATTCGCACTCAGAGGTCAAGATTGAAGATATATCTAAGGAAAATTGTGAGCGTATGTAACAATCTATTTTTGACTATAAGCCACACTCACATGTCAAGAGAACAAATTTTTTTTTGTATTTTTTCAGTTTTCATTTCATTCTAAGTAAAAGCCTACTTCAGATAAAAGCAAATCAATCTTAAAACTTTATTTCCTCTGTTGTTAATAGATACATTTAATTCTGCCTTCTTGACTCAAGTTTTTTCTAAAATGCTTTCATATAAATCCGAGATTTAACAATGTATTTTAGCGTGCCATAAGCTAATAAAATACATAATGTGATGCTATTACTTTTATAATAAGGTATTTCAAACTAAAATTATATAATTTCACATCTTTGGAGTACATGGGCAAATATGTTTAATATTTAATTTACATCAGCCATTTTTAGGCAGCTATTTCCAACCACACTATATCCTGTGGTTTAAACATCTTCCCTCATTCCCTTTATTAGTCACCAAGATCAGCATGGAAACATCTGGGGTCAGGAAGTTATCTTCAGGATTTACATTCATAAAACGCTAGAGCTGACTTCTAACTCTAGAAGTTTGTGGTTCTCTTTTTAAAAATTACTCCCAATCATGTCCCATATTTCACTGTTAGAAATTTTTCACTTGGCCTGTTCTGGTGTCTAGAGAACTGTGTTCCAGAGTAAACCTATAAACATTGAGGGGAGGAGACAATTTCCCATGAACTTGGGAATTACCCAGTGTTATATCTGAAAGCCTAAAAATCTGAGTGTGGCTTTTATCTACTTACTCTAAGGCACAACAAATGGGAACTTACTTACTCATGGTGCTTTTGTGTATATGATGAAGAGTATCTAGATTCTCCTCTTGTACAGATCTCAAATGACACCAAGGTCAGGCAAATCCCAATCCTAGAATTCTTGTAGAAATTATTTTTGCTAATTAGAGCCTTACAAAATTCTCCATATGCCAGCCAAGTGGTGCCTGGAATGTAGCTAAGTAAGCAATGATCACCTATTATCATGTGATTATGGTGTCTAATGAGTCAACTCAAGGGTATATATTAGTTAAAATTTTGAAAAAAAAAAAAAAGAAAGAAATGTGTGGAACAGGTATGCATCTCCACACACAAATTAAGTTGTGGGGGGAAAACTTTATGTAACAATTTCATTTGTAAACCCATTCAAAATCCAGCTTTTTTTTTTTTTTTTTTTTAATTTTTTTTTTTTTCAACGTTTTTTATTTATTTTTGGGACAGAGAGAGACAAAGCATGAACGGGGCAGGGGCAGAGAGAGAGGGAGACACAGAATTGGAAACAGGCTCCAGGCTCCGAGCCATCAGCCCAGAGCCCGACGCGGGGCTCGAACTCACGGACCGCGAGATCGTGACCTGGCTGAAGTCGGACGCTTAACCGACTGCGCCACCCAGGCGCCCCAAAAATCCAGCTATTTTTGCTTAGGACTGAATCTAAGTGCCAAGGGTCTTGTGTAGTGTTAAAAAATAGGTTTGGGAATACTCCTTAGCATGATTTGTCCATGTTAACATTCTCTGAATCTTATCTCTTCTGTGGTCTGGTCCTTGGAAGATAGTCTGTTGAGGTTACAATTCAGTCAAACCTAGTAATTTTCATCCACAAGGTCCAGTCCAGAAACTCACTCTGCTATTTTCATAACCCCATCAGATGCCTGAATATTTTTCATCACTTCAGAGCAAGATAGTCCACGGGAAAGTTGTGGATCAGCCTTGGGCCATTCTGCTCAGAGATGTTATGTAGCCCTTTCTACTATGAAGATTAGCCCCTCCTCCCCAGGTCTTGGGCCCTTCCACAAAGGTAAGCTCTAGGTCTCCTCTGCTCTGGAATCTCAAAATCCTCTCTAGGATCTCTATTGCTCTTTACCTGGGCTCAACTATTAGAAGGAGATAGTCAGGGGACATGAGTCCTTTCTCTACTATCTCCCAGACTGTATCAAAGCCCTCATTACTTCTCCTTTGACTTCCTCCCATCTCCATCACCATACCCTCCTGAAGTAAATATTCTCTTGCTTTTCACTTTATTCTCAACATTTTTGAGTAATCCCTTCTCCGGAGAAAAGAACAAAGACTTCCTAGCATAGTGAATAGTGGAGGAACCAAGAGCTACCAAACAATCTTGGGGGGAAAGTAGATTATACTTTAAAATATTATCAACTAAGAGCAAAAGAAACTTGGTCAGCTGGGAAAATGGTGGAGTAGGAGGACCCTAAGCTCCCCTCATCCCACAGATACAACTAGAACACTCACATCAGTGGGAATAACCCAGAAAACTATCCAAAGACTGGCATAACAAACCCCACAACTAAAAGTAGAGAAGAGGCCACATCAAAGAAGGTAGGAAGGGCAAAAGTATGATTTGGGAGCAAAACAATCTGTGGCTTATGGCAGTGGGGAGGAAGCTGGTGGTGCAGAGAAGGGCAAAAAGCAGACTTTCACACTGGGGAGTCCACGAATGGGGTGAATGCCCATGACATTTGCCTTTGAAAGTGAGAGGGGCTGAATTTCATGAGTTCTTACAACCAGCAGGACTTAGAGCCTGGAATTTTAAAAATCGGAGAGCCCAGCTATGGGAGAGACTGGAGGGCACTAGGAAACAAAGTCTCCACCCTTAAATAGTCAGCACAACAAACAGCCCATGATGTGACAGTGTAGAACTAACAGTTTGAAAAACGCCAAGGGGCAAATGAGAGGAAAAGTAATTTGCTCATCCCAAAGTTGGTCTGGAGAGACACGGGTCACAAGGAGACCCTTCCAGAAACAAAAGAGCTGGCAGGCACCATTTCCCTCCCCTAGGCCCCAGCATAAACAACAGCCACCTGTGGGAACCAGCCAGGCACCAACTCTCATTACCTAACTTGCTTGTACTAAACCTACCCCTCCCCATGCTTCTGGGGATCTATCCTTCCCCATCACTCTTGCTGCAGTCCCAGAACTGTGGGGCCCCTCCTCCAGAAGACCTGAGCAAACTGCCAACACCACATCTCCCTACCTGCACATTTATGGGACTTCAGTTCCAGTGGTGGCAGGGGCAGGTCTCATTTCACAAACAGACCACAACACCTTGCTTAAAACGTGCCTCATCCCTGCTAGGGACCAAATACTGCCCACAATAGGCAAAAAAAGCCTCTGAAGACAGCTAGACTGAAGGAAAAAGAGGCCAGATCTGAACAGCAAGGCACACACAACACACACAGGAGACACTTACTGAAGGGACAGGCCCTGGGGAACAAAGGACCTCTTCTTCATAAGGCTATTATTCTTAAGAACAACAAAAAAATAGCTGATTTTCCTAACACAGATAGAAAGCAGAACAAAGTGAGGATACAGTGAAATATGTCCCAAATGAAAAAAACTAAACCAAACCACAGCAACATACCTAAGGAAAACAGGTATAACTAATATGCCTGATAGAGAATTTAAAGTTATGATCATAAAGATATTCACTGGATTTGAGAAAAGAGTGGAGAACATCAGTGAGACCCTTTACATGGAGATAAAAAAAAAAAGTGAATCACAAATCAAGAACACAATAAATGAAATTAAAAATGTTCTTAATAGAATAAATAAGCTAGATGAAGCAAAGTAATAAATTAATGACCTAGAAGACATAGTAATGGAAAGTAACCAAGCTGAGCAAAGGAGAGGAAAGAAAATTATGCAAATTGAGAATAGTCTTAGAAAACCCAGTGATTCCATCAAATATAATAATATTTGCATTATAGGGATCTCAGAAGAAGAGAGAGAAAAGTGGGCAGAAAATTTATTCAAAAAAATAAGACCTGAAAACTTCCCTATTTAGGGAAGGAAACAGATATCCTGATCCAGAAGGCACAGTAATTCCCCCCAAAAATTCAACCCAAGGAAGTCCACACCAAGACATGTAGTAATTAAAATGGGGGAAAAGTAGTTATAAAGAAAAAAAATTAAGCAGCAAGAGAAAAGACAGTTACATACAAGGAAAACCTCACGAGTCTATCAGTGGAATTTTTAGCAGAAACTGCAGGTGAGAGGATACATTTGTAGCGCTGAAAGGGGAAAATCTGCAGCCAAAAATATTCTATACAGCAAGGTTATCATTCAGAATAGAAAAAGAGATAAAGAGTGTCTCAGAAAAAAAAATCTAAAAAAGTTCATACCAGTAAACCAGCCCTACAAGAAACATTAGAGGGGATATTTTAAGTGGAAAGGAAAGACCATAAGTGAGAGTATTAGAAGTAAAAAACACAAAACCATTAAAAATAAGTATTTCTATAAAAATAAGTCAAGAGTTTCATAAAGTAAAAGGATGTTAAATATGACAGTATATATCTAAAGCATGGTGGGGAGAGTAGTAAAGAATAGGTATGAACTAAGCAACCATCAACTTAATATAATCTGTTATCTGCAGAAGATGTTATATACAAACTTAACAGTAACCACAAATCATAAACTAATGTGTGTGCGTGTGTGTGTGTGTATACATGTGTGTGTGTGTATGTATATATATATATATATATATATATATATATATATATATATAACTAGTTATGATTACTAGTTTATTATATATATACACATATATGTTATATACATATATATACACACACACACACACACACACACACAAAGAATAAAGAGAAAGGAATTCAAGTATATCACTAAAGAAAGCCAACAAACACTATGAAACAGAACAAGAGAAGAAAGGATTAGAGAAATTGTAGAGAAACAACCACAAGACAATTAACAAATAGGCAATAAATACATATCTATCAATAATTACTTTGAATGTAAATGGACTAAATACTTTAATCAAAAGAAATAGGGTGACAGAGTGGATTAAAAAACAAGACCCATCTATATGCTGCCTACAAAAGACTTATTTCAGGGGCGCCTGGGTGGCGCAGTCGGTTAAGCGTCCGACTTCAGCCAGGTCACGATCTCGCGGTCCGTGAGTTCGAGCCCCGCGTCAGGCTCTGGGCTGATGGCTCGGAGCCTGGAGCCTGTTTCCCATTCTGTGTCTCCCTCTCTCTCTGCCCCTCCCCGTTCATGCTCTGTCTCTCTCTGTCCCAAAAATAAATAAAAAAATGTTGAAAAAAAAAAAAATTTAAAAAAAAAAAAAAAAAAAAAAGACTTATTTCAGACCAAAAGACACCTGCAGATTGAAAATGCACGAATGAAGAAATATTTACCATGCAAATGGTTTTTAAAAAAAAAAAAGCCAGGGTAGCAATATTTAAAATGGGCACAACTGACTTTAAAACAAAGATTATAACAAAAGACAAAGGAGAACACTATATAACAATAAAGGGGACAAGACAACAAGAGGATATAACAATTGTAAATATTGATGGATACAACATGAAAGCACCTAAATACATATAGCAGCTAATAACAAACATAAAGGAAATAATCGACAGTAATAAAACAATAGTAGGGGATTTTAACACCACATTTACATCAATGGACAATCATCCAAACAGAAAATCTACAAGGAAACAGTGGCTATGAATGACACACAAGACCAGATGGATTTAACGGACATATTCAGAACATTACATCCTAAAATGGCAGAATATACATTCTTTTCATGTGCATACAGAACATTCTCCAGAATAGATCACATAGAAGGCCACAAAACAAGTCTCAACAAATTCAAAAATATCAAAGTCATACCATGCATCTTTTCTGACCACAATGCTATGAAACTATAAATCAACCACAAGAAAAAACCTGGGAAGGCACAAATACATGAAGGTTAAATAACATGCTACTAAAAAATAAATGGGTCAACCAAGAAATGAAAGAAGATATAAAAAAATTACATGGAAACAAATGAAATGAAAACACAATGGTCCAAAATTCTTGGTATGTAGCAAAAGTGATTCTAAGAGGGAAGTTTATAGCAATACAGGCCTACATCAATAAGCAAGAAAATTTTCAAACAATTTAAACTTACACATAAAGGAGCTAGAAAAAAAAGAAAAACAAAACCTAAACCCAACAAAAATAAGGAAATAATAAAGATTAGAGCTGAAATAAATGATATAGAAACCAAACCAAAACAAAACAAAATAGAACATATCAACAAAACCGGAACCTGGCTCTTTGAAAAGATCTACCACATTGATAAACCTCCAAAAAAAGAGGTTAACAGAGAGAGAGAGAGACCCATTTTTATCTCTAAAAAGAGAGAGGGAGGACTCAAATAAACAAAATTACTAATGAAAGAGGAGAAATAACTACCAGCACCACAGAAATACGAACAATCATAACAAAATGTTATGAAAACCTATATGCCGACAAACTGGACAACTCAGAAGAAATGGATAAATTCTTAGAAACATATAAACCACCAAAACTAAAGCAGAAGAAATAGAAAATCTGAACAGAGTAATCACCAGCAATGAATATGAATCAGTAATCAAAAAACTTCCAACAAACAAAAAGTTCAAAACCAGATGGCTTCACAAGGCGAGTATTTAAATTCTACCAAATTCTACCAAATATATAAAGAAGAGTCAAATCTTATTCTTCTCAAACTATTCCAAAAAATAGAAGAGAAAGGAAAATGTCCAGATTCATTCTATGAGGACAGTATCACCATGATACCAAAACGAAATAAAGACATCACAAAAAAGAGAACTACAAGCCAATATTTTTCATGAATATAGATGTAAAAATCCTCAACAAAATATTAGCAAACTGAATCCAATAATATACTTAAAAAGTAGGAAAGCACAATCAAGTGGGATTTATTCCTGGGATGCAAGGGTGGTTCAATATTCACAAAACAACCAATGTGTGACATCACATCAATAAGTGAAAGGATAAAAACCATATGATCATTTCAATAGATGCAGAGAAAGCACTGAACAAAGTATAACACCCCTTCATGATAAAAACCCTCCGCAAAGTAGGTCTAGACAGAAAATACCTTAACATAACAAAAGCCTTACATGAAGAAGCCATAGCCAACATCATGCTCAATGGCAAAAAACAGAGCTTTTCCCCAAAGGTCAGAAACAAGATAAGAATATCCACTCTCACCACTTTTTTTTTCAACTTAGTACTGGAAGTCCTAGCCACATCAATTAGAAAACATACAGAAATAGAAGGTACCCATTGGGGCGCGTGGTGGTTCAGTCTGTTAAGCATCCCCAACTTCAGCTTGGTCATAATCTCATGGTCTGTGGGTTTGAGCCCCACATGGGGCTCTGTGCTGACAGCTCAGAGCCTGAACCCTGCTTCAGATTCTGTGTTTCCCTCTCTCTCTACCCCTCCCCTGCTCACGCTCTGTCTCTGTCTCTCTCAAAAATAAATAAACATTAAAGACAATTTAAAAAAAAGAAAAAGAAAAAGAAAAAGAAATAAAAGGCACCCAAATTGGCAAGGAAGAAGGAAAACTCTCACTATTTGCAGATAACAGAATACTATGTATAGGAAATCTAAAGATTCCACAGAGAACTGATAAATGAATTCAGTAAAGTCAGAGGATACAAAATCAGTGTACAGAAATCTGTTGCATTCCTATACACTAATGCTGAAGCACTAGAAACTGAAATTAGGAAAACAATTCCATTTACAATTGCACCAAAAACAATAAAACATCTTAGAATAAACTTAACAAAGAGGTGAAAGTCCTGTACTCTGAAAACAATAAAACACTGATGAAAGAAACTGAAGATGACACAAAGAAATGGAAAGACATTCCATTCTCATGGGTTGGAAGAACAAATATTGTTAAAATGTCTATACTACCCAAAGCAATATACACACTTAATGCAATCCCTATCAAAATGCCAACAGCATTTCTGATAGAGTTAGAGCAAACAATCTTAAAATTTAAGAGAACCACAAAAGATCTCAAAAAGCCAAAGCAGTTTCTAGTTTTGGTTTCTTTAAAAAAGAAAATCAAAACTAGAAGAATCATAATTCGACTTCAAGTCATATTATAAAGTGGTAGTAATTAAAACAGTATGGTATTGGCATAAAAACAGACACAGAGACCAACAGAATAGAACAGAAAACCCAGAAATAAATCTACAATTATATGCTCAATTAATCTGCTACAAAGGAGGAATGAATATCCAATGAGACAAAGACAGTCTCTTTAACAAATGGTGTTGGGAAAACTGGACAGTTGCCTGCCAAAGAATGACACTGCACCACTTTTTTCACCCTACACAAAAATAAACTCAAAATGGATTAAAGACCTAAATATGAGACCTGAAATCATAAAAATCCTAGAAGAGAACACAGGCAGCAATTTCTCTGACATCAGTTGTAGCAACATTTTTCTAGATATGTCTCCTGAGGCAAGGGAAATAAAAGCAAAATTAAACTATTGGAACTACATCAGAGTAAAATGATTCTGTACAACAAAGGAAACAATCAACAAAACTAAAAGGCAACCTAGTGAATGGGAGAAGATATTTGCAAATTATATATCTGATAAAGGGTTCATATTCAAAATATATAAAGAAGTTACACAACTCAACACACACACAAAAAATAAGCAATTTAAAAGTGGGCAGAAGACGTGAACAGACACTTCTCGAAAGAAGACATACAAATGGCCAGCAGACACATGAAATCATCAGGAAAATGTAAATCAAAACCACAGTTAGATATCATCTCACACCTGTTAGAATGGCTAAAATTAAAAGCACAAGAAACAACAAGTGTTGGCGAGGATGTGGAGAAAAACAAACCCTCTTGCATTGCTGGTAGGAATGCAATCTGGTACAGCCACTGTGAAAAAAACAGTATGGAGGTTTCTCAAAAAATTAAAAATAGAACTATCCTACTATACAGTAATTGCACTACTGAGTATTTACCAAAAGAATTCAAAACGACTAACTCAAAGGGATATGTGAACCCCGATGTTTACTAGAGCATTATCTGTAACAGCCAAGATATGGAAGCAGCCCAAGTGTCCATCAGCAGATGAATAAAGAATATTATTCAGCATAAAAAAGGATAAAATCTTGCCATTTGCAATAAGGTAGAGCTAGAAAGTATAATGCAAAGTGAAGTAAGTCAGTCAGAGAAAGACAAATACCATATGATCTCATTTATATGTGGAATTTAGAAACAAAACAAACATGCAAAGGGAGAAAAGAGAGAGAAAAAAATAATATAAAATAAAATATTATCAACTAAAAATGATTTCATGTAATGTTTATGAGCTATTCAGCCAACTTTATATGAACACACTTATTTATACACATTTTTAATAAAATACTGCTGAGCCTGAGATAACTTACTAAATGGTTAAAATGTGCATATAATACTTTTTAAAAGAATTACTTTTGTGTTACTTTTTTTCATGTGTATTATATAACTAATTAGAATGAAACTGTGCAATGGCATTTTCTATACCCAACATTACCAAGAAATGGTAGCACCACACATTTTTCAGATAGCCAAAGTGACCATAAGCATTTACAAACCAAGTTTACCTTAGCAATTTTATCAAGGTCTTCTAACATACATTACCCCCTTTTCCTTCTTCTTAAATAAGGAAATAAGAATAGACATGAAGACATGCTCCCTAAAATATTTTCCAAATACCGTGTTGCCTCAAAGACTTTTAAATCTTGATAATTTATTATAAAGTTTAATCTCTGAACAATACATATAGTGCTGACTGCACAACTAACATTCTTTCACAAGCCATCAAAGTGCCAATAAATGTACACAATGTGTGGTGATCTATCTGGAGACATCATGAGACTTTTAAAATATATGAAAATGTGAAACAACTGGACTATGTTAAAATGATATTCTGTTGTATAAATATAAATGATATTCTGTTGTATAAATATAAATGATATTCTGTTTCAGGAATAAATGAAAAGTAATTTTTACTTTGCTTTTGACTTTACCACATGGATAGTCAGCGTTTGGTTTTCATCATTACACTTAAGTTCTATATGAAGCCAGCTGGTACTTAAGGGAATGTAAGAAGTTAGATTCATCTAAAACAACTTACTTGACCTCTTTCCTCAAAAGAGAAGCAAGATGTGAAAATACAGATCATAATACTAATAAATATGTGAAAATACAGATCATAATACTAATAAATATTATTGAAGATATTGAACTTGAATATCATCTAGGATTTCAATCTGATAATGGGCAACCAATCAACAATTAAATCCCTGAGATACAGAAAATATGGTCTCAAAATTCATCAAACTGTAATGAGAATATTATTACAAACATTTACTAATTGATAATAATCAAGTTGCCAAGATTGCCAATATTTTAAAATTTAATCCAAAGAGAACTAGTATACTATTACACCATGCATTTGAGAAGAGCTTTGAAAGCATTAAACAAATCTTAACTTCCAACAAAGATAGTCTTCAAGAATTGGATGAATAAAAAATATTATTCCTTTGATTCTGGGGGAATTCCAACAGAGAATATATATGTGATTTATTTATTCAATAAATAATTATTTGAATACCTATTATGATGCAGGCACTGAAGGTGTGGTGGTAAACACTCGTCTTTGCCCTTCATGAGGGCCCATCTAAAAATACAGTGATAAGGTACAAAAATACAGGTTAGTCTAGAATGCCATGACTGCAACTAAGAAGCGCAGCTAATTCACTCTTGATATGGGGGCAGGAGGAGAGAGACACCTTCCTGAAGATGTAAAGTGTAAAATGGGACTAGAAGAATAAAAAAAGATTACACGGTGAAAAGGAGAACATTTGCATTTTGTTTTATGTTCATTAATTTAATAAGCACTGTCATAGCCCCAGCACTGTTCCAGGCACTGGAAAACCAACAGGGAAGAAAACTAGACTAAAATCCCTGTCCTTGAGGAGCTTTCACTCAATGTGGAGATAAACTATGAACATATCAGCAAGTAAAAACACTAAGTCATATGGCAGGTGGTCAAGGTCACCCTCACTGAGAAGATGAAATATAAGCAAAGATGCAACAGAGGTAAGAGGATGATCCATGACGAAGGGTATGATCTGGAGAAGAGTGATCTAGGCAGCAGAACAGCAAGAGCAAAGTCCTTCAGGTGGAAGTGTATGTGATATGTTCAAGGTCAGTGTGGCTGCACTGAAGTAAGTAATGGGGAGGACTAATAAGAGATAAGGTCGGAAAGGTAAAGAGAAGCCAGATTAGGTAAGGCTTTTGTAAAGCCATTGTGAGGATTCTGACTTTTATAATGAAGGAGATACATTGCGAGGTTTGGGTGGAGAACTGAATTAATCTGATTTAATATGATCAATCTGGCTGTTAAGAAATGAAAGTGGTGGGGAAACCAGTAAGGGCACAGAATCAGGCAGAATAGTTCAGAATCTATATATCGTATATAATGTTGCAGATTAGAAATAATAGTATACAGAACAGGGATGTAGCAGTGGAGGTGGGGCATAATGACTCAATTCTGGGTGTGTGTGTGTGTGTGTGTGTGTGTGTGTGTGTGTGTGTGTAAAGTTTTTATATACTTATTTTTTAGAGGGGTGGAAGGGGCAGAGAAGAGAATCTCAAGTAGGCTCCAAACTGTCAGCAGGAGCCCAACACTGGGCTGATGCAGGGCTCGAACTCACAAACCATGAGATCATGACCTGAGCTGAAATCAAGAGTCAGATGCCTAACCGACTGAGCCCCCCAGGCCCCCCAGGATATATTATAGGGGTAGATCTTACATGATTTGCTGACAGATTTGATTTGGCATGAGATAAAGATGGATCAAGGTAACTCCAAGATAACTTGGTCTGAGCAACTGGATAGATGGATTTTCCATTTTCTAATATTGGCAAACCTGTGGGAGAAGGTTTGGAAATGGGGGAAAAGGTCAGAAGTTCAATTTTAGACATGGTAGGTTTGAGTTGCCTGGTAGATAACTGAGTGGAGATGTCCAATAGGCATTTGAATATAAAATTCTGGAGTGAAGGGGAGAAGTCTGGGTTGAAGGTATAAATTTGGAGGTAACACCTCGTAGTTGGATATGAATAGGTCATGGTCTTAGCTCTAGAGTTACCAGGCATTTATAAGTATGGAATAGAGGAAGTAACCAGTCAACAAGACTGAGCAGGAATGACCAATAAGGTAGAGCAGAAACTAGAGGGAATGTGGTTTTCTGGAACAGTCTTGGGAAATAAGTAAGATATTATTTCAAAAAATAAAAAATAAAGTGATTGTCTCCAGAAGTGCCTGAGTGGCTCAGTAGGTTAAGCATCATACTCTTGATTTCAGTTCAGGTCATAAACTCAAGGTCCTGAGATTGGGTCCTGCATCAGGCTCCATGCCTAGCATGGAGCCTGCTTAAGATTCTCTCTCTCTCTGTCTCTCTGTCTGTCTCTCTCAAAAAAAAAAAAAAAAAAAAGTGATTGCCTCCAGCTGACCAAAACTACAGATCAGCCATTGGGAAAACAACATGGAGATCAATGGTGAATAGAACAAAAGCAGATTTGGTGAAGAGGTGGGGATGGAAGGGAGCTTGATTAGAATGGGTTCAAGAAAACCACTGCAACTTTATGATAGGAAAAGCAATGGCATGTGTCTCTAGTCACAGTATCTTGCATTAAGACCATACCAGAAAACACTGTTAAGAACTACGTCTCCTGCTAGTAAAATATAGTCAACTCCAAGATAAAATGGTAATCCTCATTGTCACAAAGCCAGCTACAAAATGCCTCATGAATTTTTTAACAAGTGAAATGTCACATTTCAGTATCCTTTCATTGGGAATTTAGTAAAGGGAGGCTTTCTTTAGGAACCATGCTTTTAATAACTTAAATGAAAACATTGGATAAAACTCATCAGTTCAAGGAATCATAAAAACAAAACATCTTGTGTACTACATGGTGCTTATTAATGAATTTGAATATAATTTTTTCTTGAGTGAAAAATAATGAGAGGAGTTGAATGCAGGAACTATAACTATCTCAAGTAGTTTGCTGTAAAGGGTAATAGTGAATTGAGATGAGGTCAAAAGTGAAATATGGGCTCAAGATAGTAATTTATAAGATGAGAAAAATTACACCATATTTTTCCACTGGTGTGAATGACCTAACAGTGAGAGAAAGTTTATGTTGAAAGTATAGAGTGAGCCTAGAGCAATGCCCTTGAGTTGGCAAGAGAGGATGATATCTAGTATATCAGTAGAAAGATTAGCTTTAGTGAGTTCATTGATCAAAACAGGAGAAAAGTAAAAATATATGGGTTCAAATGTAGATGGAATGTTTTAGAGGTAGTAGCTGTTATAATTTCTATTTTGATTGTTTCTATTTTCTCACTAAGATGGGAAGAAAGGTCATCAGCTGAGAGTGAGGATCATGGGGGAGGGTAGATTGAACAAATGAAGAAGATATGAAAAAAATATATATCTAGGAGAGTAGAAGAGCAAATGGATTAGGTAATTGTAATAGACCTGCCAGGAAGCACTAACAAGACATCTGGCTTAGTGATCATGAAATTAGAGTGAATTTCAACATAGCATGCATTTTCTTGGCATGCTCAGCTCGATAGGTACAGGTACCTATTAAGCAGAAAACTGGGTTTTTACCAAGTCTGGGATTTTACCAGGTGAATATGAAAGTGAGAAAGGGGCAAAAAATAATAAACTGAGTAAAGGAAGATATTGAAATCACCTAGAAATGTTTTATAGAAACTGATATAAACCACAAACTTCTGTCTGCAGACAGCCCTATCAAAGTATAGATGATGTCCAGCTACTATCTACTGAATTAACAGCTGAAATAAAATTTTATTATAGAAGAAAGCTCAGAATTTAATGGTAATCCACATCAGCCTTAGTTTCCCACTTTCTTTCATTCTTTTTTTTCTATCTCTGTCTCACTCTGCCTCTCCCTCCCCCACTACATCCTCCTTCCCTCTCTCCCTCTCTGTCTTTGTGTGCGTGGATGTGTGTGGAGAGGCAAAGAGAGAGTATTGTTCTTCCAGTAGATTTACTTTAGTCGAATGAGCTGATCAGTGTTAAAAAGATGAAGAGAGTCTGAAGAGAAGATTCCCTTGATACAGCAGGACAGGGGCATTGCAAGGTTTATAAAACTAAGTTCTTACTGCAACATTTCCTTCCTTATTTTTTACTACATTTGACATAAAACAAATCAAAACAGCTTATACTGGACCATCCATTTCATAGAATTGGTTGTCATCAAAAAAAAAAAAAAAAAAGAATCTCTTTCACCCACACTACAGAAAAATGACTGTATAGGTATCACGAAATGGTATCGTTATATAGCCCTTCTCTTGTGAAGCAATGTATTGAATAGATAAGAAATTTATTTGGATATTAATACTAAAAAGGCAGAAATGTGGCAAATTTCAGAATGTAGGTAAATGAGTAAGAAAAAATCAAACTGATAGTAACTTCTTTCCCCTAGAGAAATAACACCTTTTTCTGTACAATCTAAATATATATTTTTTTTATTTTGTTTCTTCCTGGTGTGCTGGAGACATGACATAATTTTTAAGGTCTCAATTATGGATTATTCTTGTATACCAGCTGAGACCTATTTTAAAAATGTATCTAGCTAGTATAATTAAATTTATTTTTGGTCTAATTATAGTGCATAGTATGAAGACAAAACTGTTATTTTAAAGTGTCATCTATCTTTACATGGAAATCAGTTGTAATATATTACTTTTTAATCAAGGATATGCAACATAAATCTCTAATAAGAGAAGCATCTGGAACCTAAGAGTCCAGAAAAAAAAAAAGGTCGTTACAAAGGTTCCTGAGGTTTGGCGTTTGGCACTCATAATACGCTTCTGTTGTAAAAGCATCACATGGTGGGCTTGTGAGGAAGAGCAGAAGTATAAACACCCAGTCCAAATAGGAGGCCAAGGTGGTGGCTGTCTATGGAGGAAATGAGGTGACTGAACCATAGCAGTAGCGGTGAAAATGGGTAGATGTCAATGAATTTAAAATCTCTTTTTGAAGTGAAATCAACATGATTTTGTGATAGCTTAGATTTCAATTTAAAGTGACTCTTCCAAAAGAAGACTGAAAAGAACCAAGAAAGCAATGCTTCTAAAGCTAGTATGATAAAATTGATGCAACACTCTGTACTACGTGGAAAAATTGCTTCAATTCTTTTTACAGGATTTGGTTCTAAAGGCTCTTAAATACACTAGTAACATTTTCAAGTGAGTATTTTTTAAAATATTTATACTTTAGGAGCAAATGGGGTAGGAAGACCATGTGATGCCCCTAAGAATGCCGCTCCCACCCTGGTGCCCAAAATTTGTTCTTCTGAAATTTCACTGTCTTGAGATAAAGAATAGCTGGGTTTAGAAACAAAAGAAGAGACTTGGGGAAATAATGAAGGAGAAAAAGGAGAAAAAAGCCAAGTTTTATCTGCTTCACAATTCAGTTAAGGACTTCCTGGATACTGTATATAAAAACACATCAGTTAATATGTTGACAACTAATTCAAATGACAGAGAAATTAAAATTCATTCCCCAAATTTTCTTTTCCTGCAAAATCATGAATAGAAAATAAAATAAGGCTGGTAATAAAATTTTCATTCAATGTACTACTTAGAAATAGTAAACCATAGACTTTCATTTAACTAGCCTAGTCTCAATGAGATTTCCCCTCCTTCAAGAACACTATCTCAACTACAGTATTTTTCCATGCATGCAACCTGCACTGATTCCAGTAATAATCATCTGACTATAAAAAATAAGATTTCACACATCTAGGAATCTCTTTATAAAAATATGGATTTTAAATAGTCTCACCTGGATTTAGCATGGGCAAAAATTCTTAAATGTTATATAGCCCTTTATATGTTAAATATATAAATATATCTAAATATATCTATAAATAAATATATCTAAATATAGCCCTTTAGATGTTAAAATATATGTATATCCCATTACTCAGTCTGGAGATTCACAAATGGCAGCGCTTTTACATTCAAAGTCACAATCAGTTAAATGCCATTTTTTATCACATCTAAAAAGCATCTCCTATACTGACGTGGTAAAAAAAAATCATAAAATGAGTACATTCAAATTTATCCACTAGTAGAAACTACTAGGCAGACTTTTTTTTAGGAACACAAATGTATGACCCCTAGGATTTCCTTCTCAGGTAATAGAAAAATATTTTTTCTCCACATAGTATAAACCTTAACCCTTGAGATAAAGTATCTTCTAAGATTTCACATTAAAAGAGGGCTATTTTCAGTTCACATATATAACCACACGTGTTTTTACTTTAATAGGCACCTTCTTTCATTGCTTAGTATCCAAGTGTTTGGGCTGGAAAATATGACATGGTGGTTGAGCCTATTTTTGTCATTATTTGTAACAATTTTCACATTTTATAAAATGACTTCAACTTTAAAATTTTTTTACAGTAACAGCCAATTTTGCATTGTGAGTTTTAACAGTTTTATTCTATCATTCCTGGCCTCTGTTTTTTTTTTTTTTAATTTTTTTTTCAACGTTTTTTATTTATTTTTGGGACAGAGAGAGACAGAGCATGAACGGGGGAGGGGCAGAGAGAGAGGGAGACACAGAATCGGAAACAGGCTCCAGGCTCCGAGCCATCAGCCCAGAGCCTGACGCGGGGCTCGAACTCACGGACCGCGAGATCGTGACCTAGCTGAAGTCGGACGCTTAACCGACTGCGCCACCCAGGCGCCCCTCCTGGCCTCTGTTAAAACAAGTGCAACAGCACATGACAGAAGGTGATGAAAGTTCATGTCACACCCCTGTAATAATAGGATACTATTTCACACACCTATTAGCACCTACACATGTAAATTAATGGAGAAAAGAACATTACTTTAACAGGTACCAAGTTAATTCCTCCACTCAGAAAAGAACTAGATTATGTTTTGGTCACTACCCATATAACCCAGCAGTTACAAGGCAGTATTTTTCAAGGAGTATGAAAGAAACAGAAGTTGCAAATTCTAACTACCTAGTCTATTACTGCTCTAGGAAAAATTATGAAAAAGATAAGATGTATTTCCATCACTTTTTATGTATTTCCTCATCATATACATACACATATATATATGTATACATACATATATATCCTAACATCATATACATCTTTTATATATACACACACACATATATATCATTTCGTATATATTACAGATATCCCTTCCTCATCTTCCTCTTCACTTCCTTTTAGATCCCACACAACCCTTTCTAAACCTACTTAACTTGACCTTGACAAAAAATGCTCCATAATCCCTCACTTCTACAGTGCCTTCTTATCCCCTATTCTCCACAAACTTCCAAAAATCTCAGAAATCAAGGTCTTAATAAACTAAAACTATAATAGTTTCATGTTCTGCCTCTCTAGGGATGCACATGTTTTAAAAACAGAAGCTTCATTTTATTCTCCCAATGGCATTTTAAGAAGAGATGAGTCATTCCATTCTTCTAAAAAACAAAAACAAAAACAAAAAACAAAACAAAACAAAACAAAAAACTATAATGGTGATATTTTAAGTAAAATTTAAGTAAATATTTAGGTAAAAATTAAAAGTAAATAAGTGAAAAAGTATTAACAGTAAAGCACAAAATTTAAGTAAAAATGCTGGACAGCTGTCTACTTTGTATGTTTTTAAGGCTTTCCCTGGATATAAGCTCTAGGAAGGAACTTCCATGTGTCCAATGTGATACATCCTGTTGTGTTTTTTTTCTTTTAATCCACCCAAGTCTAGTCATCTTTCTAACTTTACCTAACCATCATCAAACTACTAGATTTCATCATCTTCCCAAGATACCAATTTATATCCTTTCCAGGCATATCCATCTGCTCTCCACACTGCATGCACAGAATGATCTTTTTTTCTAAGTGCAAAACTGATAACATCCAATACTTAAAATGATTTCCCTTATTCTTACAATATAAAACATCCTTCTGATCTACAAAGACCTACTTCTACTGCCCCATCTCCTCTCATGTTCTCTCTTCCTCTCTCCGTCCTGATCACACCAGCATCTTTCCCTCAAGTTCACCAGGTTCTCCTCACCGTCTGGTTAGTATTTACTCATCTGTCTCATCACAAAGCATCTATCACTTCCTCAGGGATGCCATTCATAAATTCTCAAACCAAATCAACCTCTTCCCCATGGTAAGCACAAAAAAAATGCCACATGCCACTCCTTCGTAGCACTAGGCATTGTTTGAATTATACAGCTATTTGCATGGCTATCTGATTAACATCTTTCTTACCCACCATTCTTTATGTAAAAATCACAAGAGCACAAGCCTTATTTCTTTGCTCACCAATTTCTCACTAGTTCCTAGCATTGTGCCTAGCACAGAGTAGGTACTCACCAAATATCTGTTGAATGACAAATGGTTCTGATGCATAATATGAAATGCCATCCCCATCCATTAACAAAGCCTAAACTGTAACACTTAGGCATCTCTTTCACCTCAACCTAACCATACCTATTTTTTTCATTTATCTTGTGGTCAGGAGAAAGGTGAATAGCATAACTTCTGCTCCCAAGAGGCTTGTGGTCTGAAAGTGCTGGAAGATGTATAATAAAAAAATGACTACAACAACTAAGAAATTAACTGCTTAATAGAACTTAGTCACTGTTCTAAGAAATAAATGTATATGACCCTTACAACAAGCCTATGAGGGAAGTACTACCATTAACTCATATAATATCACATAGGTAATAAACAGAAGAATCAGGATCCTGACTTTGGGTGGGTCAGAGCCACTGCTTTTAGCATCTCTACAACACTGCTTTTTTGTAAGAATGTTATGATAAAAACATAACAAAGTCATGTCAAAAGTTCTGTGAAAACCCATGGGGTATAAATTTCGCAGAGATACAATAATATTTCACTGGGCCTTGCACTCACCAGGACAAAGAAAATGTGCAACAAGGGGGACAACCCAAAGCAAAGAGAATAGTAGAAAACAAACGACAAAGTCTTAAAATGTGCACTTATCTTTTGGGACTAACAAATTAGATCAGAGGGAGTTCTAGAAATGAAATGAAAATTTTAAAAAGAAAAGAAAAGAGATGAGATGAGAAGAGATGAGAAAAGAAGAGAGGAGAGGGGAGGGGAGGGGAGGAGAGAAGAGGAGAGGAGAAAGGAAAGGAAAGGAAAGGAAAGGAAAGGAAAGGAAAGGAAAGGAAAGGAAAGGAAAGGAAAGGAAAGGAAAGGAAAGGAAAGGAAAGGAAAGGAAAGGAAATTAACTTAAGGCCAAGATATGAAGAACTTTGAGCCCTAGACTAAAGGTTTTAACTTTATTTTGTAAATGATGAGGTAGCACTGAAGGATTTTAATCAGAGATAGCTACTATAAGAATGATGTTTGCCAAATTCAGTTTTAGACAAGTACAAGAATCTTGCTTGTGCCTCTTCATGACATCATATCCATCACTGCCTTCAAATTCCACCTCAACTATCAGTTCCTTCAGGAAGCCTTCCCTAACAATCTTTTCCAAAAATCAGATTCTCCCTTTATTTTTTTTTAATTATTTTTTTATTCCCATAGCTCCTCTAATGCCAACCACAATTCTTAATGATCTTTCATGGATGATCCAGGGTCATGAGCTAAGGAAGAGTAACGTATGCATACAAAACTGAGAGTCATTAGTAGTTGAAGCTGTAGGAATAAATGAGAGACAAAGAGAAACAGACCAAATAGATGCAAAAAAATGGATGTGAGATACCAGCAGAACACCATCAGAGTAAAGTTAGGCAAAAGTAGATCCAGGGGAAATAGCTCCCAAAAGGATCCATGGAGGAAAAAGGAAAGCTAGGAGAGAAGTACAACGTGGTAGGCAGGAATTGAGATAGTATCAAGGAGGTATCAGACTCAAGTGATAAATGCTATACTGATATCAGGCAAAATAAAGAAGGTGGCCGACAGCTTTGGTTTTCAGTATGAGAGAAAATTCATTAAGGCAGGTGATTTTCATCTCCTATTTATGAAAATATGAAGCATAATGCTCTATTTTCCTCTTATTTTAGTTAACAAATTACCTGCTAAATGGATATCTGCAAAACCTCAAAACAATACAAGTTCCCAATGTTGATAAAATTAGATTCTGGCCCATAATGGTCTTGAATTAAGTTGTGGTTTGCCAACACCACACAAATGTGACTCATTCGTCTAAGAATTTCATAATGTAAAAATAATGGGAGAGGGATTATATCATGGCCTTTTATAAAGTCAGTCATTCTTGATCGAGAATAATTACAAAGGACCACCCAAAACATTCAAGTATTTCAAATTATTTGCCATGTAGTAAAATATGGGGCAGTTGAGCAGAATCAAGACAATGAGTTTTAACTGTATCAAAATGATCAGAATAATTAAAATCTATCCTGCAAAATAAATAGATGAAATAGGTGAAGGGGATTCAGAGGTACAAACTTCCAGTATAAAATAAATAAGTTGCAGAATTGAAAAGTACAGTGTAGGGAATATAGTCAATGATAGTGTAATAATGTTGTAAGGTGACAGATGGTAACCACACTTTCTGTGGTGAACAGTATATGACAGAATTATCAGATCATTGTGTTGTACACCTGAAAATAGTAAAACACTGTGTCTCAACTATACTTCAACAATAAAAGTAAAAAATAAATTAAAAAATATTTTCCAAACTTCATAATCATATGAAGTATACTTCATATACTTTGTTTTATCCATTGTGTTATAAACAATAAAAAATAAAGGAGATAAATGTTACATAAAAATAATGCCAATCTGGGACTCTTGGGTGGCTCAGTGGGTTAAGCATTTGACTTCAGCTTAGGTCATGATCTCGAGGCCCACATTGGGTGAGCTCAAGCCCCATTTCAGGTGAGCTCGTGCCCCACTTCAGGGGAATCCCTCATGGGATTCTCTCTCTCTCTCTGCCCCTCACTCACTCGCACCCTCTTTCTCTCTCAAAAAATAAAAAATAAATAAAAATAATGCCATCTTTGAACACTGTAGAATTTTTTTTCTGTGATTAAAAATATTGAGACAAGTTCAAACTCAGAACCCTATCCAAAGTCATATGAATAGATACCCCTTTAATGTTTACTTAATTTTAATAAATATACATGCACTTATATTTACTTATTTATACTTCTATATTGCAATTAATTAGGAACACAGTACTTTAATTATGAAAAGTAGGTACCTACTGAGAAAAACTGAACCCACTATTAATTCCATTTTTAGCAACTTTGTTCCCATTTAAAATAATTTGAAATTCAATAAGCAATAACTCATGTTGTAAATACAAATGTCCAAGGGCAGTGATAAGATAAGCTAGACTTATTAGGGCTTAGGCTATGCTATAAACTAACAGAAAGGTAGATTTTGAATGCACTGATCTGTACTTGCTGTGACCACATAATTTAGAAGCTTCAATGAGCTTTATTAGAAACCTATTTTTAAAACAATCAGGTTTAGCTCACTGTGCTTTTACTTATTTGTCCACATTTTATTTAAGTAAATAAGATCACGTTCCATTTGTTTATTCCAGTAATTTTGGAGTACTTAGAGGATTCAGGAAATCTAAAATGCCATGGTGAGCACGTAGACAGCCTGATGGAGGGAAAAAAGTATTTTAAAAAAAGAACTAAAACCACTTCCTGTGGTTAACATTTTAGAACCTAGTCCAGAAGAGTCAGTACCAATATAGTGGGTTTGTTGTATCTTCTTTATGAGCATCAGAAACAGACTTGCACTGGTGCCACGTTTTGAGTAGGACACATGTGTGAGACAGATGAAGCTTGTAGATCAGATATAATTAAAAACTCATTGAATAAACCACAAAATACCACAAATATTAAACTATTTTGGAATGAATTTACTATTGCTTTGATAGCAGTTTCAAATAAATAGCTGGGTAATCTAACAAATGAGAAATTCAGTATATTGAACTAGCAGAATTACTGGAATTTAAAATATGGCTTGGTGTAGTCTAGTTTTATCAATACTATAGTACAACCTACACATATTCAAACTTAAGGACTTTATTAGAATATAATACATCAGGTTCTTGTCCATGAAAGTTAGGAAACCGCTTTTAAACGAGCTCTCCCAAGATGAAATTAAGAAGTCAGAAGAGAATGAAGTCAAAGACTGAATACTGAATGAAACTACTAGACATTCCCTGCAGTGGAAGACCACCTAAAGGAGACTGCCCATTAGGACACCATTCGCTCATAGTTTCCCACCATATTCTTCTGGGAATCCATTCTCAATAATGCTAAAGGCTTCAGAGAGATTAGCTAGAATAGCAGTATTAAATGACCAAATGGATTGATTAACTAGAAGTCACAGGTGATGATGGCAGGAGCAATTTTAGATGCGAATTGAGATGCGAATTCAACCCGGACAGCAGTGGTTTTAGGACTAAACAGAAGTTTAAATAAGAGCTCCCCCACACCAAAATAAACTTTGAACTTATTTCAAAACACAAATGCATAAGCTACTCATTCAAACAATAAAAATAAAGAAATGAAATTACTAAAATAAATTATGTAGATCTAGGTTGGCTATTAATAGCTATTACACATCCATAAACTATGAGATGTAAAATGGTATGGTTTAAGGAGAAGTTATGATATGTTGCCACCATACTCTAGAATGGGGCTTTTAATCAAATGAATACTGATTGTATGCTTATTATTTACCTTCAAAAAAAAGAGCTATCAAGAAAGGATAGAGAGAACAACCTAAGGGTCCATGTGCCCATCATATATAATATATATGTACATATCATATATAATATATATGTATATATATAATAAATATATAATATATATGAAATATATTATTCAGACTTAAAAAAGAATGAAATCTTGCCATTTGTGATAACATGGAAGGACGTCGATGGCATTATAAAAAGAGAAAGATAAATACCATATGATCTCACTTATATGTAGACTCTAAAACACCACCACCACCAACGCCAATAGCTCATAGATACAGAGAACAGATTGCGGTGGTTACGGCAGTTAGAGTTGAGGAGTGGGTAAAATGGATGAAAGGGATAAAAAGATAAACTTTCAGTTATAAAATAAATAAGTGATGGTAATGTGAGTTACAGCATGCCAAATACAGTTAATAGTACTGTAATGCATATTTGAAAGTTGCTAACAGAGTAATTCTTAAAAGTTCTCATCATATCGGGCTCTGGGCTGATGGCTCGGAGCCTGGAGCCTGTTTCCGATTCTGTGTCTCCCTCTCTCTCTGCCCCTCCCCCGTTCATGCTCTGTCTCTCTCTGTCCCAAAAATAAATAAAAAACGTTGAAAAAAAAAATTTAAAAAAAAAAAAAAAAAAAAGGGGCGCCTGGGTGGCGCAGTCGGTTAAGCGTCCGACTTCAGCCAGGTCACGATCTCGCGGTCCGTGAGTTCGAGCCCCGCATCGGGCTCTGGGCTGATGGCTCGGAGCCTGGAGCCTGTTTCCCATTCTGTGTCTCCCTCTCTCTCTGCCCCTCCCCCGTTCATGCTCTGTCTCTCTCTGTCCCAAAAATAAATAAAAAACGTTGAAAAAAAAAATTTAAAAAAAAAAAAAAAAAAAAAAGTTCCATCATAAGGAAAATTCTGAAACTACCTACGGTGGTGGGTGCTAATTAGACTTACTGTGGTTATCATTTTGCAATATATGAAAATATTGAATTATTATATTGTATAATACACAGTATAACATATATTGGATATTGGATAATATACACTATAACATATATTGTATATTGTATATGATATACAAGAATATATTGTATATTATTGTATATTGTACACATGAAAATAATGTCAATTACATTTTAATTTTACAGAAAGAGATAGAATTAAAATGGCCAAAGCAGCTCATGTACCTAAACTCTTTCATGAACCCACCCACTAAAATTAATACAAATTAAACAAAAAATACTGTAAATGGGCTAAATTCCCTTCTTAACTATCAGAGATTTCCAAATAGATGGATATGTAAAAAGAAAAAAACCCACATACATATACAATTAATAAGAGACATACCTAAATCAAAATACAAAAAGGTAAAAATTAAAGGGATAAAAAAAGTACATGAGATAAATGTTAGTGATATGTGCAGTAGCGTAGAAATGTGAATGTCTGAAATATTAGATTCAAGGGTTAATCATTACATGATAAAAATAATCTCTGAGTGGTCTAGAAAGCAACTTCAAGTCTGAAGTATATTATCATTATTATATATATTATAGGAAGAAAATAGTATCCCTAATGAAATACAAAGTGCAATAACAATCCTAAATGAAACATGGTATGTCTATATTATGATAGTGCCATTAAAAATTATCTTACGTGAAATCACTTTCTTAAAGAGTTATCTGTACTATGTTCACTGACACATTATTCACAATACCCAAGGTATGGAAACAACTTAAGTGTCCTTCAACAGATGAATGGACAAAGAAAATGTGACTTATACATACAATGGAATATTATTCAGTCTTACAAAAGGAAGGAAATCCTGACATTTGCAACAACATGAATGAACCTAGAAACCATTACGCTAAGAGAAATAAGCCAGAAAGAAAAAAAACATATACCATATGGAGTTACTTACATGTGGAACAAAAAGAGAAAAGAAGAGAAAGGAACAAACAAACAGTCAAACTTGTAGAAACAGAGAGTAGAACTGGTATTGGTGGTTGCCAGGGCCAGGCATGTGGGAAAAATAGAATATGGTAAAAGGGTAAAAACCTTTTGTTATAAGATACATTTATAAAATGGTGACATAGTGGATAATATTGTATTGTTTAATGGAAATTTGCTAAGAGAGTAGAACTTAACTGTTCTTCAAAAAAAAAGAGGCATATATGTGAAGTAATGGACATGTTTTTTTTGTTTCTTTCAAAATTGTTATTTAAATTGTAGTTAATTAACATATAGAATAATATTGCCTTCAGGAATAGAATTCAGAGATTCATCATTTACATATAACACCCAGTGCTCTTTCCAACAAGCGCCCTCCTTAATGCCCATCACCCACTTACCCATCCCCCACCCACCTTTCCTCCAGCAACTCTCAGTTTGTTCTCTGTATTTAACAGTCTCCTTTGGTTGGCCTCCCTCTCTGTTTTTATCTTACTTTTCCTTCCCTTCCCCTATGTTCATCTGTTTCTTAAATTCCACATGAGTGAAATCATATGATTTTTGTCTTTGACTGACTTATTTCACTTAGCATAATACACTCTAGTTCCATCCACATTGTTACAAAAGGCAAGATTTCATTCTTCGTGATTGCCAAGTAATATTCCAGTGTGTGTGTGTGTGTGTGTGTGTGTGTGTGTGTGTGTACATATACCACATCTTCTTTATCCATTCATCAGTTGATGGACATTTGGGCTCTTTCCATAATTTGACTATTGTTGATAGTGCTGCTATAAACATTGTGGTGCCTGTGTCCCTTGAATCAGCATTTTTGTATCCTTTGGGTAAATAGCTAGTAGTACAATTGCTGGGTTGTAGGCCAGTCCTATTTTTAATTTTCTGAGAAATCTCCACACTGTTTTCCAGGCTGGCTGCCCCAGTTTGGACTCCCACCAACAGTGTAAGAGGGTTCCCCTTTCTCTGCATCCTTGCAAACATCTGTTGTTTCCCAAGTTGTTGGTTTTAGCCATTCTGACAGGTGTGAGGTGGTATCTCATTGTGGTTTTGATTTGTATTTCCCTGATGGTGAGTGATGAGTGATGTTGAGCATCTTTTCATGTGCCTGTTGGCCATCTGGATGTCTTCTTTGGAAAAGTGTCTATTCATGTCTTCTGCCCATTTCTTCACTGGATTATTTGTTTTTTGGGTGTTGAGTTTGAATGGTTCTTTATAGATTTTGGATCTTTATCCGATCTGTCATTTGCAAATATTTTCTCCCATTCAGTTGGTTGCCTTTTAGTTTTGTCGATTATTTTCTTTGCTGTGCAGAAGCTTTTTATCTTGATGAGGTCCCATTAGTTCATTTTTGCTTTTGTTTCCCTTGCCTCCAGAGATTTGTCTAGGAAGAAGTTGCTCTGGCTGAGGTCAAAGAGGTTGCTGCCTGTGTTGTCCTCTAGGATTTTGATGGTTTCCTCTCTCACATTTAGGTCCCATATCTGTTTTGAATTTATTTTTGTGTATGGTGTAAGAAAGTGGTCCAGTTTCATTCTTTTGCATGTCGCCATCCAGTTTTCCCAACACCGTTTGTTGAAGAGACTGTCTTTTTTCCATTGGATATTCTTTCCTGCTTTGTCAAAGATTAGTTAACCATAGCGCTGTGGGCCCATTTCTGGGTTTTTTACTCTGTTACCCTGACCTATGTATCTGTTCTTGTGCCAGTACCATACTGTCTTGAGGACTACGGCTTTGTAATATAGCTTTGAGTCTGGAATTGTGATGCCTCCAGCTTTGTTTTGCTTTTTCAAGGCTGCTTTGGCTCTTCAGGGTCTTTTGTGATACCATACAAATTTTAGGTTTGTTTGTTCTAGTCCTGAGAAAAACGCCGGTGGTATTTTGATAAGGATTGCAATAAATGTGTAGATTGCTTTGGGTAGTATAGACATTTTAACAAACGTTTGTTCTTCCAATCCATGAACATGGAATTTTTTCCCATTTCTTTGTGTCCTCTTCAATTTCTTTCATAAGTGTTCTATACTTTTCAGAGTACAGATCTGTTTTCTCTTTGCTTAGATTTATGCCTAGATATCTTATTGATTTTGGTATAATTGTAAATATACCAAATTGATTCCAAGAAATGGATTCCTTGATTTCTTTTTCTGCTGCTTTATTTTTGGTGTATAGAAATGCAACAGGGCGCCTGGGTGGCTCAGTTGGTTAAACATCTATCTGTTGATCTCTGCTCAGGTCATGATCTCACCATTTGTGCGATCGAGCCCCACGTCAGGTTCTGTGCTGACAATGTGAAGCTTAGGATTCTCTCTCTCTTTCTCTCTCTCTCTCTGCCCCCAGCCTCTTGCACTCTCTCTCTCAAAATAAATAAATAAACTCTTAAAAAAAATTCAACTGATTTTTGTATGTTGATTTTATACCCTGCAACTTAGTGCTAAATTTGTGTATTAGTTAAAGGAATTTTTTGGTGGAGTCTTTCACTTACTTTTTACTTTCCATAATGAATATATATTATTTATAAAATGGTTACTTTTAGAATAATGAGTATTGACTTATCTCATTTGATACTCTATTCAACTTTAAAACTAGCATATTTTGTTTTATTTCACTTGCCTTATTTGTCAAAGTCTAGTAAGGAAATCTACAAAAGTCACTTGTTACTAACAAAAATTTCCTTACTGCTTTGAGAAAATTAACAAAAAGAAAAATTGATATGAATCATATGATTACTTAAATACAAAATAAAGACATTTTCCTATAAATGAAAAGAAATTGACTATAATTTGCTTTTTTTTTTACCCACATTAAAAATTTCACAATGACCAAAAATTGGCAGCTAAATGTGCTTGTCATGTTTCTTTATATCTTTTTCTAAAATGTTATTTTAAATATATAGGTAAATTTTATTCTTGCTGCAGATCCTTTTTTGCTAGGATAGTAAGCTACATATACATATATATATGCGTGTATATACATATGTATGTATGTATATATATATGTATATATACATATATGTGTGTGTGTATATATATATATACACACACATATATATGTGTGTGTGTATATATATATATACACACACATATATATGTGTGTGTGTGTATATATATATATATATATATATATATATATATATATATATATATATTCAGGAAGAAAATTGGGGTTTCAGCCAAACTAAATAGTTGTTTCTTCTCCTTCCTCTTGCTACCTTCATCTTAAAACATAAATTAACACTGAATTTTACCAGTGTGGAGGAACACCAATCCATAAATTCTAGCCTACCTTTATATGCCTTAACAACATATAATAAAATTTAGTGTATAAAACTGTGATCTTTTTCTTTTCAAAGTATGAGGTGAAGCAGATACTCATCTCTCTTCAGATTATACCAGAGAAAATTGGTGGACTTGGAATCAGATATAGTGGAATTAACACTCTTAGTTGCCTTGGACGATCATTTTGATGTTTCTAAGCCTACCATACACATTAATATATTCATTTATTCCACAAATATTGACTGTATATATTCTAGTCACTAGAACATAGGGGTGGGATTAGAACAATGGGAAAGAGAAAGAGAGACAGGCTAAGTGATAATCCTCCTGAAAGTTTCATTTCAGTGAAATGAAAGATAATAACAAATACGTGAATAACTGCTTTGGATTCTGTATCTCCCTCTCGCTCTCAAAAATAAACAAACATTAAAAAATTTTAAAAATCAAGAGATTCAAAGACTATACTCTCAACCACCTCCTTTATTAGGCTCTCACAGGGCTCTCACACTCTGGGGTACTATCCTCCTGCCTTAATCACTCCAGCAGGTACCAGACAACTACAGACAGCACTTTATTCCAGAGCCCAGTGAAACTATTCAGACTAGCAACCAGTGTTATACTACACCAAACTGTGTTGCTTTCTGGCTCCTTACACATACTTCCAAGTCCCTCTGCTTCCCCCTACATAAAACTCTCTACCTTTCATTTCCTACCGGTTATAATGATTTCCCTGGATATTCCAAGGAATTAGTTTATCATGAGGCACTATATGCTTATGTAATTTTCACAAACATCCCTATCATTAATTCTTCTTGACAATGGATTGTCAAAGATATTAACCCGTGAAATTTGGTGAGAATGAGAGAAAAGTAAAAGTTCCTCAAAGTAATTATGCAAATATATGGGCTATGTTATGTTGTGTTTATTTGAATACACTAAAACATTTCTTCAAATAGAGAAATAAAATGGCTTTATTAACCTTATGTACTATTTATGAATGTTAACTGTAAGCTCATTATTGTTCGACTGTATTTATCAAATAATATTCAGAATTCTAAGTCCATTGGGGCGCCTGGGTGGCTCGGTCAGTTAAGCGGCCGACTTCGGCTCAGGTCATGATCTCGCAGTCCGTGAGTTCGAGCCCCGCATCGGGCTCTGTGCTGACAGCTCAGAGCCTGGCCTGTTTCAGATTCTCTGTCTCCCTCTCTCTGACCCTCCCCTGTTCATGCTCTGTCTCTCCCTGTCTCAAAACTAAATAAAACGTTAAAAAAAAAAGAATTCTAAGTCCATTTACTACTGCTATTTTTATGAACATATAAATATATAGAAAACCTGGTTTCCAGCCTATATTAATTCTATTTTTAAACCACAAAATTATCCTTCAAATTTTTTTAAAAGTCTTGCTCATTAAAATCATTACATAAAATGTGTGGTGCTTCCTGAAAAGCATATTGCAATTATTTTTATTAAAGTTGAATAATTTTGATCCACAGCTTAATAACATCCATAGTAGACAAAATTAAGCATATTACACAAAGCATTTCATGTCTGAATATTTTACTGTGGAAAAACATTGTAAATATCCAAATTAACTTTTTGCTAGGAGACTGACAAACTACTCAGGCACTATAAAAACTAATAATTTGTCTTTCCTAAAATGGAGACATAAGCACAATTAATTAACCAGGAAAAACATCCTCTTTATAAAAATACCATAGAAAATTAAATTTAAGTAATAAAAAGTTACAAATGAAATTATGTCATTACAAAGGCAGTAATTTTATACATGTATGTGTTATTAAAAAAGTTCAACTCTTAAGTTAATTAACATGTCCACAGGGGTGGTTCAATATTCAAAAATCAAACAACATGATATACAACATTAATAAAAGAAAGGATAACAACTATGTGATTCTCTCAGTAGATGCAGAAAAAGCATTTGACAAAATACAGCATCCATTCCTGATAAAAACCCTCAAAAAGCAGGTATAGATGGAATATACCTCAGCATCAGAAAAGCCATATATGAACGATCCACAGCTAATATTATCCTCAATGTTTAAACCTAGGTGTTTCCCTCAGATATCTTTCCTAAGATATCTAGGTATATCTACAAACAAATCTAAGGTATATCTAGGTATAAATCTAGGTATATCTAGGTATAAATCTAAGCAAAGAGATAACAGAAAATAGAATAATTTTCTATAATAAAATTGCATTCAAAATGGAAAGCTAAAAATAAAATTTGTTATATAAACTTTCTGACAAGGCAGAAAATCTTACAAGGAAAAGTTTCAGCTTATAGCACTGTAGTTTAAACAATTCTGGCCATCAATATTCATTTATACTCATTCAGATAAAAGTATTAAGTTACATTTATAAAACGCATTTATTAACACAACAATGCATCTTATTAGCTATCTTTAGTGAATATGATTCAGATGATCTTAGTAGAAATCAATTTTCATTATTTATTTATTATTAAATGTTTATTATTTATTTTGAAGAGTGGGGGAAACAGAGGGAAAGAGAGACTCCCAAGCAGGCTCTGCTCTGTCAGTGCAGAGCCTGACATGAAGTTCGATACCACAGCACTATTTACAATAGCCAAGATATGGAAGCAGCCCAGGTGTCCATCAATGGATGAATGGATAAAGATGGTGTGGTGTGGTGTGTGTGTGTGTGTGTGTGTGTGTGTGTGTGTGTGTGATGGGATATTACTCAGCCGTAAAAAAAAGATAAGATCTTACCACTTGTGACAATGTGGATGGAGCTAGTGGGTACTATGCCAGGAGAAACAAATCAGACATAGAAAGACAAATACCATATGATTTCATGTATATGCAGAATCTAAAAAATGAAATAAATGAATAAACATACATACAAAAAGCAGAAACAGACTCCTAAACACGGAATATAAACTGATGGTTGCCAGAGAGAAGAGAATGGGTTGATGGGCAAAGTGGATGAAGGGGAGATACAGGTTTCTAGTTACAGAATGAGTAAGTCACAGGAGTAAAAGGCATAGCATAGGGAATATTGTCAATGATATTGTAATAACATTGTAGAGTGGCAGATGATAATTATACTTGTGACCATAGGATAACACAGACTTGTCAAATCACAATGTTGTACATTAGAAACTAATGCAACATGTGTGTCAACAACACTTCAATAAAAAAAATCACTATACTATTTTAATACCTCTTCTGTATTTGAATAAAGAATTTGTTCCTTTAAAGAAAACTTTTGAGACTGTTATAAAAACTAATGCTTTAGGGGCACCTGGGTGGCGCAATCGGTTAGGCATCTGACTTCGGCTCAGGTCACGATCTTGTGGTTCGTGAGTTCAAGCCCCACGTCAGGCTCTGTGCTGACGGCTCAGAGCCTGGAGCCTGCTTCAGATTCTGTGTCTCCCTCTCTCTCTGCCCCTCCCCTGCTGGCACTCTGTCTCTCTCTTGAGAGAGATCTCAACAATATGTTGAAAAATAAATAAATGTTAGAAAATTTAAAAAAAAACTGTTTTCAATACTACTGCCAAAAAAACATATATTATAAATGGTACTGAACAAAACAGCACTTTGAACATTCAATTGTCCTAATTATTTAAGTATAAAAGAAAATGTTTTTACAGGAGATTCAAAATTTACTTAAGTAATTAACAACAACAATAACAAGGGTCTTTGATCACAAAAGTATATGTTTGTGATAAAAGGAACAAATAGGGGGGAAAGTTTTAAGAATGCTACTTTTTAAATATGGTCAACATTTGATGTATACTCTTTAGATCAGACTACTTCAAATGACTCTTTTTGTATTTTTAAAAACTGACCTCATATTTCATCTAGTTATAACCTACGCTTTCATCTCGCTTAAAGACACATCATAAAAGTTTACAGAGAAACTTCATATATGATGAAGACAAAATTAAGAATGATGAAAAGATTTTCTTAATATTTTACCCATAATCCAATTATGAGAATGAAGAATAAGAAACCATCAATGCAACTTACCTAAAACATAGAAAGAAAGAGAATACTAAAATTGCACCTGCTATATTAGTTTGCTATTGCTGCTCTGACAAATTACCAGAAACATGTGATGTAAACTAAATTTATCATCTTACAGTTCTGTAAACTAGGGCCTAAGAGAGTATCCATTTCCTTGCCTTTTACTCATTCTAGGTCATTCGTATTCCTAGGCTTCTGGTTTCCTTCAATCTTCAAAGCTCGAAAGGGTAGGTTGAATCCTTCACACACAGCATCATCAGGACTTCGTGTTCTGCCTCTCTTCCATTTTCCAAGACCCCTGTGATTACACTGGAAACTCAGGGATAATCCAGGATAATCTCCCTACTTTAATGTCAGTGATTAGCAATCTTACTTCTATCTACACCTTCATTTCCCCTTTGCCATATAGGTAACATGTGTACAGGTTCCAGGGATTAGAACATAGATGTCTTTGAAGCTCCTGCTTTGGATTTTACATACACGCTACTAAATATACTTAAAAGACAAAAGTCAAAGTGATATTATCATTCACTGAGAGCTAGTGTTCAGAGAGAAACCTGGTTCAAATTTCAGCTTTGGCACTTACTGGCTATTTGATTTAGTATATTTTTGAAATTATCTGGGCAATGTTTTTCTCATCTAAGAAAGGGAGACAAAAATACCTCATAAAGATTATTGTGAAAATAAAAGTAAGTCAGGTAAAAGAGTGTACACAATGCTCAACTTAGAAGTCCTTCAAAGAAAACACTAGTTAATGTTATTAGACTATTAAAAAATATATACTATTTGCTATCTCTTCAAACTTCTGCCCAGGGTTAAGACTGTTTTCCTTCATAATATTTTTTCCTTTTTTTTCAATTTTTAATGTTTATTTACTTTTGAGAGAGAGACAGAGCACGAGTGGGGGAGGGGCAGAGAGACAGGGAGACACAGAATCAGAAGCAGGCTCCAGGCTCTGAGATGTCAGCACAGAGCCCCACATGGGGCTCAAACTGATGGAACTGCGAGATCATGACCTAAACTGAAGTCGGACACTTAACCAACTGAGCCACCCAGGTGCCCCTCCTTCATTATTTTATACAGCTTTATTCCTTACTGTTTGACTACCTTGAACAATTGCTAAAATGCATATGTCACTATAGCCTGCAACCAAGATATTTTATTAACTTTATGTGCTTAAACGTTCTCATTTCTTGGATGATTTAATAAGAGATCTCTTAAGGGTATTATAATCTTGAATGGTATTTTAATCTTTCCCAAAATAACATTTTATAGATAATATTATTATTAGACACATGACAGAAATATCACCTAAAAAAAAGTGGCAGTCCATGGGATTTTACTCTGAAATTCCTCTCATTCTCTGCTATCTGTTCATGGTCAGAGAAAAGGCAGCTAGAGCCAGTGCTGGTATTACTGAGTTTAATATGTACTTATTTATTGATCTAGTACACATTTCTGGTAAAAGAATTTCAAGCATCATAAAATCTTTCCTTAAATTCTGTATTCCCAGATAGTTGCCACCTGGGCCGTTATAGAGTCATTTTACAAGATTCTCTGATTCTTCCATATCTTTTATTACTGTCCAGCTTTAAACAGTAATCCTCTCTCATACAATCACTCAGAACATGTGTGTTCCCAGATCTTCAAATCATTTTCAAACATAAATATTCTGTCTTTTCACTTCTTGGAATGGGATCTCTAAATTAAATGCTTGATATTGAATATTAGCCATGACCTAGATCCTAAATATAAACCAGGATTATACTGGAAATTTCTTAGTTGAACAGAATAAGTGGGGGGGGGGGGGGGGGCGGAATACATGGTAACAGAATTATCGTTGTATAAGAACTGGTAACAATAAATATATAATCATTCAAATATATTTTCTATTTTCAGGTTTGGAAGTAGGAACACCTACATTTTAGCTGCAGCTCTGCCAGTAAATAGCATGTAGTTTTTAAACAAGTCACTTTTAGGTTTTGGGGTCATGCCTGGTTTCCTCAATCTGTAAAATAAGAAAAGAAAGGCTAGGTCTCCAAGTTTCCTTCCAGTTTTAAATTTTTATCCGCGCTGAGCGGCTGCAGTCAGTAATCACAATTCTCTCAAGAAAAAAAGAATTCATATTCATAAAATGATTCCTGGGTACTTTGAAGAGCCAGTAAAATAGATGAATTTGCTCTTTCAACTGAGTTCTTTAAAAATGCCTTAAACTGAGCACAATATCTGTAGTAAGTTTAAATTGTGTTAATTAAAAATTCAACAGGCCTCGGGCACGTGGGTGGCTCAGTGGGTTAAGCATCCAACTTTGGCCCAGGTCATGATATCCTGGTTTGTGAATTCGAGCCCTACATCAGGCTCTGTGCTAATAGCTCAGGGCCTAGAGCCTGCTTTGGATTCTGTGTCTCCCTCTCTCTCTGCCCCTGCCTCTCTCTCTCTCTCTCAAAATTAAAAATTCAGCATTAAAAATTATTTAATAAATAAAAATCCAATAGTCCCTAATATAGACAGATAGATATACACATAAATAGGTATTAAAATATTATGTTATTGCTATGAGTTTTGAGGTATTTAACTGGTGGGAATTTACAATTTTAGCACATTATTTTGTTTTTGTGATATATAGATATTTTCCAGAAACAATCAGCCATGAACTTCACCAGAGCATCCTCATTTCACTGAAGTACTGACATCTGTGTCTGGACTATTTGTCTTAACAACTCAAGCCTAAAATCCTCAGAAGATCTGCTGGCTGCCTTTACTGATACTAAGCTTTTTCAACAAAGTGTTGCCTCTTGTTAGAAGTATCTATGACTGTGCTTTTCCAGCTGCCATACATGACAATGTCATTATCTTAGAACATGCCATTTCTGCTTACATGGCTTAAAAGGACCAAGAGTCTAAATATGTCTCTTGGGCATTTTGATACTTTTCCAGAGATAATGAACACATTTGTGGCCGTCAGTCGATCTTTAACAAGAGCATTTATTTATTTAGAAGAATTATGAACTGAATTAATATAGCATAATTTTTAAAAATACCTCATGGACAAATGTATCTGATATTGCACTCTTTGTAGGTTAAGTTGAACTACAAATAATGAGAACAAATCCAATACCAGAATTTCACAAATTTTTCTACATATACTGTAATTGGGAATTCATTTGAATAGGAATATGGTATCTTTGGAATGTAATTTTTTTGAAACAATCAATCCAATAAACAACAGCTAGCAACATCTTCACTTATCCACCTAAACACCTTTATCCTTGAAGTACTATGTAGTCCATAAGAAAGCATGGGGATAATTTTTGTAGAAAGAATGCTGTTAAAAGGTGTGTATACATACGTATGTATAAATATATATGTGTGTGTGTGTGTGTGTGTGTGTATTTAAGAAAAATGCCCAACTACATAAATAAAAGATCAACCAGGTATTGCCCAGATCTATATTAAATTGCTACAGCTGAGTATAACCATACACACACACACAAAAATTTGGATCCAGCCATTAGCAGATACTTGGCCAGCATAAATCAGAACATATGTTTTAGCTTTATGGCAAGGGGCTGCTAGTCTTTTGTCACTTGGTTCTCTTAAGGCTTCCCAAAATGTGTTAATGTTCCAGGTGTCCACTTAATTCAGTTAGTACCAATATAAAGATTTTTCAAGATGTAGTCTAACTTTATTGAACTAAACAAGTTTATTGGACTGAAGTGATATAGCTCTCTATTATGTTGCAACAAGTTCTACGTGACTACTTACCATTAAAATATCTAGTTCAAATTTATTTAATTAATGATTAGTTTACAATGTTCTCTATTATTCAAAATAGACCAATTTTCAAAACAAATAATTCATTACTTTATCAGTCCGTGGCAAATGTTTGTGCTTTTGACCAGGAATGTGTCCTGATCTTACCTGAAAGTTGAAAAGACCCATTAATGATAGAAACATTTACTCAAAACTGAATTTTAATTCCAAAAATATGAAAGCATTTTATCTGCTTTTCTTAAGCACATTAGCATATTAAATTGTCTGAGAAATCTTGCAATAAAGAAATCAGTTTCATTTTCTTTAACTCAGCATTTCCCAAATTCATTTGACTATGGAATCCTTATATCCCATAAAAGATATTAACCTCATGCAGAAAGTACTTGCGTTGGGGTGAAAAAGATACCTCCAAGTCTTCCTTGTATACTTCATTTCTAATTATTAAATAATTTGTTTTCAAAATTTTTAAATCTGTATTTTTTTTATTCTAAGCTCTCTATGTCTCATTCTTCCCCCTCCTCCTTTTAACAGAGGCTATTGATGAACTGTAACTTTAACATCAACTTTTATATAATCCAATTCAATGCAATAAATATTCACTAAGGAACTGTGTTTGGCATTATGAAAATGTTCTACTGTCCTTTAGTTTTCACTTTGGTAGACTAAATAGACTGAAGCCCCACTATTGAGTTTTCCTTTAAAAATCACAATTTATACTCATCTGATCATCCTTCTGGAATCTAACCTTTTCAAAAGCATCTATAATCATTTTGAATTAATAATCAACATTAGGCATATTAGTCTAATTAATGAATCATACTTCATGAATCAGGAGCCACCTTAATCATCAAGACTTGTCTGATATTACTGCTGTACACTTTCTTGTAACAAAAGTCGAGTTCACTAGATCAACACCCTCCCCTCTCCCATCAAAAACTATGTGGGTTTTTTTGGGGTTTTTTGGGTTTTTTTGTCTTATTTTTGCCAGGGCACTCCACTATAGCAGTGTCTTTTTAAGCAAAGTATTTTAAACTCCATAAGTAAGTAAGTAAGTAAATGACAACAAATTGAGACAAAGGGTTAAACCCACATCTAAGGAACATATAAGGAAATAGAATCAACTCATACCCAACTATTGCGTTACAAAACAAAATGGGGAAGATGGCGGCGGACGCTGGGCTCACCTCGTCCTGCTGATCACTTAGATTCCACCTACATCTGCCTAAATAACCCAGAAAACCACCAGAAGACTAGCAGAATGTACTCTCCAGAGCCAAAAGTAGACGAGAGGCCCACGGAAGAGGGTAGGAAGGGCGGCGAGGCGGTGCGCGCTCCACGGACTGGCGGGTGGGAGCCGGGGCGTTGGAGGGGCAGCCTGCCTGGTAAGGCAGAGCCCCAAGTCCGGCTTGTAAAAGTGGAGGGGACAGACGGAGTGTGTTCTGACAGCCAGTGGGACTTAACATCCGGAATGTTAAAAGTCAACAGCTCTGCTTGGAGACCGGAAGGGTGAAAGGACACCAGGAGGGACAGTTGTTGAGCCCAGGAGGACAAAGCTCAGCTCAGTATGGAAACAAAGGTGCTAGCAAGCGCCATTTCCCTCTCCCATCCCCTAGCCAAAATCCCAAACAGAACCAGTTCCCAGTCACCGACCTTGCTTACACCAAACACCCAAAGCTTTGTGTCTGTGGATGCAACACTCTGACGGGTCTGCCTCCCTCCTGGTGCTGTAGGGCCCTTCCCGCAGGGGACCACTGATGCAAAGTGAGCTAAGCCTGCCCCTCCCGTCCCTGTGCACCTCCTGGGTCCACCCCAGCTAATATGCCAGATCCCATCGAAGCAGCACCACAAGCCTGGCAGTGTGCAAGTAGCCCACACAGGGGCCACACCACTCCACAGTGAGTCCTACCCCTGGGAGAGGGGAAGATAAGGCACACACCAGTCTGACTGTAGCCCCAGTGGGCTGGGGGCAAACATCGGGTATGACTGCTGCCTGCCCACCAACATAAGTTACTCCCTACCGCACAGGGGAAGTGCCCTGCAATTTGGAGCCACTGCAGGGACTACCCAAAATGACGAAATGGAAGAATTCTCCTCAAAAGAAACTCCAGGAAGCAGCGACAGCTAACGAATTGATCAAAAACGATTTAAGCAATATAATGGAACAAGAATTTAGAATAATACTCATAAAACTAATCACTGGGCCTGAAAAAAGCATAGAGGACAGCAGGGAATCTATTGCTACAGAGATCAAAGGACTAAGAAATAGTCATGAGGAGCTAAAAAATGCTGTAAATGAGATGCAAAATAAAATGGAGGCAGCCATAGCACGGATTGAAGAGGCAGAGGAGAGAAGAGGTGAATTAGAAGATATTACGGAAAAAGAGGAAGCTGAGAAAAAGAGAGATAAAAGAATCCAGGAGTATGAGGGGAGAATTAGAGAACTAAGTGATGCAATCAAATGGAACAATATCCATATCATAGGAATTCCAGATTAAGAAGAGAGACAGAAAGGGGCTAAAGGTGTACTTGAACAAATCACAGTTGAGAACTTCCCTGATCTGGGGAAGGAAAAATGTATTGAAAGCCAAGAGGCAGAGAACTCCCTTCAGAAGTAACTTGAATCAATCTTCTGCATGACATATCACAGTGAAACTGGCAAAATACAAGGATAAAGAGAAAATTCTGAAAGCAGCTAGGGATAAACGTGCTCTAACATATAAAGGGAGACCAATAAGACTCGTGACAGATCTCTCTACTGAAACTTGGCAGGCCAGAAAGGAATGACAGGAAATCTTCAATGTGATGGACAGAAAAAATACGTAGCCAAGAATCCTTTATCCAGCAAGTCTGTCTTTCAGAGTAGGAGAGATAAAGGTCTTCCCAAACAAACAAAAACTGAAGGAATTCATCACCACTAAACCAGCCCTACAAGAGATCCTAAGGGGGACTCTGTGAGTGAAATGTTGCAAGGACCACAAAGTACCAGAGACATCACTACAAGCATGAAACCTACAGACAGCACAATGACTCTAAACCCATATCTTTCAACAATAACACTGAATGTAAATGGACTAAATGCTCCAACCAAAAGACATAGGGTTTCAGAATGGATAAAAAAACAAGACCCATCTATTTGCTGTCTACAAGAGACTCATTTTAGACCTGAGGACACCTTAGATTGAAAGTGAGAGGATGGAGAACTATCTATCATGCTACTGGAAGTCAAAAGAGAGCTGGTTTAGCCATACTCATATCAGACAAACTAGACCTTAAAGGCTGTAACAAAAGATGAAGAAGGGCATTATATAATAATTACAGGGTCTACCCATCAGGAAGAGATAACAATTATAAATGTCTATGTGCCGAATATGGGAGCCCCCAAATATATAAAACAATTACCCACAAACATAAGCAACCTTATTGATAAGAATGTGGTAATTGCAGGGGACTTTAATACCCCACTTACAACAAGGATAGATCATCTAGACACAGGATCAATAAAGAAACAAGGGCCCTGAATGATACATTGGATCAGATGGACTTGACGATATATTTAGAACTCTGCATCCCAAAGCAACAGAACATACTTTCTTTATCGGGTGCACATGGAACATCCTCCAAGACAGAGCACATATTGGGTCACAAAACAGCCCTTAAGAAGTATAAAAGAACTGAGATCATACCATGCACACTTTCAGACCACAATGCCATGAAACTTGAAATCAACCACAGGAAAAAGTCTGGAAAACCTCCAAAAGCATGGATGTTAAAGAACACCCTACTAAAGAATGAATGGGTCAACCAGGCAATTAGAGAAGAAATTAAAAAATATATGGAAACAAACGAAAATGAAAATACAACAATCCAAACACTTTGGAAGGCAGCGAAGGCAGTCCTGAGAGGAAAATACATTGCAACCTGGCCTGATCTCAAGAAACAAGAAAAATCCCAACTACAAAACAGCACACCTGAAGGAAATTGAAGCATAACAGCAAAGACACCGCAAATCCATCAGAAGAAGAGAAATAATAAAGATCAGAGCAGAAATAAACAATATAGGATCTAAAAAAAACTGTAGAGCAAATCAATGAAACCAAGAGTTGGTTTTTTGAAAAAAATAAACAAAATTGATAAACTTCTAGCCAGGCTTCGCAAATAGAAAAGGGAGATCAGGGCGCCTGGGTGGCTCAGTCAGTTAAGCATCCGACTTCGGCTCAGGTCATGATCCTGCGGTTCGTGAGTTCAAGCCCCGCGTCGGGCTCTGTGCTGACAGCTCAGAGCCTGGAGCCTGTTTCAGATTCTGTGTCTCCCTCTCTCGCTCTGACCCTCCCCCGTTCATGTTCTGTCTCTCTCTGTCTCAAAAATAAATAAACATTAATTTTTTTTTTAAAAAGAGCAAAATGTTTAAAAAAAAAAGGGAGATGACCCAAATAGATAAAATCATGAATGAAAATGGAATTACTACAAGCAATCCCTCAGAAATATAAGCAATTATCAGGGAATACTATGAAAAATTATATGCCAACAAACTGGACAACCTGGAAGAAATGGACAAATTCCTAAGCACACACACACTTCCAAAATTCAAACAGGAAGAAATAGAAAACTTGAACACACCCATAACCAGCGGAGAAATTGAATCAGTTATCAAAAATCTCCCAACAAATAAGAGTCCAAGACCAGATGGCTTCCCTGGGGAATTCTACCAGACATTTAAAGCAGAGATAATACCTACCCTTCTCAAGCTGTTCCAAAAAATAGAAAGGGAAAGAAAACTTCCAGACTCATAAGCCAGCATTACTTTGATTCCCAACCCAGACAGAGACCCAGCAAAAAAAGAGAACTACAGGCCAATATCCCTGATGAATATGGATGCAAAAATTCTCAATAAGATACTAGCAAATCTAGTTCAACAGCATATAAAAAGAATTATACACCATGATCAAGTGGGATTCATTCCTGTGTTGCAGGGCTGGTTCAACATTTGCAAATCAATCAATGTGATACATCACATTAATAAAAGGAAAGATAAGATTAAGAAAGGATGCTGAATTTTGTCAAATGCTTTTGCTGCATCCTGTCAATTGAAGCAGAAAAAGCATTTGACAAAATTCAGCATCCTTTCTTAATAAAAATGCTCAAGAAAGTTGGGATAGAAGGAACATACTTAAACATCATAAAAGCCATTTATGAAAAGCCCACAACTAATATCATTCTCATTGGGGAAAAACTGAGCTCATTGGAGCTTTCCCCCTGAGATCAGGAACATAACAGGGATGACCACTCTCACCACTGTTGTTTAACATAGTGTTGGAAGTTCTAGCATCAGCAATCAGACAACAAAAGGAAATTAAAGGCATCAAAATTGGCAAAGGTGAAGTAAAGCTTTCACTTTTCGCAGATGACATAATATTATACATGGAAAACCCGATAGACTCCACCAAAATTCTGCTAGAACTGATACATGAATTCAGCAAAGTCGCAGGATACAAAATCAATGTACAGAAATCGGTTGCATTCTCATACACTAATAATGAAGCAACAGAAAGACAAAGAAACTGATCCCATTCACAATTGCACCAAGAAGCATAAAATACCTAGGAATAAACCTAACCAAAGATGTAAAAGATCTGTATGCTGAAAACTATAGAAAGCTTATGAAGGAAATTGAAGAAGATACAAAGAAATGGAAAAACATTCCGTGCTCATGGAATGGAAGAATAAATATTGTTAAAATGTCAATACTACCCAAAGCAATCTATACATTCAATGCAATCCCAATCAAATGTGCACCAGCATTCTTCTCGAAGCTAGAACAAGCAATCCTAAAATTCATATGGAACCACAAAAGGCCCCGAATAGCCAAAGTAATTTTGAAGAAGAAGACCAAAGCAGGAGGCATCACAATCCCAGACTTTAGCCTCTACTACAAAGCTGTCATCAAGACAGCATGGTACTGACACAAAAACAGACACATAGACCAATGGAATAGAATAGAAACCCCAGAACTAGACCCACAAAAGTATGGCCAACTCATCTTTGACAAAGCAGGAAAGAATATCCAATGGAAAAAAGACAGTCTCTTTAACAAATGGTGCTGGAGGAACTGGACACCAACATGCAGAAGGATGAAACTAGACCACTTTCTTACACCATTCACAAAAACAAACTCAAAATGGATAAAGGACCTGATTGGGAGACAGGAAACCATCAAAACCCTAGAGGAGAAAGCAGGAACAAACCTCTCTGACCTCAGCCGCAGCAATTTCTTACTTGACACATCCCCAAAGGCGAGGGAATTACAAGCAAAAATGAACTTTTGGGACCTCATGAAGATAAAAAGCTTCTGCACTGTAAAGGAAACAATCAACAAAACTAAAAGACAACCAACGGAATGGGAAAAGATATTTGTAAATGACATATCTCACAAAGGGCTAGTATCCAAAATCTATAACGAGCTCACCAAACTCCACACCCGAAAAACAAATAACCCGGTGAAGAAATGGGCAGAAAACATGAATAGACACTTCTCTAAAGAAGACATCCAGATGGTCAACAGGCACATGAAAAGATGCTCAACGTCGCCCTCATCAGGGAAATACAAATCGAAACCACAGAGATACCACCTCACGCCAGTCAGAGTGGCCAAAATGAACAAATCAGGAGACTATAGATGCGGGAACCCTCTTGCACTGTTGGTGGGAATGCAAACTGGTGCAGCCGCTCTGGAAAACAGTGTGGAGGTTCCTCAAAAAATTAAAACTAGACCTCCCCTATGACCCAACAGTAGCACTGCTAGGAATTTACCCAAGGGATACCAGAGTGCTGATGCATAGGGGTACTTGTACCCCAATGTGTACAGCAGCACTTTCAACAATAGCCAAATTATGGAAAGAGCCTAAATGTCCATCAAGTGATGAATGGGCAAAGAAATTGTGGTTATATACACAATGGAATACTACATGGCAATGAGAAAAAATGAAATATGGCCATTTATAGCAACGTGGATGGAACTGGAGAGTGTTATGCTAAGTGAAATAAGTCATATATAGAAAGACAGATACCATATGTTTTCATTCTTATGTGGATCCTGAGAAATTAACAGAAGACCGTGGAGGAGGGGAAGGAAAAAAAAAAGTTAGGGAGAGAGCCAAAGCATAAGAGACTCTTAAAAACTGAGAACACACTGAGGGCTGATTGGGGGTGGGAGGGAGGGGCTGGTGGGTGATGGACATTGAGGACAGCACCTGTTGGGATGAGCACTGGGTGTTGTATGGAAACCAATTTGACAATAAATTTCATATTTAAAAGAAAGTATCAAAAAAAACCACAAATAAAACATCAAGATCCAGCAAAAAAAAAAAAAATGGTTTCATTAGGTCCACATATTTATCAGAACTTAAAAATTAAGTCAGTCTTCTTTTTGACACTGAATTTCCAGTAATTTTTTTAGGCTTAATATTGTTTTTCAAAATATGTAACAGATTTTTATTTGATCAAATGCTTACTAAAAATATTTGTACTGATAATAATTCATTATTTAACTGCTAGAGGATTATGCTGACAGAAATAAAGAATTTTTAAACTTTGATTTATGTGCATTTTTATTCCAGATAAGTATGACAGAATAATAAAAGGAAGGTTACCAAACAAACAAACAAACAAATACATTAGAATAAAATAAAATTCTGTGGGGGAAGTGGACTGAAAATGGAGTCAAGAAGAAAAATGAATGATAAATATTTTCAATTGTTATAGAACAGTCTGTCTGGGTATTTAAATGGAAAACAGTGGATATCACCTGCTATAGCATTTAGTTTCCATTGGATAGATTTTAAAAGGTGACACACATACATCAGGTGTGACATCCTTTATAATAATTTAAATTAGGGTGAAAATATTAGACATAAACTTTAAAAATATATGAAGAGGTATATAGTTTTTTTCAAGATTCTTCAAGGAGGCAAATGAATGATATGCTTGAAGACCACCGACTTAGAAAAGTGGGAGAATAAATAAGTGCACTAGAAAAATGTATCAGGGTTTCTGGAGCACTAAGGGTCCACAAAGTCTAGTTTAAAATGAGGCCAGTCACTTTTGCTGGTTTTTCTCCAGCCATGCTCAGGTCTACAAGTGCAGGTGTGGAGAAAAAAGAGGGTTGGATTTAACTAGAGTTGGAGTTTCACCAGACAACAATAATAAAGCAAAAAATAAAAGGAAGTGAGCTGATAGTGTTGGGAAGGCAGTGATTATAATGATAGTCCATGGAATCTAAACTAAGTAGGGAGGGAAATGGGAGAGTGGAGACCAAAGGGATAGTTTAAAAAGGTGACAGGAACAGTGGGCTATCAGGCTCATGGGAGTCAGAGAATAAATCTAGAGAACTAAGAGCTGTGGAAAGCTCAGTGGTAGTGCTGTGAAAGTGGGCTGCTTGAAGTTGAGATTCTGGAGGGTTTGCAGATATCAGTAATATAAGATCCAAGGTCTAAGGATGGAACGAGATGCATACCGTTGGTTGGTGGACAAGCTCATTGGAAGAGAGTGAGTGCCACACACTTGGTTCCTGGACCAGTTTTGAAAGTAAAAGAAGCACTATGGTTCTATTAGTTATATTATTAACTAAGCTCCATGTTCTGTTCTGTTCCCTACTCAATTAGGTTTTAGGCACCTCTAAAGCCCTGTGCATGATTAACCATCAACTTTGCCCCTTTTACTCTACACCTTGTTTGAAAACTACATGACTTACCAGGTCCCAGATTAGCCCCTCACTGTCTGAAAGAATGCAAAGCTTCAGATTGTTTCAGGCTCCCGCTCCATGGGGTTTCAAGAAACTCATCACCCTCCTTTCATGGATTCACCTCCTTCTCCAATAGACTGTACCTAGGCTCAACAGGCCAAGGCAGCTTTGGGATCAATCCCCTGCCTTCTCATTGGACTTCTGGGTATAAAGCTTTCTTTGCTTCAAAACTTGTGCCTCAGACATTGGCTTACCAAGCATCAAGTGCAAGTTTGACAAGTTTGAGTTCGGTAACAAGAGGAGGGCTAGAATCTGAGTAGACAGACTAGAAGGTTTATATCCATGCCTACTGAATCGCGAGAGTTAGAACAAGCATTGGGATTGTTAAATTAATTAACAGGTCATCAGACTGAGATGAGTCTAATGCCATGAAGGCCTACACAAGTAAGCAAACCAAAATCTAACCTATGAATGCCTCAAGATTACAAAACCTAAGGACAACCAATCACAAACTGCCAATTAGGCTTTAAGCTTACAGTCAGTCAATAATTTTTCTTTGCTTCTGCCTTCTCTATAGAAGAGTCTGTCTTCAAACTCCTGTTGATGGAGCACTTTTAATCACTTCTGATTTGGCACTAACCAATTAAAATTGATCTTTGCTCAAAAACTTGAAATTTTTTTAATGTTTATTAAAACATTTTTGACAGAGAGAGAGAGAGAGAGCATGAGCATGAGAGGAGTGAAAAGAGGGAGACAGGCTCTGAGGTGTCAGCACAGAACCCAACGCAAGACTCAAACTCACTAACGGTCAGATCATGACCTGAGCCGAAGTTGGATGCTGATCCAACTGAAATGCCCAGGCGCCCCAAAAACTTGAAAATTTTAATATGCCTCAGTTTAACTTTCAACAATAGGAAGAGACTGACAGATCCAGGAGACCAAACCCAAGTCTAAACATAACATCAAGACATATGGTGGTGGATGGTATGGTCTGAAGACATGACCTTCAAAGCTGGGAGTTTGAGGGAGACAGAGGAAAAGTGTCTGGAGACAGCAGTCCCAGGGGTATAAAGGTATAAAACTCACCACCACTCAAGAGGGTTGAGGGGAAGATAGTGTCCTTGATGAAGAGCCAGCTGGCAGTGAAGAGAGAGATCAGAAAAGAGCTTCAGAGAACACAGTGGATGGGACCCAGAACTTGGAAAAAGACAAGAAATAGAGCCAGAAAGAGGGATACATAAATGAAGTGAAATTCCAGGGAATAAGGAATCCTGGAAATCCTGAGTTCCTGTATAACTGACACAGTGAAACAGAACAAAAGGAGATTATTAATCTTGGTGTTATTGTGGGGGACTATTTGGACCCCCAGAGTTGGTATATAGATTATTTTAAAATGAAAACATTTGAACCAAAGAAGATATGGAAAGAAATCTTACCTGAAATTCACTTACACAATTAAAGTACAGCCTCCCCAGAATAGAACTAGCTTTAACACGCCTCCAAAGGAGTTTCCTATGAATTCAGCTGCCAAGAAGACAGACTGCCCATTCTCATCAGCATCAAAAAGTCCAGCAGAAATTCCCACACATTCCCATGGAAGCTCTAAACCAATTTTCCCCTTGGGAAATTGGGTATGTAAATCTTTTCCCTCTGGCTATTGAGTTGCTCCTCACTGGCATGTATTCCTATACCTGTGAACACATACATAAACCTTGTCTTTTCTCCTCTTAATCTACTATCAATTAATTTGCAGGCCCCCAACCACTGAACCCGAGTTGGAAGCGAAAAAGTTTTCATCCCAACACTATCAGGGCAGAGAGCGGAGCGTGGTGAAGTCATGAATGTGAAGGGGGAAGAAGGACTAGGGAAGGAGGGATCTTTCCACCAGCTTGGAGAGTTCAAGAATTCCTTTGTTACTCCTGCCATTGATGCTTTAGAGGCTGGAGGAGAGACAGCTTATTAGAGCGCTATATGGGTCTCATTTTATATAATTCATCCATTAAAAGCACAGACCACTTGGTCTCACCAGGAACTACAGACAGTTTAGCACCCTCTTTCTTTTCTGACCTCTAGAGGATCTTACTCTCTTGGTTTCCACCTTGCCAAACTGGCCCTCTTCCTCAGGCTCTTTTCTAGATCAGCACCCTCTCCTGGTGCCTAAATTTTGGAGTGGTCTAGTGCTCTGAACTTGGTCCTCCTTCCTTCCGTCTCTATCCCGGGGGCCTCTCAACTAGTACTCTCGCTTTAAACACCAAATATTCATTGTCGAGGCTTATCTGTTACTAAATGTACAACTCTAATCCTGACTTCATCCTGAGTCCAAAACTTCGTCTTGACCGAACATCTTCACTTGGACTATAGAAGGTATCTCAATTTTAACAGGTCCAAAAGATACTCATTCCCTGCATGTCCCCAGAACAACTACCTTTCTCAGCTTTCCTCATCTCCCCATCTCAGCAAATGGCACTACAATTTACCCAGTTGCTCAGGCCAAAAGTAAACTAGGTATTTCAGGATTCTCCTCTTTCATTCACTCTGCATATCGAATCCATGAGTATAACCTGCCACTCTATTTCCAAAACAATAGTCCCTGATCCTGTCAGCCTCTACTACCTCCTGGTCATTTCTTGCCTTGGGTACCGCAATACCTATTAATTGCCTGCTTCTGTTTCTCCCTACAAAGTTCCCTCCACACAACAGTCAGTGGCTTGGGGGCACCTGGGTGGCTCAGTTGGTTAAGTATCAGCTCAGGTTGTGATCTTGCGGTCCGTGAGTTTGAGGCCCGCTCGGATCCTGTGTCTCCCTCTCTCTCTGCTCCTCCCCCACTCACACTCTGTCTCTGTCTCAGAAATGAACATTAAAAAATGTTTTTAAAAGTCAGTGGTTTTGTAAGATGCAAAGGTGTTCACAACTAGTACCCTGATTTAGCTCTAAGTTAAGTACTTTGCAAAGTCTTCACAGGGCCTCCAAGTCTTAGAACATAGAGGCACCTAGTATGTCTTGAGTTTCCCCTCCTCTTTCGGGCCCTCTGACCCTCTGCTCCAGCCCTGCAGGCCTTCTCACCAGTGCCCATCGTGCCACCCTAGGCCCCTCCCAGCTTTGGTCTCTTCTGCCAGGACCCTCCAGGACCCTTGCAGGGCTCAGCTCTGTCCAAATCTCAAGCCTCTGATGGGCTTTCCCTGAGCACACGAAGTAAAATAACCTGCTTCCCACTCAAGTCAACATCATCACCCCATTCTGCTTCATTGTCTTCATAGTATCAATCACTGCTTGAAACTGCATTTCCAAAATTGATTTCTTTTTTTTTTTTTTTTCAACGTTTTTTATTTATTTTTGGGACAGAGAGAGACAGAGCATGAACGGGGGAGGGGCAGAGAGAGAGGGAGACACATAATCGGAAACAGGCCCCAGGCTCCGAGCCATCAGCCCAGAGCCTGACGCGGGGCTCGAACTCACGGACCGCGAGATCGTGACCTGGCTGAAGTCGGATGCTTAACCGACTGCGCCACCCAGGCGCCCCCAAAATTGATTTCTTTACTCACCTGTTACCTGTCTTCCTCACTAGAATATAAGCCCCATGAACATGGGCACAGTATCTTTTCCATCCCTGTATCCCCAAAATCTAGGATAACTGCTCCATCAACAAATAATGTTGTTGAAGAAATAGACAAAAAAAATCATCTATTTATAAATATGGTCTGCATTTTCATTCCTTTTTGTTGCTTTAAAAACTAAATCTCCACTTCTACTCAATTACACAACTCAGTTTGATTCTTCTCTGCATACTGCAAAAAATTTCTAACTTGACCTGTCTTCTGGCCCCGTTATATAATATAAAACCATATTTATTATTTTTAATTTTTTTAACATTTATTTATTTTTGAGAGACAGAGCTTGAGCAGGGGAGGGTAGGAGAGAGAGGGAGACACAGAATCGGAAGAAGGCTCCAGGCTCCGAGCTGTCATCACAGAGTCTGACGTGGGGCTTGAACCCACCCACTATGAGATCATGACCTGAGCCAAAGGTGGATGCTTAACTGACTGAGCTACCCACTGTGCCACTAGGCACCTGCTCCTATAAAACCATATTTAAATAATGATCATTGTATACTGACAGTGAGATGCAGAAAATCGTTTCAAAGTCAAATCTGAACATACGTGTTATCCATTCCGTCCACCATGTCAAAGAAGAAAAATTGAATTTGTCTTAAATTGTTTGTTTTTGATAGATGAATAGGGCGATTATTTAGTACCTTATTAAGCTTCAGAAACTGACTTTAAATTTGCGGTGCCATCCAGGAAATTTCCAAGTAGAAGAAACAGATTCTAATTATAATCACTTTCTCATATCCATTTTAAAAATAAAGAACATTATTTGTCATGTAGGTAACCTCACTTCTCAGCTTTTTGAAAAGATTCATAATTCAATAAGTTAAAATATATATAAAATCATATTTATCAGAGAAAATACATAAACAAACATTATTGTTCCAAATAAAAACATTATTTTTCTTGCTCTTACTACTCAGCCTGTTCTTTTGCCAAGATGTGAGATAGTCCTCCTCCCTAAAAGAGTTCCATGTTGGAATTTATTTTGTATTAATGTTTTTATTTTATTTTTTTTTTTTTTGAAAGAGAGAGAGAGAGACAGACAAAGCATGAGCAGGGGAGGGGCAGAAAGAGAGAGACAGGGAGACAGAATCTGAAGCAGGCTCCAGGCCCTGAGCTGTCACCACGATGTAGGGCTTGAACTCACAAACCATGAGATCATGACCTGAGACGAAGTTGTACACTTAACTGACTGAGCCACCCAGGTGCCCCTGGATTTTTTTTTTTAAGCATGGGACCATTTAAACATACCAAAACTATAAAATTTAAAGTTTAACTTCAGAGCCACTTGGAAGGAATAATGGTACTGGTCCTCAGCCTCATTTTATTCTGTTTTACAAAAATATGTTTTTGGTTTGGGAAATTCACATATGCTCTACCTTCTGCCTAGAATATTCTTTATTTACCCTGATCCTTACCTGGCTGGCCCCTGCTCACCTGTCAGGTCTCAGCTTGGCCGGATGTCCCCCTCTGTGCAAGCTTTCCTGGCCCCACAGCCCCTGGGTTAGGGGTCCCTCCTGTGGATTTCCAGAGTACCCTGAACTCCCCCTTCTCATATTTATTTCTTGTTGTAGAGATTGATTTCCTTGCCTCTAACCCCTAATCAATTTTAAGTTCCTTTGGGGGCAGGAGCTGATGTTCTTCTTCAGTAACATATCTGTTGAAAAGCATAGTCGTTTTTTCATAATCAGTGAATTGAGTACCAATTAATCACTTGAGTCTCACTAACTGTTCGTGAAAATATCCACAGTACTCGTTATTTCCCAAGAAATCAAGAGGTGAATGCATTCCACTATTTATTCATCAGGTTCTGACAGCAATGGTATATACTTTGAGGAACAGATTCATTTTGCATCAAATTTTTCATGAAAAAGGTAGCACCCAAAAACTTTACCACTGCAAAGGTGTGCTATTACAGATTTCTTCCGCTTCGCTATATTGCACATGAAATCCAAGAAACCTAAAAAAAAAACAAAACAAAAAAAAAAAAACATCACCCCCCCCACCTTTCCAGTTTGCTATCTGCTTTACTAAATAACTCATTTTCAGTCCATGATTCCTATTTTCCAAGGGATGCAAATGGGGGAAAATATCTTAAGTCCATATAAAAGCAGCAAGCTACATGAAAACAAACCCCCCTACTCCACCCCCTTTTTAAAGTTCAACGGTATTTACAAGACATAATCGATTCCAGTTTAGGATTTAAGAAAATGTCTGTGTAATGTTCTAAAATGAGTGAGATTCAACAAACTGATTTATAGTAAATTCCAAGCCTCGGACTCCTAAGTCAACATTCTAACAGTGCTAGCTAGTGAAAGTGCAGGGGCAGCGTGGCTTGCCATGGCTGAAAGCAAACCGAAAGCCGTGAGTGAGGGATGGCTGCGGGGTCATGTGCTGCCAAGGCCTCAATGTAAACACAGGTGTGTGGGAAGGGGCGCGCGGGCTCTCCCATCGAGCAGCTAAAGAAACACTGGCAGTCACGCTGTGGAGCCTGAATGCTACATTTTGAAAATAGATCATTTTTGTGAAATGGACCCCTCTTATTTCACATGTTAATACATCCTCAACGTAAATGGGTCATGAAGCACACCGGAACCTCCTATCATTGTTTTCTATTGAAAAATTAAGAGATTGGAAAGCCGATCTTTTTTTTCCCCTGCTGAGCATCTCCCTGCTGAGTCAAGTAGTTTGAAGTTATTACCACCTCATTTGCTGGCATTTTGCAAGGATTCTTTTTACTGTTGCGTGGAATTAATGCCGCAGGAGGATTTTTCCTGCCAGAGTCTGCTAAATGGCATAGCAGTGCTTCTTAAAGATATATTATGAATATGCCATACATTATCAATACGTTTATAAATATTAATAATAACATTTATCAACAGATTTGGGTTTGGGGGCATTTGTTTTTATTTTTAGGGTTTTTTGTAGTTGTTGTTTTGGGATTCTTTTTTTTTTTTTTCTGGAGGGGTAAGACGTTGGTTTAGTTTTCTGATATAGCTGTCTATTGTTATCAAGAATAGAGTTAAAACAGTGTACGATAACCTTTAGGGTAGCCAATGGTTATGGACATAGGTTTCGAAAGCAGACAGTCTGGATTAAATGAGTCAATACACAGAAAGCACTTAGCATAGTACTTGTTAATAGTGTAAAGTAACTATTACTATCACTATTACCTTTTTGTTATTAGTATCAGCTTATTTCATTTAGAATTCCACTTCATTTGACATGGTTTCCAAACTGATTGTATGAAATGACTGACTAAAAAATGCAAATAAATTTATTTGTAATTAGTTTCTCTACTAAAATATAGTATTTCCCCTAATCCTTTCTTCTCAGTTTTACATTTTTTTAATGTTGATTTATTTTTGAGAGAGAGAGAAAGAGACAGAGTATGAGCGGGGGAGGGGCAGAGAGAGAACACACGCACAGAGCCCGATGCGGGGCTTGAACCCACGAACTGTGAGATAATGACCTGAGCCAAAGTCGGTCAGTCAACCAACTGAGCCACACAGGTGCCCCCAGCTTCTCAGTTTTAAACATTTCTCTCGAGGCAATGTTCTGCTGGATGAAAGGTGGCACTTTGATAAAAACTGTCACAATGCATTCTTGGGCCTCATTAATAACATGCCATGCTATCATTCCTGATTCACAAAATAACGACACATATTAAGTCAACATAATGTTCTCATAAAATCAAAAGAACTGTCATATGCCCAACTGAAGCTGAAGAAAACAAAAAGAAGCATGGGCCATTAAATGACATCAAGCGATTCAGTAATAATACATCCAATAATGATTACACTTGAAAAAGGTATTTAAAAGGATCTCATTTCCATTTGTGGTAATATCTACATGAAATGACTACCACATACTGAATGACAAAATGAATTTGATTTCTTAAAACACTACCCTAAATGTTGTTCTGGAAGTGAATATATTCAGATACAACACTAGCAAGAGAGGGAAAGAGAAGGTAGACTGAGAATCTATTTATTCCCTGTTTACTTATTTATTCAACAAATACTATCTACGTGGCCAAAATTCTGTGTACGTAAGCTTCAATTTGCACAGTGCTTTGTTGTGTACCATGCATTTTAACATACGTTTTCTTATTTGGTCTTCATAAGCTATTTGAGAAATGAGGGAACCAAATACATGGTAGGTCCAAGGTGGCAGAGGATTTGTGGTTGGTTTTCTTAAACACTATCTAGTGCTCTTTTCACTACGTGGTCCTGGAGAAGCATTTTTTCAAAGGAGAGGCTCAGCCTGAGTGAGTTCGTGACCACAGAAAAAACACAGAGACATCTGTTCAGCATGGAGACTTTCCTGATATTCCTAGCATTCTTAAACAAAGTTATTTTGTTAAATCAAATGATACTCCTAGACTTTCTTCTCTCTTTCATTTTTTACTAAGACAAAAAAAAAAAAAACGGCGTGAGGCAGCTTATAATTAGGGACTTATATAAAATAAGGTAAATTTTTAAAAAATAGGTGACAAGAAGCATGCAAGGAAGGAAGTAAATATATTTTACAAGAAGCCTAACATAATTGATATGTCTACATATCAAATTTGGCCCTGAGTATCCTAGCAGCCAAAGTAAAAATGAACACATGAAAAATTATACAACTGACAAAAATGAATAAGAGCATTTGTTTCTTGAGGAAAAATAAGAGATCTTTACTGACATTAAATTTTTAAAAGGAAACATCTCGCCTAATCTCTTTGGTTGGAGACTCATGGACAATGCATTAAATGATGCCCTTTCCTAACATTGCAAACCAGTGTCCTTCCATATATCATCAACATTATTGTCAGCATAATTATTATTGTTTTATGCAAAACAGTGCATAGTTTTTATGCATTTTCACACAGACTGTTTTTTGCACTACATGCTTTTATTAAGTTGTGGACTTAGAATTACATGCTTTTTCTCACTTAAAGATGAGAAAATATTTATACAAATGAGAAAACAGGAGCTTGCCCTAGGTCACATCAATAGTAAATAATTATGCATTTTACTCAGAAATATTCATGCACAACTTACTATCCAACACCCACGTTATTTTTCAGATAAAATGATAGCACTGAACTGGCAGTCACCTCTATGGCCAAGGCCCAGAACAGTTATTCTCAAAATGTCAGCAGGCATCAGAGTCACCCAGAGGGCTTGTGAAAACAAAGATCTCAAGGCCCTTCCCTCAATCGAAATTTCTGATTCAGTAGATCTGAGTGTAGCCCCAGAATCTGCATTTGTAACGAGTCCCTATGGGATACTGATGCTGCTGGTCAGGGACCACATATGGAGAACCACTAAGTCTAAAATTTGAGAGCTTCTAAATATATACCACACTGAACTCGCTGATCGCTTTTTCTCAGTCATCCAATTTATTTGGTGCAGTCCCTGGGATAAAGAATAATGGAAGGGGAGCTCCAGGTGATATCTAGAAATACCATCCCTTCCTAAACCACACTTACCAACGAGTTTTCTAAAGCTAACAAAGGAACCAAGGCTCACTTTGGTTCTCACTGCCTTCTTTTAATAAGAAGTTGACAATGTCCACATACTTCCTTTCTTCGATCTTATTTTGTAAGTGAAAAGTCTGGATTACATAGAAGAGCTAAAAAAAAAAAAAAAAAAAAAAAAGGAAGAAAACCCAAATAGGTAACATTCTGTCTATGTGGTACCCACTTTTTCTTTCTGTGAGTTGGCTTTCATTCACATCTGTATCATATCACTTGGCATTAAGATATGCATTATTTAGTCTGTGTTACATATTCCAGAGTTGGAGGGCACATGAGAAAAAAGCATTCTCCCACACGATGAGCAAGAGGGATGCAGGTACAGAAGTTGTGGACTTACAAGCTTGCCAGGTTGAGACTAGGCAAGGAACTGGGGACAGCTTTCTGGGAAGAGATTGGGGAGGCAGATGAGTTGACAATAAAGGTAGGGCGGGTCAAGCTGGAGATGGGGAGGGTGGGTTAGCCCAGACAGGAAATCTGGAGGAAATGAAATGAGAGAAAAGGAGAAAAACAGAGGTAAGGTTTGCATTTTAGGAAGTGGTTGAGTGATACCACCGAAGTATTGGCTTAGAGTGGCTTTAGCTGCTCTACTCCAGTTACCATCAACGTGCCCAAATCCGGCTGGGTGGCGCAGGGAGGAGAGAGAGACCCTGATGGTCCTCGTTTGCCCGTGTCCATGGTGTAAATGTGGAAACACTCCCACCTTGACCAACTTCAAGCTGTCAACAAATGGCCTATCTGGGAAGAGAGAGTCCTAGTCGACTTGCCGGCTTGTAAAAGCTAGCTCCAGCACACCCTAACCCACCTCAAATAAAAATACAACCTACGAGACAAAATAACAGACTTGCTTTTCAAACACAGCTCCAAGACAATAACTCTACAGACTTCTTCACAGCTTTCAGCCAGAATACTGATGCTAAGGTCCTCCTGAGTCGAATGGAGAGCCATCTCTCCTCTGTAATTGATAGAAGCATAGAATTAAACTCATTCAAGTTCCTTTGTTTAGAAAGCCTTAGCATGCAGTTGTTTCTTCTTTTGGTCTTGACAGACATCTCTAGCTGGTCTCATTGTACATATACCCTGCAGCTCAGGGGCTGGGGTGATATAAAACTGCAGCAGCCTGGGATGCGAGAGCATTTGGTGGGGTGGTAACGATTACTTGCTGTCAACTACAGGGGGCCAGATCGGCAAAAAACAGAATTCAGGAGCTGACAGATTAAAAAAAAAAAAAAAATGCTGCCTTCGGCTGACTCCCCAGGGTTTGGGGTGGGCTGGTGAGGAAGATAAGCCTCTCTACCTCAGTTGAATTCAAGGAACTAATATTAAAAGCAATGGCTCCAGGAGCAGAAAGCTCTCATGACCAGGTACCAGATTCCCAGTGCTGGTAAACACTCCAGAAAAGGATCATACCTCAAAACTGAGCCCTCAGTTTAACATTTTGCATTATGGTTCTAGATACCTTGCACCTATTTGGGACAGTTATGACTATTTTTGAAAAAATACTTTGGAGTGAAATCTTCAAATTTCCTTTCTTCAAACATTTATAAGCAATTCACGTAGAAGCTTTAGAACCTTTAAATACTTGGTTCCTTTGCTTTGAAAGAACATAACAATGAATATTTATGGTGGGATTTCCCTGACTTCCACTTGTTATTTCTTTCCACAAAAAAGGTTTCAGAAAGATTTTGTCTCAAAAAAAGCTTCTAATTTGTACTTTGACTCATTTTTGTTCCCCCACTTATGTAGATGCCATTCAGGTCTTGGATGATATTCCATAAAAAGCAGATTATTTTTTGTGTAATTATTAGCTCATATGCATTTTAAGTGACCAGAAAATGATTCAGGTTTTTTGAGGCACTCTGAATTATTTTCAGGTATCATCATTTAAGTTTAAAAAATTACAGCTGGGGACCTCAAAATTTGGAAGTTTTGAGCGCTCCTCTGGACCTCTGAGAGAATCTGTTTCTTCCCAGAAATTGTGGCTGCTGAATGAAAGAGTTTACATTCGTCTGTGTGTGAAATACAGCTTGACTTGCCTGGCTGCAGTCCTCAGGGTTGTGAATGTTAATCATATGAAGTGTTTATTCATTAGGCATTCCTTTTTTTGTTTTCTTTGGGACTGCCTGTTTCAGAAGACCTGCTCATGTATGTTGAAGGGAAGAACAGGCTACAGAGGGTTAAAACACTGAAGAAAAGTTCCAAAACGTGTGTGGGAAGGCTGTGATTTGTTGGTTTGTGTGTTGGTTTGTGGTATTATTATTATTATTATTATTATTATTATTATGTATCATTCTATTTCTTCCCTTACTTTTCCTTCTCTTTCACTCTCCCAAGAAGGGGGGAAGGAGCACAGGAATCTATTTAAATTTCCTCATTAAATAGCAATACTCTTTACAGTGTAGAAGAGATGGGGGGGGGGGGGGCGGGATGTGAAAGGATATGGAAAGTTGAAGAAACCAATTCCCTCAGCCCCTTCCCTGGGATCTGTGGGGGTATTTGGGGATTTTTCTTTCTGCAACGCTTTACCGCCTCTTTTCTAATGCAGTACATTTTGCCCCTTACTGACTCTCCCTTCATGGGAACTATGGCCTCTCAACACCATCACCCTCCTCACCTGTCAGCTTAGTCTATACCTCCAGCAATTCTACCTGAGTTATCTAAACCAGGGTAGCAGATAAGACAGAAACACCAGATTCTATTTTTGTCTTTTCTTGAATTGCGTCTGCTGGAAAATAAGGTCCAGTGTATAAGTGGTAGGAGTTTAACAAAATAATCCGGACCCCGAGGTTCCACACACAATCAGGAATTACAACTTTTATTCTGCTATTGACTGTAAATAAAATTCGATCAATACTGGAAAACAGCTTAGTGATGAGAAAGTAATTTTTAATTGGAATTATGAATGATTTATAATTTTAATACTATTTTTAATAAAATGATTAGCCTCATTACAGAAGAGGAAAAAAAAATACTTGTCTGTTTTATCTTGCCAGAGTCGAAAATTAAATAACTGGAAACATAAAAGATAGACACATTCTGTGCAGTTCACAGAGTCCTTGTTTTTCTGTTAATCAGTAATATCCCAGGTACCTTTTTAATATGAAGATCACTAGAAGATGTCAAAATATTATGACAAGGTGGAAGAAACTATAAAATTTCTGGAGTTTACAGTTTTTATCCCATTTGGTCCAACTCACAGAAAGCTTAGCATTAGAATTGATTAAAAATGAACTATTTTAGTATTACTAACTTTATCTGAAAATGGCAAATGCACCAAAAAAAGTGTGTTTAAAAGGAAAGGTTAGAAAAATAACAGAAGTAAAACACAAATGAAAAGTTTGCTAGTTTGCAGTTTATTTTTTAAGTCTTTGAAGTTTGGAATCCTGGACGATATACCTCATCTGTAAAGCTCTGAAATGTTGGGAGCAAAGTTTTCAAATATTGGGAAATTGAAAGGCACTCGTTGTTTTTAAGGTCCTGCATCACACACTGTGAGTGCAACATTTAGCATTGCAATATTTTGAGTGGCCAATGAGTGTCACCTTTTTTTTTTTTTTTTTTTTACCTCTGGGTAAAAATCATCCATTTTCTCAGTAAATGCTGAACAGAGTAAAATGCATAGAAAATACATTGACATAGTTTTGTGTATCTTGAAGCATGCAGCTGCATTCAGTTTCCTTTAGCTTAAGTGCTAGTAACATAAGTAAATATTACAGTAAGCAATTTGCAGCACAGTGATGTGAAGGATCTCACAACCTCCCACATTGTAGGGAGTTATAATTTGGTCTTAATATTGGCTCCAGGCCTAAACTTGGCAAAAAAATTCTTGACTGGAGTGAGCTATTTTATTTTATTTGATATTATTTTATATTATATTATATTTTTATTTCATTTTATTTTTTTGTAGTTTACAAAATAAAGTCAAAATTAATTTTCTTGTTATTTAGTCAAAAGTGGCCAAAACTAACATGGTATTGGGAGTATTTAGATATTAGACACTTTTTTGCATGTCTAATTTAAAATCAGTTTTAACTTGAAAAATGAAATATTGCAGACATTTGTAGAGAATGAAGACCAGGTCCGACTGGCAGAGCTTTAATGGATGTGCATGTGAGCAGACACATAGAGTAAGAATGCTACCTAGTAAGCAAAACATCACTTTAATGAATCTCTACTCTGTTTTGTATAAGGTTATTTACTGAACTGTGGCCCCTCAAAATTCATATGCTGAAGCCCTAATGCCCAGTGTGACTGCATTTGGAGATACAGCCTTTAGGGAAGTAATTAAGATTAAATGAGGTCATGGGGTGCCTGGGTGGCTCAATCGGTTGAGTGTGCAACTTCCACTCTGGTCATGATCTCACGGTTCGTCAGTTTGAGCCCTGCGTCGGGCTCTGTGCTGACAGCTCGGAGCCTGGAGCCTGCTTCAGATTCTGTGTCTCCTTCTCTCTCTGCCCCTCCCCTGCTTGCTCTCTCTCTCTTTCTCTCTCAAAAATAAACAAAAAAGATTAAAAAGATTAAATGAGGTCATATGTGTGGGGCCTTAACCTGAGAGGACTAGTGATCTTTTAAAAAGAGAAAGGGACACCAGATGGATCTCGATCTCTCTCTCTCTCTCTCTCTCTCTCTCTCTCTCTCTGTGTGTGTGTGTGTGTGTGTGTGTGCACTGAGAGAAGGATGTGTGAGGACACAGTCAGAAGGCAGCATCTACAAGCCAGGAAGAGAGGCCTTACCAGAAACAACCCTGATGGCACTTTGTTCCTGGACTTCTAGACTCTAGAACTGGGAGAAAATAAATTTCTGTTGTTTAAGCTACCCGGGCTGTGGTGTTTTTTTTTTTTTTTTTTTTTTTTTTTTTTTTTTTTTTTTATGGCAGGCTGGGTAAACTAAGATGTGTAAGATATGAAAAAAATAGAAGGACCTAGGATTATTTCAACTAAATATCTATATTTCACCTAAGGTCATTTTCCTTTTGTTTGTGAAATTCTTCAGAAAGTTTCCTCTGATCATATCTCATGTTCTTTCTTCATATAATTTTATACCATTCATTCTTGATTGATTCATTCCACCTATAGCAATAGTTATTTGCTATAGGTGATTTTCAAAGTTTTGCATTTCTTCTGAGTGCTTCATCTGGTGTTTCTTTTCCTCTGTTTTATAAAGTTGTAATAAGTCTTACATTAAAAAGTTATTTTTTTTAATGTTTTAGTCCTTTTATTCCAACTCAGTGTTGCCAAAGGATAGATTTTGAAGACTGTTCCTGTCCCACTCACCATGTGGGGAAGAGCAGGTGATTTCTTTCCTCAGATCTACAACTTGAAAATGACCTGATATGCGTAGGTCCTATTCTACTTCCAATGTGGCTCAGATATTCAACTTGTCCTATTTCTGTTGTCCTCAGGAATTACCCTCTCCTGCCCTCATTACCATATTCTCTAGTACTCTAGATTTAAGTGGGATGTTGAAGAAAAAAACTAAAGTAAAATTTTTGGCATATGCTGTTATTAAGATTTTGCTTTCCATTGAAAAGAAAAAAGTTAGGAAAAGGAGGAAGTTTCCTTGGTGATAGGCTGATGAGCACACTTTGGACATGTTGAGTTTGAAGCATCTATGGATCATTCAGAGGCATCCCATGAATAGTTGAATAAACAGATCTGAAACTGGGCAGACGTGGGGGCTGTTGTAAATTGGAAACCCGGGGTGGAATGAGATCACTTAGAGTCTATAGAGAAGAGAGCAAATAAGTACTTGGTAGCATTTGATAAATTGATAGTGCGAGGGGAATTGCAGAAAGGTAAGGAGAAAACCAAAACAATGTGCCAAAAAAATATGTTGGGGTGGGGATGGGGGAATGACAACAGTGTGACATTCAGCAGGGAAATCAAGAAAATGAAGTCCTGAAGAATGTTGATGTAATTTTAAGAACTACAAAGTCTTTGCAACTTTAGCACAAACAGCTTAGTGGAGTGACTGGGACAGAAGTCTAGTGAGAGCAGGTTGAGAAGAAGAGTGCATATAGACAACTTCTCAAGTTATTCATGAATAGAAGAGAAATGGAGAAGGAGGCTGAGGAGCTTAAAGGTTGAGGAAGTTTTATTTACTTGATCTGTTCTCCATTGGAACAGAATTGACTATATACTAAGGAGAAAAAGTGTCAGCAGAAAGGATGATGTTGGAAATGTTGGAACTATAAGAAAGGAAATGCATTTATCTTCTCATCCAAGTAACTTGTTTTGAATACCCACTGTGTGTTATGCACTGTGCTTCATATTGGGGATCCAAGGAAGGGTTAAATGAGCACAAATGCTGCCCTGTTGAGAATCCCAGATGGGCCAAAGTTTTTATGAAGTGAGGATCCAAGCAGAATCATTAGCCTCTCTCCCTGAGAGAGAATCTGTTCTTTCACAGAAATGAGGTAAAGTGAACATGATGAATGCAGACATGTTTGTAGATAGAGGGAAGGGGACAGGAGTTTGAAGAAGTTCACGCTTCAAGGCCTTCCTAATTCTATGGCATAGGATAAAATCATATGCCCAAATGAAGATGTTCATAGTAAAGACTTAATTATTGAAGGAAATGAGAAAAAGAAGCAACATGATACACAGCATGATTGCCAAGCACAACTAATAATCCAGCTAAAGCTGAAGATGGTAGATTTGAGTACAAATCCACATGATGGTGTAAATTCCTCCAGCAGCACTCAGTGGTGGACCAAATATGGGAAGAGAAAAGGCAGAGATGTAGATATATCTTTGGTTATGATAGCACTCAGAGAACACTATGCTGTACCCTGTTAACAGAAATTGCAATGATTTAACACAACAGAAGCTTATTTCTCATCGATGTGAAATTCTTCAGAATAGGAGTAGGGATTTATTCATAAATTTACTTAGGGAGTCAAACGAGTAAAGAATCACCCAATCTTCAGCATGCAACCCCCAAGAATACCTTGGGTGTTGTCATCCCACCAGCATATGGGAATGAGAGAGAAGGTCATAACAGAGATTTATATAGGCCAGACCTAAAGTGGCACACATCATTTCTACTCACAGCCCATTGGTCAGGCCTCAAATACATTCCAAAACCTAACGTAAGCCTGTGTGCTAAGAAGAAAGAAAATAGGTTTTGGTGAACAGTGAGCCAGTTTCTTTCTGAGACAGGGTGGTTTCAAGAAGATAAATGGATAGATAGACAGGTGGAGGAAGGAGAAGGAAGGAAGGAAGGAAGGAAGGAAGGAAGGAAGGAAGGAAGGAACGAACGAACGAACAGGGGTAAAGAAAAGAGGGAAAGATAGAGACAGACTAAGAAGTTGAGAACACAGGCAAAGGAAGATTAAAGTAGTAATAGAAAATGAAGCCAGAAGGGGAAGAAGAGACTTGAAGCAGTTAAGGGACTGAAGATTAAGATTGATGAGTAGGGGTGAGAAAACTGAAAAATACTGGAGATTATAACCAGAGGTTAAGACAGTAGAATTTTGGAGTCCAAAGACAAAGGAATGTTTGGAATGAGGGTCCAGGATGTAGCCACTAGCAGGTTACTGTAAGAACTGTGAACTTTCAGAGCTGTGTGAACCACAGCAAGTAATGATGAAAAATGACAGCACTTGGCCTGAAAAGTAAAATTGGGACCCGAGTGCCAAAGTTCTTGACAAACACCAGAGATGAATTAATGTGCCAGAGAAGGATGAATGGATGTCAGGAATAAGTCTCAAAGTAGAAGGAGGATTTTTACTGGAAGATGCAGGAAATGATCCAGAAAATCAATAGGGAGTTACAAGCCCTGTGAAACGTGGGATGGATAAGTAGTCTCTGTTGTAGATGGTTGCCAGAAAAATCATGTCCTCAGCAGGGGGCCTAGTTTCAGTTAGGGCAAAGATGTTGCATGAAGCATTTCATGAAAAATGAGTGTTATGGTAGAATGTGGTTACAAGAGGCCATGGAAGACACCTGAAAATGACCCATGGGGCAAAGAAGAATTAGCAAAATAGTGTTGGCTCAGGAGAAAAAGTAGAACTACAAAACCTTGGGTTTGAGGGAAGTAGCCTAGGAATCGAGAGCAAGGATGAGAGGTATGATGGTCCTACATAAAACTCTCGCACATAAACTTAATCCAGTGCCTCCTGGAAGTCACAAAAGAATGGCATTTGTTGTCTCCAGCCACATGGGCCCAGGAAGCTAAAGGCAACCAGCCCCTGTGTCGCACCTGCAGTACAAAATCTGTAGTGTGGGACTCTCCATTCTAAGGGCCCAGGCTCCCTAGGCCCACTGTGCCCAGTACTACTCCAAAGTGGGGATAGATCCCTTCCTACTCAAGAGATCTTTTATCCTACTAAATTGAGAATAAATTCTGTTATGCATCTTTCCTTATTTTCAAAATAAGAAGAGCTCTCTCTCTCTCCCCTTGAGGACTCCAAGCAGAAGCCCTAGGAAAATAAATGACACAAGGAAATGTAAGGACCAACAAATAATATCTTAATAAGTTAACTTACCACATATTGATATATTTATAGCAAATGAAATATTGACAGCACTCTAGGTACTCAAGAATATATTAAAAGTAAGAATATTTCCTGCTCCTCCGACAATTCAACTAAGCCAAAGGAATTCAGCGGGTAAACATCTGTCACCCATTCAATTTTGCTTAAGTGTGAAAACTCAAAAGAATATGTTTTTAAATACCACCAACACGGAAGCCTCTTTGACTCCCTTCCCCTAACTAGGGAAATTACCAAAAAACAACTTTCCAACATACCCCAATAATGATTTTGGTTTTCAGAGATGCTATTAGGACATAGGCAAATAACAAAGAGAGTTACTCAATTTTCCATGTGACTTTTGGCCGGGGTGGGGTCAGGGGGCAATGCTGCCTGTGGATCATCAAACAGTATGACCCTTGCCTTTCAATTCAGTGGTTAACTGAATAATTTATTTCTACTCTGCTTACTTCAAAGTTGTATTTGAAGTGGCTACATTTTGGTATAATGCAAACTACTTGTGCAGAACTTTTCCATTTTCATACACTCTCATAGGCTCATAAAATAATAAGAGTACTACCACTACCCATTCGCAGATGGAAACATTTTTATAAAAGCCTGTGGAATGGCTGATAACTGCCTCCTCCTCAAAATACTTTCCTCTCCTGGTATCCAGAACACCATATCCCCTTTGTTCTCTTTCTGGCTCTAACTCTTCTTTGCCTCTGCAAAGAACGTTCTTCCTCATCACCCAAACCTCTCTGTGTTCAGGCGTGCTGCAGGGCTCATTCCCTGTACCTCTTCTCTATCTTACCAATTCACGTGATTTTAAATACCACTGTATTTGTATGCCTCACACATCAATCTCTCTAACCTAGAACTCTCCGCTGACCTCCAAAATGCTTATCGCACCACCCTCTCCATCACCACTTGGGATTTCTACACAGCACCTCTAACTTGATAGGTCTGAAACACAAACTTCAAATTGCAACTCTCCATAAAATCCTCCTCCTTCTATCTTCCCTAATGGAAGACTTCAGGAAAACACCCGAACTCATCCTGGAGTCTTTCTCCTCTTCACACCTTACATTTGATCGTCAGAAAAGCTTATTTTTTCCACTTTCAAAATACATCCAGAACCCAGACACACCTCACCACCTTCATCGTTACCGTCCTGGTGCTTGTGGCATTATCCCTTGCTTGGCTTCTTACAATAGCCTCTCCCTGAGATCCCCGTTTCCATCTTGATCCCTTCTGAAATCTAATCATATTACAGCCAGAGAGAGATCCCTTACATGAGTTTTTGTCACTCCTCTGAGCAAAGCCCTTCAATGGTTTCATATCTCAAAAGGGAAAGCCACAGTCTACATTATGGCCTGTCATGAATCTGTCCCATTAGCTTATTTCCCTGGCCTCATTTGCTTTTAAATCACTCCACATGCCAGATTCAGCAGCCTCCTCCTGATGTCCCAAACACACCAGGTTTGCTATTGCATTAAGGTATTGGCTTGTTTCTCCATTTGCATGGAAGTATCTTTCTCTGTATCTATCCTTTTGGCTTGTAACCTTGGTTCCTTTTTGCCCAAATGTCATCTTCTAAATGAGGTCTTGCCTGTGGATCATCAAATAGTACAATCCTTGCCTTTCAATTTAGTGGTTAACTGAATAATTTATTTCTACTCCGCTTACCTCAAAGTTGTATTTGAAGTGGCTACATTTCGGTATGATGCAAACTACTTGTGCAGTAAAACTCTTCCATTTTCATACACTCTCATAGGCTCATAAAATAATAAGAGTACTACCACTACCCATTTGCAGATGGAAGCTTTTTTATAAAAGCATTTTTAAAACTACAACTCCATATCCAGCACCTTATCTCCTTTACATGCTCCCCCCACCCCCGGAAAGCACTTATGACCATGTATTCTATATGTTGGGTTTTTTGTTTGTTTGTTTACTGTCTATCTTCCCCAGCTAAAACATGAACTCTGTGAACATAGAGATTTGCATATTTTTATCATTGTTTTAACTACTACTTGGTGCTTAGAGTAATGATGGACACAGAGTTGATGCTTGATCAATACTTGATAATGAATGAATAAACCATAATTCATTGACATGTTAATCACTGAATATTATATACTAGTGACTGCCAAAGTTATATCTGAAAAAAAATTAACTAAAAAACTTAAACCCATTTCAAGGAAGTGCTTATTCCCTGGGGCTGCATGTTACAAAATGAAATAGATCGCTCGATATATTTTTTTTCAACTCTCTAGGACTTTTTCACTACTTTACTGGTCCTAGTTTTGAAATCTATTACACTACCTTTAATTTTTTTTTTTTTTTTTTTTTTTTTTTTGGTTCTCCAAGTGTTGCTATTGAATGCATAGCATTGTATCATTGCTTTTAAGAATACTGAATAAAGGGGCACTGGGGTGACAGCTCGTTAAGCATCCAACTCTTGATCTCAGCTCAGATCATGATCTCACAGTTCATGAGATCGAGACCCATCGGGCTCTGTACTGTTAGCACAGAGCCTGCTTGGGATTCTCTCTCTCCCTCTCTCTGCCCCCCCACCCCCGGCTCTCAAAATAAATAATAAATAAACCTAAAAATAAAAGAATACTGAATGAAGTGTAAAGTACATATGATTGCATGGTGGAAGATTTCACTAAAATGCCCATATAATTTGAATAAATATCAAAAATTTCTATGTAATTTAAATAAGTATCTGGTTCATTTGTACCCATGTGTGCATCTATGGGCATATTTACACATTTTTCTTAGTTTTTTCCTTATGTTTAAAGCTTCCCTAAATACCTACTGAACCATAGTTGTCTTTAGGAATGTGTGCATGGGTGATGGTAGGATTTTTTTGGTGATGAGCAGGTTCTAAGGCTTGAGAATGCCTATATCCCAGAATGCTGAGATATTTGACCTGGGCACCAACCCCCAATCCAGACTTCTGAAGGGAAGAACTCTCCAGTATTCTGCCTAAGGGGGTAGATACTCATTGTTAAGTATTTTACCCATCATGTGAAGTATAAGATTATTGTGACCTTTCACATATAGATGTCTGAAGCTCTTATTTTCCAACTCACTCTTCACTCCTGTGACTCATCAGACGTGGTGTTCCTGAGCCTTGAATATGTTCAGGATTCATCAGGACAGATAACTCCTTCCTGAGCTCTGGCCCCTCTATTCTGTTTCTTCTGATACCTCTTTCCAAATTGTTTTCTGTCTGCCAGAGAATTGTTGAAAATGGTCAACCATTAACCCTCACCTCCTGTTATCTTCATGATGATGTGTTTATATGTTTTAATCCCTTTAACGGAGGTGTCTGAGATGGTAAAGGACACAGCACCTGTGATTAGTGTGCCATCAGGGACCAAAAATCTTCTCTGACCTTTAAAGCTGCTATAAAGCCAAAATGCTAGGAAAATAGCTAGGTTGGTAAAAATGAACATCAGGGATACAGGATTATTTTTAAGAGATAATTTGAGGAATAAGTATATGGGAATTGTTTAAATCACTCTTCAGAGCATTTGGAAACTTGGTTAAAAATTTAGATTATTGGGCCATGCCACTGACTAATTAAATAAAGATTTATAGGACACATGCACATGAAAATCTGAGGGCAAATGATATATGAGAACTCACCTCTTAGTCTGCATACTCTTAAAGGAGTTTAATTGCTTCTGTCTGAATGTGCAGAAAATATGCCATTGCCTCTCAAAAATTGGAATTTTTGTCTTATGCAAGGTTCAGTAGACCAAACACGATCTGTTCTAATAGTCTTTATGATTTTAAAACTTTTCCTTGGATATAAATAAAGAAAATGGATTGAACTCTCACTGCTTCCTCCAAAACCCTGCAAACTAGTAGGTGAGTGCATGTTACGTCAATCACATGAAACCTGGTAAGACTACAGTTTCTATGAGACCTACTCAGGGTTTACACTGACTCTCTGTGTCCGGCATTTTAATAATTTGTGCCAATTTTAGTTTCTCCTCTGTTCTCAAGCCCTATGGAAACACCAGGGGCTGCTTTAATGTAAACATTCTAAGTACCAAATGTATCACACAGCCATCTGTTTTTACTACCCTTTCTCATGGTGTCTCTGACTTCAACTAATAATGCAAACATCATTTGGAAATTAATCATCAACAGAGTAGTGTGAATTGTTTTAAGTTAAATTAACATCTCTGAAGATGACTAATGGAAAACACCAACGTGGACAGATGTTTTCATTTGGGGAAATGTGTTATATCCCTTCAAACAAATCCCATAATCTACCCCCACAACTTCTACTGCTTAACAAGTAATCAAGTAAAATGTAATAATTTAATTACATTATTTTGCAAACTTATTGTTGTACCACATTGTTCCATTCAGCTTAGTTTTATGGCCCTTTTAATGTTAACAATATTAACAATAATAGCTCCAGCTCCAAAAGGCATTAAATTTCTGTCTTCCAGAATAACCAACTATCAAATATATTTTACAACAGTCTTTTACCCAAAGAGCAGCATGTTAACATAACTCAGCTAGTTCCATACAGGATACCCGTGCCCTTTACAAACCTAGGAGCCCAACAAATTCTCAAAAGAGATTCTAAAAGGAATTTTATCCTCTTTGCTTTCCCCAAAATGGCAGTAGCCAGAAAAAAACTGGAATTGGAATCACATATCCTATCATTTATTCTGTTGGGTGTTTGAATAAGATGATTAGCTAAGGGCCTGTTTGCCCCAACAGTATGATGTAATTGACGGAAAGATACCCACAGAGCCACATGAAGGCTACATCTTCCTTTAATGTAAGGAAACGATCCAGGTTACAACATACGGCTACTATATACATGGAGGGTGACATGGCAGAATTTCCAAGCACAGGGCAGCCTTCCCAGCCTCAAGGCCCTGCAAAACATCTATCATCGGGATAATGTCTCTGTGGGGTAAAAATGTGCTAAGGCCTTCTAGAAATTACTTTTATATTTCTTCTGGTGGGTTTATACTTTCTATCTCCATCAAATCTTCTTGGGCCACTAGGCACAAATGGACAGTTAACATCCCTACCACACTCCTGAGTATTTACTGAAAGGCCTGGTGGAAAGTCAGTTTCCTAAGAATAGTTTTCCAAATACCAGGTCTGATGAGATTTAATCTTTCACTGATTCTATCAGATCAAAGCAGTCAGTCTTAAACTCCATCTTCTCAATAGTATAGTGTGCTTAGAGACATGGGTGAAGGTAAGAGAGAAACTAAATTAATCTAAGCTATCTATCACTGGAACTTTCTATCGTTTAATCGTGTAAAAGAGTCCAAAGAGGAAAGGAATCAAATATGTTGTCAAAAGATTGAAAACTAACTCTAAATCAAGCACGTTAAAAAGTTGGTTTAAATGAAAGTAGTTATTTCTGTAGATAATTAGATAACAGTGTACCAGATGGAACTATGTGTTCTTTATCATTACTGAATAACATAAAATCCATTACTTCACAAAATATAAACTCAACTAAATATTTGAGAATGAGCTCTTGACAATAGTCTCAATTGTACTGACCCCTATGAAGGGCTGAATTATATCCCCAAAACTCCTATTTTGAAGTCCTATTCTCCAGTATCCCAGAATGTGACTCTACTTGGGAGACAGGGCATTTACAGAGGTAATCAAAGTTAAAGAAGTTATATGGGTGGGCCCTATTCCAATCTAACTGGTGTCCTTATAACAGGAGGACATTTAGACACACAAAGAAATGCCAAGAATGCTTGTGCACAGGCAAGAAGGCAGCCATCTATGAGCCAAGGAGAGAATCCTCAGAAGAAACTAACACTGCTGGGGTCACCTGGATGGCTCAGTCAGTTAAGTTTCCGACTTCCACGCAGGTCATGATCTTGCGGTTCGTGAGTTCAAGCCCCACATTGGTCTCTGCACTGACAGTTCAGAGCCTGGAGCCCACTTGGGATTCTGTGTCTCCCTCTCTTTCTGCCCCCGCCGCCCAACCCTGCTCAGGCTCTGTCTCTCTCTCAAAAATGAATAAATATTTTAAAAATAATAATAAAAAAAAGTAACACTGCCAACGTTGTGATCTCAGACTTCTAGCCACCCAAACTATGACAAAATAAATTCCTGTTGTTTAAACCACTCAGTCCGTGTTACTCTGTTTTGGCAGTCTGAGCAAATTCATACAATCCCCATTTACTCAACAAATATTACCTAGGCAAGAAATTGGCTGAGCAGGTGCTAGGTGTTGGGGTGGGTGCAGCTTTGGGAGATAGCTCCCCTTCCAGCTGGTTGGTGTATTCTAGAAACACTTTCAACATGTTTCTCGGTTATTAAAAATTATATAAAAATCGACGAGGCTTTTTTCAACTTCCCACCAAGAAGTTATCATCCTTTAATCTATTTTAGATTCACCTTGTTTGTTTTTATTCTGATGAAAAATTATCCAGCTCATTTAGTCTAACTTTCTGTTGCCTCTTCACCTGGCTAGTTTGAAACATGCTGCGTTTTTAATCCTTATAAATTATAATCCTTATAATTCCACAAATTATTCACTCTCCTCCCCCACTGAATTGTATAGAAGTGGCTCACAACTTTTTTAATGACACACATAAAAATAAAATTTTCACGATAGTGAATTTGGCAGTGTCTATATGGGGCTTGGTGCAAAAGTACTGCATTTTCATTGTGTCTTTATAATTAAAATATAAATAAAATACAAAGTATTAGAGAAGATTTTAAATATTGAATATCAATAAATTTTCCAAATTGTTTTCAAAATTTTAATAAAAAATATGAAATTTCTTCTATAGACATAATGCTTTAGCATATGGTTTTATGTTTGAAATGGCTATACCAAATCCTTACCAAGACGTTCTAATGATAATCGCCTTCATTTTTTATAATAATATCAGTGATAAATTTTGTCCACACAAGTAAGTGGTAGCAAATGAATATATATTGCCTGTATTTCAATTGTTGAAAATGGCTCTTTTACAGAATTACCACAATTTAGGGGCACCTGGGTGGCTCAGTCAGTTAAGCGTGTGACTTCAGCTCAGGTCATGATCTCAGGGCTCGTGAGTTCGAGCCCCACATTGGGCTCTGCACTGCTTTACAGTCTCTCTCGTTCTCTCTCAAAAATAAATAAACATTAACTACCACAATTCAGACAGTTCTATCAGGGTACAATCACTCCTTGAAAATGTCTTTCTTCTATTTTCATGACAAGTATAAGAGTGAACATTCTTGTGGTAATACTGATTCTTAAACTTCAAGTGTTTTAAAATATTAAAGATTTTCCTCAAGCCACACAATTGCCTTGCCCCTCTTAGTTCTTTAGGATCCAAACTTCTTCACTGACTCGATCAGTACCCATTAAAATATTTTGATTAAGCTTCTCAGAAGCCGAAAAAAACCGTCAGTCACTGCCACTATTTCGAAAGCCAAAGACAGTCCCCTTAAAAAATGTGCAAAGTGAGACACTAGTCCTTCCTCATCTTTCCACTTCTCTTTCACTCCCTCTCTTTCTCAAACATGCACATACAAAATCAGTCAATTATTTTATAACCCTTGCCTAACTCTCCTTGGGCAACCAATGCACTTTGGTATGAAGTAGTGCTCTGATCAAATTTCTTTGAGTCAAGTTAAAAACAGTACTTTGACAGCTTGGATTTTATTATACTCACCGGGTTTATAAGATCTTTCAATATGTACTGTAGATCTATAGACAAACATTTATGTGAGCATCTCTAATGTTAATTAAATAATAACATCATTTAATGTTAATATTGAAACGAACTCTTGGTGTAAATCACCTACAGCTTCCTGCAACCAAATGTAACCTTCAGTGCCCAAAGATCTAGTGTTTTCCTAGTATTTTATTCGCATCAAGTGTCCCTTTACCACTTTGAACATTTTATTCTCAGTAGCTGAATACACAGTTTCTTGAAACAAATAACATTCTTCCAACCATTCATCTGCAGAGATTCTCAACAGTATGACATTAGGTATAGTTACCACTTGTATGGAAGCACACATTTGCAATGAAATTCTGATGTACTCATTTTCTGAATTCATGTTGTGTCTCTTATATTTGATACAAATGTCAGTGTATTTACTAATAGCAATTATTTGAAAAGGAAACATTTCTATTCCCTTCTTTGATAGTATTGATTAGTTTTTATTAAAGCAAAATTTGTAGAAGAAAAAAAAACAAAATTAAATTTATATTGTCAGAGTTAGGATGACCTTTGGAAGCTGGACATAAAACAGATAAGCAACAGTGCCTTTCTACCATTCCTCAGACACACAGGGCCAAGTCCAGTCTCAAGACCTCACGCTTCCTGTTGGCTTTTCTTAGACTTCTTCCATCCAAAATACCCCAAATAGTGTCAAGATTTGCTCTCTTCCTTCAAATTTTTATTCAAATGTTATCTTCTCAGCTTTTGTTCTCAGATTGCAACCCCCCCTAGTCTCACTACTCCCCTCTTCCTTTCCCCTGCATTAATTTTCTCCTTAGCAGTTGCCACCATCTAACATAGATTATTTCATTTATTTATCTTATTTATTGTCTAATTCACCAATTCACCTGAAAGCAAAGCTGTTTTTTCTGGATTGTTCACTTCTCAGTACCTACAAGACTACCTGGAACTTATTACATGCTCAAAACTTAGTTGATAAATAAAGGGAAGAATGAATACAAAGTCAAAGGAGTGAGAAGAAAATATAGAGAAAATGGTGTCATTTGAGCCAGAATGGGGAAAATGACAATAGTGCTGGAAACTGTAAGAGACCAAGTCAGATACGTGGACAAAAAATTAGAATGTTACTAAAGACTTTGGCAAGAGTTGTTTGGGAGACCATTCTCCACAGGTCTCTCATTTCTGCAGGTACTGATAGCAAAGATACTGACTGTGCTTTATTCCAGAATATATTTTCAAACATGTTTGTATAGCGAACATCCTTGGAAGAACTCTGGAGTGAAAGGCAGGTTTGCTTCCAACTTTGTAAGATCTAGTGTCTCCTCTCTGGAGCAAAAGGCAGGCATCCTTACTGCCCATTATACAAAAATTGGGGTTCTCTGCACTCAGGATTCTTCTCCTATAATGCAACTCACTGAATGTGCAGATATCAACTCACCCTCTTTGTACAGTTCCCTTATGGGAACTGGGACACAGAGAACAGGTGGGAAAAAAATGCTAATACTCTGCTGCTAACGTAAATAATAAACTGCCCTTCATCTCTGATTCAGGAATCTTGTTCCCCGTAAGCATCTATAAAACTACAGCAGGCTAACTTACAGTGTGCAAGTAGGGTAAAATGCCAAACCTTTTACAGTTTTAGAGAGATGGCAGAATGACAGGATTTTGTTTAGGTACTAGCATTAGCAATGATACAGTCATTTACTTCCATTCAATATGATACCAAATCGCACCTTAGAAACGTCACTCAACTTCTCCTTTACCTAAATGATATTCATAAACGCATAACATCTGTGTAGGATAGCTCACTATAGTCATTTATCTGGCATTCATAATTCATGGCTATAGCAATATACCCACTGTGGGTAGCCATATGATCCCAGGAGAAGAGAGATAATGAAGCAGATTTTCCCAGACAACCTGAAATATGAAAGAAAGCTGTTCTAACCAATCCTTAAAATCAAGAGCAAGAAATAAATGCTTATTTTTATATGCCACTGAGATTTTTATATTGTTACATGGCAGTAACTACATAATACAAGACCCAAAATATCAACACTCTCAATGTAATAAAACTTTACTTCTCCCTTGTCCAATACTCTTGAGGTAGGCAATACAGGGCTAGTAAGGTGGCTCTGCCATACAAAGTTACCCCCAGGACAAAAGCTCCTATCGTGTTGCACCTCCACAAAAGAGAATTCTGAAGTCCCATTGGTTAATGCACCCAGTTAAAAGTGTCTCCTCCCTGGATGATGTCTAGGCCATTCCACTGAACAAGGATGTTGAGCCTGATGACTTGGCAAACTGTAAACTAAGACACAAGTTTATCTGTCCCCAACACAGTCCATACTCAAGGCTTGGGTAGAAAGTGGATATGGCAGGGGTGCCTGGGTGGTTCAGTCGGTTAAGCGACCGACTTCAGCTCAGGTCATGATCTGGTGGTTCATGAGTCTGAGCCCTGCGCTGGGCTCTGTGCTGACAGCTTGGAGCCTGGAGCCTGTTTTGGATTCTGTGTCTCTCTCTCTCTCTGACCCTCCCCCACTCTCATTGTGTGTGTCTCTCTCTCAAAAATAGACATTTAAAAACATTAAAAAAAAAAAAAAAAAAGAAAGAAAGAAAGAAAGTGGATACAGCAAACTAAACTGTTCCTGTTGAGTAAAGGGGGATTGAGAAACACACAGCAGTCATTGGGCTGTGGTGATAATCAAATCCTGCTATGTAGGAGTTAAAAATATTCCAAGTCAACAATGGAGTAAATCCCTTGGTTAGTCTCATCTGAAAGTCCCTGATTCTGCTTTCTGGGAGGAAATGTCCATTTTCCTCCAAAACCCTAGGTGCTACCCTCTAGAAGGTGCCTCCTATATTTTGTCTTCCCTTGTCATGAATCAAGTAGGTATTAACAAAAATTGCTCTTCTTGGAGACTGCAATGTTTTTGTAACCTGATCCTTGTTGGTCCAGATTGGGCAGCCCAGGGATTTCCTAAGGAGTTGAACAATTACAGGTTTTTGCAGGCCATGTTGTTGTTCTTTAGCCATACAATTCCCTCAAAACCTTAGCAAGCTTCCAGGCAATTTGTTTTGGATTAGTTCCATATGTAACTATAGCCAAAGATCTAATCTAGATGTAGTTTTTAAGCCTAAAGATGCTTGTCTTTTTCTTATTACTTTGTGTGCTTTGCTTACCCCCTCTCTGGATGGAAGCTACATCCAGGCTATCTGAAGGATTTTGTTTGGGTGGAAAAGCAATACCCTTAATTTGATTTCACCTCTGGACAGGCTCCCAGATCTGGCAGGGCACTGAGCTTATCTTCTACTAAGGCAGTTGCTTTGAAGCTACCAATTATAACTTTGGTTTGGAGTAGTACTGATGGAGTTGACTTTCTCAACCCTTAAAGACCTCAAATTATAGGACTCTCAGTGAAATTATTTTGTTAACCTGGCACAAAGAACCTTTCTTAACAGAACTGTATTTCTTTTCACCTCTGCTTACAGACTGGCTAACTCTTGAGTTCATCTCTGTCACAAGATTTTGCTGGGACAGCAAGAAGCAGCCAACACACATCAAGATTCTGCAGCTTTCCTATGATCTCCCCTAATGTTATTTATAGCTTCAGTTACCATTTAGTCTGCCTTCTAAAATATTGCAAGCAACAGTTATATCAATGCTCTGCCTCAGCATATCAGCACTTAATCCGCTTTCCAATATATAAGTCTCTGCCTCCTGCCTCCCAATTGCCAAACATACTATACCATTCATATCTAGCTTATGTCACTTTATGTGCCTCACTTCTGTTACCAAATCCCATCTTAGTTAGGATGTAGGTTTGAAATGTGTAACGGGAATGTAGTCACTCCATAGCCACATGTCCTGCTACAAAACAAGAGTCCTTTCTTTTAAAAAAAAAAAAAAAGTTTATTTTTGAGAGAAAGAGAGAGAGAGAGAGAGTGAGACCTCAAGTGGGGGAGGGCAGAGAGAAAGGGAGACACAGAATCCAAAGCAGGCTCCAGGTTACGAGCTGTTAGCACAGAACCTGATGTGGGGCTCAAACCCACAAACCGTGAGATCATGACCTTAACTGACTGAGCCACCCAGGTGCCCCAAGAGTCCTTTCATTATAGGAGAAGGGGAGCATGGATTTCAGGGAACAAAAAACAGTACTTGCTATAACCTTAAAACAAGTGACATTATTTATTTGGATCTGAGATATTGGTGTATTGTGAACAAATATTCATAACATAAGAACTCAGTTGACTGGAACATTATTTTAAGAGTAGCTGCTGGTCAAGAGTGCCTGTGTGGCTCAGTCGGTTAAGCGGCCTTCAGCTCAGGTCATGATCTCACAGTTCGTGGGTTCGAGCCCTGCGTCGAGCTCTGTGCTGACAGCGCAGAGCCTAGAGCCTGCTTCAGATTCTGCGTCTCCCTCTCCCTCTGCCCCCCACCCACTCATTCTCTGTCTCTCGAAAAATGAATAAAAACATTGAAAAAAAATTTTTAAAAAAGAGTAGCTGCTAGTCTAATGATATTTATATTTCACCAGATATAACATCCAAAATATAAATTTGGGGAAAAATAGGTGTAAATTTACAGTTTACCTTTTACATTAAATGCCTGACACATAATAGACATTTGATAAATAATTAAGTTAAAGGATTAATGAACTGACCAATTAACAAATATTGATTGGGGCCGCCTGGGTGGCTCAGTCGGTTAAGCAGCCGACTTCGGCTCAGGTCACGATCTCACAATCCGTGAGTTCGAGCCCCGTGTCGGGCTCTGTGCTGACAGCTCAGAGCCTGGAGCCCATTTCAGATTCTGTGTCTCCCTCTCTCTCTGCCCCTCCCCTGTTCATGCTCTATCTCTCTCTGTCTCAAAAACAAATAAACGTTAAAAAAAAAAAAATATTGATTGACCACTTGCCATAAGGGCCACATAACTGTGTTAAGGCATCAAAAAGATTAAAAAAAAAAAAGTACAATATATGGTCCTATGATAGAAGAAGTTGGCAGGATTTTACTTGATACTGACAATGCAAAGTAATGGATATATCTAATAAAAGTAAAAAATAATACATACATAAATAATAAATATAATAGTATAAGATATAAATGATAAATATAATCATAAAGACATTGTCAACAAAAAAGCCTTTCTAAACTAAATATTTTTTCTTAAAATAATTTTGTAATTTCAAATAAAATATAAAAGTTATCTTCTTTTTAACTTGATCTGAATAAGAAAGTCACTCCTTGGCAAATGAATTAATTTGTATTTATTTACCAAATTGGTAATCAAATACTCCATACTTAATATTTTAGTAAAAAGTAATTACACATTTAGCATGAAATTGTGACATGCAATTATTTTTGCTTAAAATTAGGATGTTTCTCAAGTAAACTAAATCAATAACAAACAAGTGGACTATTTATTTACAACCATCAAAACCATTTGTGCTTTTACATGAAGAATAAAATAGTTCATTTATAGTTTTGAGAAACTGAGAAAATCAGAAATTGAAGCAGTACTTTTTAAAGATATTCTTCTCACTTTATTTCTCTTTTCTACTCTTCCATTTCCACCAATACTTCTCTTTTCTACTCTTCCATTTCTAGAATCAGAATTTAGCTATCACCACAGATCATTTTTAGGAATACAAAACCAGAGACATTGGGATATATTATTTAGAAGGCTATCCATGCATTAAGTGAAAAGATTTGTCTAGGAATACAAAACCAGAGACATTGGGATATATTATTTAGAAGGCTATCCATGCATTAAGTGAAAAGATTTGTCTACCTACATATAAGATGCTTGTTTTAATCACTCAGGTACAGGACACATCCATATCATTTCCATTAAATAATCCCTGAGAAAAACTTACACGCCCTTCTTCAGCCTTTTATAATTCTTTATTTCTCTATAGTTTTGCAGGGAACTAACAGATGAACAGAATAAGTTCAGGACAATGGGTGCAGGAAAACAACAGCTCAGTCTTTGCCATGCCACATCAAGAACAGGTATTTTTTAAAGTCTCCTTGATAAGCATAGATTTTTGTTCTTTGAGTTGCACAAAGCCATGTAGTGCTTTACCAGACACATAAGATGAGTAAAAAAGCTGAGAAACATTTTTACTAAAACTAAACATTGATCAAAATATTCTGGCAAAGATGGCAAGCTAGACATACTCATTCCCCTCCATCCCACTCCTGATTCCCATTAACCTGAACAAAAGTATATTTTAGAAAATGGGGTGGACATTGTATAAGAACCAGAAACTTTGTGCCAAAAACTACAAAGACTCTTTCAGAAATATCACAGATGTAACAAATGAAAAAGAAGAACTAGTTGCTAATTTCTAACATTTTTTTAAGTTTATTTATTTATTTTGAGTGAGAGAGAGAAAGAGAGAGGGAAGGGCAGAGAGAGAGCAGAGAGAGAATCCCAAGCAGATTCTTCGGTGTCAGCATGGAGCCTGACGTGGGGTTTGAGCCCACAAATTGTGAGATCATGACCCGAGCTGAAGTCAGGAGTCAGATGCTTAACTGACTGAGCCACCCAGGTACTCCAGCTAATTCCCAACATTTTATTATCGTAAAATAGTTTCTATCTTTATTTGCTTTTAGATTTTCATATATCTAAATTTCATATATCTAGATTTGGACATTCTTTCATTCAACAGATACTTATTGTGTTCTTTTTGTGAACTGGGCTGTGCTCCAGGCCTTGACATTCAGGAAACGCCCACATAGGGCTTACAATTTACCATCACGGAGAACAAGGAATGATTCTGTGAATGTAGCACAGTATCACGGGAAGTAAAGGAGGGCCATTCAGACCCACGTGGGTAGGCAGCAGCGGAATACTCACTATAGGAAGGAGCCCGTTCCCAAAATGGAAGAACTTCCGCAGCCACAGATGAATGGCATTCAATGGCTACTGCACTGCCAGCAGCAAAACTCAAACTGCAGGGCTAATGGGCAGTGACCTTAGAAGTAAAGAGGCTTTTCTTGGATGTCCAGGCATCCAACACCTCAGGAAGACTAGACACAGACTTTCCCCATAACCAAGTGGCCACCAATCTAAATAGAGAGCTAGGAAAAAAAAATATATATATATAGCCCTAACTCAGTGGCTTCTCCAAGCCTGTTAAGAAAAATGAAGAAGAGGAGGAAGAAGAAGAGCAGGAGGAAGAGGAGGAGGAGAGAAGAAAGAGGGAAGGAAAGAAGGCGGAAGGAGGGAGGAAGGAAAAGGGAAGGAAAGTACTAAGGAAGAAGGGAGGGCAAAAACCCTGCAGGGAGGTGGTTCCTCTGCTACCAGAGCCCCACATCCCATTTGGGACACACTGTGTGCCAGGTAAGATTCCAGGTACTGAACAACGCAGATGAACATTCCTGCCCATGGAGTTCACATTCTAGTGAGAGACGAGCTTGCAATAAGTACGGAATAAGTAAAACATATAGTACGTTAGGGATAAAAGCAGTGAAGAAAAACTTAGCAAGGAACATAAATAAGGAAGAGATAGCTGTTGTGGGGTGAAGGGGGTGTATTTTTTAAATGGATTGGTCAGGGATGGTCTCACTGAGGTGAGTTTGGAAACAAATATGAAAAATGTGAGGGAGTGAGCCATGAGAATATCTGGGAGGTGAGATTTCCAGCAAAAGGCCCTAAGGCTGGATCCTATCTGGAGCATTGGAGAAACAGCAAGGAGGCTGGAGTGGCTGAGTTGGGGAAACCAGGGGTAATGAGATTAAAAAGGCTATGGATTAGAGATGGGTTAGTAGAAGAGGAAGAGAAGTGAATGATAACTTTTAGACACTGGGCTACAGTTAGCACTTACTGAAATGGAAAAGCGTGCAGGACAAGCTGATTTGGGAAGGACAACCAGGAGATTATGTCTATCAGATATGCAAGAAGACATATGGAGTAGGCTGGAGATCCGGGGAGAGTTCTGAGTTGGAGACTGATGAGCAGGCAGTTGTCAGAGCAGAGAGTGGACTTAAAGCCATGCTAATAAATGCAACCACCAAGGATGAAAAGAACACAAACAGGAAAAATTCAAGGACAGCCTTGGAGCACTTCAACAGTAAAATCTGAAAAGATGAGAAGGAACCAGCAAAGGAAATAGAGAATGAACAGCCAGAGAAGAAAACCTGGGAAAATTCCACAGCTGAGTGAAGCAAGTGTTGTAAGGTAGAGAGAAGGATCAGCTGAGTATGCTGTTGTTGGAAGTCAAGTAAGAGGAGGACTGAGAATTGGCCCTTGGATTTGCTTGTTTTCTTTACTGTCTTCTCTCCTGCTGTAATGTAAACACCATTGTGGCAGGAATTTTTTTCTATCTTAGTCATTAACAAATTCTGAGGGGCTGGAACAGTGGCTGGTACATAATTCATGTTCAATAAATTTATGTTGATAAATGAATGAATCTCAGTAATGCCTATAAAGATAAAAATCTAAGATAAAATAAAAGGAAAAACATTTTCTGATGGTAGATGAAAAAAATGTACAACTTTGCTACAAAGCTTCAGTCTCTAGGTGGCACCAATTTGAATATAAAATTCAGAGAGTGATAGTATGTAGGAAAGAAAAACTTGAAAATAAACCATAAAAATTTGCATTCCTAATTTGCGTTAGCATCCAGATTATTTCTTTTGCCTATCTACACCTTGAACGTTTACAAATGGCCACTTTACATCATGCTTTACAATGACACATTACAAATTATAACTCTTAATCCCAAATCAACTTCTTTCAAAATGCTGTATTTAAATTTTATTAAAAGCCACTGAAGAAGTCCACTAGAATCACATTAGGTATTCAGCATTCCATAGCCTGCTCACACTCCTAAGATCAAATTTCAGACGCCCACTCATAATCAATCCGAGTTTATCCTATCTGAATGTGGTATAAAATTTCCATAAGGCAGAGTTTGTAGTTCAAAACGACATAAAATTTCAACATCAGAGCTGCCAAAATAAATGAACAACTGAAGAATGTTGATGGCAGGGGCGCCTGGGTGGCTCGGTCGGTTGAGTGTCTGATTCTTGATTTCGGCTCAGGTCATGATCTCGCAGTTTCGTGAGTTCCAGCCCAAAGTCAGACTTTGTGCTGGCAGCTGGCAGTGCAGAGCCTACTGGGGATTCTCTCTCTCTCTCTCTCTCTCTCTCTCTCTCTCTCTCTGCCTCCCCTACTCACACTACCTCTGTTTCTCTCATATAAATAAAGTTTAAAAAAAAAAAGTTAAAATAAGAATGTTGATGCATAGTAAGAATGCAACAGTATCATGTCATTAAATGACATCAAAGCAAAAATATTTCTAGGAAGTTCCTACTTAGGTTTTATACTGAGATAATATAATAAGGTATTTCTATGCCAATATCTTACAAATATTGTAATTATTATATAAATAATATAAAGATATTTCAAATTCTCAAAGATACAAATTTAGCATGTATAACTTCACACCAATTTTCTTTTAACTTTTTTAATGTTTATATACTTGAGAGAGAGAGAGCAGAGGCGGGACAGAGAGAGACACACACACAGAATCCGAAGCAGGCTCCAGGCTCTGAGCTGTCAGCACAGAGCCCGACCCGGGGCTTGAACTCACAGACCACGAGATCAGACACTCAACCGACTGAGCCACCCAGGCGCCCCAATTTCACACCAATTTTTATACAAAAAACTACTGAAGTCTTTCAATTAAATGTGCCCTATTGCTTCAACAAAGCTACTGAAGAGTCATCTTATTCAGATAAATGACTCTAGAGCAATTGGTTAGTCCTAGCTGATGACTGATTTTATAATATTAGTTGAATATTGGGTGGGATACATGGAAACCTACCAGAATTTTCCTAGGCGATGTGCCAGAGAGAATTCTTGTCAAGAAAAACAGCACTGTGATTTCAACTCTGAACTCTGAACTGTACATTGTGTGAACGTGTCAAATACTCATCCCACAAATAACCTCATGCTCTTTCTGAAAATCTTGCCAAATGCAATGAATCTGATTTAGTAGGAAAAAAAAAATGTTTAAGGCCAAGAAAAATACATGCATTGTGTATAGAATGTCAATAATTCTGGAAATATTAGTTTACCTCTATACATGATTTCACTTTAAAAGAATGTAGTATTGTTTCTGTTGAAATATTTTTACCATAATTAGTTCATTTTTCTCCCAAGAAAACATTTTCTTCATATGTTACTACATTGGTACATTGTTTTCTTAGAATAACTAGTTCATTTGGTGAAAATATGATGCTACTAAGGTCAAGGTTTCAGATTCTGCAGCCCCAGCCATGCCCCATTCCCATGCAGATTACTTAAATTACTAAAATTATACCCTGTGACCTAAATTCTGCCTACATCACTTTCAAGAATACAGAAAAGGACAGTCCCTACCTGTTTTCAATGTACAATAGACCTTTTATAACAAGATATTGGCTGGATAGGAATGGTAGCAGAATGAAAGTAGAATTTTCGTGGAATTAAAAATCAAACTACAGATAAAAGAACAGTCATTAAATGAAGGGAAGTGTAATACAGAGCCAAGGAACAGCATCAGAATAGATATCAGAAGTAATAAGAACAGGGGTAACTCGTAGGGCTTCTCAATAAACTGCCAAAATTTCATCTCTTTAATTTGTTATGTTTATTGGGCCACTGGCTTCTGCAGTAGATTGTTGTCTAGCACATTAACTTTACTAACTATCTTTTGAGAAATGTAAAGTTCAAATTAAGAGCTATCCCTTAAAAATCACCTGATGGACTTTTTTTATGGTATCTAATATATGGCAAATAGTCACTACTTAATAACCATTTGTGAATTAATATAAATAGATTTAACAACAAACACATCAGGAATCTGAAGCATTAATGAAAAAATAAAGTTTGAATCTGCTAATATAAAAAAATAAACAGTATGACTTCCCCTCCCCTTTAATACAAATTCTAAGAATTATGGGTAATTGGAATAAAAAATAAATAAAATGTACTAAATGCCTTCATCAGTATATTATAACATATCCTCCTATCTTGTTTAAATTCCTAAATTGCCATTGAACACAGCACCTTGATTTGGGAAAGGAAAAACAAAATGGTAGCAACCTCCTGTAGAGGAGTGGGCCTTAATCTTTTATGGGTCACATAACTCTTTGAAGATCTAATTTTAAAACAGTGAGCCCTGACCACAGAAATGTGCACATCTTACACAAAATGCCACACTCAATTTTGGGACTATTCATGCCATTCATTAAAACCTGAAAAGGTCCATGGGATCCAGGTTAAGAAAACCTCCTTTAAAGGAGATGAACAGTAAAGTTAAAGATTTGTTATTATCTCTAAAAAGCTTGGAAGATTACATCAGTGCATACTATAATACACTATCCAATGTAGACACCAAATAAATTACTTTTAATTTTTATTTCCCAAGATAAAATTGGCTTCAATAGGTATTAATAGACTAAGAGTTATTAATTGGTGATATGCATAAAACACTGGAAAGGGATTATGAATTTCAATAAACTTAAAGTATTAAATTATGTAGAATTATATGATTACGTGCTAAATCAAAGTTAATCAAGTATTTCTTCACCTCAAAAATTATGAGAGCTTTTATTATATAAACATGCAAAAATAGGATAGCATTTTCTTGACTTCTTTTGACCGTAAAGTCTCCCTTTCTTCAAAATACCTATTACCTCTTGTTGAAAATTACTATGATAAGTGTGGTTAAGAGCTACAGTTGCTTTTATTAATACTGAATTTTGAATGGAAATAAATGTACATTTAATCTACATTTTATTCCTCTGGAAAGAAACCAAGCTATAAAAATAAATAAAAGTGATGTATCTGAACAGATGCCTTAGAAAGTTTCTTTAGAACAAAAAAGACAATTTTGCATACTCCTACATAAAGAAGCATTAGCTCTGAATTACCTGAGAGAATTCGGAGAGCAAGGTAGGGTCACAGGTAACACTGAGGCAGTTTGAGCCCAGCAAAAAAGGATCCTGCTAAGGATGAGGGTGGAAAACTCATCCCACATATGGTAGACTGTAACAACACTGAGAAATGGCACCAGGTTTTACAATTCTTCCCCCTAATTGTCCTTTAATTTCCTCTACTTTTTTTGCAGACGCTATTTAGCAGGAAACTTGAAGCAAGGGTACAAATATTGAAAAACAGAAACTAATTTTTAAAACATTGTATTTATTTTTGGAACACATTTCATACATTTTTGAGAAAGAATGCCAAATCTCTCACGGTTCATAACCCACACAAAATGAGAAAGCTATCTTATGAGAAAAAAAATGACAAGAACTAAAATATTGCCCTGATCCTCACTGAACTAACCCTACTCCTATATCCCAGCTCTACCAAGAACGCTAACTATTTTATATTCCTGAACTCAGTTAAATGGCATTGGTATTACCCCATCTATAGCACTTTACCTGCGATTTATATTTTATAAGTAGTACATAGGGTAGTTCAGTGGTAGTTATGCTAGAATGAAGCAAGGAAGAGGTAAATCTGCTTTTAAGTAACTGATGGTTGAAGCAAAAATTGTAACACTGTCTGATGGATTTAAATGTATATAGAGAAGATAAATAAGACAAAACATTATAAAAAAAAAAAAAAGGGAGAGTAAAAGGATTAAGAAGAAAGGCTTCCATATTTCACTCAAACTAGAAAAATGATTACACCAGTACAATGTGATAAATTGTGCATATATAGGATACGTATATACATGTATAATATTGAGAGCAACTACTAAAAAGCTATCTAAAAAGACACACTCAAAAACAATACAGATATGGGGCACCTGGGTGGATCAGTCGGTTAGGCATCAGACTCTTGATTTTGGCTCAGATCATAATCTCACAGTTGTGAGATTGAGCCCTGCATCAAGCTCTGTGCAGGGCATGGACCCTGCTTGTGATTCTCTGTCTCACTCCCTCTACACACCCCTCAAAATAAAATAATTAAATTAAAAAAAACAGTACAAATAAATCAAAATGAAATTCCAAAAAATGTTCAAGGAATACACAGGACACAGGAAAATGAATACAAGAAACAAAACCACAAACAAAACAAAAAGTAAAATGGCCGACTTAAACCATATCAATATATACATTATATGTAAATGTATGAAACATATCATGTAAAAGACAAAGACTGGAAAAGTGAAATAAACACTGTGGACTCACTATAAGCAATCTACAATAAACTTACTTCAACCATAACAATATAGGCCAGCTAGAAGTAAAAGAATGGAAAAAGATATATCATGCAAACATTAACCAAAAGAAAACAGTAGTGACTATATTAATATCAGATAAGACAAACTTCAGAGCAAAGATGACCAGAAGCAGAGAAACACATTTTATAGTGATAAAAGGGTAAATTGACCAAGAAGACATAACAATTCTAAATGAGTGTGCACCTGACAACAGAGCAGCAAATTATGTGAACCCCAAACAACCGAAAGGAAAAATTAGTAAATTCACAGGTATATGTGTATACTCCAGCATCCCTTTTATCAACAACTGATAGGAAAGAAAAACAAAAAACAAAAACAGAAAATCAAAGACAAGAATTTAACAACACTATCAACCAACAGAATCTCAATGTTTATAGAACATTCCTCCCAACAACAGCAGAATACACATTTTTCAAATGCTTAAAACATATATACCAAGAAAGACTATATTCTGAGCCATAAAAAAATCTCAACAATTGAAAAGAATTTTAAATTTTTTTTTTAACGTTTCTTTATTTTTGAGACAGAGAGAGACAGAGCATGAACGGGGGAGGGGCAGAGAGAGAGGGAGACACAGAATCCGAAGCAGGCTCCAGGCTCCGAGCCATCAGCCCAGAGCCCGACGCGGGGCCCGAACTCACGACGGCGAGATCGTGACCTGAGCTGAAGTCGGACGCTCAACCGACTGAGCCACCCAGGTGCCCCGAAAAGAATTTTAATCATATGCAGTGTGTTCTCCAACAAAAGAATTAAACTAGAAATCAATAAGAAAGACAACTGGAATATCTACAAACACCTACAACTAACCAACACACTTCTAAGCAATAAATGGATAAAAAAGGACGTCTCAAGGGAAATTAAAAAATACACTGAACTAGGGGCGCTTGGGTTACTCGGTTGGTTAAGTGTCTGACTCTTGATTCCAGCTCAGGTCATGATCTCACTGGTTCATGAGACTGAGCCCCGTGTCAGGTCCTGCACTGACAGCGTGGAGCCTGCTTGGGATTCTTTCTCTCCCTCTTTCTCTGTCTCTCCTCTGCTCACATGTCCACTTTCTCAAAATAGATAAACTTAAAAATATTTTTTACATACATTGAACTAAGTGTAAATGAAAATACAACATATCAATTTGTGGGAGGCTGCTAATATAGTGCTGTGAGAGAAATTTATAGCATGAACTGAATACAGTGGAAAACAGAAAAATCCTGAAATCAATAATTTGAACTGCCACTTCAAGAACCTAGAAAAAGAAGAACAAAATACACCCTAAGGAAGCAGAAGAATGGAAAAAGTAGAGAGCATACATCAATGAAATTGGAATAGAATAAAGAGCCCAGAACAGGCCCGCACAAATACGTGTAAATAATTTTTGACACAAATGTAAAAAGCAATTTGATGTGAAAAAAATCACCTTTTCAATAAATGATGCCAATTAGATACCCATAAACCAAAAAATGACACTCAACCTAAGTCTCATTCTTTATACAAAAATTAGTTCAAAATGGATCACAGATTAAAATGTAAAGTATAAAGCTATAAAAGTTTTAGAAAAAAACAGGAGAAAATCTTGGGGATCTAGGATTAAGCATTGTGTTCTCAGACTTGACACCAAAAGTATAGTCCATTAGAAGGAAAAAATAACAAATAGGAATTTATCAAAATTAAAAACTTTTGTTCTGCAAAAAACTATGTGATAAGCATGAAAAGACAAGCTATAGTCCAAGAGAAAACATTTATAAACCAGGTATCTGACAAAGGACTAGTATCTAGAATATATTTAAAAAAAAAATTCTCAAAACTCACAATTAAAAAAAAAAACTAAACTAAAAAAATCAAATTAGAAAATTGGCAAGACATGGGGTGCCTGGGTGGTGCCATCAGATGAGTGTCTGATTTCAGCTCAGGTCATGATCTCATGGTTTCTGAGTTTGAGCCCCACACCAGGCTCTGTGCTGACAGCTCAGAGCCCAGAGCCTGCTTCAGATTCTGTCTCCATCTCTCTGCCCCTCCCCTGCTCATGCTCTGTCTTCTCCCTTTCTCTCTTAAATATAAAATTTAAAAAGAAAAAGAAAAAAAAAAAAAAGAAAATTGGCAAGAGACATGCCAACGAAGAGGATATACAGGTAGCAAATAAGTACATGAAAAGACATCCAGGATCATCAGTCAGTTGGAATGCCTGAAAGCCACAATGAGAGATCATTGTATACCTACAAAAATGGCTAAGATAAATACTTGTAATACCACCACATGCTGTCGACTATGCAGACTCTGGATCACTCATACGTTCCTAGTAGAAATGTAAAATGGTACAGGCACTCTAAAACGTTTGGTACATTCTTTCAAAAACTGAAATGTAACTACCGTATGACCCAGAGATCGCACTCCTGGGCATTTATCCTAGAGAAGTAAAAACCTACATTCACAAAACAACCTGGACACCAATGTTTATAACAGATTTATTCATTAGAGCCAAAACAACCCAGATATCCTTCAATGGGGTAAGTGATTAAATAAACTGTGAAACATCCATACCATGAATAACTACTAAGGAATAAAAAGAAATGAACTTTTGATGTACACAATAACCTCAGTGAAGCTCTAGAGAATTATGCTGAATTAAAAGAGTTTTTAAAGAAGAGACAACAAGACCAAAAGGGAGTCACTTGTGCTAAGTCTTATGTCACCAAACTGAGAATGAAAAAAAGTAATCCCAAAAGTTACATATTGCATTATCTCATTCACATAACACGCTTGAAATGACAAAATTACAAAAATGAAGAACACATTAATAGTTGCCTACAGTCATTATGGAGGGAGTTGTGGTGAGGAGAGGGTATGGCTATAACAGGGCATCAGGAGGGATCCTGGTGGTGATGGAAATGTTTTAGATCTTGACTGCATCAATGTCATTATCATGGCGATGATGTATTACTTTTGTTAGTTACTACTGACAGAGATGAGTAAAGGGCATATGAGATCTTTGTATGATTTGTTACAACTGCAAGTGTAAACATCTCAAAATAAAAATTTTAATTCAAGAACATTCACCTGAAGAACACTAAGGATGTTACCAGTCTTTATCCACAGAAACTTAAGAGATGCTTGTGGAAATCAATACATGAACCCTAGTTTCTATACTCAGCTCCATCACTTACCTCAGTTATCTCAGTTTTATCTCTGAGTTCTGTTTCTTTTTTTTTTTATTTTTTATTTTATTATTTTTTTTAACGTTTATTTATTTTTGAGACAGAGAGAGACAGAGCATGAACGGGGGGAGGAGCAGAGAGAGAGGAAGACACAGAATCAGAAGCAGGCTCCAGGCTCTGGGCCATCAGCCCAGAGCCCAACGCGGGGCTCGAACTCACAGACCGTGAGATCGTGACCTGAGCTGAAGTCAGACGCCTAACCGACTGAGCCACCCAGGCGCCCCTCTGAGTTCTGTTTCAACCAACCTATTCTGTCAAATGCTCAGTCCAATTCTGTGCTTTTACTTTACTGTATTCCACATCTTCTTCCAACAATGCAGTGCAGTCCAGAAAGCAAGCAAGAAATGTAGGTTGTTTTTTTAAAGCATTTGCTAAACCTTCATCTTCTACTGCAAGTTTTCTGTTCTAAATACATTTTAAAATCCAGGGAGTCATGAAGACAGACCTGTCAAAATAAACACCAGACCATGAAAAGCCAGTACTTTCTAATAGGTGTGGGGTGCTGGTACATATCTACCAAAGAGCTTTGGGGGGAATGGTGGAGGATTTTGTCGAATTTGTCAACTTGTGAATATTCCTGCCATGTTCTATTTCAAGGTACCAATGAACTTGGGAAAAGATAGGCACAATTGGCTCTTGTGATACCAAAGACCAAACAATGAACAGTAAACTTCCTAAGATTTTGACCTTCAAGCCTTAAAATTTGTGATGAAGCTAGCAGGTTTTAATGAATTGAAGTAAACTTATGTGTGTGTGTGTGTGTTTTTTTTTTTAAGTTTATTTATGTGTTTTGAGAGAGACAGCAAGAGTGAGAGGCTCTACCCTGTCAGCAGAGTCTGACACAGGGCTCAGTCCCAGGAATCATGAGATCGAGATCATGACCTGAGCTAAAATCAAGAGTTGGACACAACCGACTAAGGCACCCCAACTTATGTGGTATTAAATTAATTAATCAAGAAGGCCATTACACCAAGGTGGTGCTAATGCCAGGATAGCCTGCATAAACAAACCAAAACCTAAGCCTGTAAAAGCCTCATGGTTACAAGACAAAACGCTAAGGACAACCAAACACAAACAGCCAAAGTAGGCTTTAAGCTATAGCCTATCAAATAATTTCCTTTCTCTGCATCTGCACCTCCTCTATGTAAGTCTTTCCCCTGGCTCCTGTCCAAGAAGTGTTTCTAACCACTTCTAGTTTGGCACTGCTGGATTCAAATTGATTTTTGTTCAAGTTAACTCAAAATTTTGTATATGCCTCAGTTTATATTTGAACAGTGGTCACTCAAAATTGGTCATTTTTTCTAAACATCTCTTGCTTAGTAGCCTCTAATGATTAAAGGTAAGTCAATGCTAAGACTCACTATCAAAATACGTGGAAAACAAAATTAGCTTCATAATGAATTCAGCCACATGTATAAACACCTACATCAAGGAGGCACAAACCCAGTTATTTAAGCTGAATCAAGTCCACACTTGTCCTTGGGTTTTCCAACCAGGGCCTCATATTAAATGAAGAGGGATTAAGAGATAAACATAGCATTCTAGAGGCAGGATTAGCTGAGTGTCTAGCTGAATCATGAAATAAATGAAATGGCCCCTCCTTTAAGTGGTAGGATAAAGGACTGAAGGAAGGTCTACATATCTGTATTAGTCCAAAGGAATTATGCTGCTGGATGCTCCTAATTTTTCTGCCCCAGAAATGCAAAAGTGGTGATGTTTACACAGTTTCTACCCAACCCACATAGCTTGAAAGCTTCTATTTCATCAATGAAAAATTACATCTAACATCACTTGTATTAGTTAAAAAAACCCTCTCTTGCAGATCCAGATAATTGTCTCTCTCAATGCTAACTTCCCTTAGCCTGTGGATTCCTTATTAGATCATTTCAAGTGTTAACAGATGTAGATTAAAAATAACTTACGTATACATAAATAATACACTTTCTATGCATATGTATTTAAAAGAGTTTAAAAAAAGAGACAAAACCAAAATGGAGTCACTTGTGCTAAGTGTCATGTCACCAAACTGAGACTTAACACCTAACTTAATTAGTCTCAATCTTCCCCATGAATGGACCCTTAAACCAGTCAATCTGGAATTTCCTGGTCAGCACTCATGAGGTAATCTGCTTAACAGATCCCTCCCATCCCCTAATGAAGGTGACCTTGCCCCAATCAGCCCTTTGCTAGTATGACTTTTATGTCACATCTCCTTCTCTATAAGCCTTTCATTGTCTATAGCTCTTCTAAGTTCCTTTCTATTTGCTAGATGGGCTGCTGCTAGATTCATAAATCAAAGAATAAAGCCAAATAATAAAGCTAATAAAATAAAGCCAATAACATCTTTAAAATTTACTCAATTAAATTTTGTTTTTTAACAAAGGAACTTATAGACAGTATAACAAAAATCACCTTTTAGATCTGTTGCACTATTTTACTTCAGGGAAATATATATATATATTTATATATATATATATTATATAATATATATGTAAATTATATAATATATACACACACATACATATATATATATACATATATATATATACACATATATACATATATACACACACACACACACAACCATGAAATCGTGACCTGAGCCAAAATCAGATGCTTAACTACTGAGCCACCCAGGTACCCTGTTATATATTTGTTTAAATACTGGAATATCTGGTAGAAATGTGCCTTTTCTTTAGGAAAAAGCTCAGGAAAGACTGGATTAGCTTCAAGGAACTGAAAATAGCATGCTGGTTTATTTGATTCACACATTAAATAATTCCCAACCTACTTAAACAAATTACTGGATTTTGATGAGAGACCATAAGGCAAACTGAGGGCCAAGCACAAGCTAGCACAACTCCCCTACCCACCCCCCCACCCCTGGCCAGGTGGGATATGTGTGATATTCCTCAGGCACTCCTGGCTGCCCAAGAACAAAGGACAGAAAACAAATGGTTAACTGATAGTCTCCATCAGTTTACAAATACCTTAGTAATATTACAAGAAAAAGGCAATCATCAATAGCCTAATCTCCAGAAACCTATAGACTCAGTTTCCTGGAGCCCCAACATCCCCCTCCCCTCCACAGTGATGTGGGGAACAAAGGCAAGAAGGAAATGGCAGGTAAAATTAAATTTCCTATAACCTGTAGCCCATTGACAAACACTTGAGGCAAATTCAGAGTGTAACATTTCTCCATGAACCCCCTACCATCTTAATGTTAAAGCCTTACTAGAGGAAAACAACCTTAGACAATGGCAAGGCCTCAGGTATCTTAAGAGGCCTCTTTAGCATATCAAAGTCCTTCTGGAAGCCACCCTTTTGCCTTTACCTCCCCCAACTCACTCTACAACCCCAGTGCTGAGTCCTGTCTCCATGCTTAAATAAAATCACCTTACTTGCACCCAAGATGTTTCAAGAATTCTTTCTTGGCCGTCAGCTCCAAACCCCCACGATTCCAAAACCTCATCATTCCCCACAGCTATCCTGTTAAGAAGTGGTAAAGTCAAGGTTCTAACTCAGATATTCTAGTCCCTAACTTGACTCTTAACTACTACCTACTATTTCTATGATTAACAAGCCCTTCAGGCCCATCTCCATGGAAATTCAGATTTAATAGGGCTGGGGCCCCCAAAATCTACTTTAGTAAGGGGTCCTGCCAGATGATTAAGAACAGGCAAGTTTGGAAAATTCCACATTATGCTGAATCTCTGAAATTTCTAACATATATGTAACCAAAACTCTAACATATATGTAACCTAAACTCATATTCTGGCTTAGATTCACTTTTTTTTTTCTCCTATGAGGATAAAAAAAGCAGGTACTCTTTCATCTTATATTCTCCACCTTTTGGAAAACTGTCAGAGAACTCCATACCCTAATAGAAAGAAAATATCCACAGCTTTCTAGAAAATACAGCAAAACATAATATAATGTATTTAAATATACAGCAAAACATTCAGTAAAAATAAATGAATAGGAATAAAATATTTTTCCTCTCATAATTCACTTCAAAAAGATAACTGAAATAATCTCTATTAAATAAACATTGCATATGTTCAGGTAAACAATTGTAGAAACAGTTAATATGTTAAATGTCAGACTACTGTTTTTAAAAAATCAAATTTAAAAAAAGCTAAAAGCTCTAGAAACTCTGTTAAACTGTCTTTGGTAGTATAAGGTAGAAACAATAATTTTCCCTCTACCCCTCTAGGTTCTTGGTTGAGATCCCACTATAATAAAAGAAAAATTAACAGGAGAAAAACAAGTACAAGTTTAGTATCATGTATAATCTCTATTTACTTGGGAGATACACAGGAAAACTGAGTAAATTCCCAAAATGGCCCAAGCCACCACATTAAATACCACCTCCAGCTAAACACAAAAATGTGTTGGACATGGGGGAGCCAGTTATGGTAGGTTATCAGGCAAAATACAGTAAACAAGAATAAGGTTTGTTATGTAGATTTAGGTCAGAGCCTTCTCCTGTGATAAGTTTCTTGAGGTTTAGCAACCTCCTCTTCTCATTACAAAGAGGGAGACAGCCTTACAAATGGAAATTTCCCTTAGAAATGTAAAAGTCCCTTATACAAGAGTAATTTCTACTTGGTTCTCAGAGTTTTTTGTCTGCTGTTCTGTAAAAATGAACCAGGTCAATATAATTCTTATTCCAAAATGGCATATTTTGAGTGGCAAATTCTGTTCCCCTATAGTGGTCAATTTTATTAAACATACTTATGTTATCAAAATATTAGTATACATAGCTGTTGACTAAATAATCCCTTTCTTGTGCTTGGACAAAAATCCAATTTCATCTATAAATTTAAACACACACACACACACACACACACACACACACAGCATTTCTAGTGAGAACAACTTTCATCCACATTGTTTACCAGACTTTTTCACTTTAACCTGAGCATCTGCTATTTTTATACAAAACTATAATCATTCCCCAGTGTAAAGTCACCCCCCCCCCAGGCCATTCAGTGGCTTAATTGGCAACACTGCCTTTTTACTAACAACTGCACAATAAAGGAAATGTTTTTAAACAGTGAATACGTAACAAGGCAACATGTGATTAAAATTCAATATATTATCTCTCTCGAATTTTATTACCGCAGGTGCAGAACACAACTGTTCAGAGGCTTGCTAAGGCCAAGGTTCCTTTTCATTGAAAACAATTCTATTTATACACCTGTGTTTACAAAGATTCTAAGTGAAAAGATCTAGGAACAGAAAATGGAACAAAAAAGTACCACTAAACACTGTCTTCACAGAAGCCTGAATCAGTCCTTCTCGAAGGAAAATGTAAAAGGAGATTTCAAGATGGAACAAGCAAGCCTAGCTAAGAGAGTTTCCTTTTAAAAAAAGGGTTGGGAAGCCATAAAGGAGTAGGAATTTATGCTCGTCCTCATTGAAGGAACTATGAACTTTTTGAACTTGCAAGCCAGCAACAAAGCCCCCAGCCTGGATTTAGCATCTCCCTAACCATGGCAACTGAATCATCTGCATTCTTCACTTCCAAAGGAACCAATTCAGTTAACAAGCTTCAATGCATCATTTGCATATTAACCCAACCAATCCCAACTAACTTAATTTCAAACCCTGTTTTGTAAAGGACCTAAATGAGAGCTGCACTAGCAGAGGTTCACCTGCCCCCTCTCCACCTTCCTCAGAACCCAATTGGCATTTCTACTGAAATCTGTGTCTCCTGAATTGCAATTCTAACTACCCCCCAAAAATGTCTCCTTCCTTAAATTTCAGGGAATCCTTTCTTGACTGATAAAAGGAAAAGGTGAGAATAATCGACTTAGCGAAGCTATCCCCAGAACTACACAAGCTCTCAGAAATTTATATGTACAAATAAATGTGTTAGATTATATGGGGAAAATGTTTTTTTATCATTCCCCCAGGGGAGAAATAGTTACGGGGAGCAAGAGCTAAGAGTTTGCACCATGTCATGTCTTACACAGTTCAGGTATGTAAGAAGTATCTATTACACATTTAACAAATATTTGTTCAGTGCCTAGTAGATGTGCTGAGTATACAAGATGAAAACGATGTGAGAAATTATGGGTGTGGCTGTGCAAGAGATATAAATAAATAAATAAATAAATAAATAAATAAATGATAGGAATACTAAGTAGAGCTTACAATCCAAATACTATTAGAAATCATACTGTACTTTGACTGTCTAGAGTAACAAAAAGTGCTATAAGAATTCAAAGATGAGGAGAGGTACGCTGTGATGCGGTGAAGACTTTTAGAGTGTCTTCCCTATTCCTGACCTCAATTCACTTGCTTAAATCTTTTTTTTTTAACTTAGAAATTTAAACATGTAAGGAGAGTAGTGTATTAAGTCCCCAAGCACCCTTCACTTAGCTTCCACCATTATCAATGCTTTTTGTCAATCGTTTTATCTACCATCTCCCATTCTTGCCCACCCCTCCACTATTTTATTTTTTAACACGGTTTTTAATTTTATTTATCTATTTTGCAACAGAGGGTGAAGAGAGAGAGAGAGAGAGAGCGAGGCAAGCAAGCAGGGGAGGGGCACAGAGAGAGGGAGAAAGAGAATCTCATGCAGGCCCCACGTTGTCAGCACAGCACCAGACACAGGGCTTGACTGCACGAACCTCAAGATCGTGACCTGAGCAGAAACCAAGAGTCGGACACTCAGCTGACCGAGACACCCAGGCACCCCTCCCCACTCCTCAAGTATTTTAAAGGGAATCCCACACATCTTATGATTTCATACTTATCTGAAACAGACACAGACATAGAACACATGTGGATCCATACACATATAATACTATTATCACCCATAACAATTTATTACAAAACTGAAATTCTTAAATTTAAAATAAAATTCCTTTGAACCATATAATCCAATCTTCCTGTAAATGATTTTTAGCTACTTAGTTTAATGCCATCTTCCATATGGACTTTGTTACAGAATTTAGTTTACTTTTCAGTTTCTCAAAAATCGTTTCAATCTTTATGCGACCGTGAGTGTTGACACAAGGGTGTCCCAGATCTGGCAGAGAGATTTCCAAGTGGTTTAATTTTGTTTAGTTCTCCACAGAAGAGGGGGCATTCTTCCCCGTACCTCCACCACCTTTTTAGGTGTCCATGTCCATACGCAGTGTCTTGGGTAGCTTACAAGTCCTCAGACCATTAAGAGAGGTCCTGTCCCTCACCAGGAGATGGGTATTGAACAATCTCAAGGAACAGATGGCACCATTCCTTTCTGGACAATCCCTGGACAAAGTGCTCGTTCTGACTGGGCTGCCCCTAGAGTATACAACACCCCTGTCATGTAAACTATCTGATTATATAATGTATTAAAAAATGCATGAGGCTGTATGATGTTTAGTGATTGATGACAATTTAGTATAATGGGTAGAGAAGAGGTGCTTTAAGTTTTTTCGTTGTTTTTTTTTAATTGGCCAATTAGTGCAGTGACAATTCTCTTAAGTCTAGGTATCATGTCTTCCTGAACAGATCCAGCAACTGTCTTTTCATCTTCTTTGTTATTAAGTACGCTATTCTTCGTTCATTTCCTTTTACCATTCCCTTCAGCAAGGGAAAGGTGGGAATTATTACTTCCAATGCCATGGCTCTTTGAAAGTTGTTTGCATTGGGACGCTATAGATCTTCTTGTCTCTGCATTAACCATAATTTAACATAGTACCAGGCCTTTCATGCTGATTACTGCATTTCCTAAGAAGCTGCCTCATCCCTGGTGCTAACCATGAATGCTGCCAATCACTGACCCTCAAGAGATAACACTGTGCTTTACTGCTGATAACCACAAAAACAAGTCTTACCCAGAGCATGCAGAGAAGTGTGAATAATAATGCCTTTTCTGGTCATGCCAAATTTACCTTTGGAATTTTATAACACAGAACAAACATCTAATAGTGCCTCTTTATGAACTCTTTAAGCTATAATCACTGCATTGCTAGCATGAGATCACAGAGGTTAGGAGAAGAGCCATAGGCAGAGGGAGAAGAATCCCACTGGAGCAAGGAATGTCCCTCTCTCTTCCGACCTGCCACAAAACGAATTAGGAGAACATGTGCCCACATAGAGGGTATCATTGGGAAAAGCCAGTGGTGTCCAAAATAGTTTCAAAAGTCCACAGAAGGCATGGGCATGGCCACTCAGAAGACTGCCTGTAGAGGGGTGGGTGGACACCCTAGATGTCAGCAGTTGCGGGGGACGGTTATCTGACATTAGGGTGCAGTAGCCTGGAGGCAGCACCACAGTTGCAACACGCTAACAAGTAACCTGCACAATCAGTTCCAACCCACAGCTCAGTCTCCCATAGCCCTAAATTCATAGGGCCAACTGTCGTTAACTATAGTCACCACACAGCACATTACATCCCCAGTACTTATTTATCTTAGAACTGTAAGTTTCTATCGTTTGACCAACTTTCTCCGATCATTCCTCCCTTAACCCCTGCCTCAGGTAACCACAAATCTGATCTCTTTTTCAATTGGTTTCGTTTTTTAAATTTCTTTCCTTTTCTTTAGATTCCACATATAAGTGAGATCATGCAGCATTTGTGTTTCCCTTTCTGACTTATTTCACCTAGCTAAATTCCCTTGAGATCCATCCATATTCTTGTAAGAGGCAAGATTTTCTTTTTTATGGCTGATTATTATTCCGTCGTGTGTGTGCGCACGCACGTGTGTGTAGATGTGCGTGCATGTGTGCGTGAGCACATATACACATATATATGTAGTGTATATATACCACTTTTCTTTATCCACTTATCTGTTGATGGACACTTAGGTTGTTTCCATGTCTTGTCTACTGTAAATAACGCTGCTATAAACATGGAAGTACTATTCTTTCTTCAACACAGTGTTTTCATTTTCTTTGGATATATTCTTAGAAATAGAATTATTGGATCATACGGTGGTTCTTTTTTTTCCTACTTTTTTGAGGAACTTCCATATTGTTGTTCATAGGGGCTATACCAATTTACATTCCCACTAACAATGCATAAGAGTTGCCTTTTCTCCACATCCTCATCAACATTTGTTATCTCTTGTCATTTTGATGATAGGCATTCTAACAGGTATGAGGTGATATCACATTGTGGTTTTGATTTGCATTTCCCTGATGATTTGTGAGGTTGAGTAACTTTTCATGTACCTGTTGGCCATTTGAATATCTTCTCTGGAAAAATGCCTATTCAGGTACTTTACCCATTTTTTTTAAAGTAAGCTCTATGTCCAGGGTGCCTGGGTGGCTCAGTCAGTTAAACACCTGACTTTGGCTCCAGTCATGATCTCACAGTTCATGAGTTCAAGCCCCCAGTCAGGCTCTATGCTGACAGCTCAGAGCCTGGAGCCTGCTTCAGATTCTGTGTCTCACTCTCTCTGCCCCTTCCCTGTGCTCGCGCGCTCTCTCTCTCTCTCCCTCTAAGATAAATAAACATTAAAAAAAAAATTTTTTTAAGTAAGCCCTAGGCTCAACAAGGGGCTTGTACTCACAACCCCAAGATCAAGAGTCACATGCTCTACCAATTGACCCATCCAGACACCCCTTCTTTGCCTGTTTTTAACTGGATTATTTGTGGGGGTTCTTTTTGCAACTGAGTTGTATAAGTTTCTTATACTTTATGGATATCAATCCTTTGTCAGATATATGATCTGCAAATATTTTTTCCCATTCTGTAGGCTGTCTTTCCATTTTGTTGATCATTTCCATGTCTGTGAAGAAGCTTTTTAGCTTAATGTATCCCCACTTGTTTTTATTTTGTCGCTTGTGCTTTATGTGCCTTATCATTGCCAACACCCATGTCAAGAAGCTTTTTTCTTATATTTTCTTCCAGGAATTTTATGGTTTCTGGTCTTACATTTAAGTCTTTAATCGATTTCAAGTTCATTTTTGTGAGCAGTGTAAGATAGAGTCCAGTTTCATGCTTTTACATGTGAATATCCAATTTTCCCAGCACCATTTATTTTTTAAATATTTTTTAGAGTTTATTTACTTGTTTTAAGAGAGAGAGGGCATGCGCAAGAGAGAGAGATCATGGGGGAGGGGCAGAGAGAGAGGGATAGAGTCCCAAGCAGGCTCTCTGCTATTAGCAGGAAGCCCAATACAGGGGCTCAGTCTCACCAACCACAAGATGATAACCTGAGCCCAAACCAAGAGTCAGACACTTAACCAACTGAGCCACCCAGGTGCCCCCAGCACCATTTACTAAAGCGACTATCTTTTCTCCACTGAGTATTCTTGGCTTCCCGGTCAAGTATTAGTTGACTGTATAGAATACTTCCTAAAATCATGTTTTCAAGAAGTGCACACAGGTAAGAATGTTTTCCAAACTTTGGCACATGTGCATACTTACACTGGTCTTCACATACAGATGACAGTATGGGTTTCACAGAAATGACTATGAGGCCTATCTTATATCCACTCTTAATGGAAAACCTATCTTTCCTGCCTGGATACTTGTACTGTACATGCATGCCAGACAAACATATTGATCACCTACTAATATTTTATTCTACTTAATTATTTACATGGCCACCGCAGGGTATTGGCTGCCTGAAGGCTATGTCTTCCTCATTATTGAATCCACAGTGCTCAGTCCTGGCACAGGATACTTACTCAATAAAAAGTGGTCAAATAAATAATTGAGTTCGTGAATTCCACTTAAAGACAAAAAAATAACACAATGGAGAAAAGCAGACAGTTGAAAAAGTGCAAGACCCTGGAAGTAATCTCGTCTGTAAGGAACTTAAGGATCTCTATATGACTGTGCTGGGAGATGCACTTAGAGATGCAACTCACTACCATGGTGTGGGGAGTTAAGTTGACGATTTTTTTTCTTTTAATTTGGGTAGCACTGGAAAAAGCAATGTTTTTAGATTAGTAAAGGAAAAAATTATTTATTTCTTAAACTAAAGAGGCCTATTTCCCACCAGGTATGTTATACCAACAACTTTACAGGACACTGAATCAGCTCAGGTCACAAGTATAGATTCAGGGAAATGAGTATCATTCCAGAGTCACTGCATTCTCTGGTTCCTCAAGCCTTGGACAGGTGTAAGGAAGGCAGCATTTTTTTCCCCACTCTCTTAGTATTTAGGGAACAAATCATATGCTCTTCCATAATTGCACACCAGCCCTTGGGACCACTGCCTTCACATTTTTGTATTTTATCTAAAATGGGGGGGGGGGATCTTTGACATTCATTTCTCTGAGTTCGACTAATGAATGGTCTCTTAACAGACTATTCTAAATGATTCTTTCTATGGCATGGAGCTTTGCTGAAAATCATAACCTTTAAAACTAATTTATATATAGAATTAATACCCTTCCATATATAGTGACATTCTTTCAAATGCCAGGATAAAGTAGAAAGATGAGAAGAGTGGATATGTTTTTTGTTTTGTGTTGTTTCTGTGTAAGAGATGCCCTCAAGAACTGGATACAAACTACCGACTCACCCACCACAAGATCTGCATATGATAGCAAGGACTTCCCAGACCCTGGAATGTCAATTCACAGAGTCGCCTCTCCAAGGAGTATAGGGAATCCAGGCACAAAACTTGATTTGGTCTATATTAAATTATTTCCTATTTTTTTTCCTCCTACTTATCTTTCTTTTCTGAACACCTTAAATATGGGGAAATTAAGACGGAAATAAAAATTCCAGGGGCTATAAGTAATCAATAAGTGCTAATTTAGAATAGTTATTTATTCCACAAATGTTTATGACAATCTACAAAGTATCATGCTAGGGATTAGTGGGAAAGCAGAAGAACTAAAATAGAGTCTAGGTCCTCAAGGACACCATAATCTAATAAAAGCTCCAAAAGCCTGACATAAGTAATGATAATCAAAACTGAATGTGACTTATCATGTGAAAAATACAGATAATACATTGTCATGAGATCCCAGAAGAAAAAGTAAATAGGGCTATCTTGGGATATCAAGAAAGACTTCATAAAGGGCACCTGGGTGGCTCAGTTTCAACTCTTGATTTCAGCTCAGGTCACAATCTCACAATTTGTGAGATCAAGCCCCATGTGGGGCACGGTGGGGGAGGGATTGATTCTCTCTCTCTCTCTCTCTCTCTCTCTCTCTCTCTCTCTCTCTGTCTCTCTGTCTTCCTCCCTCCCTCCCTCCCTCCCTCCCTCTGTCCCTCCCTCCACTGCTTGCTCACACTCTCTCTCTCCAAATAAATACACTTGGGAAAAAAAAAAAAAAGACTTCATGAAGTATTTTAACTGGGCCTTTAATGATGGATAGGATTATATACGAGGAGATTAAGAAAATGGCCATCTTAATGAGTGGAACAAGAGTGCCTAGCACAGAGAAGGCCCCAACACAGAGGTATTCAGCAAATGAACAAATAAAGGAATAAGCAAAGGCAAAAATAACACAGGGAAGTCCAAGGCCTGGTGGGGCACAAGGAGTAGTTTATTTTGGTGAAAATAAATATGAAGGGGTGTTGGGGTGGAATTAGATAGAAAAATGGGCTGCAGCAGTGAGTGAGAGGAAGCTATTAAAGGGTCTTGAGCTAGAGAGAAACAAAAGTAGAGCTGCATTTGGGGACAACAAGGACATAAAATCTAAGGGCACGGCCATGGAATTGTGGGGCGCATCATAACCACTCTGACAAAACTTCCCTCCATCACAACATATTACCGAATCTTGAGTACAAAACACTGGAAACACTCTCAATGTAATGGAACATGAAATATGATTGGATTTCAAATTGCCAGCAATTATGAATCTAATCCTTCTGTAATAGTAAAAATGACTTATTGTTGTCAAAATATAATCAGAATATGCTGAGTACCTCCCCCCAGGAAAGAGCTACCACTATAATATCAGAGCATTTATCTCCTTAAACTCACATCCCAGAAAGGGGCTAGTTTACTGTTGGTGAGCTATTGTGATAGAACTTTTGCCCCAGTGCCTTCTTTTCCTGAATATTAATGTTATGGGCCTTTACCAAATCTCCAGGCTTCAACATCTAGACACAGGAGATCAATACAAGTTAATTTTTAAGTCAGTAATTATAAAACAATGATGCAATTTATAAAATATCTTTACATACTATATGGTTTGCTCATTATAATAATATCACCTAAGTTACTAGTGGCAGAATGAAATTTATGGAAACATCTTGAAATGTTATAAAGAAACCTGCTATATTTCTTTTATTTCTGAAGGGCAGATATATGTATGTAGATTTACAATTCCAGACAAATAAGTAGCCCTGTGGTTTACACATATGGTGAGATTTCTGTGTTATCTCTGTCTGCTTTTAACACATTTTCAGCCAAATGTCCTAAATTATAAACTTTCAAGAAAAGAACAGTAGGCCCTTTGTCAAAACAAAACCTAACAAAAATAAAATAATGTGAAAAAAAAATTAATAAAATATGTATGAGGTAAATTACAATCAGAACACAGAGTCTTAACAAATCTGTGATGTAACAAAACCACAATTTTAAATGGCTAAGTCAAACAGACCATTATAAAGACATTCCATAATTAAGATTCTTCTAATAGAACTTTTTAATAACCCCGGGGTGCTAGGGCTCCTAAACCATGGGTATCAACTGGTTTTCTAACATTTATACTAATGACAATTTATACTTGCTTTCAGCAACTTTTTGAGAAAGGAATGTTTTTCTTTCTTTCTTTTTTTTTTTTTTTTAACGTTTTTATTTATTTTTGAGACAGACAGAGACAGAGCATGAGCGGGGGAGGGTCAGAGAGAGAGGGAGACACAGAATCAGAAGCAGGCTCCAGGCTCTGAGCTGTCAGCACAGAGCCTGACACGGGGCTCGAATTCACGGACCACAAGATCGTGACCTGAGCTGAAGTCGGACGCTTAACCGACTGAGCCACCCACGCGCCCCAAGAAAGGAATGTTTTTCGAAAAGCCAATGGAGAATGAGAGGCAGGACACAGACTAGGAGAAAATATTTGCAAAAGACACATTTGATAAAGGACTGTTTTCCAAAACGTATACAGTAAAACCTTGGATTGTGAGTAACTTGTTCTGCAAGTATACTGCAAGATGAGCAAACATTTCTAATAAATTTTAATTTGATAAAGGAATGATGTCTTACAAGTAGTACATGACGCTGAATGTCACATGATCACAACTAAGTCAATGGTTCTCCTCCCTCCCTCCCTCTCAGTGCAGGATTGGGGGTGATCATCTCCCATGCTCAGCTGCTCCATCTCAGGCCACAGTGTTTGGCAGAAATCAGTGATTTTTCAGAACTTTGGAAGGTGCCCATAACTGGCACTAGTGTATTTTTTGTGATTTCAAAGCACCTATGGACAGTCCTTTGCTTTTCCATATAAGAGTGAGCTTAGGAATGCTTTGCTTCATTCTAGATTAGGCTGCCTGCAGATACAGACCCTTTCCTCTGCTACCTTATTGCCAGTTACATTAAATACAGTACATAAGAGTTTCTTAATACCATACTGTAGTTAACATCCATGCGAGCATATACAATGGCCCCTATGCAGAAAAGTATTCCATTGAGCAAAGAGATAGCAGTGATTCTGTTAGTGATAGTGAAAGTCATCCTACACAATAACCCACCTCTCTCTTATCTCTCTCCCACCAGTCAGGAAGGTTTTCAAAGGTAAGTGCAAGTTAACTTGCTTATTTTTCTTTATATTTTGTATTTTCTTTGTAATTTTATATTATATTACAGTATTGTAATCATTTTTATATGAATATTTTTGGGCTGTGGAATAAATCATCTAAGTTTCCATTATTTCATGCTTTTTTTGTAAAGTTTTTTAAATGTTTTTATTTTTTTTTTTTTTTTTTTTTTTGAGAGATAGGGAGACAGAGCACGAGCTGGGGAGGGACAGAGAGACAGGGAGACACAGAATCTGACACAGGCCCCAGGGTCTGAGCTGTCAGCACAGAGCCCACTGTGGGGCTTGAACTTGTGAATCACGACATCATGACCTGGGCCAAAGTAGGACGCTCAACCGAATGAGCCACCCAGGCGCTCCATGAGTTTCCATTATTTCTTATGGGGAAATTCACTTGGATATACAAGCGCTTTGGATTACAAGCATGTTTCTGGAACAAATTATGCTCACAAACCAAGGTTTTACTGTACACAGCTCTTATAACTAAACTCAAGAAAACAAATGGCCTGATTTATAAAATAAGCCACAGACCTTAACAGATGTCTCATTAAAAAAGACATAGAGATGGAAAATAAACATATGAAAAGATGTTCCACATCATGTCATCAGGGAAATCCACATTAAAATAATGAGATACCACTCTACACTTACTAAATAGCCAAAACCCAAAACACTGACAACACTAAATGCTGAAGAGGATGTGGAGCAAAAGGAACTCTCATTCATTGCTAGTAAGAATGCAAAATGGCACAGCTACTTTGAAAGAGTTTGGCAGTTTTTTTACAAAACTTAACATATCCTTACCCTGTGACCCATCAGTTGCACTCCTTGTTATTTACACAAAGGAGCTGAAAAGTTGAGTCCACCCAAAAACATGCACGTAGATATTTATAAATGCTTTATTCGCAACTGTCAAAACTTGGAAATAACTAAGATGTCATTTAGTAGATGACTGGATCAACAAACAAGCTGGTACATCTAGAAAATGGAATGAAAATACACAGCGGAAATGCATATTACTAGGTGAAAGAAGCCAATCTGAAAAGGCTACATACTGCATGATTATAATAATGTGATGTTTTGTAAATGGTAAAACTATAGAGACAGTAAAAAGATCAGTGGTGGCCAGGACCTTAGGGGAGAAGAATGAATAGGCAGAACACAAAGGTTTTTAGGTAAGTGAAAATATTCTATAAGATACTATAATAATGGATACATGGCATTATATTTTTGTCCAAACCCAAAGGATGTATGACATCAAAAGCGAACCATAATGTAAACTATGAGTTTAGGGTGATTATGATGTTGTCAGTATAGGTTCACCAATTGTCCATTTCTTCTAGGATGTCCAACTCATAATATCCTCTTACAATCCTTTGTATTTGTATTTTTGTGGTATCAGCTGGTACTTCTACTCCTTTATATCTGATTTTATTTATTGAGTCCTCTCTTTTTGTCTGGATGAGTCTGACTAAAGGTTTATTAATTTTATCTTTTCAAAGAACAGCCCCTGATTTCATTGATTTGTTCTATGGTTTGGGGGGCTTTTTTTAGTCTCTATTTATTTCTGCTCCAATCTTTATTATTTCCTTTCTTCTACTGGCTTTGGGATATGTTTGTTCTTCTTTTTCTAGCTCCTTTAGGTGTAAAGTTAAATTGTTTGAGATTTTTTTTTTTTTTGATGTAGGTCTCTATTACTATAATTTTCCTTCTTGGAACAGCTTTTGCTACATTCAGATTTTGGACTGCTGTGTTTTCATTTGTCTTCATGTATTTTTGTTTTGTTTTCCTGCATGATTTCTCAGTTGACCCATTCATTGTTTAGTAACATGTTATTTAGCCTCCATATATTTTATTCTTTCCAGACTTTTTCTTGCGATTGATTTCTACTTTCATATTGTTGTAGTCAAAAAAAAATTGTGTGGTATAATTTCAATCTTTTTGAATCTGTTGAGACTTGTTTTGTGGCCTAATGTGATCTACTCTGGGAATATTCTGTGTACACTTGAAAAACATGTGCTGTTTGGAGATGGAATGTTCTGAATATATCTGTTAGGTCCATCTGGTTCAGTGTATCATTCAAAGCCACTGTCTCCTTAATAGTTTTGTCTTATGATCCATCCATTGATATAAGCAGGGTGTTAAAGTTCTCTACTATTAGTATTACTGTCAATTTCTTTCTTTATGTCTATTAATAGTTGCTTTATGTATTTTAAGAGCTCCCATGTTGGATGCATAAATATCTACAATTGCTATATCCTTCTGTTGGATTACTCCCCTTATCATTATGTAGTATCCCTCTTAGTCTCTTGTTAGCCTTTGTTTTAAGGTCTATTTGGTCTGGTATAAGTATCACTATCCCAGCTTTCTTTTTACTTCCATTTGCTTGGCGAATGTTTTTCCATCCCTTCATTTTTAATCTGCATGTGTCATTGGGTCTGAAGTGAGTCTCTTGTAGGTAGCATATAGATGGGCCTTACATTTTTTATCCAGTCACCCTATCTCTTTCGGTTGGAGCATTTATTCCATTTGCATTTAAAGTAATTTTTGATAGGTATGTACCATTTGCCATTCTGTTACTTGTTTAGGGTTATTTTTGTAGTTCTCTGTTCCCTTCTTCTCTTACTCTCTTCCCTTGTAGTTTGATAGCTTTCTTTAGTGTTATGCCTGCATTCCTTTCTCTTTATTTTCTGTGTATCTATTATAGATTTTTAATTTGTGGTTATGATTAGGTTCACAAATATCTTATGTGCGTAACAGTCTATATAGAGTTGATGGTTGCTTAAGTTTGAATCCATTCAGAAAGCACTAAATTTTTACATCCACCCATGTTATGTATATCATACTTTACATCCTTTTGTGTCCCTTGACTGATTTTTATAGGTATAACTGATTATACTGCTTTTGTGCTTTAACCTCCACATTGGTTTATAAATGACTAATCTACTATTTCTATTATATATTGGCATTTACTAGTGAAATTTTTTCTTTTCCTAATTTTCTTACTCCTGATTAGGGCCTTTTCTTTCCACTCAAAGAATTCCCTTTAATGTTCCTTTTTTTTAATGTTTATTTATTTTGAGAGAGACCATGTATGCATGGGGAAAGGCAGCAAGAGAGGGAGAGAGAGAATCCCAAGCCGGTTGTGTGCTGTCAGCACAGAGCCTGATGCCAAGCTTGATCTCACAGACTATGAGATCATGACCTGAGCTGAAATCAAGAGCTAGACACTTAACCATGGGAAATTTCAATATCTCCCTCTCAATTTAGCTATGAACCTAAAACTTTTCTAAAAAATAGTCTTTCTGTGTGTGTGTGTGTGTGTAAAAACCAAATTCAAGAATTTATTGCACTTTTACTCAGCCATAAAAAAAAAATTTGAAATCTTGCCATTTGCAACGACATGGATGGAGCTAGATAGTATTATGCTGAGCAAAATAAGTCAGAGAAAGACAAACACCATATGATTTCACTCATATGTGAAATTTAAGAAATCAAACCGTCAAAGGGGCAAAAATGAGAGAGAGAGAAGAGACAAACCAAGAAACAGATTGTTAACTATAGAGAACAAACTGATGGTTACCAGAGGGGAGGTGGGTGGGTAGGTGGATGAATAGGTGATGAGGATTAAGGAGTGCACTTGTTGTGATGAGCACCAGATGTTGTATGCAAGTGTTGAATCCCTATGTTGTATGCCTGAAACTAATATTACAGTGCATGTTAACTAACTGGAATTTGAATAAAAACTAAAAAAAAAAAAAAAAAAGAATTTATTGCACTCTACTTCAATGAGTTGAGATAGGATTATACACAAATTAATAATCTACTACACAATTGGCAGTAGTTTTATGCAAGTGGTAAATGTTTACAAGAGAATTTCTTTATCTCATTTGCAGTATAGATTTGTTTGGGGGGAAATTGAGAAACAGACAAATAGTAGCAACTTCTATGTCTCTTTAAGTCATGTTTTAAACCTGAATTTCACATTAGCTAATCCAGGAAAACTGCAAAATTTTCATTAGGTGTTGTCATAGCCACAACTGTAATATTAGTGACAGAGGTTATATTTTCATTTTTAAGTTGACTTAAGTCATCAAATACTTATTGCACAACCACTAGACTTTTGTTAGGGGAGTTTTTTTGTCTGTTTGAGGAGTGCAATTTTATTTTAGTTTTTTTATATTAATTCCAGTGAGGTTAACATATAAGTTTCAGGTGGACAATATAGTGATTCAACAGTTCCATTTATTACTCAGTCCTCATCAAAATAAATGTATTCTTAATCCCCTTCGCTTATTTCACCCATCCCCCGACCCACCTCCACTCCTGTAACATCTGTTTGTTCTCTGCAGTTAAGAGTCTGTTTTTTGGTTTGTCTTTTTTTCCCCTTTGTTCGTTTGTTTTGTTTCTTAAATTCTACATATGACTGAACTCATCTGGTATTTGTCTTTCTCTGACTTGCTTATTTCACCTAGCATTATAGACTCTAGGTCCATCCACATTGTTGCAAATGACAAGATCTCATTCTTTTTATGGCTGAGTAATATTCCATTATATATATGTATACACCACACCTTCTTTATCTTTTCACCTATCGATGGAACTTGGTCTGCTTCCACAGTTGGCTATTGTAAATAATGCTGCAATAAACATAGGAATGTCTATGTTTCTTCGATTTAAGTGTTTTTGCATTCTTTGGGTAAATACCCAGTAGTGCTATTACTGGATTGTAGTTCTATTTTTGATGTTTTGAGGAACCTCCATACTGTTTTCCAAAGTGGCTGTACCAATTTGCATCCCCACCAACAGTACTCAAAGGTTCCTTTTTCTCCAACACTTGCTGTTTCTTTGGTTTTTGATTTTAGTCACTTTGACAGGTGAGAGGTGATATCTCATTATAGTTTTGATTTGCATTTCCCTGATGATGAGTGAGGTTGGCCATCTTTTCGTGTGTCTGTTTGCTACCTGTATGTCTTCTTTGGAGATATGTCTTTTCATGTCTTTTGCCCGCTTTTAATTGGGTTACTTTTAGGGGGTGTTGAGTTGTATAACTTCTTTATATTTTTTGGATATGAACCCTTTATCAGATATGCCATTTGGAAATACTTTCTCCCGTTCAGTAGGTTGTCTTTTAGTTTTGTTGGTTGTTTCCTTTGTTGTGCAGAAGCTTTTTATTTTGATGTAGTCCCAATAGTTTATTTTTGCTTTTGTTTCCCTTGCCTCAGGAGACCTATCTAGAAAGATGTTGCTACAACCAATGTCAAAGAAATTAACTGCCCGTGTTCTTTCTAGGATTTTTATGGTTTCAGGTGTCACATTTACATACTTACCCCACGTTGAGTTTATTTTTGTGTATGGTTTAAGAAAGTGGTCCGGTTTCATTCTTTTGCATGTTGCTGTCCAGTTTTCCTATACCATTTGTTGAAGAGACTGTCTTTTTCCCATTGTATATTCTTGCCTCCTATGTTGAAGATTAATTAACCAAAAAAGTATGGGTTTATTTCTGGATTTTCTATCCTGCTCCATTTTTCTATGTGTCAGGTTTTGTGCCAGTACCATACAGTTTTGATTACTACAGCTCTGTAATATAACTTGAAATCTGGACTTATGATACCTCCAGTTTTGTTTTTCTTTGTCAAAGTTGTTTTGGCTATTCAGGATCTTCTGTGATCACAAAGTTTTGGAATGTTTATTCTAGTTCTGTGAAAAATGCCGTTGGTATTTTGACAGGGATTACATTAAGTCTGTAGACTGGGTAGTATAGATATTGAAACAATATTTGTTCTTCCAATCCATGAGCATAATATGTCTTTCCATTCCTGTTAGGTGAGTTTTGTAAAAGTTTGACATGGCCCCTGTCTTTATAAGTTTACTGATGTATTCAGATTCATTTAATACAACTATTACTGCAGCGAATCTGTGTTCCAGCCAACAGTCTGGGTTGGAAGGGTCATATGGCGAACCCAACAGACCAAGATTCACCCTTCATAGTCCTTAACCCAAACATACATGAAACTATTCACATGAGGGGCGCCTGGGTGGCGCAGTCGGTTAAGCGTCCGACTTCAGCCAGGTCACGATCTCGCGGTCCCTGAGTTCGAGCCCCGCGTCAGGCTCTGGGCTGATGGCTCGGAGCCTGGAGCCTGTTTCCGATTCTGTGTCTCCCTCTCTCTCTGCCCCTCCCCCGTTCATGCTCTGTCTCTCTCTGTCCCAAAAATAGATTAAAAATGTTGAAAAAAAAATTAAAAAAAAAAAAAAGAAACTATTCACATGAAATATATATGCCAAAATGAAGAGAATTAATTAAAATAAATATGTTGAGAAAATGAAACTCCTGTAAGGCACCCCATGAAGAATTTCATGTGGATATTGGGGGTGAAGAGAAGACTAGAAATAGAAGTGGAAGATGCAACTTTTTAGGATATCATAAATATCCTTCAGAGGATGGGTTAAGAAGGGTTCCATGACACAGCATTCCATGTATATCTGTTTTATCTTGTGGAGTTACACATAAGATTTCATTTGCAAAAAAGATTCTGCCGAAGGAAAAAAAAAAACTTTGAAAATCATTGACCTAATTACTGTGCTTCATTTTATTCCTTACACTTGAAAAACTACTTTAGAACTACATAAAAATCCTTTGGTATTGTGGGAGAAGTATTAAACCGGTTTCTATTCAAAAATTAAATTTGTAATAATATTCTTCTCTAGTTGCATTTTCCAGACCCATCCCACGACACTAGAAATGCCCAATCTTTTCTTTCATTCTCTTCACGCCCCACGCCGAGAAGCCCACTGGGTCTGCCTGCCCGAGAAGATACTCATGCCCATTAAGAAGACAGTGGACCAAAGACTACTTCCTTAGCTGGAAGTGACTGGATCTGGGTCAATCACATTCCACTACCACCACCACCACCCTGGAAATTTGCAATTGCATTCACTCACACCTTTTATCCATTTCTGGTTGCTCGAACAGAAAAACATATAAGGCTGCAACAGTCATTTTATGGCATCGACACAGAGTAACAGAGAAGCAGGTTTGTAGTTAAAGACAGAAAAGAATAGCACAGACATGTATACAAAAGCAGAAATCAGTGACTGTGAGACTCTGGAGAAAAAAAGGAAGGGAAAGTAAACTTCATTTCTGACTTCCGAGTTCCTGGGTTCTGGTGCCTCATGTGACCTAACTCTAAAACGGGCTTCTGTTCCTTTTATCCAGAATTTCTAAGGCATCCACTCTCTGGAGTTCTCCAGTATCTTAGTCCCCCAGATTTTCCTCCCTCTTGTTTCACTCCTGTAGAGTGAGTTTCAGCCTCAGGAGTCTGTGAGTACAAACAGGGCTTTACTCAATTAGTAATAGGCTACATTTGCAGGTATTATCCCATGTCTGTATAACTACAAATATCTCTAGTTCCTGAATCCCACCCTGGGAGGTGTCACAGGTAAGCTCACACACAGTCTTTTTTATTTTTTAATTTGAATTTCATATTTTTACTGAAAAATGTAATAACACAATAGTAGATTTAAAATGCATGCCTGAAACAACAAAGAGCAAATCTGTTAGAAGAAAATGACATTAGTGTTGTGGAGGAACTTAAAGAAATCTTCCAGCATTTTTTAAAAATGTTTCAAGTTTTTGTTTAAATTCTAGATAGATAATATATAGTATAGTATTCATTCCAGGAATAGAATTTAGTGATTCATCACTTTCATATTAACACCCAGTGCTCATCACAAATGCCCTCCTTAATACCCATCACCCATCTAGCCCATCCCCCAACCACTTCCTTCCATGAAACCTTAGTTTGCTCTCTATAGTTAAGAGTCTCTTATGGTTTGCCTCCCTCTCTGTTTTTTTCTTTCCCCTATGCTCATCTGTTTTGTTTCTTAAATTCCACCTATGAAAGAAATCATATGGTATTTGTCTTTCTCTAACTTATTTCGCTTAGCATAATATTCTCTAGCTCTATCCATGTCATTGCAAATGGCAAGATTTCATTCTTTTTGAAGACTGGATAATATTCCACTGCATGTATATGCTACATCTTCTTTACCCATTCATCAGTCAATGGACATTCGGGTTCTTTCCACAGTTTGACTATTGTTGATAATACTGCTATAAACATCAGGTGCATGTGCCCCTTTGAATCATTATTTTTTATCCTGTGGGTAAATACCTAGTAGCACAATTGCTGGGTCACTATTTTTAACTTTTGGAGGAACCTCCATACTATTCTCCAGAGTGGCTGCAACAGTGTGCATTCCCACCAACAGTGTAAGAAGGTTCCCCTTTCTCCACATCCTCGCCAATCATAAGAGTCTTTTTATCTTCCCCCATTCTGGTCCCTCTTGAGAATGCCTACTGCTTGCATAATAATCTAAGGGTAAGACTTTAGAGTCTGGCCAGTAGCATAGTCAATACCCAAGTAATGACACTAATGTCTGGATCTGTACTTGGGTCTGTGCTTGCTGCCCAATTCTGCTCTTCCCATTCTCTCTTCAACCCATTCCAATTAGACTTTTAGCCATATTACTGATGTCAGTGTATACAAGGCTTTGGGATGAAACAAGATTATTCAAATTCAAACTACCTTCTTCTCTAGCCTTCTAAAATCTGCTGATAAATCTTAGTTATAAGCCTAGAAATGTTTAAGGGTCTATTCATCAGTCTTAAACATACTAAAATGCACTCATCAGTTCAATATACTTGATTTCCTGTTTAAATACGTCAATTGTTTTATTGGGTAAAAAACTTTCCCAAGTATGTAAATAATTTTTATATAGTTAGTATGTTAAACATATAGAGGTCAATATTAACTCCTCTTAAGTGTTCCAATACAGTAGATAAATTTAGAAACATAAATAAAAATCACAAATTGAAACCCATTTCTTGATTATGCACTTTAATTTGAAGTTACTAGGCTATCATTCCAAAAGGATAAAATTTGCTCATTTTAAGCAAATACAATACTAAATATGAGAAGATTCTTCCCTAACACACAAATATTAATGCTGTAATTTTGAGTCTTAAACACTTTCACACTCTATTTTAAATATTCTTGAGGTTGACAAATGCATACCTATTAAAGAAGACAATGACAATAAATTAACTGAGATTAGGCAGAGGTTTGATAAGGGTGAATAGACAGATGAGTGGATATGTGTGTGTGAAGGTGCCATTTCCCAGTGTTCACAATCCAGCAAATAATTAAGATATACATCTACACATTTCTGCATTCCCCAGAATTCTCAGTAGTCAAAAGCAGCTGAAAAGAATGCCCCTATTTCCTATGCTGCACGTTGTGTCCACATGTCTCACAGGCATTCTGTTTAATACAAATCTTTTAGGTCTCTTTCCTAAAGCAAGGTCCACGGCATCAAACTTGCCAAATGAGAATGAATCTCTCTCTCCTCTGTGCTTCTGGAATATGTTGTTTATACTTCTGTACCAGTTAGCACCTTCTGTTTCAAGCAACATATTTTATAGTTCAATTTATGTATTGCTCTCCTCTCTGAACTGCAAATTCTTTAATGAAAGGGGCTGTTTCACGCTTAACTTTTATCCCAAAATGTATCATGCAAAACACAGTTTGTAGTAGCTTATAACAAATATATATTTATTTGAATTACAAAGATTTTATGATTACTGCTTAATAAGTGAAAAATAAGAACTGTATGTTGATTCAGACCAATAATCAGAAATAAAGTGCAAAGAGCTTCTGACAGTTGAAATGACCATTACATGATTTTGCACAGGCAAGCAGTCTCAAATAGAGAGGGAGCACAGTACAAGGCTAAAAGCATGGTCATTAGAGTTCTCTGGGCATAAATTCTGACTCTTCCATTTACTAACTGAGTGACCTGGGTAAGCTATTTAACCTCTCTGTGATTCACTTTCTTATTCCATACAGGGCCTAATAAAAGCCCCTAGATGAGATATGGTTATGAGGATTAGATGAGATAACTGTAGAGCATCTCCACTAATACATCATAGTGGGCACCTGGGTGGCTCAGCCAGTTGACTGACTCTTGATATCAGTTCATATGACTCTTGATTTCAGTTCAGGTCATGATCTCACGGTTGTGAGATCCAGCCCTGCATCAAGCCCTGCGTTGGGCTCCATGCTGGGAGTGGACCCTGCTTAACATTCTCTCTCTCCCTCTTCCTCTGCCCCTGCCCACTCACACTCACATGTTCTCTTTCTCTCTCTCTCAATCAAAAACAAACAATAAATAAATGTCATAGAGAAAGCAACCCACTGCACAGAACACACCAGAGATGATGCCCTCTGTAGGCAGATAGCAAGTGTTCAATAAATGTTATCCACTATTATTATATCAGTATAAAACTGTTCTCTCAGGGGCGCCTGGGTGGTTCAGTCGGTTAAGTGCTGGACTTCAGCTCAGGTCATGATCTCACAGTACATGGGTTCGAGCCCCGGGTTGGGCTCTGTGCTGACAGCTCAGATCTTGGAGCCTGCTTCAGATTCTTTGTCTCCCTCTCTCTCTGCTCCTTCTCAACTCATATTCATTCTCTCTCTCTCTCTCTCTCTCTCTCTCTCTCTCTCTCTCAAAAATAAATAAACCTTAAAAATAAAAAAAAAACTGTTCTCTCACTTTACTTTTACAAAGTAAAAGAAATCTAAATTATGGAATGCAAAATAGAAATTGGGTAAAAGGGAATCTTATCCTAGAAAACAATTTTCAAGGACTCTTAACATTTGCTTAATACACTTCCAAGGATTAGATCAGGATCAGATGGTATTATAGCAACAAAACAGTAACAAAAAATGGTGAAAGAATTCACATTTCTACTACCCTAACAAATTAAGAGTGCACAGTACACAGCCTCGGGTTCTTAAAATTTTTCTCCATTAGCCTGCTTCAGATTCTGCATCTCCCTCTCTCCCTGCCCCGCTCGCACTCTGTCTCTCTCTCTCAAAGATAAACATTAAAAAATAAAAATCATTAAAATTTTCTCCATTAAATAGAGTACTATTTTTCTAAAAACAAAATCAACACTTTAGTATATTAATTGCTCATTTTTAAATTTTAAAAATAGATTGTTTATATCCCTTTTATGTATCTAGATTTTCCCAGGATTATTTTTTACTAGAAATAACAAAGATTCATAGTGGATTAACTCTAAACAAACTTTAATAAGTGATAAAATTAAATAAAATAATGAGTGAGGACAATTAAGAATTAGTAAATTAAGCATGAATTATATGTATAAATTGCTATTTATTTAAATTTCCTCCAAAATAGTTATATTATCATTCTGTGTTTAACTCAATTGTAGAAGTTTGCAACATCCCATGTATTTCATGCTTTCACAATATTTCATGTTTTACAATTATAATTGCAAAGTGCTTACAGTTCATGGGATCACCATTCAAATGTCCTAATTATGGATCAAATGGCCAAAGGAAAGAATCAACCTTGGAGACACACATTGCTGATTTGATGGAGGGGAGCAATTTATTCTTTTTAAGTTTTTATTTTAATTCCAGTTAGTGGGGAGCCTGGCTGGCTTAGCTGGTAGAGCATCTGACTCTTGATCCCAGGGTTGTGAGTTCAAGCCCCACGTTGGGCATGGAGACTACATAAATAATAATAATAATAATAATAATAATAATAATGATAATTCCAGTTAGTTAACATACTGTGTTATGTTAGTTTCAGGTACAGTGATGCAACACTTCCATACATCACCCAGTGCTCATCACAAGCTCCTTAATCCAGAGGGGTGCAATTTAATTATGACACATATCACAAAACATCACCAAATTTACCTCAAACCTAAGTCTTGGTCCTCATTCATTCAACACATATTTTCTGACGTTCTCCTAATTGAGATATTGCTTTTTGGAGCCCATTCCAATTCTTAAAATAACAAAAGCTGCCAGTATCAATAGACAATGCTTCTAAATGTGTGTAACTTCTCCTCAGAATAAAGAGACAAGAAGGCCAAGGTTTGAATTCTGCCTTTCTCACTGACTCACTAAAGGACCTTAAATTAATAACTAAATTCTCTAAATTTCATTCTCCTTATCTGCAAAAGGAGAAAGACACCACCTCCCTGTGACTAAAATAATTTAGTGCAATGCCTGACTTCCTATATAACGGTGACTAGTATAATTTCCTGAATGATCTTTGCAGGTTCAGAAAACTCCAGGAATAAAGACACCACATACTACAGTTTTTCAAATAAACGAGTGAGAAATACTTTCTCATCTCTGGTCTAACCACTAGTATCTACAGAGTTGGGAGGAGATCAGATACTTAAAGGCAACACCAGATAGATCTTTGAGCTCTGCCTCTGCTGAATTCTAGTCTAGTTTCTATCTTTGCATAAATACTCCTATAAGACTATCTTCCAGGTAACTCTTCAAGATTGGAAACAACATGAATAGAATCTCAGAGCTGGACAAGTTTCAAAAAAGAGATACAGGGTAGCTCCCTGCACTGAGGTGGAAGGAGACTTAAACCATCCAAGGCAGATGGCTATCTATTCCTAGTTTTAAAGATCTCTAAGGATCGAATTTCCCATTCCTTGGTTACCTGTTTCAATGTTTAAACCCTTCTTTATAGTTATGTGCATCTTTATGACCAACTGAACTTTTTCTCTTGCTTGAATTTAAAAGTATTTCCTTTTATTTGGTCTCCTGTGGAAGTAAAGAACATCTGTTCTGCATCTTCCATATAATGACCTTTCAAATACTTGAAGACAGTTAAATCACTCCTTAGTCTTCCCTTCTCCAAGTCAAACAGTCCTGATCCCACTGAGCCCTCTCTTAGGAGCTAGTCCCCGTTCCTTACATCACTTTTGCTGATCTTCGCTGGACCTTCTCCAGAGTCTCCATATTCTTTGCCAAATGCAAAGACCAAAATCGAACACAGCAATAATGCCAAATAAAGCAGAGGGATTACTTTTCACTTCGGTATCCCTCTCTTGATAAAACATTCCAAGTGGTATGCTTGCCCTTTTTTCCAAAATATATTGCTGTTTCTAATTCTCTTTGCTTTGTAATCATGTATACTCTCATGGTACCTTGCTCCAAGGCTTATATCAGATCTCAGGTGCTTCCAATAATTACTCCCTGTCAATAAGAACCAAATTTGGAAGAGCACATCTACAGAACATTTTTTTACCTTCTATAAAAGATAAAAGAGAAAAGCTGTGAAAACAAAATCCAAGTGCAGACAATTCATGAAATAACCATCAACATTTACAACTTGATGACATTTTAGGAACATGTTTTCTTCACATGTGCATAGAAATCCATTTTCTTTTAATTTAAGAATGATTCAACTGACAGACTTTGTACGAGTATCTTGTAAACAAATAATAAAACAAATAAAGAGACTAAAGTTTACGGAAGGCTTTGTCAATAAATTTGTGAAAATGGTGAGTCCCCAGTGTATTTTAAATCTGGTTTAAATTTTACGATTTTAATCTACACACTATAATAAAACACACTGTGACAGATGGTAGCTTTACTCATGGTGAGTATTGCATAATGTATTAAAAAATACACATTAAACATACATTTTCTGACACCTGTAACATTTAAATGTTTCAATGTATTTATTAAGAGATAAGTTTCTGAGGGCTTTAGGGTTGCCAATAACTAACTTTGTTTATGTTGAGCTTTTATAAATAACTATATTTGAAATCACCTGAAATGTCTCATTTTTTCCCTCTTTCTGTTCACCATCATGAAGATACCTGTGTACAAATTCTCATTTCATAAGCATGTTAAGCCAAAATTACATAGTGCCGTAACACATATATTTATCACCTGTTTATATTTTTAAGCCATTGCTTAACCATTTTATTGCTTAGGAAAGATGTAAAAAGTATCACAATGATTAGAAGAGAAACAGTAAAAGCATGTAGTCATTTTAGAAATTCAATTTTTTCTTTTAAGTAGGGGATTTTCTTTCCAATTTCTTCGATCTCTTCAGAGCCTCTTCTGGGTGTTGCCATTCTTCACCATTCTCTCAAACAGCACTGCACAATCTAAGGAATGTGTGGAGGAGAGGACAATATCCTTTTCGGCTGTAAACATGTGTAATTTACTCTATGAATCCTAATAACTTCATACCAAGTTAATTTCACATTCTGTCAAAAGACATGTTAAGGAAGAAGGCAAATTACAAACTGGGAGAAACTACTCAAGTACATGAAACTGAAACAAGTTTAAATAAAATATTCCTGGGATATTACTCAGCCATTTTAAAAGAATGAAAGCTTACCATTTGCAATGACGTGGATGGAGCTAGAGCGCATTATGCTAAGTGAAATAAGTCAAAGAAAGACAAATATCATATGATTGCACTCATGTGGAATTTAAGAAACAAAACAGATGAACATAGGGGAAGGGAAGCAAAAATAAGATAAAAACAGAGAGGGAGGCAAACCCTAAGAGACAAACTGAGGGTTGCTGGAGGGGAGGAGGGGATGAGTGAGATGGGTGATGGACATTAAGCAGGGCACTTGTGATGAGCACTGGATGTTATATGTAAGTGATGAATCATTAAATTCTAGTCCTGAAACTCATATTACACTATATGTTAACTAACCAGAATTTAAATAAAAACTTGAAATATTAAAAAATAAAATAGGGGTGCCTGGGTGGCTCAGTTAAGCATCCAACTTCAGGCCATTATCTCACAGTTCATGGGTTCAAGCCCCATGTCAGGCTCTGTGCTGACAGCTCACAGCCAGGAGCCTGATTCAGATTCTCTGTCTCCCTCTCTCTCTGCCCCTTCCCTGCTCATTCTTTTTCTCTCTCTCTCTCCAAAATAAATAAACATTTAAAAATTTTAATGATAAATATAAATTTAAAAAATGATAAATAAAAAATTAAATAATTAAATAAAATATTCCTACAAATAAATAAGAAAAACATAAATAACCCAATAACCTTTGATTAGGGAACACAAATCAAGACTACAATGAGAAACTAATTATAAAATATTCAAATGGTAAAAATAAAACAAATTCTGACCATACAAGCATCAGACGGGATGTAAATTCAAAAAATATTTTACTAACTGGTAGTAGGAGGGCAAATTAATGCAACCACTTTGGAACTAAGGTGAAATATTAACACACCCTACAACTGCTACATTCTACTGTATGGCCAGGAGATACTTTTGCATACATGCATTAGGAGACATGGTCTCTTCATAACAGTTCCGTTCACAATAACAAAACCTTTAAGCAACTTGAACCCCACCAACAAGAATGTTTAAAAGACTCATTGGTACACACTCAACAAAATAATATGCCGAAGGCATACAGCAACACACTATAACTATAGCAACACACAACAACGTGAATGATTCTTAGTAATAAAATATTATGTGAACCTAAGTCCCAAAAGTGTATATCTAACAATATAAACTCTTTGTAAAGTCAAGACAACTGAAATTTAAGATTTACTTTGTAAGAACACATATAGATATAAAATTATATAAAAAGGAAAGCAATAGGATGAGAATGTGGAATTCAGAATGCTGGTTAATTTCTGATTTCAAAAATGATTCCAATTATTACAAAAACTGGGCTAATCTTTCATACACCATCTCTCTACAATCTTGCACCTTCTTTCATCAAAAGGTTCATTTCTCCACCCGTTGAACCTGGACTGGCCTCATGACTTGCTTTAGTGAACAGAATACAGAAATGAGAGTGCGCCAGTTACAGGTCTCGGTCTCTCTCCCTTAAATCCCTGCCTCCGTCAGGAGAACATGCCCAGGACGAGCACTTACTGACCCACAACCCTGGAGGTTAAGAGGCCATGTGGAACAGAGTTGAGTCATCCTAGCCAAGGCCATCCAAAACCAGACAGTCCCAGACAACTCACCAACTCACCAGAGACTCAAGAATAAGCCCAACTAAGGTCATCTGAGCCAGTACCACAGCAGCAGGACTGAGCCCAGCCAACCCATACACTTGTGAGCTGAATAATTTATCACTGTTTTAAGCCACTAAGTTTTGAGGTGGTTTTTAATGCAGCATTTTCATGATTCATAACACATATACTGCAGTTGGAAGAGCCAGGGCTCTACTCTGTATGTTTTTATTGTTTTGTGTTCTATTCATTGTTTTAAGCTACATTCTGTTTATTGACATTATACATGTACTGACAATCTTAACTGTTCTGTTGTATTTCATCTTAATGATCTATCAATTTACTTAGCCTCATTATTCTATCATGAGGCAGCACTGCAAAAGTCACTCTGATTTTCAAAATAATAACTTCAAGTAATACAAAATTTTACTATCATTATGTTTTCCACTGTAAAACCTTAACCTCATGGATGTGGTATAGCAACAGACTTTAGAAATATTCAGACCCCTCCCACTAACCAGCTATTTGATCTTGGGAAAGTAACTTAACTTGTCCGCACCTCATTTTCATCACCTATATGATAGACATGAGTACACTTATCTTTCAAGGTTGTTGTGGGAACCACATGAGATGCTGGTCCACCGTTTTTACATAGTAGGTAATCAACAAATACAGTCATGTTGTGGGGGGTTTCACAAGTATTGACTTAGAAAAGTCTTTTCCAAAAAAAAGTTTTTCCTTTCACATTCTGATAAATGTGAATGATACCTAACACTTAGTTTCATTTAGTAATGAATGGAGTATGATCTGACACCCACTGGGAAATCAACACCACATGCCTTTACCTGAGGTTTAAGAATCTATTAAGCTAGGTTTTTTGACATTTTGGAAGAAAATTTACAAGATCCATTAAATAACCTGTGTGCTGACATCCCTATGTTTATCCAAAATAATTTCTCTTGAGGCACCTGGGTGGCTCAGTCAGTTAAGCATACAACTTCGGCTCAGGTCATGACTTCATGGTTTGTGAGTTCAAGCCCCGCATCAAGCTATGCACTGACAGTGCAGAGCCTGCCTGGGATTCTCTTTCACTCCCTCTCTCTCTGCCCCTCCCCAATATGCACATGCATGCATGCCCATTCTCCCCCTCTCAAAATAAATAAACTTTTTAAAAAAAATAATAAATAAAATAAAATCATTCCTCTTGGGTCTGGTATGTGGTTACCTTCTTTATTTTTCAGTTCAGACATGACATAGCCTGATGGGTAGGTATAATTAAAAAAAAAATCACTCATAATGCCATAGTTTTGGATCAGCTAAAAAAAAAGGACATGAGTTGATATCATTCATAACTACTGTCAAAGATATATACCATTATTATATCAAACTTATAATTAGTACTCTTTCAGGAGCTGAAAAAGGGCTCTAAAATGAAGAAAAATAATATGCTATTCAGGAAATCACAAAGGAAATTCTGAAATGTGCTACAAAAGAATGAACTTTGAGGATATTATGTTAAGTGAAATAAACCAATCACAAACTAGACGATACTGTATGATTCTACTTCTGTGAGACATCTAGAGAAGTCAAAGAGAATTGAGGTAGAGAGGTGGGTGCCAGGGACTGAGGGAGGGGGAAATAGGAAGTTTTGTTAACTAGGTATAGAATTTCAATTTCGCAAGATGAAAAAGTTCTAGAGATTGGAAGCACAATAATGTGAATATACTACAAATATAAAATTTATATTATACATACACATATATGTGACATAACTATTAACCGGCAATCTAACTTAGAAGCAGTTTGCCTAGGGGCACCTGGGTGGCTCAGCTGGTTAAGCATCTGACTCTTAGTTTTGGCTCAGGTCATCATCTCATGGTTCATGAGTTTGAGTCCTGAGTAGGGCTCTGTGCTGACAGTACAGAGCCTGCTTGAGATTCTCCTCTCTCTCTGCCCCTCCCCTGCTCTCTCTCTCAAAAAATAACTAAACTTGAAAGAAAAAAAAAGCTTATAAAAAAAGAAAAAGCAATTTGCCTAAGAACATAATTATACATAGAAGTAAGTTTTTAAAAGATATATGTGGGTGTAGGTTGTGGTAATATGATTTTTAATTTTTTTTATTTAAAAAGAGTTGACATACAATGTGACATTAGTTTCAGGTATACCACATAGTGATTCAACTTCTCTATATGTCATGTTGTGCTCACCACACATGTAACTACTATCTGTCATCATATAGTGCTATTGCAACACCATTGACTATATTCCGTATGCTGTACCTTTTAATCCCATGATTTATTCATTCCATAACTGGGAGACTGTATCTCCCACCCACCTTCACCCATTTTGCCAAACCCCCCCACTCACATCCCCTCTGGCAACCATCAGTTTTCTCTCTGTATTGATAGCTCTGATTCTGCTTTTTGTTTATTAATTCATTTGTTTTTTCAAATTCCACGTAAGTGAAATCATATGGCATTTGTCTTTCTCAGTCTGACTTATTTCACTTAGCATAATACCCTCCAGGTCCAACCATTTTGTCATAAATGACAAGATTTCATCTTTGTATTGCTAAGTAATATTCCATTGTGTGTGTGTATACATACACACACACACACACACACACACACACACACACACACACACACACACATCTTCCTTATCCATTCATCCCCTGATGGACAGTTAGGTTGCTGTTATACCTTCACTATTGTAAATAATGCTACAATAAGAACAGAGATGCATACAGCTTTTCAAATTAGTATTTTTATTTTCTTTGGGTAGATATCCAGTAGTAGGATTACTGAATCATATAATATCTGTACCGATTTACATTCCCATCAACAGTGAACAAGGCCCGATGTATTATGGACTATGTATTGTGATTTGTCAAGACATTGGTCAAGATGATTTGAACAAGAGAATAAAGATCCCTGCTCATAGGGAGCTTCCCTGTAGCTGAGGAGAAAGACTGCATATATTAATCAATCAATACAAAAACATTAGGTGTAAGAGCTCAGAGAAAAATAAAATAAGTAATGCTGTAGTAAGTAACTGGGTGGCTGATTTAGATAGACAGTCTGAGGAGACTTCTACTGAGAGGTGACATATGGACTGAGAGCTGAATGACAAAAAGGAGCCAGCCACGCAATGATCAACTAGACAGAAGGCTTTCCCAAAGAGAACAACCAGTGCAAAGTCTATGTCAGAAACAAGCTTCACGTTCACAAAGGAGAAAAAATCAGAACTATTTTTAGAAAAATATTTCTTGGAAAAAAGGAAAAGGATTAAAAACAGCAGAATCATTTTAAACCTTTTCATAACAGCCCTGGACTCCACAAATTATCACCTCTGGCCCTTGTGCTTGCTTGTTATAAACAACGATCCTCATCGAAAGGAAATGTTTTGTTGCACCTACATAAACAAATTTTATTTACTGCTGTGAGCTTTTCCAAAACTATTTAGAAATAGAATATTATAAAATTACAGAAAAAAAAATTTAAGAGTCCAAATTATTCTTAGGCTGAGAAAGTTTGTTATCATTGTCCAAATCCAGGTGCAAAAACATTTTTGCTAATGTTACCAATACACTACCTAGAGAGAAAAGCTACCCAAACACACCTGCAGCTTTTCAAAACTGATTTAATACTGTGTTAAAGTAAACATATTAAGGACATGAATGTTAGTCATCAAAAAGCTCTAATGCCCAATTTGCTACCTAGAGTGAATGCAAGCTACTCCGTTTCCGATAAGGATAAACCTGCATTTTGTGACTTCTTTTCCAAAGTCTTAGTGCTTATAATGTCACTTTAAAATTGGTTTGGTCTTATGACTTACACGATTGAGAACACACAGAATAATGTACAAGGAGGAGGCTATGTTCTGAAGATATGGCATTAATGCCATATTTCATTATATGAGGCGACAGAGTGCAGGAGATAAGAATCCAGGCTCTTAACACCACACTGCTAGGGCTCTCATTCTACTCCTGTCACTTACTGGTTGCTTAAACTTGTATGTAAACTCTGTGCTCAAAGTTTTTCTATCTGGAAGATTGAACAAGTTAAAACATACAAAATGCTCTACAGTGCCTGACACACAGCAGCAAATGATAGTTATAATGATACTAATTATTATTATATTATACACAAAATACACTCAGATCAGTCTACTGTCAAACTATTCACTCCCATCAAAGTTTACGTACCTAAATATATATATCAACATATGGACATAAAGAGAATATATAAAGTAAGTGAAGGACAAAATGAAAAAGTCAGCATTACTCCAAAAAACACGAAATTTTAATTTTTAAAATCAAGTAATTCTATGATGATAATTAATTTCAAGGATGTGCCATGCATTCCTGTAATCTTATGGCAAAAACAAACAAATGAACAAATCCCTCCGGTTTAAAAGAAAATGTGTTTTTTTAGAATGGATAAGTTATGCCAAGTCAAGAAATGAGCTCACATCTGGAAACTGTTTCAACATTTAAATTAAAAAGGGGAATCATACTAAACAGATCATTTGTAATCACTTTGATTTGGATAATCCTACTAGTATATACATTAGAAAGAACTTACTGCATATTACCCATCTCTAAAATGAATACTGATGCTAATAAAACTCATAGTACAAATTTTTAGACCTCATTATCTAAATGTTATAGACATGAAACATTACATATATAAAACACATTTTATTTTCTCAGTGGGTGTTTACAATTACCCTTGAAAACATGTTTGAGGCAAACAGGGGTATTTGATGTTATGATGTAGTGAACTTTTTCTCATGAGAAACTGGAAGGAATCCTGTTTACTCAAGCCCTGACACCTATCCATAGTACTCGCTGATTACTGAGTACTGATAAATGGACATCTCTAACACCAAATGGAGCAAAGGACCATTGTGGTGGGCTTGTGACATCCTCCTCTTAAATCAAACACATGGTTTTGTGATTATATTTTAAAGACATTTCCCATTAAATAAAAATTAAAACAAACAAGAAAAATAAGTTGGCAACTAAGCAAATTAATAATTGAATATGCTTAAAAAATTGAGAGCAAAATGTATTATCTTGGCAAATATCTTCTGCTGTATTTACTTATTTTCCTCTCAGTAGTGGCTCTAAACACATTTAAAAAAGAGAGGGAAAGGAAGAGAAGGGAAAGAGAAAGAGTTGTGTGTGTGTGTGTGTGTGTGTGTGTGCGCCTGTGCATGCATGCCAGGACGTGTGTGCGAGCATGCACATAAACCTGTGTGTATGTAGAACATAAACGTTTTTTTCCAGGCTATATCATATACCATTTCCATGTTCACTGACTGTAATGAATACAGTAACCAGGAGTTAAAGGAAGTTATAGATTATTAACAGTAATTATTACTACAGTACTAAACCAATGACTTGATAAAAATGAAGTTTGATAGGACTGAATTTACTTTTAAATCTTCATTCAACTTGGTAAAAATGGCAAAAAAAAAAAAAAAACTACATCCCACAGGTTTATTTAAATCACTCCATTTCTTTTGTAAGATGTCTTCTCTGTTAATTTGTAATAAGATTCATTAAACATAAACTATAAGATTCTCACTTAAGGCATGATCCTCAGAAAAAAAAATTAAATCTGATTTAAATCTCTGATAATATATTGTTAAAGTAGAAAATCACTGTAGGCTGGGAGCCACTCTGCCTGGATTTTAGTCTTCAGCTAGGTTCTAGCACATTTCTTTGTGCCTCAATTTTATCATTCATGAAATCACTTTAAAAACTAAATAAATACTAATAAAATTATTTTAGTACTAACTCTCTGAATTTTAGTATGTGTTCAATAATGTTAGCTATTTATATTATCAATTAAACAATGGAGGCATAAATTAAAAATGCTTTAACTGAGTTAGTCAATGTAGTACCAGAATATGAGTTACCCAGGCAATGGATCTTGATCTCTCAGTGACGAAAACAAGCCTTTGTCCTCCAATAACCATTTTCTGCCAAAGCCTTATCATTCCAGTCATCCCTGCTACCCTCTCACAGCTAAAACCAAACTGCATTCCACTTATCCTTCCTCCATCATATACCATTGAGTTTTTGCTCTGGTTTTTGTCCACTCTTGCTTGGCCTATAGGTCTAGTAAGGTAAGGATTGTTCTGTTTTTTAGTTCCATGAGTGTAGGACCATAGATATGATAATTGAGTGTGTTTTAATAAATCCTTAGACTCTTTAAAGGGGCTTATAAAAGATTTATTTAACCCCAGAGGTGAAGCAGGGTAGTGGGACAGGGAGCTGGTTAGAAGGTGAAGCCCTGAACGGAAGAGCTGTTTGTTTTATGATGATACCAGGTAAAAGTGATTAGCAGATGATATTGGTAGAAAAATCCAAGAGACAATCCAGATAATTTGTCATCTAACTGAATCCAACAATGAATAATAAAAACGATAAACATGACCAAGTTGAGTTTATCCCAGGAATGCAAAAATAGTTTAGTATTAGAATATTCCTTAAATACTTTGTACTACTTTAATAAAGGGAAAATACCATATGATCATCTATCTCCATTAACTGCTTATAGAAGGGAACTTTCCATGTCAAACACACACACACACACACACACACACACACACACACACACACACACACGCCTGCACACCACTATAAACAGAAAAACAGCAGACACTATCCCTTTAAAACCAGGAACAAAAGGAGAAAGCCCACTATCAACAATTCCATTCACCCGTGTACTGAAGTACATTATAAGTACAATAAAAAAGAAGAAACTAAGCAAGTGATTGGAAGAAAGTCAATATAATATTATTTGCAAATGATATGACTACCTACATTGAAGCCCCACTGTCCTAAACAATCTAGTAACAAATTATAAGAAATATAGTATATAAAGTGCAATTCACATTACTGTAAAAATTTAAACATTTTACTAAAAAGTATATATTTAAATAAATGTACTAAAGGAAGAAAGCAAGGGAAATACATATTCTAGGATAGGTGTGCACAAGGACCAAATGTAGGCCACCCCAAAATGGGCCACTTTGGTATGAACATTATTTTGAGTTAAACAATCCCAACCCAGCATATTCAGGGAAAAAACTCTTTACCTCAACTGTCTGCTTTACCAGGAAGACAGCTATTAGAAGAGATTCCTCTTTAAGAAAATTGTCTGCATAATAGGGCAACCTTTGTTTTCCAAACATCTCTGTTCACCTTCCTGCAACAGTCTTTCTCCCCTTTGGGTCCTCAGGCCCCTCCCCGCCTCCTTAGCTCATATAAGCATCATGTTGCCTCACTGTCTAGAATTTCCATGTTTTTGTGGATTCCCCATACACACATTATCAAATCTGATTTACTCCTATTAATCTGTCTCAGGTCAATTTGGTTCTTAGTCCAGCTAGAAGGACCTTGAAGGATAGAGGAAATTCTTCCTCCCCAACATATGTGAGGAGGAAGAGAAATGTGATTAAAAATGGGAGTTGTAGAAGGAAAACACTTAAATTTTTTTTCACTAAAGAGGAGCCTAGCAGGGACTCATGGTAATAGTGTGCTATGAAATGAGAAGCACAATCAAATCAATTCTATGTTCCTGAGGTCCTTAAATTAAAAAGGGAGTAAGAGACTTGACATCAACTTTGCTTTCTGAAACAAATACTTTCAATGTTCTGGACTCATGTGCTAATTTTTTCTGAACAATTTCCTTCTCTCCCTCTATTCACATCTCCTAAATCATGTATGAAACTTTTGTCCTGATTGACTACTAGATAAGTATTTTTCCTCTCATCTCTTGAGATGGGTACCACAGCCAGTGCATTTCTTTCAAGTTCACTCCAGCACCCAAGCAATCACAGTCGTCAAATATGCAGACAAAATGAGTTCTGAGGCACCAATAGTAACACCTGACAGTTTCATTCATAGATTGTGAATGAAACATTGCTAGTTTAATGCCAGTCTTTATACAGAGTGATTTTCTAATATCAACATCATTAGAATACTTACGAGTAATATAGAATCTACTGAATAATTTTGCTGTGAATCCTAAAAATAATCTTCATCATAAAAATAGAATATATAGGGCGCCTGGATGGCTCAGTCATTAAGCATCTGACTTTGGCACAGTTGGTGAGTTTGATCCCCACATGGGGTGAGCATGAGCCCTGCTTCTGGTGAGCATGAGTCCTGCTTTAAGTGTGCTCGAGCCCCACTTTGGGTGAGCCAGTGCCCTGCTTTGGGTAAAAACACAAGCTTCAGATGAGCCCTACTTCTCTCTCTCTCTCTTTCTCAACCCCCCCCCCTCCCTGCCCCTCCCTTACTTGCTCCCTCTCTCTCTCTCTCTCTCTCTCTCTTAAAAAAAAAAAAAAGAATATAGGCCCCTATGCCTATGTCTAGAAGGCACCTTTTATATTCTGAGTTAAGTGTCCTGGTCCTCTGGTTAGTAGAAAAAATGAGTAAGCAGGTAGGAGAACAGATTGATGTGTTTGGGGTGTGTGTGTGTGTGTGTGTGTGTGTGTGTGTATGTGTTTACTTGAGGTAGGGAGATTATAAGTAGTGAGTAAGGGAATACGTAAAAAACAGAAAACAATTCCTGGGAGGAAAAGAGTACTAGCTAGGTAAGACATTTTTAATAAAAGTCAAAGTCAAGCAGAGTCAACGTCTCTTGAGGCTTAATAGCCTAACAATACTATGAAAACCTTCCTAATCTCCCACCATATCATACTGAATGTCTCAGCAGATCAGCCTCAATTGGATATCCAAAGCAGCGCAAGAGCAATGTCAATTTTTCAGAATCTATGTCTTCTTGAATTCTAATGAGGAAAAGAAAACCAGGAAAAACAGAAAAATTTGGATAAAGAGAAACAAAAACAGCAACATTTCTGATGACTAACATTAAGTTAAGACAATTGCTCAGCATATTTGCTTATAAGTAGTAATAAAAGAAAATTTCTGGTAGGTAAAATCAGGTAATTTAGTAGGATTTTAAGAAATGTAAGGGATAAGAATTCCTACTGATCCTTTGGGGCAAGAATGAATCGCTTTTTCCTGTAAAACTTGGTATTATTACAACTATAAAATGTTGATGGTGACATGGTTCACTCTGTCTCCTAGGTTGCCATTATGTAACTCCTTAGAAGGTAAAAGCACCTCAGCTCTGATGGGGCTCAGGACACACTACCCCAAAATACAGCACCTTGGCATTCTGAAAATTTTAGGCAGAAGTGGAAGGTCACTCTGACCTCCTCCCTCCTCATTCTTCTTCCTTGAAGCGGTCATAAAACCCTCATGTTAGAGGCGCCCTCCCGATACCCAAAGGAAAGGAGCATAGTTTTCTCTGAAGGCAAAGGACTGCCACAAAGAATCCCCCAACAAACAAGCCTCACTAAGTATCCCCCAGTTTACTACAGTTAGCTCATACTCCATAACCTATCACTTTCCTCCACTACCATCCATTTTTTGTCAGACCTAGCACAAAATATTCCAGTGTGCTTCTTTGGGTCTTTCTTCCCTCTTGAAGGCTCCTGTGTCACATAAAACATATTAAATAAATTTTAATCTTTTCTCCTGTTAATCTGTGTTTATCAGCTTAATTTTCAGACCCACCCAGGGACCCTAAGAGGATCAAGGAAAATTCTGCCTCCCCTACACCTCTTAGAACCAGGAATATCTACATTTATGGTCAATGGTTTTGTTGTTCCAGGTGGAATTATATAATGTAAATATTTTCCTCTTGGAATTATCTTCCCAAATCTAGCATACGTTTCAGGCCCTAACCTCAACCTCAGCTTCATTGCATTTTTTCAACGTTCATATTTTATTCTCTCCACCTTTCAAAATCTTATTGCCAAGAGATTCATATTTCCCATGCAAACCACCTCAAACTCTTTTTGTAGGAATGCAGATTTAGATAGCTGATAGATAAAGGAATGTAAAAGGGTAGGGATGAGAAGAAGATGTTGTGAAAGCCGTTTCACAGAAGCATGATGTGGCAACACAGTAATAGAAAATGAGGAAAACTGAAGTTGAGCAATGTGGTGAGACACTGCAACACACCAAGTCAATCTAAAGAAAAACTGAATTAGCAATGTACAAAAGGAAGGCAAATGTATGAATGTGGGAGCAAGTATAAACAAGAGTCAACCAGTATCCATCATTAACTGCTTTTTAAAATTGCTTATCAAGTAGACTTAAAATGTAAAGCTTCTAGATTAAAAAAAATGGTATTTGTGTATGGGGAGCAGGCAGACCTGTAAGAGAACAAGAATGGAAGGGGGTTTTTTTTATTTTATTTTATTATTGGTTTGACAACATAATATTAAAGGACAGATATGGAGCTAAAATCCCCCAAGAGAAATCGGGACTGCAGATCTGACTCAGGATAACTGAAAACCTAAAGGTGGTTGAGATGAAAAATAGTGAAATACAAGTGAGGTGAAAATACCAAAGAACTGTCCTTGGGGAGAGATCCAAGGTGGTGAGAAGAAGGAAGCAGAGACTGACTGCAGAGATAGCAGACAATAGCAAACACAGAAGAAAAATGGTAGTTATAAGGTAATAAAAGTCAACGGAAGGGAACATTTCAAGAAATCCCAAACTGCTGTTAAAGGCATCTGCAGAGCTCAAGCAAATCCACTCAATCTGAGAAGAGAACCTTAAAACTACTTACAAAGGGATTATAAATGACTACTGAATGCATTAACAAAATTTAAGCCAATAGCTAAATTAAGAACAACCACAAAAACACAAACACAAACAACTAAACACAAAACTAAATAATAACAAACACAAAAACTAAATAATACTCTGAAGAAAAGGGCTATGACTTTTTTAAACATGCCAATTTTACTTGCTTTTTAATTTATCATTAGCTGATCTATCATCAGTATTGCATTTTATCTACATGGTTTTCTCTGTGACTCTATTTAGGTTTATTTTAAGCTCAAAGAGGCTAAGATCTATAACTAAATGTGGCAATGGTGACAGTACGTCAAATACAAAAATAATCAGTTCATCTAAGCAATGGGTCTATTTACTCCCTGAGTTAAAATTAATTGCACTTATGAATATGTTCATATGTGTATTCACCAAAGAAGTAGTAATATACATTTGTTGATAGATAAATAGATAGCTATGATGTTTCTTGAAAAGATCAACATCTATAATTACTTGCTTGTTGGAGAGAGGAAGAGAATGAAAAAAGAGGGAGAGAGGGTGAGGGGATGAGAGAGGAAAAATTCAGTGTGTAGGTCTCAGTGATTTAAAATATCCAACTAACTGGGGCACCTGAGTGGCTCAGTCGGTTAAGCATCTAACTTCGGCTGAGGTCATGATCTCACGGTCCGTGAGTTCAAGCCCTGTGTCGGGCTCTGTGCTGACAGCTTAGAGCCTGAAGCCTGCTACGGATTCTGTGTCTCCCTCTCTCTCTGCCCCTCCCTGCTCACACTCTGTCTCTCCCTCTCTTAAAAATAAAATAAATATTAAAAAAATATTTTTAAACAATAAGTAAAATATCCAACTAATTGATAGTGAGCATTTATTGATATCACATAATTTGTAGTCTTAGCGAATGTCTGTGAAATAATCTTTTGATTTAGTCACACCTTAATTACATGAGAGAAGAGCTCTATCCATTATTTTTGCCGTAGATATTAGGAAAATGTTGCATTTGAAATGGTTTCTCAATAACAAGTTCCATACAAGCATTTATTCAGAAGAATTATAATTCTACAATTGTAATTCTAATAAAACTTGAAGCAAAGTCAATTATCTCATAAAAATAAACAAAAACAATTTAAAAAGAATTTCTGACAGTATTCATGGTTATGTAATTGGATATAGGAATTTAATGAGAAATTGGAAGATATTGCTCTTATAATTAGTAATATACTATAATTAATTACACTGTACTTTATGTGCATAAAGTAACAAGGTATCACTTACAGTCCTTACTCCTTACAAATCTAAGAGATAGAAATGATCCATCTTTTTTATTTATTTTTTATTTTTTAATGTTTATTTACTTTTGAGAGAGAGAGAGAGAGACAGAGAGAGAGAGATGAGAGAGGAGAGAGAGAGGGAGACACAGAATCTGAAGCAGGCTCCAGGCTCTGAGCTGTCAGCACAGAGCCTGATGGGGTGGGGAGCTTGAACTCATGAACCATGAGATCTTGACCTGAGCCAAAGTTGGATCCTTAACCGACTGAGCCACCCAGGTGCCCCATGATCCATCTTTTAGGTGAAAGCATTGACAATGATCACTTGATCAAGCTCATAATGCAGAAAATGGTAACTGTCAGAATGAAAGCTAAGCCAACAGACTATTAAATGTTAAATTTCAGTCATATGGCAGACACAGAGATGCACTGCTGCTAGAAAAAGAGCAAGAGCATGGGAGAGAGAAAGTGAACCTGACCCCCCGGGCACAGATGTGCAGAGATTGCTGACACACCACATGTGAATCTGAAAACTGAACTCTATACCCAGCAACAAATGTCTTCCAAAAGCAAAGGAAAAATACTTTTCTCAACAAATGATAGGGGAGGAAAATTCACTGCTAGCAGACCTGTACAATAAGGAAGCTTAAAAGAAGTTATCGAGTTAAAACTTCCCTCTCAAATAGAAGTTCTGATGCACACAAAGAAATGAAAAGTACCAAAAATGATCAAATGAGGATAAATGTAAAAGAATGTATTTCAGGGGTACCTGGGTAGCTCAGTTGGTTAACCAGCAGAATTTCGTTCAAGTCATGATCTTGCAGTCTGAGTTCAAGCCCTGCATCAGGCTCTGTGCTGACAGCTCAGAGCCTGGAGCCTGCTTTGGATTCTGTGTCTCCCCCTCTCTCTGCCCCTCCCCTGCTTATGCTCTCACTCTTGCACACTCGCACTCTCTCTCTCTCTCTCTCTCTCTGAAATAAACATTAAAAAAAGCATATATTTCATTTTGAATCACTTAAAAAGATCACAGTCTTATCAACAATGTACTATAGAATTTGCAACACACTTAGAAGTAAAAACGCATGGCAAAAATAGAACATACATGTGAAGAATGAATGGAACCCGGGCAAAGATCTTTCACACCATGTAAAGGAGTCATAATATTATTTGAATGTAGACTATTAAAAGCTAAAGCTGAATGTTACCAACTCCAGCAAACACTAATTTTGAAAAGAGCTATCACTAAAAAAAGAAAGCTTAAAGAGGTATAAATAAGTCAAGTATGAGGTTAAATGGAATCATTTTTGAAAACTATATTTAAAGGAAGGCAGGAAAAGGTAAAAATCTGACACAGAAACAGCAAGATGACAGATTTAAAGCATATATATAATTATGAAAACATAAATCACCCAAATATACCAATTAAAGGCAGTGCTTGAAGACTGAGTTTAAAAAAGCAAGATTCAAATATATGCTGTCCATAAGAAATCCATCTTAAATATATAAATATTGGTAAGTTAAAAGTAAAAGTAGAAAAATATACCATGCAAATACTATTTAAAAACGCAAGTAACTCTATAAGTATCAGAAGATGCAAACTTCAGATAAAGGAATTACTATCAGGGATACAAAGAATAGTAAAAAAGAAATGCTATAGGAGTCATTTCTTGACTTTTATGTCAAGAAAACATAGAAATCATGAAGTGTATGCATCAAAACACATAAAGCAAAAACAGATAAAACTGAAAAAATATACAGAAAAATCCATTGTTATACTTGGAGTTGGCAACACTCATTTCTAATTAATTGAAAGAGCAAGTAGACAGAAAATCAGTAAGAATACAGAAAGCCTGAAAACACAATCAAGCAAATTGACCTAACTGTCTTTTGTAGAATTTTCCACCTACAACAGCAAAATGTTTTCAAGCGAACCTGGAACAGTCACTGACATAACCCATATTCTGGGGCAAAATAACATATCTCAGTACATTTTAAAAGAATAAAACCATACAGAATATATATTCTCCTTTTATAATAGAATTTAACTAGAAATCAATATCAAAAAGATATTAGAGGGGTGCCTGAGTAGCTCAGGTGGTTAAGCGTCTGACTCTTGATTTGGGGTCAGGTCATGATCTCAAGGTTTGTGAGACTGAGCCCCACTTTGGGCTCTGCATTGACAGCATGGAGCCTGTTTGGGATTCTCTCTCTCCCTCTCTCTCTGTCTGTGCCCTGCTTGCATGCATGTGCTCGTTCTCTCTCAAAATGAATAAATAAACTTAGGAAAAAAAAAGATACTTAGAAAAGCTATAATATTTGGAAGTTAAATTCAAAATAACTGGGTCGCAAAGGAAATTTTAAAATCTTTTGAATTGAATGAAAATCAAAACAAACATCAAAATTGTTGAAATGTAGCTGAAATAGTAACAAGAGGAAAATATATAGCATTAAACTTTACATTAGAAAAGAAGAAAGGCCTAACATCAATATCTAAGATTCCACCTAAGACCCGAGAAAAAGAAAAAACCTAAACCGAATACAATCTGAGGTAATACAGAGCAGAAACCAATGAAATAGCAAAGAGAAAAATACTAGAGAAAATCATTCAAGTTCAAAAGCTAATTCTTTGAAAAAATTAGTAAATTTCCTTATAGTTAAATTAGGATCAACTTACTAACATGAGGAATGAAAGAGGGAACATCCTTACAGATTCTACATATATTAAAATGATATAACAAAAATGATATAAAAAATATGAAATTTTTGTGCCTGTATGTCTGCTACACAAATGTAGTGAAAAATTTACATGAAAAATACAAACTACAAAATCTTACTCCAAAAGAAATAAGTAACCAGAACTTCCCTACCATCTACAAGAAATTAAATTTGTAGTTAACAGGCTTCTCATAAAGAAAATGTCAGGGCTAGGTTTCACTGGTAACTGCTATCAAACAATTAAGGAAGAAATAATATCAACTCTACATATTATTTCCAGAATATTTGAAAGATAAGTAAAACTTCCCAAGGCACTTTATGGGACCAAAACTACCTCAATACAAAATGAAGAAAACACATTTACAAGGGGAAAAAAAAAAAACTGAAGACAATCATCCTTCACAAAAATGGAAGCAAACATCCTATTGGCAAGTAGAATCCAACAATACATACATGCCATAAGGAAGGTAAGTTTAACCCAGAAATGCAAGGGTAATTAAACCATAAAATTAATCAATGTAATTGACTTTAGCAACAGACTAAAAGTGAAAGCCATAATATCATTTCAATAAACAGAAAAACATCACTTGAAAAAAATCTGACTTTCGTTTATCATAAAAAAAAAACCCTCTTAGCAAAGTAGAAGTAGAATTTCTTCACCCTAATAAATATCATCTACAAAAAACCTATAGCTAACATAATAGTTAATAATGAAAGAGAAAATGTTTCTTAGGGTTGGGGAAAAAGCAAAGATGTCTACTCTTTCTACTTTTATTAAGCATTATCTTCCAGCCTTTACGTAGTACATGAAGGAGAGGGAAAAAAAGCATACAAAAAGAGAAGTAAAAGTTTTTATTGATGTTCTTCTACAAACAAAATCACACACACAAAAAAACGCTACTAGAAGTAGTAAGTTGAAGAAAGTTATGACACAAGGTCACTACAGAAAATCCATTTCACTTTTATATGTTATATATAGCCAATTGGAAACTAACATTTAAAAGACAATACCATTTAAAATAGCATGACAAAGATGAAATTCGAAGGATTAAATCTAATAAAACATGTACAAGATTTATACATAGAAAACTACAGAATACTTCAGAGAGAAATAACCAAGATCTGAATAAATGGAAGTTATACAGTGTTCATATGTCAGAAAACCCAGTATGTTAACATATTATTCTCCCCAAATTTATCTACAGATTCAGATAATATATTGGTTGGCCTATTTGCACAATTTGACAAGATTATTCTAAACTTTACATGGAAACCCAAAGGACCTAGAATTCAAAACAAGTGTGGGTTTTTTTTAATATTTTTATTTATTTTTGAGAGAGAGAGTGAGGGAGAGGCAGGCAGAGGATCTGAAGCAGGCTCTGTACTGATAGCAGAGAGCCTGACACAGGGCTCGAACTCATGAACCACGAGATCATGACTTGAGCTGAACTCAGACACTGAACAAATGAGCCACCCAGGCACCCCTCAAAACAAGTTTTAAAAAGAAGAACCAGAGGGGCGCCTGGGTGACTCAGTCCATCGAGCGCCTGACTCTTGATTCTGGCTTAGGTCATGATCCCAACGTCATGGGATTGAACCCTGCATTGGGCTCCATGTTGAGTGTGGGGCTTGCTTGAGATATATTCTTTCTCTCCCTCTCCCTTTCTCTCCCTCTCCCTCTCTCTCTCTCTCTCTCTCCTTCTGCCCCTCTCCCTCTGCTCACATTCTCTCTCTCTCTATCTAAAGAAAAACAAAAAAGAACAAGATTGGAGGACTCTTATTACCTGATGCAACATGATAATGTGTTATTTGCACAATGATGGATATATATAGGTCCATGGAATAGGATAGAAAATCCATTAGAAATAGACCCATACATACAGTCAATTGATTATTGGCAAAGGTGTCTTCAAAATCCAATGGAGAAAGGATAGCCTTTCAACAAATACTGCTGACAACTGGAAATCCAAATTTAAAAACAAAACAAACAAAAATCTTTGACTCTTACCTTGCAAAACATACCAAAAAAAAAAAAAATCACAATGAATTATATACCTAAAGGTAACACCTAAAATTCTAAGAGTCCTAGAATAAAATAAAGGAAAATATTTATGACCTTATAATATGCAAATAATTCTTCGGGCATACAAAATAAAACTGAATGATTAAAAAAAATGGTAAGTTGCACTTAATCAAAATTAAAATCTTCTACTGTTTGCAAAATACCATTAAGGAAAAAATATGCACAAAAAGATAAAAGAAAACATTTACAAAATGTATATTTGCCAAAGAACTTATAACCAGAATATATAAAGAGCAATTATAATCAATAAGAAGAAGACATTTCACCAAAGAAGAGATATGTACGGCAAAGGAGCACATGGAAAGATGCGCAACACTCTTAGTAAGGAACAATACTGCAAAACTGTAATCAGAAACCATTACACCCACTACTTATTAAACCGACAATACCACGTGTGTTATCAAAGAAGTGGGCCAATTTTGTAGCAACGTGGATGGAACTGGAGAGTGTGATGCTAAGTGAAATAAGCCATACAGAGAAAGACAGATACCATATGGTTTCACTCTTATGTGGATCCTGAGAAACGTAACAGAAACCCATGGGGGAGGGGAAGGGAAAAAAAAAAAAAAGGGGTTAGAGTGGGAGAGAGCCAAAGCATAAGAGACTGTTAAAAACTGAGAACAAACTGAGGGTTGATGGGGGGTGGGAGGGAGGGCAGGGTGGGTGATGGGTATTGAGGAGGGCACCTTTTGGGATGAGCACTGGGTGTTGTATGGAAACCAATTTGACAGTAAATTTCATATATTAAAAAATAAATAAATAAATAAATAAATAAATAAATAAATAAATAAATAAATAATAAAATAAAATAAAATACTAAATAAAAAAAAAAAAAAGAAGTGGGCCAAGTGGAGCTCTCAGACATTGCTAGTGGGAACATAAAATGATACTTTGGAAAGTAGTTTGAAAGTTTCTTATAAAATTAAATAGACACCTGCCATATGAATCAGCCATTCCACTCTTGGGCACTTACCTAAGATAAATGGAAATATGTGTTCTTACAAAGACCTATTTGTGAATATTTACAGCAGGTTTGTCAGAAAAGCCTAAAACTAGAAACAACCAACTATCCATCACTGGAGAATGGATGGATACACATATTGTTGTCCATCGATAAAACAGAATACTACTTATTAATAAACAAAAAGAAACATACATGCAACTCCATGGTCTCAAAAACCTTAGTGAAAAAAAATGGCTACATACTATATGATTCTATTTGATATGACATTCTGGAAAAGGCAAAACTCTAAGGATAGAAATCAGATGAGCAGCTGTCAGGGACTGGGAGGAGGGCATAAATACAAAGGGGTACGAGGAAACTTTTGGGGGTGATGAAGACTGTCATGAGAGTCTCACTACTGTATATGTTTGTCACAACTCATCACATTAAAAAATGTAAAAACACCAATACATCCAACTTTCACAAATGAATTGTAAAATTAAAGGACTTGCTTCCTGAAAGGAATTCAAGAAATATGGATAGCTGATTGCTTCCAGTTAATTTTTTTGGTTAGCCTCAACAAATAAGCAGATGTCATGCTGTTCTCAGGGTGGCCTCCACAGATAATGGTTCGAAGATCAAACAGTCTCCACCAAATGTGGGACCTCTCTAACAGGTGATCTGCTGGGCAAACATTCCACTGATGTGACAGAGTCTCTGCCAGGTGAGCATTAAGGTCTAACACCTCTCTGGTCTAATCTTGCTTCCACCTTTTCTTTTTATTACCTCCCAGTTAACCTTTTGAATTCTCAACTCCATCTTTGGGCCTGCTTCCTACAAAGATAAGTCTGGGGGCGCCTGGGTGGCTCAGTCGGTTAAGCGGCCGACTTCGGCTCAGGTCACGATCTCGCGGTCCGTGAGTTCGAGCCCCGCGTCGGGCTCTGTGCTGGCAGCTCAGAGCCTGGAGCCTGTTTCAGATTCTGTGTCTCCCTCTCTCTCTGCCCCTCCCCTGTTCATGCTCTATCTCTCTCTGTCTCAAAAATAAAAAAACGTTAAAAAAAAAATTAAAAAAAAAAAAAAAGATAAGTCTGTGTCAGACTTTACCTGGAATAGCCTGAGGAAGCAGGCAGTGAGATGGGGTATGGGGACCGTATCTCTCACCATGAGCCCTTTAACAATGAGGTGAACAGCCCTGGAGGTATTTTCAGACAACCCCAGCACAAGGTAGTGATCCAACTGTTAAAAAGTTCATTCACATGTGGAAAACTGGGATGCTGTATAATTAAAGTGGAATGCCCTAGCCAACGGGATGATTCGGGTATCTGACATGTATGGGGAATGATAAACATGACAACAATGCAATTACACAAATACTTGTTGCTGAATTGCATCGATGCCCTAAAGGTTGATAATGCAAAGTGGAGGGCAATTAACCAACGACTGTAACAAAATAAAAAAGCCACAGAGTTTCTTTGCTAGCTTACAAAGAAGTCCTCACCTCAGGCAGGGGGCAAGCAGAAGATGAATCAAGCAGGGGATTTGATAGTCACAATGGCTAAAGTCCAAAGACAGTTGGACACTTAGCAGGGGCAGGTCTGTTACACCAAAATCTGAGCTCTGATTGAGAAACCCAGGATTCTGACACATTGGATGCGAACAACTGAGTAGAGGTTCCTGAAGATTCCAACCTCCCCAGACCTCTTCTGAGCCTGAAGAAGTGATCCCAACCTCTCCATTAAGAGCTATCACACTCCTACCACCAGCAGCAGCAAAGTAAAAGGAAAATACAGAGGTCTTTCTCCCATGGAACAACGTGTGTCTACCTCAGGAAGTGTCTCCAATTCTACTTCTGGTCACCAGGTCTATAAAGATTAGGTCACAGCCAGGGACATGTCAGGTCTGATGAGAGAGGAAAGGGGAATTACCTGAAAGGAGCCACAAGACCTTGATAGCACATACAAGCAGGACTGGGGAGAGGAATCTAGACCAGAAAAGCCAGAAATAAAACTGAATATATCAGCATTTGTTGACGTGTGGCACTCTCTCAGACCACAGGACATAGCATTTTGACAAGGACCCCAGAAAATGGTGCAAACTCACTGGCTCCAAAAAAACTAGAAACAAGCAATGACCTACACTGACTATGGCTGAAATGCCTACATTGCAGAGAGAATTCTGAGGAAAGGTTAAAGTCTCAGGAAAGTGAGCATGCTAGAATAGACATATTATCTGAGGCCAGAAGATGCATCAAAGGATTATGGTCCATGGAAGGATTCAGTCACCAAAGTCATCAGAAATACACTGGTCAGAATAGAACCAAACTCGCCTAAAAAGAGATTCAGTGGCTCTCCTCTGCGGGCCAGGGTGAATGTAAAGAGCCTGTAACAAATGTTGACTTGCTAAAAGGAATGGGAATAACAGTGCCTTAATCTACTAAATATACCCCAAGAACCCAATACTCAACCTGTGTTGCAAACAGTTAAGGTCCATCTCTCCATCACCTGTGGAAATAAAATGACCTTCTCTGGGCACCTGGGTGGCTCAGTCGGTGAAGTGTCCAACTCTTGATTTCGGCTCAGGTCATGATCCCATGGTTAGTGAGGTCAAGCCCCATGTCAGGCTCTGTGCTGCCAGTGAGGAGCCTCCTGGGGATATTCTCTCTCTCCCTCTCTCTCTCTCCCCTCTATCCTTTCCCCACTTGTGCACGCCCATGTGCACTCTCTGTCTCAAAATAGACATTTATTTCAATAAAAAAATAAACTGAACTTCTCACTACAAATGGAAATTCTCCAGAACTTATGATGGGAATGCCTCATTAATATACCATGGCCACACCCTGGAGAGCAGAACATTCAGTCTCGACAAAAAGTTCACCAACTAAACTATACCCATTCCTTCTTCACAACATTTAAAGCCTCTGCCTTGTGGCCACTCTACCAGCTGCCATGAATCTCAGTGCAGGACAGATGAGAGATGATGTTTACATGATAATAAAGCAGAGATGGTTTTGAAGCAAAGATTGTGGGAACTAGGGAGAATGCAAAACGCACTCACTACCACACCACCCCAGAAAGTGTAGAAACAAGTGGCCTCTAGCTAGCAGGGCTTTAGGGGGAAAAGTCTCAGCAAGAGAACAGATGCATGTGAAGACAAAGAAGCAGAGAGAAAGATTTGTGAAGAACGGGAGTTTGTCACCAGATTGAGTTTGTCACAGGATGTGTCCATCTCCACATACTTCTTTGCCTGGTTAATTCCCACTTATCCTTTAAGAGTGAAGTTAGCTGTCATGCCTTCAGAAGAGCTTGCCCTGTTCTTCCCATCCACCAAATCTTGACTTAATGCCACTTCAGGGTGTCACCACAGCACCTCTGACGGAATGCATTATTTTCTGTCCTATTTGTTTTTATTGAGCCATAATTCACATGCCATAAAATTCAAACTTTTAAGGTCTACAATTCAATGTCTTTAGTGCATTTACAAAGCTGTGCGATCATCTCCAGTATCTAAGTCTGGAACATTTTATCAACCCAAAAAGAAAATGCATACCTATTAGCAGTCATTTCCCATTCACCCTTCCTTCCAGCCCTTGGCAACTACAAGTCTCCCTCTGTCTATGCATTTTATGCAATTACCTACTTTGGACACTTTATGTAAATGGAACTACACAGTATATAGTCTTTTTTTCTCACTTCTTTCACTTAGCCTGATGTCTTCAAGGTTGATCTTTGTTGTAGCATGTAACAATATGTACTTCACTCTTTTTTATGGCTGAATAATATCCCATTGTATCTATATGCCATTTTTTTTTTTTTTAACCCATTGATCAGGTGATGGACATTCGGATTATTTCCACTTTTTTTTAAATTTGTTTTTGTAACTTCTATTTATTTTTGAGAGACAGAGCATGCATGAATGGGGGAGAAGCAGAGAGAGGAGGAGACACAGAATTCAAAGCAGGCTCCAGGCTCCAAGCTGTTAGCACAGAGCCCAATGCGGGACTCGAACACATAAACTGTGAGATCACGACCTGAGCCGAAGTCGGACACTTAACCACCTGAGCCACCCAGGTGCCCCAGGATTATTTCCACTTTATGGTGACTATGACTAATGCTGCTATGAACATTGGTGAACAAATTTTTTTTTTTTAATTTTTTTTTCAACGTTTTTTATTTAGTTTTTGGGACAGAGAGAGACAGAGCATGAACGGGGGAGGGGCAGAGAGAGAGGGAGACACAGAATCGGAAACAGGCTCCAGGCTCCGAGCCATCAGCCCAGAGCCCGACGCGGGGCTCGAACTCACAGACCGCGAGATCGTGACCTGGCTGAAGTCGGACGCTTAACCGACTGCGCCACCCAGGCGCCCCGGTGAACAAATTTTTAAGTGGACCTAGGTTTTCAATCCCCTTGGAGAGATGCCTAGGAAAGGAATTTCTGGGTCATATGGTAACTCTGTGTGTAACATTTTAAAGAGCCCCCAAACTGTTTTCTGTTTCACAGTCCCACCAGCGATGTAATCATCTCTCATGTATCTAGTGCTCAAATTTCTTAAGGGCAGGGATTGTCCTATGTTCTATCATATCCCCAGCATTTAGCACAGTGCCTAATGCTATATAGTTGTGTTATGAGTATTTATAAAGTGAGTGAGTAAATCAAAAGCCCAGAATAATTTTTTTTCACCTTATGCCCTCTTTTGGATAAATCCTTATCAAAATACCCATTCATCACAGTGCTCCCTCCAATATCTAACTTTCTTCTCTCTAGACTCCCCCTCTGAAACTAATCAAAGTAAATAACTTACTTTTAGGTGCCATCACTTGTTTTTTTGTTTTGTTTTGAGAGAAAGCATGTAAGTGAGGGAGAGGGACAGAGAGAGAGGAAATAGAATCCCAATTAGGCTCCACACTGACAGCATGACCCCATGACCCCAAGATCATGACCTGAACTGAAATCAAGAGTAGGACACTCAACCAACTGAGACACCCAGGTACCCCACCATGGGTGCTCTAGGATTACCAGACCAGAGGATTGGGATCTACGTGGGACTCCTCACCTGCACATTAGCTAAGTTAATATAAGGTAATCTGATAGTAGAATCAAGCGTTTCCATGTTGGCACCAATTGGCAGATGGGCAGATGTTCATGTGTATTTTTCAAAGTGATTCTCCAGCAAATCTCGGCCCAGGGCATATTTGGCTCTAGGTCACCCTCTGCTGGCGCTGCTGTCAAGAACACTACAATAGACCTGGGAGGGAAAGGAGCAAAGTGACTCCCAGATGGGGCAAGAGGCAACATATGGGGCCCATCCCATTACAAAATCATTCAGAGAAGATTTGCAGATGAAAGGCCTTGGGATTCTAGCAACACTGGGTGGGGATTAGCCTCCCATAGTGGGTACTTAAGCAGCCTGATGACTTCCAGTTCTGGCCAGTTAAAGAGACTATTGCATGGAGTAAATACTCACTTTGATCCTCAAACACAAAATGGACATGTACACTTGCACTTTAACCGTGGCCCACTCCTCTTACTATGAAATAGGGCACACCTCTAATAAAAGATGAATATATTTTAATTCCTTATAAAATCTCACAAAACTCTGTCCACTTTTGCTTCTGATAAACATTTACTGATACAGAAAGAGAAGACTCCCCTGATAGTCTATATAAGACACATCACATTGTACACATATACTTGGCATCATTTCAAATTTTTAAGAATAGAAGTCGTGCATAACTATGTTGAATAAATTATCAAACTTTTATGTAAATCACCTGTGGTAAACAGAATGCCCACCAGCCAGGATGCCCATGCCCTAATTCCTAAAGACTGTGAACATGTTACATTACATGGAAAAAGGGACTTTGCAGATGTAATGAAGGTTATAGACCCTAAAACAGGAATATTATCAGGATAATCTAGATGAACCCAGTGTGACCACATAAGCCCCTAAAAGGAGAGATCTTTCTCTGGTTGGAATAAGGAAAGATGCTGCAGAAGGAGAACTCAGAGAGATTTGAAGGGCAAGAGAATCTTGACCTCCTCTTGCTGGAAGTGGACCACACAGAAAGCATAAGGAGGAATGTGGGCAGCCTGTAGGACCCCACAGCCCAGCCCCCAAAAGACCAGCACCCAGAATGACAGCTGACAAAGAAATGGGGGTCTCAGGGTTCCACAGTCACAAGGAACTGAATTTGGCCAACAACCTGAATGCGTCTGGAAGCAGATTCATCTTCAGAGCCTCCAGAAGAGGGCTCAGTCCAGCAAACACCAGGATTTCAACCGTGTGATGTACTGACCAGAGAACCCAGCTGAGCCACTGTACTCTTGACTTCTGACCCACAGAACACTATGAATAAAAACATTTGTGTTGTTTTAAGCCACTAAGCTTGTAGTAACGTGTTATGGCAGCATCAGATAACTAATACATTACCAAATGTCGAAATACTAAATCCCAATGTTCTATGGTAATGAAACACAGTAACTACTAGAACAATCAATTAAAATCACACACTCCTGGAACTAGTTCATGTTCCACTCCCAAACGTCATGTGCTATAATAAACACATGAGAAATTTCTACTCATAATTTTGGGGTAGTTTAAAATTAAGAATAATACACCAATTCCTAAGTAATTGTCCTCTCCAACATTTACAACATTAGCATTCAGTTTTAAAAGGTAAATAGATAATTGCTTTGTCACATCTTTTTTTTTTTTTATTCTTTTTTTGAGAGAGAGGGAGAGAGAGAGAACTTGTGTGCATGTGCGCAGAGGAGAGGGAGAGAGAGAGGGAGAGAGAGAGGGAGAGAGAGAGGGAGAGAGAGAGAGAGGGAGAGAGGGAGAGAGAGAGAGAGAGAGAGAGAGAGAGAATCTTAAGCAGGCTCCACACCCAGCACAGAGGCCCACATGGGACTCAATCTCATGACCCTGAGATCATGACCTGTGCCAAAATCAAGAGTCGAACGCTTAACCAACTGAGGCACCCAGGTGTCCTGCTTTGTCACATCTTTCAAATTAGCTTATCGGTTGATATAGTTCACTTTAGGTGTACATCTCTTTTATAATATGTTTAATATACTTAATGAGATTCCTATTTTATGTAACTATATATTAGTCACATTAACAAAAGCCAGAGACCGTTAATAAAGTTGAATGAATAAACGTTCACAAAAATGTAAGAACATAAATGATGCCAAAGATGTAAAGGTCTCAAAAGTACAAAGAATCCTAAGACAAAAGTCACTCATATTCTTTACTATATAAATACATAAAGTCTATAACACTGCCTTACTTTCTAACAAGACTTTCAGTATAATTACTGTATTTTGGGACTTCTATTTCTTTTTGTAATTTTTTTTTAATGTTTATTCATTTTTGAGACAGAGAGAGACAGAGCATGAATGGGGGAAGGTCAGAGAGAGAGGGAGACACAGAATCTGAAACAGGCTCCAGGCTCTGAGCTGTCAGCCCAGAGCCCGACGCGGGGCTCGAATTCACGGACCGCGAGATCATGACCTGAGCTGAAGGGGACTTCTATTTCTTAAGTTAGTAGCTCAAAACTGCATGTGGCTTCCTGCAAGCATGTCACAGTTCCTTCAGTCCGTGGTCTGCAGAGCACATGCTGAGGATATTCTAAGTTCTACCCGCTCCGGCCTGTGTTCCTAAATGACAGCAATGCCAGCGAGATTGGGCTTTTACAGAGACTCTACAATATAATATAAAACCCAGGTTGGAAACACAGACACTTACTTTTTCTGAGTTCTTTCAGCCAGCCTTGCAGTCTCTATAGCTGCCTTCCTTGCTTCAAAATCTTCCCTTTTCACCACCTCTCCGGTCCCCCGGTAGCCTAGCTCCACCAACTGGCGAGCCAGGCCTTCATCCTAAAGAGAAAAATCAGTTGTAAGATTTGTGCACGAATTAGACATCTTATTTTATTTGATATATGCTGAATAAAGGAAAAAATCAGAATTATTTTAAAATGAGACGTATTAGATATGAAAACTCAGAATCCTTTCTAATAATACTTTCATAAACATCTTATTTGTCATCCTTTTCCCACAGATGTAAGATGAAGAGGAAAAAAAAAAGGAAATAACATCAGTCACTAGATTTTCTCTAAGGGATTGGAGGACAAAAGTCTGTTGTGTTTTTAATCCATTTACAAGAGCAGCTGTAGGTAATTAATAGAGTATCTTTAAAACAATAAAACTGGAGACAATAGTATTCATACAAGAAAGACTTTTTTAAAAACCAATTGCACAAAAAGAGAATTGGGTTGCTCTCATAAAGTTCAACATTTCAGAGACTTCCTTCCTTGAGGTCAATGAACTGATGACACAGAGCATTAAAACTTCAAATACAAAATAAAGAGATGAATTTCCTATTTAACTGGAAAGATATTGTTTCCATATAATGTTGGTACCAATAAAAACAGAAAAGTAGAAACCCAAGAAGATGGCAACAAAAAAGCTTCACGCTGAAAAAAGTTTCCCCACAATCCTTTAGGCCTTTTATATTACAGCTACTTGAAGAAACGCTCCACACATTTGTGTCACTTGCATAGCGTTTTCAAAAACGAATAAATATTATTTCCCTATTATCTGAAGAGGTGTCATCTTACATTAGGTTGCTGATATAAGGACTAAAGTATTACATTTCAATATGTATACATTAATAATGTTCTTTATATCGGGGCACCTGGGTGGTTCAGTCGGTTGAGCATCTGACTTCAGCTTGGGATATGATCTCAGGGTTCATGAGTTTGAGCACCATGTCGGGCTCTGTGCTGACAGCTCAGAGTCTGGAGCCTGCTCTGGATTCTGTCTCCCTCTCTCTCTCTCTGCCCCTCTCCCACTTACTCTGTCTCTCTCTCTCTCTCTCTCAAAAATAAATAAAAACATTGAAAATTAAAAAAAAAATGTTCCTTATATCATCTTAGTTAAATGTAACATAGCTGAACTATAGTGAAAATAGCATAGATAGATAGATAGATAGATAGATAGATAGATAGATATGTATGTATCTTTTTGTAACAGACACTTATTGAATACATCACTGTTGAATGAAAGAACCATCTGACAGGATTAAATGAGAAAACTTAAGATGCCTGGTTAATAATCTGTTCACCCCTCAGGAGCTGTTTTAAAGTTCCAACTATTGGGAAGAAAAAATTTAGACACTACCAACCTAGAAAACTTGCTACTGTCCTTTGCTAAACATTAAAAGCAAATACAGTTGGCCCTCAAACAATAAAGGATGAACTGTGCAGGTTCACTTATACACATATTTTTTTCAATAAATATATTGGAAAATTCTTTGGAGATGTGCAATAATTTGAAAAAATTCACAAATGAATCATGTAGACAAAAGTAATGAAAGAATCAAGAAAAAGTTACATGTGTCATAAATGCATAAAATATAGCAACATACTGGTCTATTTTTATCATTTACTACCATAAAACATACACAAATCTATTGCAAAAAGCTAAAATGTATCAACACTTACAGACTGTACACTATCTTCTCATTTGTCATGTCTGGTGTTAGTAACACATACATCGACAGTGTTCTGTATCCTGTAAAACAATAGTGATGTAGGTACCAACAGACAATTCATCTTGGAAACAGTTGAGGTAAACTTATGGTTTGGATACATACCATACTGTAAGTGTATTTTCTCTTCTCTGCTGTTCTTGACATTCTTTTCTCTAACTTACTTGATTGGAAAAATAAAGCATATGATACATATGACATACAAAATATGTACGTGTGTATGTATGTTTAAGTTCTCTGTTCAACTGTTTATGTTCTCAGTAAGGCTTCCAGTCAACAGTAGGCTATTGGTAACGTTTTGGGGGACTCAAAAGTTATATACAGATTTTTGACTGCACGGAGTTTGGTGCCTCTAACCTTTTTGCTGTTCCAAGGTCAACTGTAGTGAACTCTGTGTAGTAATGAAGATACGTCTGCCAAGCTAATATAGCCCAAAGCACCAGATCTTGGGAGGGTTATTTGTCTTTTTTCTGACTTGTTTCCCTGCTTATTGTACATGTTATTTTTAAGCTCTTTAGTGTGAACCACAAAAACTAAGCAAATGACTCCACCTAGTGGAATTAATATTTAATAGAAACAAAAAAAAAAAAAAAAACAATGATTTTAGATGTGATTTACAAAAGAGATGACTTGAGTATAAGTTTGCATAAATCTATTATTAAACGTGGGCATATGGGAAGAATTCTCAGGTAAACTCTGTGAGACTGTGGGGGTTTTCCAGAAGAATATCAATGGCTTGTGATCAACACAGTATTTTACATAATAAAGACCATTAAAAAGTTGTTGTATTAATTTCATATATTGGAGTGAATTGTGCTTTTCTGTGTGCCTTACCTGGGCCACACAAAATGATCTGGGTAGTTCTACACTCATCTATGTTAATTTATATTGTAACAAGAAACAAGACCTACTGAGAAAATAAGGAGAAAGCTCAAGTTGGTTGCCTCACCAACCATTACCACTAGTAGAATCATAAGTCATCTGTCCACTTTATTTTTTTTATTCTTTAAATGTTTATTTATTTTTGAGAAAGAGAGAGACAGTGTGAGTGGGGGAGGAGCAGAGAGAAGGAAACACAGAATCTGAAGCAGGTTCCAGACTGAGCTGTCAGCACAGAGCCCCACACAGGGCTCGAACCCACAAACTGTGAAATCATGACCTGAGACAGTCTGATGCTCAACCGACTGAGCCATCACCCAGACGCCCCCATCTGTCCACTTTAAATGGTCAATTATCTTTAAAGAAATTATCTTTAAAGAGACAAAATACTAAAATATTTTTACTTATTCACATATTAAGCGTTTCTGGTGCTTTTCGTTCCTTTATGTAGATCCAAGTTTCGTACTGATATGATTTTCCTTCTACCTAAAAAACTTTGACATTTTCTGTAGTGTGGGTCTGCTAACAAATTATCTTGGCTATTGTTTGACTGAAAAAAATATATTTCACCTTCATTTTTGAAAGACATTTTTGCTGGATTAGTGTTCCAGGTTGACTTCTGACTTTTCAACACTTTAAAGATGTCATCCCATTGTCCCAAGCCTTGTATTACCTCTGAGAGGTATTTTATTTTACATAATGTATCCCTTCATTTTAAATTCCTTTAAGATCTCTTTACCATTGGTTTTCAACAATTAAGATAGTCCTTGGATTGGTTTCTCTGTGTTTATTCCACTTGGAACGCATCATCTTCCTTGGCTCTATGGATTTATACTTTTCACAAAATTTGGAAACTTTTAGCCATTATTTTTTTCAAATATAGTTTATCCTCTACTTCCCTCTGATTCCTCTGGGATTCCACTTACATTTATTTGGAAGGGCAAAAAGATGATAATGTTTTATAAACTCTAATGGTTTTGACTATAACAGTTCATCTTAGTAAAAATACATGATTAGCCATGATAATCCAAGTATATAAATACAGCAATATTTTTTTAAGTTTATTTATATTGAGAGAGATAAAGTATGAGTGGGGGAGGGGCAGGGAGAGAGAGAGGGAGACAGAGGGAGAGAGAGGGAGAGAGAGAGAAGCCCAAGCAGACTCTGTAGTGTCTGTGCAGAGCCCACTGACTCGAACTTACCAACCATGAAGTCATAACCTGAGCCGAAGTCAGATGCTTAACCAACTGAGCCACCCAGGTGCCCCAAGGCAGTGATCCTTTATTAATTGTCAATGTTCTTTTCTCATGTGATCATAAGTCTTTACTTCTGGATATTAGCAGTTTGGAGAGAGCTAGCTATGAGGAGGCGTAGTGCAAAACAGAATCCAGAGATGGCTTGCCCTTACGGAGAAGGCTTCCTTACTATACATGAACTGCAAAACAACTTGTGGCAAAGCAGAGGGCAGCAATTAAGTCTGTGCAAGACTTAATTCTCACTGGATGACTATTCTCCTGGAACAAATTTTAGACATCTCTCAGCTGCTGGGAGGGACACCTGGTCCCGAGGACGTACAATGGAATGGTGCCTTCCAGCTGATGCTGTGGCCTTGGACCTTGGCAGAGTTGGACTGGGACGGCAGGGTTCCACCCCAGAAGCCCACAATACTGCTCAGGGTCCTATCTATTCCTAGAAGGCTACAGATGTGTGGCCTGGCATGCACAATTCACTACTTTAAGAGCCTTGGGGCTGTACTGTCCCCAGTCTTGGGCCAGAGCCCACTGCCACCCCCAGCCTGGCTGTCCCCCTGAGGCAAAGCACCTCTTATACTGTTCCTCTAGTGGGGTGAGAGGTAGATGAAGACTGGGATTTGGCGTTAGGTGGCAAGAGCCAGACTCTGAACAGGTGAGTCTGGAACAAGGGGAAGCCGGCGTCTGGGGTGCCGAGGTGTTTCTCATCCAAGAAAGGAAGGAAGGAAGGAGGACAGGAAGGAGGAAAAAGAAAGGAAAGAAAAGGTAGGGAAGAGAAGAGAAGAAAGGAGGAAGGGAGGGGAGGAGGAAGAAAGAAAAGGAAGGGAGGGGAGGGGAGGGGAGGGGAGGGAAGGAAAGGAGGGGAGAGAGGAAGGGGGGTAGGCAGTGAGGGAGGGAGGAAGAAAGGAATGGAGGAAGGGAGGGAGGGTTGCTTGGTTCATGGCCACCCTTGACATTGTCCCCAGAGTACTGAGGCTCCCTTCACTTTTGTGTCTTTTGTTATTATGTTAGTTACTGCTGGAGAAAAGAGTTATTATTGTAGTTCAATCTTAGATTTCTTCACTAAACTCACTGACTTGTTCTAATAGGGTTCCAGTTAATTTTCTTGTATTTTTTGTATCATGGCAGATAATCATACTACCTTTATAATAATAATATTCTGACTCCTTCTTCCAAGTATTTATGATACTTTCCTTTCATTGTAGCATTGCCGCAGCCAGATTACCAATAAAAAGTTAAGAGTACTCGCAACCATTTTTATCATGTTTCTATTCCCATGCTAAACTTTGAAATGTTTAACCACTGTATATGAGGTTTATAAGTGTTTGCTGTATACTCTTCATCAAGTTATGATATGAGGAAGTTTGAAATTTTATCCTATGCTTTTTATGGATCTATAGAAGTTATATTTTTTTCTTTTTAAATTTAATATCATGAGTTCATCCTTGCACTCCTATGATAAATCACACTAATCTTACTCTGATCTATTATTTCTTAATATATTCCTGGATTCGTTTTACATTGCTTTTCATTCAGTTCATAAGGGAAATTAGTCTTTAGCTTTCTACTTTGTGCTATCCTTTCTGAATTGATGTCAGTATAATGCAAGTTCTAAACAATTATTTAAGAAAAGTACATCCTTGGGACACTTGGGTGGCTTAGTCAATTAAGCGTCCATCTCTTGGTTTCAGCTCAGGTCATGATCTCATGGTTCTTGGGATTGAGCTCTGCGTTAGGCTCTGCCATCAGAGCCCGGAGCCTCCTTGGGATTCTCTCTCTCCCTCTCTTTCTCTGCCCCTCCTCCACTCACGCATGCTCATGCTTTCTCGATAGACAAATTAAAAAAAAAAAAAAGAAAATTATATCCCTCACTTTTTTATTGTTAATTATACAAGTCAGATACAAATACATTCTCCCTGTGAAAAGTTAAAAATGGCAGATGCAGTGAATTTGTATTCCGTCAACTTGGCTAAGCATAAACTCAGTTTCCCATAATTTCCTCTCCTTTGGTATGTACAGGTTAGTTTGGGCCATAAGAGACGTCTGCAATAGATTTGGAAGGCACAAGAAGCAACCATGTTGTTCTAGTTCCTACAAGATCTTCTTCAGCTTCTCCAACTCCTGGGCCATGTTTAGCTCCATAACTGAAGATGCCAGCCTCTCCTGTAGGTCACCCCCACACCACAACTGACGGCCTGCTACAAGTTCTAGTTCATCCTTGCAGGTCTCTCAGTTTGCCCCTGTTCCCCCTCCCCGTTTCTCATGTGCCTTTCCTTCCTGGCTGTGTGTCCTAGTGATTTCAGGCTTCAGCACCAGACACCAAAGAAACAGCCCTTCACTCACCGTTTGAACAGTTCTCTTAACTGTGTAAGGTCAAATCTCGGCACAAAATCATATACGTGGAACACACACACCTATACATATATGTATTGTGTAAGTGTGCATGCATGCATGCCTGTGCGTGTGTTCTGCTTCTCTGACTGCCTAAACCACAATCAGCTACTGGCAATGACTCCAGAGGAAGAAGAATTGAAGGATGGGCTTTCTGATTAGTTCTGGGTGACCCGGCACGGGAGCTCTGATCTCATTAAAGGCCCTGTTCCCAGTGTGAAGGAGTCCAATGCAGTCCCTGGGATGCAGAGGCAAAAAGATACCTGCCATGAAGACGAGGCTCTGGGTAACCAAGTGTTTGCTGCCATCTCTGCTGCCAGAGGACGTTTTACTGGCAATAAGAAACATGACGGGGTGGGTTGCCTCTCAGTTTGCTGAGGGCATTGGGGAAAAATGAGCTCAGAACTTGGGATTAGCCAGACACTTGGTAGCAAGTCAGTTAAGGGGGAAACATTTGGTATAGTTTCATGATTTAAAAAAAAAAAATTCCCATAAGTGACAGTCTGATATATATATATATATATATATATATATATATATATATATGCAACTTTTCATATAATTATTACGTTTAGTATCTATGTAAGAATTCTCTCTGTTAAATTTGCTCATTGCTCCGTAAGATTTTATCTATTTCTTATTGATTCATGGGGCTTTACTCTAGATAGTAGGTCCTGGTTGATTATACATTTTGCAAATATTTACTTGCAAGTAATTGCTTGCCTTTTGACTTATTTATGACATATTTTGTCATGGAGTTTTAAATTTTTGGCAAGGAAATCATATAACAAACCTTAATAAAATATAGAGAGAATAATTCCATCAATGTATTTACTGGGGAAAAAACAAGTTTGAAAATGAACAGCTAACCATTCTACTTCAAGAAAGTAGAGAAAGAATAGCAAAGGCACCTAAATAATATAGAAGAATTAACAAAAACGACAGGAAAAATAAAACAGAAATTAAAATATATAAATCCAGTAAGCTTTGATTGCTTAATGAAAGTCAAGAGCCTATCCTTTTAAAAGACTAATAAAATAGATAACATTTGGCAAGATTGATGGTAGAAATAAAGAACATGCAAACAATTTTAGAAATCAGAAAAGATGGGGCGCCAGGGTGGCTCAGTCGGTTGAGTGTCTGACTTCAGCTCAGGTCATGATCTCACAGCTCATGAGTTCGAGCCCCGCATAGGGCTCTGTGCTGACAGCTTGGAGCCCGTAGCCTGCTTCGGATTCTATGTCTCACCCTCTCTCTGCCCCTCCTCCGCTCATGCTCTGTCTCTGTCTCTGTCTCTGTCTCTCTCTCTGTCTCTCTCTCTCTGTCAAAAATAAATAAACATTGAAAAAGAATTTTAAGAAAATCAGAAAAGAACCATAATACAGACAAAAGAAAACTATACAAATTTATAGTGATAAATTTGAAAAATTATTTGAAAATATATGAAGTATTTGCTCAAGTTACAAATTCAGAAAAGACCAGCAGGTGGTTTTAGAAGTCCCTCATTTCCGCCCCAAAAAGTCTTTCTTTTGCACTTCCATTTGAATGCTAAATAACTTAGTTTATTTAGTCAGTCCAGGCAGGAAACAGAGGACACATTTAAATGTAGTAATTGAAGGAAATTGAGTGGCTGAGTTAATTAACAAAGGTATAGACAGGGTTAAGAGAAATCCTAGAGAGATAATGAAGCACCCTGCAGCTAGCAACAGCAATAAGCTTTTAACGGCCACTAACTAACTAGTCCAATAAGGTAAGAGGAGGGAACAGTTAATAGAGCCCAGGGAAACAGCCGTAGGGGTAGAGCCCGACACTAAATTGTGGCTTTTTGTAAGAAAATATCCACTCCTAACCTACAGCACAGTATGGAAGGAGTGTGGGGGTGGGGGTGGGGGGGATGCCTAACCTCTCTCTTCTGCTGGCTTCTAATTTCTTGCTGGTGACTCTTATTGGCTAAACCCAATTGGCCAAAGGGAAAGGGGGCCCAGTTGAAACAGGCAACAGAAATCAATCTCTTTGGGGCACAGAACAAGGTAGGGTATGACAGCATGTCGATCTCAAGGGCCAAACAGAAAATAGCTAACACAGCCAGGGAAAGAATTCTAGGTCCAAAATAAAATTTTCTTGACGTTTAAAGATATTTACTCCCTTTTCCTTTTAGGAATCGCTACTGGGAATGCAAAGTCTAAGATCAAGCTGATTTATAGGTACTCTGTAGACACTCTGAATTATTTTTTCAATCTGTATAAAATATACAAAATACAAAATTAACCATTCTAGTGGCATTAAGTACATTCATACTGTTGTGCCATCATCATCCCCATCATCACCAGAACTCTTTCATCTTACAAAACTGAAACTCTGTACCAGTTAAACAATAACTCCCATTCTCCCTTTCCTGCAGACCTGGCAATGACCTTTCTACTTTCTGTCTCTGTGAATCTGACTAGCCTAGGTACCCCATAAAAGTGCAATGACACAGTATTTGTCTTCCTGTGGCTAGATTATTTCACTCAGGATAATGTCCTCAAGGTTCACCTTTGTTGTAGCATGTGTCAGAATTTCCTTCCTTTTAAAGGTTGAATAATATTTCATTGTAGATGTAGCACATTTTGTTTAGGTATTGATCCATCAATAGATACTTGAGTTGCTTCCACCTTCTGGTTATTGTGAATAATGCTGCCATAAACATAGGTATACAGGGGCGCCTGGGTGGCTCAGTCGGTTGGGCATCCGACTTCGGCTCAGGTCATGATCTCACGGTCTGGGGGTTCGAGTCCCGTGTCGGGCTCTGTGCTGATAGCTCAGAGCTTGGAGCCTGCTTCGGATTCTGTGTTCCCTCTTTCTGCCCCTCCCCTGCTCACGCCTCTGTCTCTCTCTCAAAAGTAAATAAACATTTAAAAAAACAAACAAAAAAAAAACATAGGTATACAAATATCTGTTCTAGTCTCTGCTCTCAATTCTTTTGGCTGTATACCCACAAGTGAACTTGCTAGATCATATAGTAATTCTAACTTCAATTTTTTGAGGAGCTGCCATACTGTCTCTACAGTAAGTGCACCGTTTTACACCGCCACCAGTGGTGCAGTGTTCCAGTTTCCCCATGTCCTTGCTAACACTTATTACTTTCTGGGTTTTTTATATATTTTTTTAAGTCTTATTTATTTATTTTGAGAGGGGCGGGGGGGGGGTGACAGCACGAGCAGGCGGAGGGACAGAGAGAGAGGGAGAGAGAAAATCCCAAGCAGGCTCTGCACTGTCAGTGCGGAGCCCGATGCAGGGCTCAAACTCACAAACTGCGAGATCATGACCTGAGCGGAAATCAGGAGTCGGACACTTAACCGACTGAGCCACCCAGATGCCCTATTTTCTGGGTTTTTTAAATGGCTATCCTGAAAGAGGTGAAATGGTATATCATTGTGGGGTGAGTTCTTTGAGTAGAGTTGACAATGTTACATTAGTTTCAGGTGTACAACTTAGTGATTTTTAAAAGTTTATACATTATGCTATGTTCACCACAAGTGTGTCCCATTGCATCTATCCCATTATACCATGATAATATCATTGATTATATTCCTTATGTTGTGCCTTGTATTCTCACATGACTTATTCCATAACTGGAAGCCTGTATCTCCCACTCTCTTTCACCCATTCTACTCACCCCCCATCCCCCTTCCCTCTGGCAACCATCAGTTTATTCTCTGTATTTATCTGATTCTGCTTTTTGTTCACTTTTTTAAAAAATTCTACTTATGAGTGGAATCACGTTATTTGTCTTTCTCAGTATGACTTTTTTCACTTAGCATAATACCCTCTAGGTCCATCCATGTTGTTACAAATGGCACAATCTCATCCTTTTTCATGGCTGTGTAATACTCCTGTGTGTGCACGCATGCCACATTTTCTAGATATTAACCCCTTATTAGATATATAATCTGCAAATATTTCCTCCCATTCTATGGGCTGCCTTTTCACTCTATTGATAGTGTACTTTGGTGCACAAAAGTTTTTAATTTTGATGTCATACAAGCCAATTTGAATTATTTTTGAATTACCATTTTATTCTCAGAATTATAAAATTCTACCACTATCTATCTAGGGATGAATCTTTTTCATTTATCCTGCTTAACAGCTAATGTTGTGCTTATCTGCAACAGAGAAAAATTTTTTCATTATTCAATTGATTATCACCTTCATTTTCTGTATAATTTCTTTCTGGTAAGTTTATTAGATAGATATTGAGCATTATGAAACTATTCTTTCATATTTTCTTTCATAGAATTCTTTCTTATTTTCCACTTTTTTTTTTTTTTACTATATTCTGGGTAACTATATCACCTGTAACTTCCAGAAAATTAATTTGTCCTTTAAAAAGTGTTGATTCTATTAGCCCTTTCAAAAATGCTATCAATTATATTTTTAAATTCTAAGAATTCTTTCTTGCTCTCTGCTCCCTTTTCATAGCAGTCTATTAATTTGCTTATAGATTTGATAGATATTAAAATGCCTCTGAGATAGAAAATTAGAATTTATTTAAAGTTGTCTCTGGGTTTTAAATGTTTTGTTTGACATTAGTTACCCTCCTTACTCACCTTGGGCTATCTCTTTCGTGCTATTAGGTTTGCTCAAACATCTGTAGACACACATGAACAGAGGACTAGATTAACTGATATGGACATGAGTGTGGATTCCCTCTAGTTGTACAGACCTAGTTCCCTAATTGGACTCACCTCGGAATAGGTGAGTTGTGGCAGTTATGTGTAAAAGAGACTCCACTTGAAGATATGTGGGCATGAAGAAGGAAGCAAAGTTGGGTTATATCCCACTCTCTCCAACCTAACTGCTGAAATAAGAAGGCTTGGCAAGGGGCACCTGGGTGGCTCAGTCAATTAGGCATCCTACTCTTGATTTTGGCTCAAGTCCTGATCTCAAGGTTTGCAAGATTGGTTTGCGAGATCGAACACCGCATTGGGCTCTGCACTGACAGTGAGGAGCCATTTTGAGATTCTCTCTCCCCCACCTCTCTCTCTCTCTCTCTCTCTGTCCCTCCCCCCCAAAATAAATCAATAAATAAACCTAAAAAAAGAAGGTCTTGACAACAGATTCTATTTTTCTCTTCAGCACCTAGTCTGAACTTCTAGCACTATTTAGTTACTCCGAGCTCAGTTCTGATTATCTCTCAGGCCCCTTTACTCCCTCCAGGTCCCCTTATTAGACATGTATTTCACTTTCTTTGGAGAACAGTTCTCTCATTTATTCTTGGGTTAAATACTGCCAAGCGTATATGCTTGGCGTATAGCGTGTACTTCTGCCTTAGCTATGTAGAATTAACGTTCATACCTAGCACATGAATGTATTTCAAAGAATAAGCACTTTTCAAACCTTGCAATCAATATTTAAGTAAGCATGTAAGAAAAATCTTGCTAACATGATCTCTGGAGCCCAAAAATCCACCACAATGCAGAATTATGCTGTTGCAGACACGGGGTTTGGGGAGTTGGCTACTAGATGCAAACCCTTCAGAGATTCGGCTGTGGTTTGGCACCACCCAGTGGCGCTTGTTCTGCCTGGCCTAAATAGGAAGGAGGCATTCTGGGGCTGTGTCTTGGCTCCCCGCCAGCAGAGTCTCCAGGGCAGTGCGCCTTTAAGTCGGCCTGGTCTGGCAAGATCCCAGGGCTATAGGGATCCACCGTTCATCTCCTGCTTCTCAGGACCTCTCAGCCTGTTATTTTCCAGCCCATCCTGGTTCGCCTCCCAGAAGACAAGAACTCTCTGCCGCCCCCACTCCATTATCTCCCCCACCCCATCAAACACACACCTTTAAAGAGGGGAGGAAGATGGTTGCTGAGTGGAAGACAGTGGCCAACCCCATGACGTCTAACTTTGCAGTATAGCAGGATCTTTTTTTTTACTCTCAATATTAGTTGTGATTAGCAGCTCGATAAACATAAATCAGGAATATGCCTACATATTCCTGTAGTGCCTACCCATAATTAAGGGTACGAGAGTGGGGTGGAGGTTTATGGGCCCAGATGCCCTATATGACACCAGATACACCAGGTTGGTGTCGCCACTTGCCCTGGAAGGCTACTCTCTTCTGTTCTTTAATACAAAGTGGCAAAGCAAAGAGAAACAGCATGCCAGACCTGCATTAGAGCCCAGCGCAAGGGTCTCCGCAGGTCTCCGCATCCAGCCACCTCCTCGCAGGCAATGACTTTGGAAAGAATGGGCCGGGAGGCCTCATGTGAGAGGGAAAGGCAGATTTTGAAGACTGCCTGCGGGCGTGCGGGCGCACCCGCATGTTTCCACACGGGCCGCCACCTCCAGGGACCCGAATTCTGGCGGGACTGAGGCCGTACGGGGCGGGTTCAGGACCCAGTGATTCAGCTCCCCGCCCCTCTGGCGCCGCGGTCGGCATACTGAGGCGCCTGACGTCGCCGGAGTCCACCGCCAGGGGGCGACCACTCCATGAATGGGGGATCGGGAAGGACTAAGAGGAAAACGGGGTCCACTTTGCGGTGCCGCAGTTCTTACCTCCAGGTAGTACAGGTCCACGGAAGTGATCTGCGAGTCGAGGAAATCTTCATAGGTGTTGAACTGAGTGACTATGTTGTCCACGGCCGTCAGCCTCTCTTCCTGGTCCATCTTGTTGCCTTAGCCGAAGCGTCCCTAGCGACAGAGGCGCCAGCGTCAGGTCAGGAAGTTCCACCCCCTTCGTGTCTTCTTCCCGATCAGTTGGGAACCGGTGCGGAGCCTCGGAAGTTAACCCCACCCCCACCCCCCATGTTCGTTACTGAGTTTCGTGTTTCCCCGTAACTCCTAGGAACGCGGTCTCAAATTACCCGCTTCAAATTCAAGCCTGACACCCGTCAGCTGATTCAAACCTTGGTGAAACGTGGAGCCACGTGAGAGATGCAAATTGCAATCCAAAATTAAATATTATGAGACTGCCAGGATGTGTCGACAAAATATTCTAGATCAGCACTCTTAATCTCATTCTAACGCAATGTTATGCGGGACAAAAATACCGAGGTTAGCACTCAAGAAAGTGAAGGTCTATTTTTGCAAGAAGCGTATCTCAAAACTGAAGTCTTTGGAAATGATCTTGTATCAAAAAACAATAATAAAATATTTAATGATTTGTTATATTATTTTTAAAAATAAAACTTAAAGGCAAATTATTGCTAATGTTTGGATATGAGGAAGAATTTATGAAATTCCCAAATGAAAGAAATTCAGTGAGAATATCTGTGAAAACCTCTTTTGGCCCCAATTGCTTGTTTTTTAAACTTGTTTTCTTTCTTTTTTTTTTTAACTTTCAATAAGCACACAATGAAAGACCTTGCCTTTGTTGAAGCTTCCTTTTTTAAAGGGTAAGTAAGATATCTGTGGAAAATTAAAAAGTAAATGTTCTTACTAAAGACATTCCCCTTAGAACAAAGTTGCATTTTTTAAAATGGATTTAAAGTAATCTAAAGTGGCGGCTGGTGAAACTTCAGAATTCTTATTCAGATTTTAGTATTTTACAAATCATATTTGCAAATTAACACACAATACGATACTGAGCCTCTGGTAGTTGCTCTTTAAGTACTTACAGAATTGATTCTGAGGATTTTCAGGTGTGCTAAAAAGGTTTCTTTTAATGAAGATATCTGGTAAGATACTTGGCAGTCAGCTTTCCCAATTTAAAAAGGGCATCTCAAAAATCACGGTGTCACAAATGTACAAATTTTAAGTGATGTGGGCACAATAATCTCTAAGATATTACCGACTTATTTTTTTTAAGTTTACTTATTTATTTTAGAGAGGGAGAGAGCAGAGGTGTGTGGGGAAGAGGGACAGAGAGAGAGTACCAAGCAGCCTCTGTGCTCAGCACGGAGCCCAATGAGGCTCAATCCCACGACCATGAGTTCATAATCTGAGCTGAAATCAAGAGTCGGACACTTAAGGGACTGGGCCACCCATGCACGCAGAATCACTGACTTGTTTTTTAATTAATGAATTATCTCTTGAAATATTTTAAAAGGCATTTTGGACATTTTTTAAATGCAATTTAATCATTGCATTCAGGAGACCAGAAAGGATAGAGAAACCCTGAGCACTCAAAATACAACAAAAAAGAGGGATGCCTGGTACAATGTGCCTACTGTACTGAGTAGAGCATGCAACTCCTGATTTCAGGGTCATGAGTTGAAGCCCCATGTAGGGCATGGAACCTCTTAAAAAGAGAGAGACAAAAGTACAACAAAAACAATAATAACAACATTTATTGAACACTCCCTGCACGTCAAGCACTGTGGTAAGTGCCAACAATGAGTTACATCCTTAACTACTATTTGTGCTACAATTAACAACCACCACCAACTTAACATCATCTAATATCTGAAAAGATATGAAAATTCAAATAGCCCAAGAATGAAATCATTCTTGCAACTTAAGACATTCTAATAAGGGGCATAACTTTCAATATTCTCTATCGTCTAGAGAAATTCTATAAGTCACTCCTGAAAGAAGCATTATTTAGTGTGAATTGAGCACAAGCAAAGGCCTGGAAAAGTTTCAGCTATTTACTGTATACAGAAAATACAAGTATTTGCTTTCTTGTAATATTACTAAGACCTTACGATGTGCCAGTTCTGTTCTAAATACTTCCTACGCATCAACTTGTTTAATCATGACACCAAATCCACTAGAAAAAATAGTGTTAGCATGATTCACAACATAGAGTGAATCTAAATGAATTGGTTTGAAATCTTAAAGATAAAAATAGCAACACAACTTATGAATCCTGATTTCCCACAAAGGGAAGCTAAGGTAAGCAGAGGTTTGAAGAGCCACATGGAATTCATTACGAAAGTTGTTTTTTTGTTGTTTTTTAGAAAAAAAAATATATGTTTTTTAGAAAAAAAATATGTATATATTTATATATATCCAATTGAGAAAGGCAACATGAACTTAGCACAAATAACAGGAGCAAAAGGGATGCATATTCTAAGATGTGGAGGAAAGAAAGATCAGGTTCTGTGTAGGGGAAAGCTGCACATTGTTTTGATGTTATGAGGGGGCCCCTAAGAAGTGTAGAGGAAAAGAAGGTTCCCGGAGGAAGAAACTTGGTCGGAAGGCTTTGAGTGCTAGGTTGAAGAGTTTGCAAAAGGTAGTAATCATGTCCTTGAAAAAGGCTAGGCTACAATAACAATGGCTTTGAGTGATGATCATGCACTACTGAAAAAATTCTGTCTTCCTGTCAAAGTGTCTGGGTGCCCCTATTTATATTGATTATATTTGCTTTAAGGTCCTCCTCCATCAAGATTTCATCACTTTCAAGAAGCAGTAAAGCATCTAGAAAATCTCAGGTTCGTTAAACTATAGCACTTTGATTACAAAGGCCTGTATTTTAGTAAAGTGTGCGGTCTTTGTTTGAATATTATACTATTATGATCCATTGGGACTGTACATTTTCAGTGGAAACCTCATTAAATTTACTATTTGGTAAACAAGTCTTTGATGAGGTAAGCTCTAAAGCACCCAAATTTAAACAATTATGCAATTACTTTCAGTCAATGAGTCTAGCTGTGTCTCCTAACTCAAAACATTTAGGGTGATTTTCAACCAATAGGTTTCTCTATGAATATTTAAAGAGAAAAAGAAAGTTTAGAAGTTTAGCCTTGTTCCTTACAGAAAGGCTTGAATTATTGTAGGTTTAATTCAATTGTCTTTTGTTTAACTTTCAATTTAAGTTCAAAACTACTTTTTGACAAGTGCCTGAGAAAAAGACAGTAAGAGAGAAATTAATGAGCTTCAGCAAGTCCCTATTTCCAACTGCAAAGTCTTTGTTATGATTGGGAAATACTTTATTTTGGAAAACAATGCATTCCTACTTAAAGTCTGGGATTTTTAAAGATCGAAACCTGGAATTTAGCCACAAATCCCAGCAATTTCATTCCTTGCAAAAGGACCAGCAAGGAAAAAATTTTTAAAAAATTAAAAAATTAAAATTAAAAAAAAAGGACCAGCAAGGATTATGTACATTCACAGTAAAACTCCAAAATGTAAATGAGAATAAATATGTGCTATGTGAGAATAACAGGATATATGCCATATTTAGGTTGGTGTTGAGTAGGAAAAAAAAAAAGCACAAGGGTAAAACAAAGGTCAGGAATGTAGGAAAAATCTAAGTATAAGTGTGTCTTTAAAATAAACAGGCATTGGTACTGTACTTACCTGGTAGAACTATGTAAAAGAATTTCAGGAGTGCCTGGGTGGCTCTGTCAGTTAAGCGGCTGACTTCAGCTCAGGTCATGATCTCACAGTTCAGGAGTTCAAGCCCCACATTGGGCTCTGTGCTGACAGCTCAGAGCCTGAAGCCTGCTTGGGATTCTGTTTCTCTCTGTCACTCCCCTGTTCATATTCTCTCTCTCTCTCTCTCTCTCAAAAATAAACATTAAAAAATAAATAAAAAGTAAAAGAATTTCAAATTAAACTCTACAGTTTTCTATTTCCAGCTGTTCAGCAATATACTATGGTGTCTGGGAAAATGAATAGAAAACATACTTTTGGTAGGTTGACAAGATCGGAAGCGGAATGCCTTGCTTATTATGTCGATGGGATGCTAAACACTCTGAGTAAGAACTTGAGGCTCTATTAAGATGGATTTAACACATTATCATCTCTTAAGAAAGAAAAACATATGCTTGCTCTAATAAGATAAGAAATTTGTGTGTGTTGTTGCCCAATTGCTTATTTATTAAGTTTCCATAGATTGCAAATGAGCACTATTGCTTAATCATGAACCAAGGAGAGCTCTTTTGTGCTTTGTAATAATGATGACATTGAATTTATTTAAGATGTTTCTTGTGATGAGATCACTGGACCTTCACACCATCTCAGTTATTCTAAAGTGCTGGAGTTCTGGTTCCACAGCTTCTCCGTCTGGAGACACAATGTTTTCCTATGCCATAAGTCCCAAGTTTTCTCTTCTCTTGACTGTATCTAACAGTGTGTAAGGAAGGATCCAGAAGAGAGAAAGACAAGTCCCAGGAGCAGGGTTGACGGGTCTTAGCAGCTGATAAAAGTTGAAAATCACTACTGTGCTATGAGATAGATGAGAGATGTCATAGCTACAATCATCTCTTTGGAACAGAGGAAAACTTGGCCTCTCAATGGCTCTTAGAAGGTTTGTCTAACAGTTTCACTGAAAATTCCCTCAACTTGTTTGTCTACATGGGAATTAGGATCTAATCTATAACAAAACTTCCCTTGAGTGGCCAGTCTCAGAACACATCACGTGGAAATAGAGGGCCACCGCTGCAGATGCAAAGCTGCCTATTTCAAGTGGGGGTACTCAGCACTGACACCACAGTCTTAACTGTTTTGTACCTTCGATACACTCTTATTTTCTACTGTGCCTTTCCCTATTTTCTCTTCTGTCTTTAATCCTGCATCCTCCTGTTTCAAAGCAGGTAATCTTGATTTCTATTCCACAAAGGAATAAAGTAAAAGCCATCAGATTAGATATCCTTCATTCAGATACACAAGCTTACTCACACCTCGGTTCTTCTTCCCTTTTGTTTCAAAGGAAGAGATTTACATCCTCTTAGGCCTCTCCTTCTGCCTTCCCAGGATTTCTTATTTTGATTATCACCTCTATCATCACTTTCTCTCTCTTCTCCTTCCTTTCACTTCTCTCAAAATCTCCCCCCTCTCCCCAGCCTCTTTTCCATTTTAAAACCAACCAAAGGAAATTAAAAACAAGCCTCTCAACTCCACCGCCCACTTCAGCTATGGACTCTCCCACCTTTCATAGCAAAGCTTCTTGAAAGAGTTAACTTCAATCACTCTCTCCCTTTTCTTACCTTCCACTTTCTGCCCAACACATTTCATCTAGTTTTACACACAGTTCCACTGAAATTTGTTACCAGTCAGTTATGACTTCCTTGCCCTTGAGGGTCAATGGACATATTTTTTTTTTTTTCTGTCCTCATACTACTTTGATTCTCAGGTGCACTGGGTCTTGTGAGCACTCCTTTTTCTTCAAAAGTTTCTTAACTTCCCTCGCATTACTTAGCCTTGAGACTAGTTGGTTGGTTTTCCGTCAGCTTTTTTTTTGTTTGTTCATTTTTTAGGGTTTCTTTTTGCTGGCTCCCTTCCCCTTAACTACTTTTTAAATTTTTTTTAACGTTTTTTTTTTTTTTTTTTTTTTTTTTTTTTGAGAGAGAGAGAGACAGAGCATGAACGGGGGAGGGTCAGAGAGAGAGAGAGGGAGACACAGAACCGGAAGCAGGCTCCAGGCTCTGAGCTGTCAGCACAGAGCCCGACGCGGGGCTCGAACTCACGGACCGTGAGATCATGACCTGAGCCGAAGTCGGACGCTTAACCGACTGAACCACCCAGGCGCCCCCCCTTAACTACTTTTTAAAAATTTAGAATGTCTCAGGGTTCTCTACTAGGCCTTTTTCCTGCCTCTTTACCGTCTCACTTTGAGATCACACCCAGGTCCATAACTTTACTTCTGGCCTACATGCATATGATTCCCAAATCTAGAACTAGCTGGGTTACCTTCTTGAGCTCCAATGAAACATCCAACTTCTTACCAGATACCACTGGATGTATAACGTGTATAAAATTGGCTTGTTTCTCTTCCCCTGCTCCTCATCTTGCTCCTACCCCAGGGTTCCCTCGGTCAACATACAGCCTCCCCTTCTTTTGGTGGTTCTTGGAAAAAATTGGGAAGACAGTCATGACCCTTGCCTCTCCTTCGCCCCTGAAATATGCAACCTATTTCTTATACTTAGTCTCCCAAGTATATCTCTCGTAGGCTTCGATTTCTTCCCAGTCTTATTGCCATTGCTTCCTTGACTAAGCCAGAGACTGACACCAACACTCCCAAAATAGCCTCTTTCCTGGTTTCCTTATACCCCACTGGCTCCATTCTACTCGTCCCAGTGTAATCAGTGATTGTTTAAAAACACTGATGTTATTTCATCATGTTCCTCTGACAACTTCCATTGTCTTCCCATAGCCCTTAGAATAATATTTTTTTAAAACATAGCTTACGAGGCCCTCCACATTCTGACTCTCCTCTGACCCCTCCGTCTCACCCATGACATGTTCCAACTACACTGGACTGCCTTCAGTTTTTAAAGAAGCCACAATTTCTTTTGTCACTGGATCTTTAAATATGCTGTTGCCTCTACCTAGAATATTCTTTCAAAGTACACATTCTTTTAACTATTAGTTCCATTTTACAGATATTGGTATAGATAGAAGTATAGAGATGTAATTGATCTTCTCTTATATATTCCCAGAGCAGTTTCTACTCCCCTCATTGTTATGAACATCTCAATTATAAGGTATTTGCAAAATGTCTATACTCCTTGTTAGAATCTATACACATGAGGGGCGCCTGGGTGGCTCGGTTGGTTGAGCATCCGACTTCAGCTCAGGTCATGATCTCACGGTCCGTGAGTTCGAGCCCCGCGTCAGGCTCTGTGCTGTCAGTTTGGAGCAAGGAACCTGCTTCGGATTCTGTGTCTCCCTCTCTCTCTGCCCCTCCCCCACTCATGCTCTGTCTCTATCAAAAAATGAATAAACGTTAAAAAAAATAAAATATTTACAAAAAAGAATCTATACACATGAAGGCAAAGACTTTATCATCCCTGTTCACCTCCATTTTCTCAGCATCTGACATGGCACCTGAAATATACTGGGTCTTCAAAACATTTGCTGAATAGGGGCACCTGGGTGGCTTAGTTGGTTAAGCATCCGACTTTGGCTCAGGTCATGATCTCACAGTTTGTGAGTTTGAGCACCATGTTGGGCTCTGTGCTGACAGCTCAGAGCCTGGAGCCGCTTCAAATTCTGTGTCTTCCTATCTCTCTGCCCCTCCCCCACTAGCGCTCTGTCTCTCCTTCAAAAATAAATAAACATTAAAAAAAATTTTTTAAGTTGCATAAAAAACCATTTGCTGAATAAAAGTTTCCTGTATGTTTTACTCATTCACTTCTGGAAACTACCAAGTAAAAGGCAATACACTCAGTGTGAGAACTATAAACAACCTAAATGTTAGCACCCAAGTTTTAGAAAGGTGCTTTACATTACTAGCATAATAATAACGTAAGACAAATGATATTTTTGAAGCACTATGCAAATCCAGAGCAGCTAAAAGTCACTTCTAACTGGAAGATTCAACAAAAGTTTAAAGCATAACATGGCCTTTGTAGTAAATTTGAAGTATTGAGATAGGAATATGGGACTCTGAATAAATGTCCATGTGACATGTTCAGAAGCTGACCATGGTGAGATTTGTCAATTTAATAAACTCCAACTGTATTGTCCAAGTAAAGGAGAATCAAAAGAAATGTTTGGAAAGAAATGCTAATCAGAATTGTACTTTGGAAAGATTATCCTGACAGCAGCAAATGACTGGAAGGTTGGCAGAAAGACCTCTTAGATCTAGAAGAGAGGAAGGAAGGGAGTCGGAGTTGGAAAGTAAGTGTAGGAAAGACAGATTCAAGAAACCTTGGGGGAAGGAATTCTATAGAGCAGTAACTGAGTTCAAGTTTAATACCTACTTTTTACACCTGAGTAAGATTAAAAAAGATTTTCATTTTCAATCAAACTTACACCGGCTTAAAATAAGAAATACATCAATGTGGTTGGTTTTTAATGAAAACTTGCTGATACTTAGTAAATTCAAATAATGAGGCACCGACTTGAAGATAAAAAATTCAGATGAAATTTCAGAAGAAAATAAAAAGTGACATCTTTAAAACCCCAGATACAAGGTGGAAACAGGCTGCCTCTCTGAGGAGTATATTGAGCCCCTCTAAAATACGCAGTGACCTCTATAGAATTCCTAAGAGGAGAGGCTGGATCTATTTTAAACCACTGTCTTCTTTCTAGCCTCTAAGTACAATGTCAGAGCTCATTAGATATTCAAGTATTTTTGCAGCCATGGTAATAACACAACCTGTTACAACTAAGCCAATATAAAAAGGGTCTGGAAGGAAGATCACTATACTTCACTAGCCTCTCTAGAAGAAGCATTAAAGGAAGAGATGCCAATTCCATTAAGAGCTAATTAACTCATTGTACTTGGCTTTGCTTCTCCAGGATCTCAAACATTCTCTGACTGCAGATAAATTAAGCACAATAATTACAATAAAAGACATTTTGAGCCATCTCTCCCACTGACTCTTACTTACCAAAGCAAAGGTAAAACTCACACAGCAATAATTTAACATAACCAAATCAAGCTCTGTGCTACGTAGACCCTGAAAGTACAATCAAAAATAAAGTCTGGTCCTTTTTATCTTCAAGGATATTGACATTTTGGGACAGGAGACACAAAAGGCACGAACTGGTAGTTGATTGAGTGAAGAAAAATAAGACGAACTAAGCAGGTTTGGGGAAACAACTTTGTAAATAAATGAGAAAATAAAACTTTATAGAAGTTATGATAAAAATGTTTGCAAGGTACAACATGGAATGGGGTAAAAAAAAGTTTTCTATGTGGGAAGGACAGACTTAAAGAATGCAAGCATGCTGCATCTTAAGAAATCAGAAAATTGGGGCGCCTGGGTGGCGCAGTCGGTTAAGCGTCCGACTTCAGCCAGGTCACGATCTCGCGGTCCGTGAGTTCGAGCCCCGCGTCAGGCTCTGGGCTGATGGCTCGGAGCCTGGAGCCTGTTTCCGATTCTGTGTCTCCCTCTCTCTCTGCCCCTCCCCCGTTCATGCTCTGTCTCTCTCTGTCCCAAAAATAAATAAAAAATGTTAAAAAAAAAAAAAAATCAGAAAATCATTTTGTCTTCTCTAAAAGAATGAGTTTAGGTTGGATGATCTCTGCGATCACATCTAGCTTCAAAATTCTGTAATATTCTGTTATAACGTACGCGTTCATTAAGCGTTTACGTCTAACCTGGAGGAAGTCTCTGAGAAGAAAGGGGAACAGTGGAGTCATTATCCTATAGTGCACTTTGATGGAAGAAAACATTAAATGACTGTATTAAATGACTACAAACAACAACGTGCTTGGCAAGATGACCATATTGTCTCAGTGTGTCTGATCTCTTGTTCGAAAAAAACAAATGTCTGTTTCACATCTTTTTTCCATTCAAAATTGTCACCTTCCTCTCCCTGTCTTTCCAGCCCCTTGACACATTCCCCATCTACCCACTTATCCATCTCTACCTAGCAGTTTCACTTTTAAATATAAAAACAGGTAAAATGAATACTATTTTTAGGAAAATGCAGATATCACTAGAGCTAACCCTCGCCAAGTAATCTGAACAGTCAATATTTTACCATCTTAGAATATATTTTTGAAGAAAAGTTAAAAGATTTTATAAATGGGCACTAGTGTCATTTGCCAAAATGATGTTAACATTAGCCAAAGGAACACAAAAGTATTGCTTTCAATAACCAAGAGTGAATATTTCTGGCAACTACAGTGTTTCAGCAGTAAATATTTTAAATGCACACTTAATTTAATGGACAGAACACAAAGGTGTACTTATGTGACCATACTAAAGCATCCCCCCGTGTTGTCTTTTCTATCAGGACCTCATTAACATTTTTACTTATCAGTTTTTTTTTTTAACTTTCTCCGAAAACTTCTCCTTTTCCATGTCCATGCAGAATATCTACTATCAGGTGAATATTCTAATATATAATTACTGGCCCACATCTGTGGGGAAATAGGTGCAACTTACATAAATGGGTTAGAAAAAAGCTTAGGGTGGAAAGTCGCCACCAAGAGGCAAAAGTACCAGAGCTTAGCTAGCGAGATATTGTAATAGGATCACAACTAACTTGTTATATCACCTGCAGGAAATTAATTTCCATGTGATGCCAATATCACAAACTCCAGTTGCCTCCCCCAGACCTTTTGCTTCTTACACACACAAGTTAATGATTACTGTCTGATTGTTTTCTCCACGTTCATGTGTGTAAGATCTTGTTTTCTTCACATGGGTAATATCTTGAGAGCTCATTAAATATGGAGACAAAACCCCTCTTTGGGTCTCTTGCCTCCTCCCAGACATTAGCCTCTTTTGCATTCAATTCTGCATCTGCCCTTTTGCTGGACAAGAGAGAACTCTAGACTCACAGTCTGCGACACACATCTTTTTTATTTTTTCAAAATTGTTGCTATCCTCAGAGTTTCAAATTTCTTTGAAAATTGTTTTCTCCCAGGGCACATCAGTGTTAATGTCTCTGATCTGCACTATAGAACATCGAAACAGAGGAGGTAATGATAGCAGCACAACTGAAATGGCTGTGACTGAGTCTGATAAAATTAAAGTTTTAGTAAAGACCAAAACTTGAGGGGCACCTGCGTGGCTCAGTCAGTTAAGCATCTGACTCTTGATTTCACCTCAGGTAATGAACACATACATGGTCACGGGACTGAGCCCTGCTTGGGATTCTCTCTCTCTCTTTCCCTCTGCCCCTCCCTTCTCCTGCTCCTGCTCTAATATGCACTCTCTCTTTCTCTCTCTCTCTCTCAAAAAAAAAAGTTAAAAAAAATCAAAACTTGAAAATGTGGCTCTATGTGCATGTTTATCCATAACCAAATGCATTAATCATAATTCAGGCCTCTGCTTTTGATGCCATGCATAATGAACCATGCTTCTTAATGTTTCCTCTTTCCATTTACTATTTGGTTTATGAGTCAATTATTGGATTTTGAGGGGTTTTATAAAGGACTGATAATAAAAATTGATTGCAAAGTATTCTGAAAGCCTCTCCTGATAACTGTTCTAGAGAGAAAAACAGGTTTTTACTCTTCATAACATTTCCCAGTAGATTATGTATTCCAGAAAGAGTGTACATGTAACGTAAATTCCTAAATTTTCTTAAAATGTATTTTAAGGATATTGTCCTTTACTTCAATTAAAAATCTAGTATTGGGGGGGCGCCTGGGTGGCACAGTCGGTTAAGCGTCTGACTTCAACCAGGTCACGATCTCGCGGTCCGTGAGTTCGAGCCCCGCGTCAGGCTCTGGGCTGATGGCTCGGACCCTGGAGCCTGTTTCAGATTCTGTGTTTCCCTCTCTCTCTGCCCCTCCCCGTTCATGCTCTGTCTCTCTCTGTCCCAAAAATAAATAAAAAACGTTGAAAAAAAAATTAAAAAAAAAAAAAATCTAGTATTGGGGCGCCTGGGTGGCCCAATCGGTTGAGCGTCCGACTTCAGCTCAGGTCGCGATCTCACCGTTCGTGAGTTCGAGCCCCACGTCAGGCTCTGGGCTGACAGCTCAGAGCCTGGAGCCTGCTTCCGATTCTGTGTCTCCCTCTCTCTCTGCCCCTCCCCCATTCATGCTCTGTCTCTCTCTGTCTCAAAAATAAATAAACATTAAAAAAAATTAAAAAAAAATCTAGTTTTGCCTTGAAGCATTACTGCACTGGGAGCTATCAAGAACAATAACAGTATTGGCAATTATTTTGATTAAATTAGATCACTCAAAGTTTCCAAATAATTACTAATACACAGAAGGGGATCTAATTTCTAATTTAGAAGAGACTAAAAATAACCTAAGTAATTTCAAAATAAAATTTAAACTCCTACTGATTTCTGGAAGTTTGGCCTGCATAATTATTCAAGAGAAAACTGTTATTTTTATAAAATACTTGAACACTGTTTATTACAGACCTATATAATTTATTGACCGTTATAGTATACATGATTACATAACCAATTTGTTCCTCCACATGTTAACCAACCTTAATTAATAGCTTTTTTAGGCTAATGCAATTTTTATATAGGTCTTTGGATACTAACAGAAAAAAAGTAATTAAGCCATTTGATAGGTCAAGAAAAACTATTTAAGACAATTTTCCTGAGAAGCCAACACATAATAACACAATGCTGATTTGGATTTTAGAAAAGTCAAGGTCTGGTTGTGTCTGTTTAATTGGGAACCATTATCAAATCCTGTAACTCCTTTGTATCTTACTTTATCTATTGAGAGACGCTGGTAATAAATTGTAGCTTCCTTGAAGTCATTCTTAAACAGGGAAGTTAATTGAGAGGTATGAGCTACATAAAACAGGGACCATGTTTTCTACTTTTCATTTTAAGTCATGAGCCCTTAAATCCATGAGGCACTGAAGACATCAGATGACAGCTGCTTCCAATCACTGTTCAGGTTTTTGGTCCAGAACCAATTGCCCTGATTTATACACTATGTTCCGATCAGTTTCTAACCTTTTTATTACTGATGACATTTGTCATTCTTCAATTTACAATCTAACTTGGCCTTTCTGCCAGATATTTTACCCTGTTTTTCCAGTACGACCTTGACCATCGCTTCCGGCCTGGATTTTTCTTCTACGTTGCTTCATCTTTCCCAGAGTTATGCATTTAGCCCAACCTCCTGTGGGTGGCGCTCCTGCCTGAGTCTCCCCAGCTTGAAAGCAGGATCCAAGGGCTGCTTCTTGGTCTGCCAGCAGTGCCCTGAAGAAACAACTTTCCCCACAGGCAAAGGCCATGATATGGTGTGGTGGGAAGGGCATCAGGCCTGCCAGACAAGAACTCCCCTGGCAGCCTACCTGAAATTCCAGCCAAGGATCTTAAGTGTTGCTCTTTAAGATAACTTTGTTTTCAGAATCTGTATCCTCCTAACTGCCATTCCTACCTTTTTCTATTGAAATAATTGTTTTCCTACGTGATTATTGAGAACTCAAGGTTTCTTAAGATTTCAACAATTGTGTTATAGCAGAACAGATGGTGATCGGTAAACAAGATTTTTACGTTTCTTGTAATCTGTCTCCCCTTTATTCTGTTTTAGTACTGAGAAAGAAGTAAGTATTTACGAAAGTTTTCCTCTCACTAACAAGAGACTGTACGTGCACCGGGGGAGACTGGCCCAGGGGTGATGGTAACAGAAGTGATAGAAACTAAGCAGAATGAGAAAAATCCAAATGGACCCAGGGAACAGTATCAAGACTGATCCTCACCAGATGATTCAAATTCCTAAAATCTGGGATGTACTGAGTTTTTGTTTCACTGTGGAGGTTGCTTTCCTTACACATGCCTTCTGAGCAGAAGTAGATTTTAACAAGATTAAGCCTTCTGTTGCCTGGAAAAAAGAATACATTAATTGGTAAATAAATCATCAAAATTTGTTTAATTAAGTACGTAAGCTACTTACAGAAGCACAGCACTTTCTGGAATAAAGGGAGTCCTAGCCATGTTGATTTGGGGTCAGCAGGGATGAGGTGCATCGAAGGAGAGGATCCGGTCCAGGTGAGGTAGCCCATGGCTGCAGGAGGACTAAGAATGGCCTGTAACAAACATGGGGATATACTGGGAAGAAATCACCAATATTAAGAGATGAATAAAGGAGAGGTTAAGGGGAGATCTTAATCAACTTTACCATTTTGGCAAGGTTTACAGTTAATTTGTTCTAAAGATGTGTGTTCCTTGCAGAACACAGGAAGAAACCATATACACATAGGAGGATGTCTTATAAAGAATAGTTTATATGTACTCCCAGTCCCAGCCTCAAAATTCGGATGGCCTGGAGTCCACTCTCCCTTCTCCTCATATTCCTGATGCACACACATGAGGACACACCAACCTGAAGGTTTCATCTGGTTCCAAGACCAGCCTGACCACCCCATACACCTGCAGTGTGGGGGCCCTGTTAACAGGAAATTCTGGAATCCTAGGTAGCTAAAAGGAAGGGATCCAGGTCTGGATGAACATGTTCTTTTGGCCACTTAACTCCTCAAATTGGGAGGGGCAGGGCAAGAAAAGGCAGGTACCCTTAAAAATATGGAAATATAGCCTCTTCTTCCCATCCCCCCACCAGTGACATTACCCTAGTGTTATAAATACATGTGCACAATGTTCATTTAGAGTGACTTTCAGTTTAGTTCAAGACATGTACAAGACTTTATTAACACCACCTAGAAAAATAGGGAACGTCTCAGTGAATGAGAAAGCACTGTATTAAGTGTGTAAGTATGGGTAAAAATTGTGATTTCTTTGGAAGAAAGGTCAAATGTGTTCACCTCTGCTCTTTGGATCATAGAATAATCAAGTTTACAGCTTAAGATCATGTTTCATTTTGCAGAGAAGAGTGAAATTGAATGAGTTTCAATATCTAGATAGTATCTTGTACCTAGTAGCAGCATATAAATATGTACTGAATGATGAAATTATTAGCCAAAACTAAAGAAAGTGAGAGAGCCAGGAGACTCCTGATTCCCCGTAAATTGTTTTGCAGTACGTATCCCTGTGTTTTCCCCAGCCATATTCAACAATGCATTAAGACGTAATCATAGCCTCATAGCTCCAAAAGCCAATATGTGAAGGGACAGGGGAAAGCAAAAAGACTCTTCTCCCAATCACAGGAATATGTCTTTGTGCACTTCTAGTTAAGAAGAAGAACACCATAGTTCCAATCCTTTTAAGGGGTATAACAAAATGACCCTGGCAAAAAGGAAGCCATGCTAACCATCTGCTTAAAAGGGGCTAGAAGAAGTATTTTAGCTTCTTTAGCCCAAATGCACACAAAAAAGATATTGAAGCATATCCAAGTGTACCTAAAACCTCTTTCTTCTAACAAATTATTGGACAAAAATCTGGCCTACTATCACTTCCTGGTTCCCTCAGCAAATGGCCTGTGCTGATTTTATTTTATAGTATCAAACATTTTATCTAAATACGGTAGTTACTTGAGACAGAGGACTGGATTCAGTAAGTCTTTTATTAGCAGTCCATTGTTTAAAAAAAATAATACAACTACAGATCGGCTAAAAGCATGGAGTCATTCTCTACAAAACCAATGTTCCAAATGTAATTCCATCTGCTTGATACTTTGACATTTTAGGTCTGGAAAAGCACAGGGTGAAAGATGGCAGAGAGCAGGGAAATTTTAGTTCGGAAGTGCAACAGCTCACTTAGAGCTTCACGAAAGCAGAACACAAAACCACTGTGACTAATACATTTTTCAGATGTATTAAGTAGAAAGGCTCAGAGGCAAAAGAGAGACAAGAGGCAAACACAATTGGCTCCTGCACCAGCTCTTCAGGATTCTGGTGTGATGCCCTAAGATTATTTTCATAGCTGGGCAAGAATGATAGGTTGTAAATGTATAACTCACTGGCAAGACAATACTTTCTGAAAATAGTATTTTCTACTGAGATATCAACAACAAAAAAAATGGATATAAGGGTTACACCAACTGTTTCTCTAGATAGGGTGCACCTGTTTAAGAAAGAAAAATGTCTAAAGAATTTGTTCTCCAATTTCACATCCCTTGACCTTTGTGACCATTCACTTCACAATGCTAATAAGGGACAGCCCAAACTTTAAATCAATCTGTACTTGGAAAGTATATTGGATGTTTATTCATCCAAACCAAATAAAGTTCTCTTCAAAAAACAGTCAAAACTTTTCCTTATTTTGCACAAATATAACTGGAAAATCCATATTGAAAAGGCTAGATGCATACTATTAAAAGTATGTGGTTGTTGCTTACAAAATAGTACCTTCTTTTTTGGTAACAGCTTTACTGAAATACAATTCATGTATCATACAATTCACAAACTTAGAGTGTATAACAATGGATTTTGGTATATTCACAGAGTTGTACAACCAATCAACACAATCAGTTTCAAAGCATCATTATCACTCCCAAAAGAAATCCTATAGCCTTTAGTTATCACCCCACCCACCTAGACTCCAAGCCCTGTCATAGGAAACTACTAATTTACTTTCTATCTCCATAAATTTACCCATTCTGAATATTTAATATGAATGGAATCTCATAATATGTGATATTTTGTGATTGATTTTTCTCTTAGCATAAAATTATTATGGTTCATTTATATTATAGCATGTATCAGTAATTCATATTTATTATTGACTGAATAATATTCCACTATATGTATTAAATCACATTTTGTTTATCCACTCATTAGTTGATGGACATTTGGGTTGTTTTCACCCTTTGGCTATTATGAATAATGCTTCTATGAAAATTAGTGTACGTATCTTTACATGTATATGTCTTTATTTCTCCTGAATATATACCTAGGTGTGGAATTCTTGGGTCAAATGACAGCCTCATGTTTAACTTTTTGAAGAATTGCCACGTTGCTTCCCAAAATGGTTGTACCATTTCACATTCCTACCACCTATGTAATGAGGATTCAAATTTCTTTACATTCCCACCAAGACTTGTCATTATCTGTTTGCCCATTTTGTAAATGGTTTATCTTTTCAGTATTGAACTGTAAGAGTCCTTCCTATATTCTAGACACCATCCCCTTAGCAGATGTATGATTTGTAGATAATTTCTTTTATTAACAAGAGTTGTCTTTTCACCCTTTTGAGACTGTCCTCTGAAGCACAAAAAATTTTAATTTTGGTAAAGTCTATTTAATATTTTTCTTTTGTTGCTTATGTTTTTGAAGTGTATCTAAAAAACCATTGTCAAATCCAAGATCATGAAGATTTATCCCTATGTTTTCTTCTAAGAGTTTTATAGTTTTAGCTTTTTTAAAAATATATTTGAGAAAGAGAGAAAGAGAAAGCACACACATGAGTGGAGGAGAGGGGCAAAGGGAGGGAGGGAGGGAGGGGGAGGGGGGGGAGAGAGAGAGAGAGAGAGAGAGAGAGAGAGAGAGAGAGAGAGAGAGAGACTCTTAAGCAGGCTCCACACTCAGCACAGAGCCTGACATGGGGCTCGGTTCCAAGATCCTGGGATTGTGACCTGAGCTGAAATCAAGAGTCAGATGCTCAACCAAGTGAACCACCCATGCACCCCAGTTTTAGCTTTTATACTTTGGTCTTTAATATATCTCAAATTAATTTTCACATGCAATATTGAAGTAGTAGTCCAACTTCATTCTGTTCAAGGTGGATATAGAGTTGTTTTAGTGCCATTTAGCAAAAATACTCTTTTTCCCATATTGAATAGTGTTGGAACACTCACTGAAAAACAATTGACCATAGATATGTGGGCTGATTTCTAGACTTCCAATTCTATTGATAGATCTATATGCCTATCTTTATGCCAATACTATGTTGTCGCAATTACTTTCGTTTTGTAGTTGGTTTTAAAATTGAGAAATGTAAGTCCTGCAACTTTTTCTTCCCCTAATATGCCTTGGCTATTTTGGATATTTGGCTTTTATATATGCATTTGGGGATCACAATGTCAGTTTCTACAAAGAAGCCAGCTGGGATTCTGATAGGGATTGTGCTGAATTTATAGATCAGTTAGGGAAGTATTGCCATATTAGTAATATTAACTTTTCCAGTTCATGAACACAAGATGTCTTTCTCTTTACTTAATTCATTAGTTTCTTTTTAGAATATTTTGTAGTTTTCAGAGTATTAGTTTTGCATATATTTTGTTAAACTCATTCCTAAGCATTTTATTCTTAACATTTTTTATTATTTATTTATTTATTTATTTATTTATTTATTTATTTATTTATTTATTTGAGAGAGAGAGAGAGAGAGAGGGAGAGAATATCTTAAGCAAGCTCCATGGTCAATCCAACAAGGAGCCCGATCCAGGGCTCAATCACATGACCCTGAGATCATGACCTGAGCCAAAATCGAGTTGGACACTCAAGCGACTGAGCCACCCAGGCGCCCCAGGATCTTATTATTTTTGATGCTATTTTGAATGAAACTGTTTTCTTGATCTTATTTTTGAATTGGTCACTGCAAGAGTATATATAGTAGAATATAAACTCTTATATATGCATACAATATGTTGACTTTTATATCTTGATCTTGTTGCCACAACCTGGTGGAATTTGTTCATTAGTTCTAATAGTTCCTTGGTGGATTCCTTAGTGTTTTCTATATACAATATCATGTCATCTCAAATAGAAATAGTTTTACTTCTTAGTAATGCTTTTTAAATACCAATTCACAATATTTTAGCATTAAATGAAACAGCCGAATGTATTATTACCAGATGTAAGAACTTAGACAAGTATCTGGATTTTTCATTTTTATCAAAATCTACTTTCTACTAGTGTATAATCATCTCTGATAAAACATTCCTTTTCTCTTCTTTTTGTTTTCTGTTCTTTAATATAGATTACTTAGACAATTGTTTCTTCTGCCCACTTTACTTCTTTACAGTAAAATTATTGCCTTGCTTCAAAAATAGAGATGTAATACCATTTATTTTTAAATGATTATATTATTTAATCAGTCGCAGGGTCAGTAGTCTTTTTTTTTTAATATTTATTTATTTTGGGGAGAGCGCAAGCAAGGAAGGTGCAGAGAGAGAGAGGGACAAGGATCGGAAGTGGGCTCTGTGAAGACAGGCTAACAGCAGTCAGCTTGAACTCACAAACCCCCAGCTCATGACCTGAGCCAAAGTCAGACCAACTGAGCCACCCAGGTGTCCCAGGTCAGTAGTCTTTGATTCAGTAAAATAAACTTCTTTATAAAATGACTTTACACAGAAATCAAAAGTACAGAAAAGCAATGTCATATCACTGTGCAGTAAATTTGTACCAATATAAGTAAAACAATAGAACATCCGTCCACAAAAGACCAATGAAATGTTTGATGTACGTATCCCCCGTATCACAAAATGTAAATAACTGCCACATACAGCACCTTTTCCCGTCCACGTAGAAAACTGCTTCGGTCATCACTTTGCAACACATTGAGTAGAAAACTACAGCATCTGGCACAAGACTGATACAAAGCAATAAAAATTAGTGAAGAATTATTTAACGGATTCTGTGGATACTGAGGCTTTCAACATGTCTCTCTGTCTCTGTGCAAAATGCATCTATCATTCCCATATGGCTCTCTTTATTAGGATTACGTTTCTGAGGCACTCATTAAAGAGTTTAGCTGATGTGTTACCCCAGAGGGGATTGAGATCAGGGGCAACCTCTCGACCCCAGGATGTGGTCTCCAGAGCCAAGGAATATTTCAAGGAGGGAGACCATGAAGTTTCGCTAAGAAAATATTATCTCTTTTAAGGAGTTTTATCTAGAAGTTAGAAGACATACAGAGATGCTGCAGTTAGGGCAAGGTTAAAATCTCTCATCAGAGACAAATAGATTAACCTGCGACACAACTTTAGTGCTGTGCTATTTTGTATTATGTGCTTGTATAAAGGAAATATATATAATTGCAGGAAAAGTTTAAGCAATTAGTCTTCTAGTCTGGCTGGCTGTATTTCATATTTTTGACAATTACCCACTCACATTTTTTCAAGACAAAGGTTTAACTCTTATAAAAACAGTTATTGAATGTATATTAAAATTTGGCAGGGCTGATAGCCTATGTTATCACTAATTCATAATAAAGCAAACCACAAGAATGCTTACTTACAAGTGACTTATCCGAACATGCCCCCATAAACTATATTGAAATGCTGTTGATTTTAATCTCGATGGAGCACTGGAGCGTCCTTATTAGTAAGAAGGTAGGAAAATCAATCTAGAATTGAGTTAGCTATTATGCAGAATGATCTGAATTTTAATCTTGATCTGACTTTTAAGCTGAGATCTACCCTTTTGTGACTGTCATATTGGATAAATCACAGAATCTCTCTTAAAGCCTGTTTTTGTTTGTTTGTTTTATTGGTAAGCTAAAAGTAATGAAAAGTACTTAGTTTATGAAGTATTTTCAGGATAAGGTGAGAAAGTGCACAATAGAAAAATTCACTACAGTGCTTGCCACAGGGTTCTCAAATAGACTTTGCTTCTTAATCCTGTTCTTAGCCTATCCGAAAATCTAAATAATTTATATGTCTATATTCACATCTACTTATGATTAAGAACTAATAATACACTACAGTTTCCTCATTTACAATATATGCATTGATACTGTCTACTAGTAATGGAAATGAAACACTTTAAATTAAAAGAAAAATAGGGGCGCCTCGGTAGCTCAGTCAGTTAAGCGTCTGACTTCCGTTCAGGTCATGATCTCATGGTTCTCGAGCTCGAGCCCCATGTCACGCTCAACTGCGCAGAGCCAGATCCTCTGTCCCATGTCACGCTCAACTGCGCAGAGCCAGATCCTCTGTCTCCCTCTCATTGCCCCTCCCCCACCCCAATCCCCCATGAGCTCTCTCTCAAAAATAAATAAACAGTTTTGTTTTTTTTTTTAATTTAAAAGATAAATATACAGGGGCGCCTCGGTGGCTCAGTTGGTTAAGTGTCCAACTTCGGCTCACGTCATGATCTCACAGCTGGTGAGTTCCAGCCCGGCTTCAGGCTCTGTGCTGACAGCTCAGAGCCTGGACCCTGCTTCAGATTCTGTCTCCCTCTCTCTCTGCCCCTCCCTTGCTTGCGCTCGGTCTCTCTCTCTCTCTCTCTCAAATATAAGTAAACGTTAAATTTTTTTTAAAGATAAATATATAATAGGGATTATATTTTATATATGCTATATAGCTATAAAGTACATATATACTATGCTATATATATAGCTATATATATTTATATATATAGATACATATTTATATATATAGCTATTATAGTATATCTATTTAATGCATATACATTTTATGCATATATATAATAAAATTTCCAACTTTATACCTTAGCATTTGGATGAAGGACTAGTAGGTAACAAACCACAGCCTACATTGAACCATATGCCCCATTAATTCAAAAATTGCTATTCTGGCTAGGGTACGTCTTTTTCACAGGCACTAGGAACACACTAGATGAGACAGGACAAGTCCATTTTATCTATGTATCACCTAGAACTCTTAGCATAGTACCTAGGAAGTCGTAAGAGCTTGAAAATGTTCAGTAAACAAAAATTACATCTCACACCTGATGAAAGATAGGGAAAGATGATAAGGTAGATTAAAATGCTAAAAATACAAGGAAAATGTCACATTGGATATGCTATAAACATAAAAATATTTTACTTTAGTAAGTATTATTGAAAACTATATATTGGTACGATAGTAACTTTACACAATTTATAAATAAAGATATAATATCGTGGATATGGGTTCAAATAAGTTTTTATTAATAGGGTTGGTTTCCAAGGGAATGGAGACTTTGGTGGGGGTGTTCAAGTATTCCTCAACCATACACCTATATTTCTATCTACCTAGTGATCCATTTTTGTTTTTAGCTTGAAATTTCTCTCACTTGAAATTTTTTGTTTATATTCAGATATGATGGAAGAAGAGAGCAAGAGGTATGATTGAGTGTCAGTGGGCATAAAATGAAATTTTAGAAGTCTCCTAGGTATCTGATTCCCCAAGTCTCATAGAGACCACACACATTATACCATAAAGGAACTCTATTTGTCAAACTCTTGATATGTATTTGAAATACTTCAAAACTCATAGTTGGAGAATTTATCTTGATATGCCCTTTGCATCTCTCTTGCTGAATGAAAGCAATCACCTTCTTATAAGTCTTCAATAAGATTTGTAGGGGTTTTGGTTTGTCAGTTTTCTAAAAAGGATAATAACTGCCTTTACTTGTAGGTAAACCCAATACCCTAATTCATCTACTTAGGGATCTTTTTGTTATTACTTTTCTGTCACAGATTGTCCCCTACATAGATGGTCTTTCATTATCAACATGAAATATCAATAGATTTATATATAATTATAATGTAAATATATTATTTATATATGTATACATAATACAATAGATTATATAATTTATACTTATATACAATACATATTATCTAATTATATATAACATGTATTATAAGTATATATGAATTGGAAATTGAAAAGATAAAATGTAACTTACAATGTGTTAAATAATTGTTATTTATCACTGCTTCAAATAATTTTGATCTCACTGATATTATTTTACTTTTTTTGTTAAAGTCTTAATTAAAAAAAAAAAAACTTATTTTGAGAGAGAGAGAGAGATTGGATGTGAACAGGGGAGGGGCAGAGAGAGAGGGAGAGAGAGAATCCTGAGCAGGCCCCATGCTCAGCACAGAGCCCAACATGAGGCTCGATCTCAAAATGCAGAGATCATGACCTGAGCCAAAATCAAGAGTCTGACGCTTAACTGACTGAGCCACCCAGGTGCCCTACTGGTATTATTTTAATTGAGAGCAACATGATTATTTTTTTTAACTTGATTTGAATCTTTGAGGTACAGCAATTCAAGACTATGGCTTTAAATGCAATGCGTTTTAAAATATGATTTTAATGAAAAATATTCTTCGCAAGCCGCATAGATCCAAATGAGAGAGGTGCAACATAGGCTCTGCTTACTGAATCACAATATCATTTTTCCCCCAATTATATAAAAGATTTTTTAATCCAGCATTATATCTCTATCTTCCCTGAAAACAATTGGTTATTGTTTCATGCTAGTTAGAAGGTACTGTGCATCTTTAACTAGAGGAGGTCTTGTTTCCTCCAGCCCAGGACTTCCTACTTCACCTTCTAGTCCTGGAGCACCTGACTACCTCCAAGATCATCTGTCAGTGAAAGAGAAGAAAATGGTTTTTCTCTTGAGGCTGCAAAAGTGGGGAGGGGGCACATACGTATGGATGTGTGTGCATGTACATGTGCATATGTGTATTGATAGACATATGTGTATCAAGGTTTGTTAAAAGAATATGATCGAAAAATGGCATTTATTGGTTGACCTGTGCCTCAAAATGAAAGTTTATATGAAATTCTCCAATGAACTTTTCTGAGTTAATAGTTCTCGGAGATATGCTAGAGTAAGAGGGAAAGAGGGAGGGTAGGAGGGATGGGAGAGAGATGGGAAAAGAGAGATGTTTTATGCTACAGCGGAAGAAATATTTACAACATTAAAATGCAAAAAGGATAGACTGCAGGAGCAATAAAGGTAGAGGCCATATCTATCTCCTTCCTAAGTACTCCATTTAGAATCTGATCCTTGTATGGTTTCCAAATCCAGCTGTTGAAACCAACCATGATGAATGGACCGTAATAATTGTGTGATACGCTTCATATGGTACCTCTCAGAATTGCATACGATCTGGAGCATCATTTATAAGAGGAAAAGAATGTGCTTTAGCCAAGCCCTTCTCAGCGTATAAGTTGGCTTCAAGAATAAAAAGTAAAAAAGAATCATGAAATCAAACATAAACACCTCGAACAGTAGTTGAAAATAAAGGCAGCCAGGGAAGCTTCTTACTTTCCATGGCCAATTCCATTTCTTTCATCAAAACTTGACTTTCCAGGTAACTTAACAGATTGTACCTGGTGTCATTTGTGATTTTTCAGTTGGAAGAGGTAAAGTGGACATTCTCAGTTCATAGTGTGAGCGTAATTCTGGCAACTTCTGCATTTCCCTTAGAACATCCATAAAGGTATCAGAAAGTGAAAGGTTAACTTTAATTTTTAAAAAAGTCAAAGGAATAACACTCAAAGGTTGAGATCTGTGGTGCATTGAACTAGGTTGTCTCTTAACAATATATAAATGTAAAAATGTCCACTTTTCCTGAAACAAAAGAAACCATGAGTAAAGCTTTTATTTTTTTTATTTAAAATTTTTTTTTTTTCAACATTTTTAATTTATTTTTGGGACAGAGAGAGACAGAGCATGAACGGGGGAGGGGCAGAGAGAGAGGGAGACACAGAATCGGAAACAGGCTCCAGGCTCCGAGCCATCAGCCCAGAGCCGGACGCGGGGCTCGAACTCACGGACCGCGAGATCGTGACCTGGCTGAAGTCGGACGCTTAACCGACTGCGCCACCCAGGCGCCCCTAAAGCTTTTATTTTTAAGCCGGAAGGAAACTTACTGGGTGGAACAGATAAAGAAACAAGTGCGGAGCATTTAAGTTATTTGACCTAGCGGTATAGCTTGTTAGTGGCAAGGCAGGTGCTCCAGTGCGAATTTTCTCACTCTGAGACCAAAGTTTCTTCCCTGAGCTTCACTACTTTCCCCTCACACAGAGGATAGTTGTAAAGGGGCCACGGGCTCAGTTTAAAGGTATACACCCCTACTGTATATGGGCCCAGCAGACCTTTAAAGGCTGCTAACAGGTCACAGTAGGAACAATGGCAGTAGCTTTGCAATGTACATCGTCTCCTCATCATGACAGGTCTGGTAACTCAGCTAAATGACAGCTGTTATCATCCAGCCCTTAATTAAATTTAGAAAATTTAAGAAAATGTGACTTTCTGCATTGGTATTTTAAGTTTTGCAGTGTTCCAGACTTCAAGTCTCTACAATGGTAATTGTCAACACAGGGGCGCCTGGGTGGCTCAGGCAGTTGAACTTCCAACTTTGGCTCAGGTCATGAGTCCACACTTCATGAGTTTGAGCCCCACATCCAGCTCGCTGGTGGAGCCTGCTTCAGATCCTCTGACCTCCCCCCTCTCTACTCCTCCCCCCCTCAAAAATAAATAAAAACATTAAAAATAACAATAATAATTCTCAACACGGGCCACCACACTAGAGTCATCTGACGAACTGTTAAAAATATGGAACTCTGAGGCCCCACCTCAGGACAATGAAATAAGAATGGCTAGGAGGTAGCACAGGGTGGGGGGTTTTGTGTGTCTTTTAGGGTATTTGGTTTTTTGCTGTTTTCAGCATAAGCCACTTTGGAACAGCATTTTTTAAGTGCCTCCAGTGATTCCAATGTGCAGCCAGGGTTGAGAATCATCTGGACTTCTGTCCTCCTGTTGCTTTTCATTGTCCTTATGAAAGACTCTGGTGGCAGTGACAGACCAGTCATAACTAAAATCTCAGGTCAATGTACTTTCTACCCTTTTTGGTCCTTTCTTGAAAAAATTTGCTCGAGGCCAGTGTTGTCAAACTTTCTGATTCATCAGAATCCTGCGGAGGGCTTGCTAACACATATATTTCTAGGCCCCATGCCCACAGTTTCTGATTCAGGAGGTTTGGGGTGAGACCAGAGAATATGCGTTCTGTCAAGATCTCAGGTGATGCTGGTGTTGCTGGTCCAGGAATCACACTTTGAGAACCACTACTACCAGATTCCTTCTTCCCTAGTGGTCTTTTCCCACCAAAAGCAAGATTCTTTGACTACTAGGTCTCCCGAGTCTATCCCTGCTTCCCTTCTGATCAGTGCCTAACCTCTAAGCAAATGTATTTGCCTCTCAGTAGCTATAGAAAGCTTCTAGCAGATTTTACCAGCTGGACTCGTCCATTTGCTTTTAGTTCTTAAAGAGCACCTCTCTTTTCCTTGCAACATTTCAAAAACATTTGAACTGCGTGACTTTCTTAAGAAATGATATTTTCCCATAAACGATGCACAACTGTGGTTACGCTACAACGTCTTTAGTGCATGCCATGCAGACATGAGAGGACACAAGTATGTACATTTGCTTTTTCACACAGTACAAATAAAGGGGTGAACACCCCCCCCCCACCGCGACTTTCCTTCCTCCTTCTGAATGCATTAAGGAACTCACTGCTGGTAAGTAGAAACTGATGCCCAAAGCCTGTGGAACACCGAGATACACTTAAATCAGGAAAAACTTAAAATTTAAAATAGAAAAGGAAGACATTTACCAAGCACATACTATGGGCCTGAGCATCAAGCATTTTTAATTCACAAGACAGCAATAGTTTGTAAGCCCTCCAAGTGATTCTCAGACAGGCTAACATTTTGAGAACCACTGACCTGAGGAAATATTTGAATGTTGGCATTTGCGCAGAAAAAATAAAGAGCACTTTGGGGCTTTAACAGGCCTGGGGGAGGTCTCCTCTGAAAGAGAAACACCTGACGAGGGAAACGAGGTAGCTGGGAACTTGGGGAGAATAACCGTTGGGGGGCTGAAGCAATCAATAGAGGAGAAATGCACAGCGGTCACCTGCTTTGGGTGAGCTGCGTGCATTGCCCTCTTGTGGGTTGTTAGGTCAGAGTACGGTAGGAGACCCCTCCGGGAGAGGTAGAGGAGGGATGTTTTAGACATCGCCTTACTGGTGACTTTCAGGCTGCCTTCTTACCCCTGGGACTCCACCATTGTGAATGGTCCTCACAAATGTCAAAAATCTAAATGAATTTATAGATGGGGTTAAGAATAAATCAGGTTTGGGAGGAGAGGTGGGTGTGGCAAAGCAGGGGATGATGGAGGGAGGGTGTTGCCTGAGTCAGATTCAGACTTCATTCTGATAGTCCCTTCCTAGCTGGTGATCTCAGGCAAATTACTTAATCTAACTCAGGTTTTGTCCTTATCTATAAAAGGGGATAATCATACCTACCTCAGAGAATTGTTGTGAGGATTAAAAGAGATAATGACCTGCTTGGCACCCAGTAGGAACTCAATTGTCCAAAGGCAGCTGGCAGACCCAGCTCTCCCTCCGGCATAATGGAAGCAGTCCTACCTTTTTCTTAAGTAGAAGCTTTTCTCCATGGGTTTTGCTTTTCATTATCTGCTTTGTCTTGTGTGAATAGAAATGACCAGAGAGAAAGAGCTGTGTCCTCCCCTGAGAGTAGGTGGGAACTGGTTGCATATCAGCTTGTTCTCTCATCCTGCTCCCCAACCTTCCCAGGCTCTCCCCTCCAGCTCTTGTGTGGGTGGGGGGTGGGGATGTTGCCACAGGCATGTTTATGTACTCCTCCAACACTCAGCTCTGCTGGAGGAGAATCGGTCTTAATTACTCATTTACCTAGCATAACTCAGCAAATCTGTGTTTTAAGGAGAATTATCCTATAAAGACCTTCATGTCCCCATTTCCCATTTGGGCTCAGAAAGGTGACATGGACTATTCAGGATAGAGGAGGTTACGTCACATTTTTGTTTCTTCCATCCTGTTTTGGATTTGTGAATTTTAAAAGTAAATGCGTATAATGCATGGATGAATTCTGCATGCCAGCTACCTGTCAAATGTAGCAAGAACTCAGCCAGCTACTGCATTAGGTTTTGGTTTAAAGCCACTCTAAATGATTTATTGTTTTTAAATTATTTATGTGGCATTATTCCTTTCTTGTAAAATGCAAAAGTGCTGTCAGGAACAGCACGGCAGCAAGGTTATGAATGGTACTACAAGTAAATCAAGGTAATTAGAGGCTTCAAGTTGCAAATACTGACAAGTTCTCCACCAGCCACCACTTCACTGATGATAATAAAATTTGCATGATTTCCTGACATTATACTCACCACATATTTTCACTGCACGCTCACCGTAATTACTTAGGGCATGATCTCACACTCATGGCAAGCAGAACTCTCACTGAACCCAGCTGTGACTATTACAGATGCTTAGAAATGAAGCGGGTGGAATTAAGGGAAGAGTTCCCTACATAGCTTTAGGGATCTGTGATGTATCAACTGAATTTTGACAGCTCAGAAAAAGGAAAATAATCTCCACTACTCCTAAGTCACAATCAGGTCAAATTATAGTGAGAATAAAGGATCTCAAAGACAGGATTTGGGTCCTGGGTTTTGTGACTATTAATTTCTACAATTTGGGTTCTTTTGTTTGTTTGTTTGTGGGTGTTTTTTGTTGTTGTTGATTTGCTCTAATAAAAAAAAATCAAAGGTTATTTTAATCCCTGATATGACAGGACATATAGGCATGACTCTAGGTGTGATTATGGAAAGAAAACTTCTGTGTTCTTCATCAAGGGTCAGAATGGACAAGTCATAGGAATTCAGTACACTAAAGATCCCATGTACACCTCTTAAGGTATGAGGTAATTAAAGCAGGTCAATTCAATACCTGTAATCCATATCTAACCTCTCATTTTGTCCAGTTATTCCCCAGGGCTCAGTGCACCCCTCATATATGCCAGCACATGAATCCTTATACTCTCCGTGCTCAGGCTCAGAGAAACAAACTTACATCTGACCATTTGTTCTTTTCTAAGCCCCAATAGAGAAGGGAACATTTAGGTTTTGAACCATGCAATATATAACAGAGTTCCAAGGATGAATATACCATATAAGCTAAAGCCAGGAATACAAACAAAGAAACCAAGGCTGATTTGATTCTCATCTTTGCCTTGTGATCTGAGGAGATTGATATAATCCCTCTGCCTCTGATTTCATCAGCCTGAAAAGTGGGAAATTACTCCTTCACGTGAAGTAGTTGTGAGGGCTGAAGAGAGAGGGCAAAAGCACTGGGCACAACACCTGGCCTGTAAGAAGTAATGGTCAATTATGAAAGAAAAGATTATCAATTATCCAGAAGTGTCCTATTTCACAGAGTTTTTAGTAAGTCCACAGAGACTAGAAAACCTTACTGTGGAAAGTTAGTGTCCGAGTTAAAATTAGGAAATAGCAAGAAAAGGAACTTTGTTTTCTATATTTTAATAAAACTCTCTCAGGTGTGAAAAGAAGGAGGCTTTTAGGACTGAACCACCTCTCCCCACACCATGGAAAGCAGCAAGTGTCATGGCAATAAAAGCAGCCTCGTTGAGACAATTAGATCTTAGACTTTGGAAGTTACTGCTCCAAATCATAGTACTCCTAAACCCAGAGGTGTATCTACTGGTAAATCCTTAAAGTAACGAAATTCATGAAAGATTCCTCTATCTTCTCCTGGCGCTGGTCAAAGTTACAACCGTTGTTACTGATGTTACCTCCTGTAGAACAGTTACAATGCAGGTATCTTTTCTTTGCAGGAGCACGTTAGGGGGGGCAGGGGGAGGGTCACTTTTGTAATGGTAAGCCATATGAACTTGTAGTAACATATATGCAATCTTTAGAAAAGTAGAATAAAAGTCCATTGTAAATAGTTTGTGTTAATTACCCTAAAAGATTACATCAGCCTCTGCGGTAGGTTTACTCGTCTTTAATTATATCCATTTTTAGACCAGTAGTAACTTATGAGATTTCTGGAATGTGTTTAGTAATCCACTGAGGAGACTGAGTCAGAGTCACAGAAGAAAGATACTCAGAATGTCCAATTGCCGTGACTGTTGACCTCTATCATTTGTTACCCACACTTTAACATGAATAGAGAATGCATCAAAAGTACAGTTCAATTAGCACAATAGCAAGCATGAAGCTATTATGTAGATATGACATATTTTATGTTGAATCACATGAGTGGTCGTAACTTCTGCTAAAAATATGCATGTCATTTTTCTTAAAGTGCCCTTTCCTTTGCCCCCTACTGTATTTTGAAGACAAAACAGACCATCTTTTGTAGAATTCAACAGTTTGCTCATTTTGTTGTTGTTGTCCTTAACAATAGTGTTCTCATTTCCTCAACTCAAGATCTGTGGAAAATTAATCCTAACAGCCCTCCCGGAGACAAGATCACAAGCTTTCTGAATGAGTACCTCACTATTGAATGTATGGCTTATCACTGCAATATTTAAGCACATCGTAAGGTCATTTCCTGTGAGTGTTATTACCGTGGTTTTCCACTTCTGTGAGATTTTGAACAAATGACATAAATTCCAATTAATGTAGCAGCCAATCAATCAACATGTTTACAACTAGTAAGTTTTACGTATTTTTTTAAAAGCTTACATTTGGATAGTGCCTTAGAGGCAATTTAATCCAACTTGCTGTATGTACCTCAGTGTATACATTTATTTTTTGCCTTTTTTTTTTTTTTTTTTGGTCATTTTTGTGTTTATAACTGTTAGATTTTTTTTTTCTCCCTTTCTTTTCATTTGGAAAGAATTCACTCTCAGAAGGAATAAAAGAGTCTTAGAAATGAGCTTAGGGGTGCCTGGGGGCTCCCGACTCTTGATTTCAGCCCAGGTCATGATCTTGTGGTTCATGATTTCAAGCCCCATGATGGACTCTGTACTGACAGTGTGGAGCCTCCTTGCAATTCTCTCTCTGCTTCTATGTCTCTCCCTGACTTGTGCTTTTTCTGTCTTGCTCTCTCTCAAAATAAATAAATAGAGAGAGAGAGAGAGAGAGAGAGAGAGAGAGATGAGCTTATATATCAGTAGATTAATGGTAGCTCAGCTAAGATATGTGACCTATTTTGTGAGTCACATTGAAAAAAAATTTTAATCTACTGGGAGAGTTTAAAGGTTTTGCTTATCTCTACATTGCAATGATCTCATCCGCTCCTTCTACTCCAGAGTGGAATGAGGTTGAAAGACCTTTGACAGTTGGCCTATAGCAGCAAAGGAAGAAATGTTTGTCCATGTTTTTCATTCACTCAATTAACATTACTGATCAAATTAACCATGTATTATTGTCATCCTCTCCTCCCTTGTCAGTAGTCTGTAACTATTAGATTGTTCATTCCTACGTGCACCACATTCAAAAGTTTCAAGAACTGTGTGTTCTTACAAAAGACTTTTTCTTGTGCCTCTCTGTCCACTAGGACCTTTCTTTCTTTCTTTATTTGGTTTTCATGCTTTTTTATTTTCGTTTTTGAGAGACAGAGAGAGACAGAGTGTGAGCAGAGGAGGGGCAGAGAGAGGAAGACACAGAATCTGAAGCAGGTTCGAGGCTCTGAACTGACAGCTCAGAGCCCCATGCAGGGCTTGAACCCATGAATGCAAGATCCTGACCTGAGTCGAACTCGGACACTCAACTGACTAAGCCACCAGACAGTGCCCCCACTAGGGCCTTTCTAAAGGGCCTTTCTAAAGCTTGCAGAAGTCTCAGAAGTTTTGGTGAAAGAACAGAGTTCTCCATGATTTACAATCTGAACAGAGGACAGCTCTAAATGCAGCCAATCTGGAAAGTGAGCTGAAGGGGAAGCAGCAGAAAACCTAGCTGAGATGGTTAATTTTATCTGGAAATTAGACTGGGCTAAGGGATGCCCAGAAAACTGATAAAACGTTATTTCTGAGTGACAATGTTTCTGGAAGAAAGTAGCATTTGAGTTGGTAGACCAAGTAAAGAAGATAGCCCTACCCAATTGGATGGGGCATCATGCAATCCATTGAGGGCCCACAAAGAACAAGAAGATTGAGAGAGTATAAATTCAATCTCTCTGTTTGAGCTGGGTACTTCTGCTTACAGATAGCAGATTATGGGATTCTAGGCCTTCATAATTACATGAGCCAATTCCTATAATAAATCTCTCAGATAGATAGAGATATATATCTTTGGATATAGACAAATATAGACATAGACGTAGATATAGACATAGACATAGACATAGACATAAATACAAATATAAATATCCTGTTTCTCTGGAGAGCCCTAATACACCTGCTCACTTTGCAGAGGAACCTTACAAATCATCAAGTTAAGCCCCATTAACAAGTTCAAACCCTTCTAGTGAATTCATGGAAGTGTTGAGGTCAGGACACAGACCTCCATCTGCCAGTCTCAGTTCTTCCCATTATAGAGCAGTGATGCCAAATGGCTCCCAGTTTTGGCAACAATATACCTGAAACAACCAAAGGAAGAATTAAGTCATCCTCAGTCATTTTTACATATCTGCATGTAGTACATGTTTGAAAAATATTATCTAATAATAAAATGTGTGGTTCCTTAAAATAATAATAAAATGGGTTTTTTATATATAAATCTATTTTTATTTGCGGCTGACCTATATAATTTGAAACTGATATTATTTAATAATGAATCTATATTTGACCTACAAAATGAAATAAAGCATGGAGATTAGGCAATTGTCAGCCCAGTTTGCTGAGTCCAGTAATAAGGATATACCACTGAAAATTTGAATCCTTACTGCATTGTTAGTGGTAGACATCAGACCTAAATTATCTAAGTCATATCCTCACTTCTTTTGCCACAGCAAATATTACACAGCAAGACGACTTAATTTGAACACGATCAGATTAAAGATGGTTGCCAGAGGTGAAAACTAAGGATGAATATCAGAAGATACAAGACAGAAGTGTGCCTGGCACAGTAAATAAGAACACGTTGTGACTTACTCATAATGCTTCAATCTTTTTGCTTTATCTGTAAAATCAGCTTTTCTAACTCTGATTTTCTGGGAGGATAAAAGAGCCATTTCTGATATAACCCAGCATATGCGATTTCTAAAACTCACTGCAATATGCAGAATTGTGCAGTAAAGACCCCGGGACCCATGAGAAAATGGGGCTGGGAAGACAGCACTCAAAACTTCACGAGAAACACGTAAATGAGGATAGAAACCTAATAAAAAATGACAGTACAGTTCATGCATGTTACATAGTTAAAAAATAATAAATACTATAATAAATGTGGCATTTTACTTTCACAAAGGTCTTATGTTTGTTGTTTACTTAAGCTCCCAATGTAACAGAGAAAAAGAAAGGAACAAAAAGTGAGACAAAACTTTTATCACATAAGAGACGATGAAAAAAGAATAGAGAACAGAGAGGATGAGCAAGAAAAAGGCAGAAGGGAAAGAGGAGGAAAAAATTAAAAGGAGGGAGGGTGCTGGCTGCGGGAAGAGTAGTAGCTTGTGAGTTACGTCAAGCGGTTTGCCTTAGTCAGCTAGTGCTGTCATAACAAAATACTACAGAGTCAGTAGCTTAAACAACAGAAATTTATTTTCTCACAGATCTAGAGGCTGAAAGTCCTAGATCAAGGTTCTAACAGATTTGGTTTCTGGAGAAATTCTCTTCCTGGCTTTCATGTTGTTGGAAAACTGACTTCTGTGCTCAGGAGTTGAAATATGTAACATGAGGAAGCAGAGTTTGTGGATAAAGAAGGAAGATAGTTTATTGCTTTGCTGGGCAAAGGAGGCTGCAGCAAGCTACGGCCTTCAAAACTGCATACCCGCCAGGAGGAAGGGGCTGGGGGCATTTATAGGGAATTACAGGACCTAGCCGGTTTTGACAGGAATTGCATATGTGTGGCCAGCCTCCTGGCTTGTTTTCAGGGTGGTATAGGGGTTCCAGAAACAAAAGGCTCAGAAAGGAGCAGGGGAGGTTGGCCGAAGAGAGGAAAAAAGTTAGTGTAAAATCAAGCCTGGCTGAATCATCAGTGCAGCCATTTTGATTTTTGTTTAACTTTATGCTTTTAAGTGGTTTCACACAGACAAGTGCCTTCTTACTTTGTCTTCACGTGGCCTTTCTTCTTGTGTGGAGGGGGAGAGGCAGGAGCGTGAACTCTGGTGGCTCTGCCTCTTACAAGGATACCAGTCCTATGAGATTAGGGCCCCACTCTTACGACCTCATTTAACCTTAATTATCTCCTTGAAAGCTCTATCTCCAAATATAGTCACATTGGGAGTTAGGGCTTTGATATATGAATGGGGGGGGGGGGTGGCGCACAATTCAGTCCATGACATGGTTGAAAGAAATCAGGTGGAAAGTCGTAAAACCAGACGAGGGCAGGTGTGGCTAACCGACCTCATGACGCAGGTGTAGTATATGTTGTGTATCCCTCTGCTGCCTCATTGAGCTGAAATGCCTAGTATTTCTGACAGATGAAATCACATAAGCAAACCAAAAATTCACATCATGCTCACATTGCTCCATTATATAGCAATCACGTGAGAACAAATTAATATGCTCAAAGCAAATGCTATAACACAGCTGGCTGCATTCATTCAATCAATAAATATCGAGTATTCAAGGTACTTACAGTCTACTGAGGGCATGACTCACATTCCCCTGGGGAAACCAGTAAACACAGGGGAATACAAGATTATTAAGGAGTGTGAAAAATGACCTAAAGAGAATAAGATGGGGACGGAACCGAATAAGTTGGGGAAGAGACTCTATAGACAGAGTGGTGAAGGAAAGCATCTCCAAGGAGAGGGGTCAGTGAAGAGCTGGAGGGACAGCAGCCCAGTCCGCTGTGGTTAGAACCCTGAGGTGCACGGAGAGCAGGAGATGTGATAGGAGAGCGAAAGAGGGACCAGATCCAGTCTAGTGGGCTGGGAAGCTACTGGAGTGTTCTCAGCCAAAGAATGACATGATTTATGTTTTAAAAATTTCATTCTGACTTCTCTATAAAATCTATGCCAGTGGGAAGAAGGGAGACCAGTTGGGAGGCTGTAGCATTGGATCAAGGTAGAGAAGAGGGTAGCTTGGACTGAGGTATAGAACAGAGAGAAGTGGTGAGATTTAGAATTTATTCTGAAGGTTTAGGCAAAGGAGTCACCGGGGGCTTGGATGAGGGTTATGAGGAAAAGAGAAGGCACAAGAATGATTCCTAGATTTTTGGCTCAAGGCACTGAATACATCATCATGCTGTTTATTAACCTGTGGAAGTCAGGAAGATTAACCGGTTTGGGAACAAGGGTTGAGTTCTGGACATGCTAGGTTTGAGATTCTTGTTAGACACACAAGTGGTAACGTGGAGTAGGCAGCGAGCTTGTGAACCTGGAATTCTGGGAGAAGTGGAGGCTGGGGATTTAGATTTGGGGAGTCATCAGCACAGAGAGAGCGCTTAGAGCAGAGGTGAGGTCACATAGGGAGTGAGTTCAGAGAAAGAGAACAGAAAAGAGCCAGAAACAGCCCTGGGGTCCTGCATGGTTTAGAGACCAGGTGGAAGCAGAGTTTGATGAAGAGACAAGGACAGAACAGCCACTGAGCTGCCAAAAGACCAGGAGTTTGTGGCACTTTGGAAAATTTGTAAAAAAAAATATGTTCCCTGAAGGAGGAAGTGATCGACTCTCAAAGAGACTTTCAGACTGGTTAGTCACAAACTGATTACATGCCCTGTATTATTTTAGGACATACAGTCCATGTGCTTTGGTATAATACATATACACACACAGACTCATAGCTAATATCTTGTGCGGTAGAGCCAAGAGTTACAACCTCGAGATCACACGTGGAATAAATAACATTTTAGGGTCTGTATAGCCACTGACACTTCTGAATTTGTCATTGCTTAGAACAGGAGAGTCTTGAAATATGTCCCCCCCGAATGTGAAAGATCTTTCCAGATCCTCTTCTTGTTCCCCTCTGAGATTTCCTTTTAGTCCGGGGTTCCCCATGGTGCTTATCGACCAAAATAACTTTTCCTAGAGAATGAATTTCCTGTAAACAATCTGTGGCGGAGAATAGCACTCAGGTTATCTGGGGAGGGCTCTTGTGTTATACCTGTAAATACAGTGGCCAAATGTAATCAGTAAAAATACAGGATGCCCGTGCAATATTTCAATATATCACACTAAAACAGCATTTGCTTTTTAGCTAGTTTATTACCTTTTCACTTTTTAACGGAGCCTGTTGTATTTTGTCTGCATCCTCACCGATTCCAAAGTGGAGAAGGCAGGGTAGAGGGAGAAGGTGATCCTATGTACGGTTACGACAGAGACTTCAGCTGATCCTAGCAGTGCTTTGAAGCTAGGATGGCCCTATATGTGTTACAGACTGCGGTAAGTGGGCCAGGCCATTGTATCTCTGAATCAGCCAGTCATTGGTGTCAGGGTGCCTCTGGAAATAGGAGTAACCTGGGACAGGACAGGGTGGTTCCTCAAGGTCCAGGGACACAGCCTCCGGCAGCTGGGAATGAGTGTCCCGGAACTGAAGAGGAAACCTGCACAGAGCACCGCAGTATCCAAAGTTCAATGCTAACGCTTCAGAAGCTATTCATTTCTCTTTATTTTTTTAAAAGTTTTTATTTATTTTTTTATTTTAGAGAGAGACAGAGAGAGAGTGAGAGAGAGAGAGAATCTTAGGCAGGCTCCCTGCTCAGTGCAGAGCCCAACGTGGGGCTGTGTCCCATGACCCTGGGATCATGACCTAAGCCAAAATCAAGAGTCGGCTTAACCAACTGAGCCACCCAAGCACCTCTCATTTCTTTTTAGATGATGTCCTTCTATATCTAAATAGATAAGGTAGTTAAATACATTCTGCAAACAAAAAGTGCTAAACTGGAATGTGCTGTTCAAACATAAGGTGGCCGTAGTAGTTATTATAGTCAAGTCGCTAACACTAATACTATTGCCTGCTGAGCCCAGCCCCTCCACCATAGGATGTATGGAGCTTATTTTTTTAATTGTACATCTTCCCATTTAGACTTTAAGCTGCTTCTTCTTCTTCTTCTTCTTCTTCTTCTTCTCCTTCTCCTTCTCCTTCTTCTTCTTCTTCTTCTTCTTCTTCTTCTTCTTCTTCTTCTTTCCTAAGTAAGCTCCATGACCCATGTGAAGCTTGAACTCATAATCCTGAGATTAAGAGTCACATGCTAGGGACGCCTTGGTGGCTCAGTCTGTTGAGTGTCTGACTTCGCTCAGGTCCTAATCTCGCAGTTGACAAGTTTGAGCCCCGCGTCAGACTTGTGTTGACAGCTCAGAGCCTGGAGCCTGCTTCAGATTCGGTGTCTCCCTCTCTCTCTGCACACCCCCCCCCAACTCATCCTCTGTCTCTCTCTGTCTCAAAAGTAAATAAACATTAAAAAATTAAAAACGAGAGTCACATGCTCTACCTACTGAGCCAGCCAGGCACCCCTACACTTTAAGCTTCTTGAAGGAAGAAACCATGCCTTATTTCTCTCTGGTTACTCAATCCTTTGTACTATATTAGGTGTACAGTAGGTACTCATCCAATGTCCATAAAAAACAAACAAGCAGGAAATAAATAAGCAAGCCATCCAAATTATAATTTATAACAGCTAGACCCACCCTCCATTAGCTGACATGTCATTTTCACTTTTCCTCTTATTCTCTCTAGTGATACAAAACTGGCTCTACTTTCTCTGGCCTTTGGGTGTCTTTATTAAGCAGTTAGAGACTTGAGCAAACCCTGAATCATGCAGCTCATCAGGTATTTACTTGGTGCTCTATTGTTTGTTTGTTTGTTTTTTTCAACATTTTTTATTTATTTTTGGGACAGAGAGAGACAGAGCATGAACGGGGGAGGGGCAGAGAGAGAGGGAGACACAGAATCGGAAACAGGCTCCAGGCTCCGAGCCATCAGCCCAGAGCCTGACGCGGGGCTCGAACTCACGGACCGCGAGATCGTGACCTGGCTGAAGTCGGACGCTTAACCGACTGCGCCACCCAGGCGCCCCGGTGCTCTATTGTTTTGATGCACAACTCATGACATGTTTTAAAGAGTTAAGGAGGCATGGATCCCTTCCCACTTCGGTCCTCCCTTTTTGGGAACTTTAAGGACCCTTCCTACAGGGCAGACAACATTGTAGTTGCCTTAACCATGAAAGCCTGGTGAGGAGTACAAGAGGCCTCTATTTCTCTCTTAACCTGCAACCTCACCTCTTATGAATGCTTCCTTCCATTAACCCTTGAGTGAGTCACGCTGATGCCTGACGATAACCCACTGGTGGACATGCTTCTCCTCCCAGAATGAGTGTTGACATGAAGAAGTCTCCAGATCCCCTACAGCCAGACCAGTGATCCCAAATTTTAACCACATTGGATCCTGCCTGTACATCCTGCCTCTGGCTCAACACCCACCTTTACGCCCACGGCACGGAGCTGTGACCACAGAGGCAGATACTTGCAGGGTGGTCCCTGAACACACCCTCGGGTCAAGAGACATGAAATATTTATTGACTGCAGGCCAACGTTACAGGCACGCTGTCTGAAACCACTGCAGGGGTGCCTCTATAACACCCAAGGTAGACGGGGCAACATTTGCCAACTCCCTCAAATGTCCTGGGGGAGGTTCGTTTGCACTAATCCTAGCAGCGCAAAAAGCAGCAGCTGTTCTCAAGGGGAGTCTGATACAATCCTTTGTTCAAGACAAACAGTGGGAGGTAGGGTGTTGTTATTATTTTTTTTAAGGGCTAAATTGTTAACAGTTTTCCAGCAAACAGGTAAAAAGAGAGCTGAAAATTTAGGGGGGACCCAGGGCCACATTTGCCCCTTCATTTTTTAATACACGCACTTGTTTCTATCCTGTGTATGTCTTCGTCTTGGGAAATAAATCAGACTCTGGCAAATACAAATCAGTTTTTCCCATTTCTGAGAAATATTAAAATTAGATGGTCACTGATCTTCCCATCATAGTTATCAGGCCAGGGTTGGTCATAACCGATGGAATTTGAAGTCTCTCAAAAAGCCTACATTCCATTTTCCTATGTTCTATCAGACCCTTAATCATCTCTTAATGAACACAGAATAATCTTACATCTTTGTCAATAATCAGTGGAAAACATGCTATAAATTCTAATAGGGGAGCCAAAGAAATTGGTGAATACTCCCAAAGCGCATGCTGTCACCTACAGCTTAAGCTTTTGAGTCTACCATGGTAAGTCATATCCTGACATATTAAATTCCTTAGACAAGAAGTGTCATTTTCAACTCACTGAGAACTGGATGTAACACACAGAAGATATGATCCATTGCCCTGATAATAGAAGCCAGAGTATAAGTTTTCTCCCACACGGGTCCTTTATTTAGTTTTATTCCTAGAATTCAGCACAATGGCAGTGTACTTTAAAGGGTTAAATGAACATTGAAAGTTTTCATTAGAAATGTATTAGAGATTCCTGCCATAAATTGTTAGCAACCAAGAAATCATTATTCTTTTAGTTGGGGCAGGCTCCTTTGGACTGGGGAGTTTGCTAGACTGAGTTGATTTCACATCATTAAACATTAAACTCCCTTGACTAGTAGAGAGATCTTGTGGTTTGTGCTCTGGGCCAGCAACCTGGGATGTGTGTCTCTTTCCCATTTAGTATCTCGCTGTCCAGATGGTAAAGGCTGAGAATCTCAGACAACAGGATTTCTTTTTCTTTTTTAATGTTTGTTTATTTATTTTGAGAGACAGAGACACACACAGAGAGAGAGAGAGAGAGAGAGAGAAAGAGAGAGAGAGAGAGAGAGAGAGAAAGAGAGAAAGTGAGCATGAACACGCAGGGGAGGGGCAGAGAGAAAGGGAGAAAAAGAATCCCAAGCAGGTGCCATGCTCAGAGCAAAGTCCCATGCCAGGTTGGATCTCATGAACCATGAGATCATGACCTGAGCTGAAACCAAGAGTTGGACGCTTAACTGACTGAGCCACCCAGGTGCCCCTCAAACAACATGATTTCTAAGGTGAAAACTGACTCTGAGCCGATCCAATTTTATTATCCAGAGATATGACTAACGTGGCAACACATATGGGTGTGACTTTCTTTCCTAATCATAACTGACAAGAGCTGCAGGCCTCGAAGGGGAGTTATAGGGGTCATCGACGTGACTTCTATTCTGTCACTACTTCAACAGAAAACATATTTCTACCTCTTTGCAATGCATCCTTATATGCATAAAAAAGGCTAGGCTGAGAACGTACAGCTTGTATGCTGCTATTCCTTTCTAAAATGTAAACTTATTCTGTCCCATGCTCCATTAGGATGTGACTGTTAGGGAGGTCTTGCTATATCCTTTTGGTCCATTTAACATTCTAGCATGCAGTTACACTTACTCTCAGGGGCCCTTTACTGGGGAAAATGTAGGACAACCAGCAAACTTTAAAAATGTAAATATGTAACCTGTGTCAAAGTATGGAAACGGGTTATGGAATACATGCATCCTTCAAAGAGAGCCCTATGGTAAAATGAAGTGTTGCTGTGGAAGCAGAGACATAATTGCACTCCAGAGAGTAAAAGACATTGTGTTGCCTCCTCAGCAGAAATTCACCTCTCTTTATGAAAATCTGATAAGTTTTCCGGTTTCCCACAGAGAAAATGACGGAGAATTTAATGAGAAACACATTGGAACCAGACCTGTCACCTTGTGATTATGTATTCACTAATCTCTCTGTAGGGTACAGCAAACGTCGGTCTTCTCTGAGAGAGTTTATCTGAGTTGAGGGGAAAAAACACATCTAGAAATAAATTACCAAAAAGAAACGTCTTCACTCTCCCACTGATACCTACTGACATCCCACTGGACTGCTTGTTTGGCCTGCAAATAGCAAAAGCATCAGGATTTGCACAGTAACCTATTTTTATGATTACCAACGACATTGAAGTTTCATACAATGAGTACTTTCTTCATACTTAAATGCAGCTTGCGTGTGCCTGGCATTTTTAGTTTGGACTCAGGATTTGTGTTTGAGAAGTCCAAGTACAGTGAGAGGGGTAGCAGGTGTTCCTTTTCTTGCAGGAGCCATTTCCTATGTCATATGAACTTCTGTTATCATTATCTTCATCAAATCTTACTCAGCACTATATCCATTCCATAAGCATTTTTGAGCATCTATGCTCATATGCTAGGGACCTATGCAAAAATATATGCTAGGGACCTATGCTAGGTCATATGCTAGGGACCTACACATAAATATAATTATATACCAAGTTCTGGAATAAGTAGAATATCCCATAGGCTCTACGGAGTCTTTAAGTCAGAGAGACATGTCATTCAAAATTGCTATCCTCGGGGCGCCTGGGTGGCGCAGTCGGTTAAGCGTCCGACTTCAGCCAGGTCACGATCTCGCGGTCCGTGAGTTCGAGCCCCGCATCGGGCTCTGGGCTGATGGCTCGGAGCCTGGAGCCTGTTTCCGATTCTGTGTCTCCCTCTCTCTCTGCCCCTCCCCCGTTCATGCTCTGTCTCTCTCTGTCCCAAAAATAAAAATAAAAATAAATAAAAAAAAAAAACGTTGGAAAAACAAAATTGCTATCCTCTAAGAGTGTTTCTGAAGTTCTTTTTATCAGCCTGAACTTGGGTTGGGTAATGTACAATGAAGGCAGATATACTCGTTCCAGAAATTCAAACTCTGAGCGTACATTGATGTTAATATCCACAAGGAACATGCTGAACAAGTATTGAGCAAATAAAGAAATGCTTCACTAGTTGAGATCCTGTATAAAGCAGGATCTCAGAAAATACTAAAGTAAGGGAATGAGGAGGAAATTTATGTCACAAGCTATACTTATTTGGAGGAGTGGCATCAGGACGAGATTACTCATATTCCTTTATGAATTTCTAGGAGGCCTCGTGGAGAAAGTGGGATTTCACTCAGAACAGAGATGTTGAAAAATTGTATGTTTGACAAGGTCTTAGAACTATTAATTATCAACAAGGATACTACTCTGACCATTCCCCTCTGGATTCATTCAAACTTGCAAAGTCCTTCATAAAGCTAAGCCCAGAGTTGATCCCCATTTTGTAAATCTCTTGATCCAATCTCATGCTTAGTTTATTTTTTTTTAATCCAAGACACATATCTCTTTAAAAAATATCTCTGTTTATCACCTCATTGACAATTTTTTTTCATGTGGTTATCCAGTGTAATCTGGACATCAATTTTTAGTTTTATCTGAGAGGGAACCATGTCCTTTTTTCGGTACCTCGACATTTTAAGACTTGTACGATCATTGATGACAAAGCAGGAAATGACATTAAAGATCATATGATGGATGATAAAACAAGGCCTAGAGAGTAATGTGGGATAGATATATGGCAGAGCCAGAAAAAAAAGGATAATTTAACAAAAAGTATGTAAGAGCTCTTGATCTCTGATCTACTATTTTATTACATAAAATTGCTTAAATATGGATGCATGATTTGTAGCTCAATTGTCTCATAGTGTTTCTGAATGTTGTTTGTGATTCTTACATGTAAGAGTGTCTCCATGACTCAGCTAAGGCTGGGTTCTCTTCCCTTCTCTCTCCTGAGACTTTCCAATAGGTAGAGTTAGATGGAGAGCTAACTCTTTTCTTCAACTAATATCTACTTATATGATAATCATATCTCAAAAACTAGTTAGTACAATTGGACTAACTACTAAAAGAAAAATTAGATGAGTCGTGTCTCAAAGCTTCTCTCAAAACCTTTTAAAAAGATTATTGGCTTAAAAATAGATTTCACATGATCAACATTTAGATATAGCAATGCAAGAAATCTTAAAGGAGGTATAGAATGTCTTCAACAAGTGATTTTCATTTGCTTCTCATTGTAGCAATGCCAGCACAGTGCCAGAATTCAAGGTTTTGGTTAGTGCAATATTTTCATTTTGTTACTGAAAATGTGGGAAGTCATAGTTGGTTCCTCCATCCTATGGAAGGGCAAACATGTCAAGGTAAGAAAATTATTCAGTTTTCTAGTTCGAGATCAATTTTATAAAAAATTTACCTGGCAGATAGTTGTTTTATTTTCAGTCATAAGAAATAAAAGCATCTAAAGCAATATAATTATTATATTCAGAAATAACTTTTGTTGGTATCCTTTATTATCATCACATAATTTTGAACTTCTGGCTACCATAACTCAGCAAATGAACTAAGATAATTTATATACATCCACCCTCTCAAATTAGTTTCGTCAGAAACAAGTGATGGTATTATTTGTGAAATAAAACCACAGTATTATTACATCTTATTGGAACCCTCTATTTACTTCTATAGATGTTCTAAATAAAGAATATCTTAAATTAAACATAATATAATTAATAAAACTGAATTCTCAATAGGAAGGTATTTACTGTCTCCTAGGCAAATTAGGTTCGTAAATTTTAATGTCAAATTCATTGACGTTTTTAGGTAAATGTAACCATGATTAAACAACTGTATTTGATGTCAGACGGGCCAAGTTACTTAAAAATTATCAAAAACGACGTAAGCAAGGACCCCCTTCAAATGTTCTAGGTATTAGTAAGGAGTTACATTTATACGTGTTTTCTGTACATGAGTTCATTCAATTAATTAATTTAGGTAACTTTAAGCGTCAGTGAGCATTAATTAAATGTAATTGTGTATGGCCAGTAAACTGAAGATAAGTGTAATTTAATTTTTTTTTTTAATTTTAGCTTGGCTTTAAATTTTGAAATTAATGAGTCCTGACTTGCATGATATATATTTAGTAACTATCCTACTTTAACTTTCATGTACTAATCAAATCAAACTAGAGTACAAGATAAGCTATTATTTTGCAGTTTAACCTCAACTACCAGCAGCATCAGCCTAATGTAATATATGCATTAATTTAGTTTGTTGTTAATCATCATTAATATCATCTTTTCCTTGCCCATTTAGGAACACATGTCTACTGTTCTGTTTTACAATTTTAATTTTTCATGTGTACTAAGAATTTGATACACGGTGTACAATTCTTAACAATATATTAGAGTAAACTAGAGGGTTGTTTTCAGCTTTGTACTGTGTATATAAGGTGATATGCCAGCTGGATGAGGGTTGGACATATTTTGTTTCCAAAACCCTGTTTCATTTAACCCAAGAGAATTTTAATTTATAAATTAAATAAAAATTTTGTAGTATTTCATTTGATATGTTTTAAATCATGTATTAAATGCAAACAATGTCTAATCAGACTATTGGCTTTATAATAAAACACAATACTAGAGTATAGGCATGATGATTTCATTGATGGGTGATTTCATATATATCATATGTGTATAGTTTATTTCTATTTAAATAAGGCAATCTGCTTAAGTAGTAGTAAGTTCAATTGTGATAAATTGCTACTTTGCATTTGTGTGCCAAAATAAACAAAACTTTAGAAAAGTTTGTTAGTATCCTTTAAAAGAAAAGAAGCATGCTTAAACATACAACAGAAACTTTCTGTGAATTCTTCTGCTCTTCCTGTGAAAGACATACTTCTGAGAATTAGCTGTACCTTTTTTTACAGGCACATTTCTGATATAAACACTTATATTTTATAGAACTCCATAGAAATGATTACCCAGGAAAGTAAATAAATTACGTAAATTCTCTTAAGCCAAATTTTCTGTGATTTATGCCCAGCATTCAGTATGCAGGTTGAGAATTAAAGTGCTATTTTCAATCATCAAATTCCCAAATTAAATTTCCCCTATTGCACGGCCACCTTTTTTAAAATATACATCAGGGAGTATCTATTCTAAAGGGCAATCTATTCATTGGAATGGTTACCTTTAGGACAGCAAACTCAAAGGGTGTTTGGCTGAGTAATAAGAATATTTTTGACAACAGAACTTGACGTGCATAACTGTTACACGATTCATCTTCTTCGATTTTCCATGTTTTTCTGCTAAGTGGGTTGCTCCCCATGGATCTATACAGTGGGAATAGCAGAGGGTCATAGAAGAGGTATTTTTAAGCACTCTGGTTTCATAGTGTGTGCTTGATGGACAGAATAAAATGTATTCCTCCAGCTGTTCAAGAATGAGGGCAGGGGAATAGATAAAAGGAGAAATGAAGGCAAGACAGAATCAGATCCCAGTAAATGCTGCAGACTTAGTGTAGTTGTGCCTCAAATCCTTTTCCTTACCTCCAGTGTATAATACCATCAAAAAAAATCCTTAATTCTCTCCTTACTCCTAAGCCATTATAGCCCAGCCACCAAAGGGGTAGGATTCCACATACTGTCATGAATTTACACGCAAACACACACACACACACACACACACACACACACACACACACACACACAAATCTAAGCTGAGCTTTTGGTGCTGTTGAAGAGAATTTAAGCATTGTAAGATGATGGACTAAACTTACATTATCTGAGGTATGGTAAAAAATAAAAATAAAAAATGAAAGTGCGATGAATGAGAAAAATGAAAAAATCCACATGTTACAAATGGGCTATAAACACATTTATATTCATAAACTGCATTCAAATGGTTATGTCATATTAATTAAAATAAAAGTAAGAAAATATGCTCAATGCAGAGGTACTTTTTTAAAAAAAACAACAAAAAACAAAAAACAAAAGTTAATAAAATATTTTATCTGCATCAAAATATTCTTTGGAAACCAAAAATAAAAATGTATCATGTATGTTCTTTCAGGTTGTTCTGTAAAAGTCAGAAAAATACATAGTCCACGCTGTTTAACTTTCTCAAAATACAGAGTATGCACGAAGCATAAAGCAAAAGGCTTTATGTCGTCCTGACTGAAGCAGTGTGCTCCCTATGTTGGACAAAGAATTCCAGTTCAGTTCCTATCAGAAAACAGTTTTGTTTCAGTCGCGCTGAAACCAGTGACTGGACTTCACTACGGTGGAGTGTAGCTGAAGGTGTATCCGAACGTTTTTCTTCAGAGCCATAAAGACACTCGTGGAAACTCCTGAGGCGAAGGCATGGTTTCTCACAAGGCCAAGAGGAATATTATCCAAAGCGAAATTTGAGTCTGTACTTCACGGTGTTGGGACTTTTCCGAGGTGCAGAAAGGGGAACCTTTGGCTTGACAGGACTGGGTGGCTTTTTCTTCTCAGGAACAGTGACCGTGAAAGAAAGTTCTGGCTGCTCCAGCTGCTTGAATCTTGGCAGAAAGTGGGTAGAGATGTGCTGGGGTTTAACCCGCGGGCTGCAGCCTCGCTTAGCTTTCCCTCTCTTGTTGAGGGCCACATACCATTCCCTGCCTGCTGGCTCAGTTCTGTGTATTGCTGAGGCATAGGTATTATAACTGTTTTCTTGGAATCGCTCCCTGAACTTGCAGTCATCTGTAAATTTGGCCTGGTGGGGGAAAGAAGAAAAACTTGTAAATAGTAATATTTTCAGCATGTAATAAAATGAGGTCTTATACTGTAAAGGAAAACCAAAATTTCCACTGACGGAAAGCTTTGTCCTCCATTCTCTCTTGTAAAGACATATTGGCCTCTTTTTTTTTGTTGTTTTTTTTTTATTTATTTAGTTTGAGAGAGACAGAGAGAATGTGAGTGGAGGAGGGGCAGAGAAAGAGGGAGAATCTCAAGCAGGCTCAGCACTGTCAGCGCAGAGCCCAACGTGGGGCTTGAACTCAGGAAACTGTGAGATCATGACCTGAGCTGAAATCAAGACTCACACAAATGCTTAACTGACTGAGCCACCCAGGTGCCCGAAGACATATTGGCTTCTTTTAAAAAGTTGCTTTAAATTACTATTTTCATTTCTATCTTCCTACTTTATTCATCTTTGTAATGCTGATTTCTGTTTACTGTGTACTTAGTGAAATAACATCAATGTATCTAAAAATGATAACAGGAACCCTTAATATGTTGAAATTCTGTTATGGTTTTTAAATTACTTTGAGATTTGCAGTAAAAAAATAACTTCTAATATTTTAATATTTTTCCCCTCTTAAGCCATCAAGAAAATAAATAGAACTGAATTACTAAGGAACAATTGCCTGATAAAACATGAATGCATGTTTCGAGAAATGGGGTCATATTATTCCTTTGAAATAAGAATACATTTTTCAATGTTATCAGTGTGATTCATGGTGCTGAGAGAGGGGTAGCATATGGCCCTATTAATATTGCATGTGTTAGAATTCTTTAGGAAAAAATATATCTTCACACAGTGATACAGGAGAGAATATTTGATGCCAAGAAGAAAAAATTACTTTTGGAGTCACTAGCAATACTTCATCCAGATCTCTCTCTCTCACTTTCTCTCTCTTCCCCTCCACAGACACAGACATAGACAGACAGACAGACACACACACACACACACACACACACACACACACACACACATAATGTCTGCCCTTGAAATGTTCCCAGAATAGTGGCAAAAGCAGACAAGTAGACATCCGTCATGGCACAGCTTGATACAGGGAATGAGGAGAGCGATATGCAGAGGGAACAATGACAGCATAGCGGAAGGGAATCTAAGAGGATGGAGGCGGCTGGCAGAGGGCAAGGAAGTTTTCCTAGAAAATGTGACATCTGAGCTGAGTCTTCAAGTACAAGATATTAGCAAGGTGACATGAGAAATGATTCTCAGGGAGCAGGAACAGTGTGCTCACAGGTCAACATGACACTTACTATAGGTAGTAAGTAATTCAGTATGACTTCCATGTAGGATTCATGGTAGAAGGAACAAGAGATAAGGCTGACAAAGCAGGCCAGTAAAAGCTCTGAAAATGCTTAGTTTGCTCTGGTTGGAATGCTGATGACTTCTGCTTACTGTGTACATAGTGAAATAATATCAATGTATATTTAAAAAATAGGAACTCTTAATATATTTCAATTCTGTTACTGTCTTTAAATTACTTTGAAATTTCTAGTTAAAAAGTTAAGTTTTAACAGAAGATTCTGTTAAGGAATTAAAAGAAGATGGTCTGGGGGTATAGAGCATAAGCGTGCAGACAGATCTGTGATCAGATACCAATTCTGCCAATCAATGTCTTAGTGTCAGGCTCCTTATCCACAAGTCTTATCCACAGGGTTATTGTGAATACCAGAATATTTTTCTAGGAAAAATATTGGTAGCTTTCATCAAACCCAAAAGAGGCCATAACTCTCAAAGGATAAGAATTCCTGTCCTAGATCACTGGGTTTCACAATTTCAGGGAGCACCATTGTATAGAATTCCTCGGCTTGCAAATACCAAATACACTGATGTCTATATAGAAAAACACTAAATATATATATGATACACTTTCCATATCAGACCAAGAGATACTATACTAGAATTAAAAGTTATTTTTTTCTTACTTTTTCTAATAATGCCAAGCTTTCCTCTGCAATACAGATCACAATGCTGTTATCTGAAAGTCAGAACAGTGGAAGGGAATCTACCTAGATCTACTGTTGACGGTCATATGAATATTTTGACTTGTGCCAAGTAGAGACAATACTGGAAGACAACCAATTTCAGAGCACTTCCAACAGAGCATTTATGTTACATACGACGGTTAACCCAAGTTCCTTACATTCAAGTAGAGTTCAATCAATAAAGCTCTTTATTTGAGAACTATGAAGCTATATATCTAGAATCTCCACAAGTCTACTGGTGATTCCCTGGATTTGATCTCTAGCTTCTGGAAACAGATGTTTTAAAGAACTATCGCTTATGGTATTCCTGTCATCTTGTCATACCCTACCAGCCTATGTCTAGGCCAAGGGAGCTATGCTGACATCACTGTCCTATTTTTCTTTTTATTAAAAAGACTTTCTCACAAGTCAAATGTAGATTTTATTATAGTTACTTAGCTCTTAAAAGGACTTAAATGCTTTCTCATTTCATTAGATAATCCCAAAGTTTTATTTAAAATAAATGCCATAGCCATTTGTAATGTTTTCTGCTACATAAAAGGATAAGCATTTTAGAAAGGTATAGGGGGGTTAATCAAACAGAGTAGCAGGTATATTTACCCTGCCTCATTTTTTTTCTTCACATGTATTTGAAAAACATTTTTAAAGACATATAATACATTATACCCAAACCTGACTTCTAGTCCTATTTTGCAAAAGTCTATTTTCTGAAATAGAAATAGCAGTGACCACTTTATCCAATTTTGACAGGTTTTTTAAAGTGTACTGCATTATTTAACCTTTTCTTTACTGGCACAAACACACACACACACACACACACACACACACACACACACCACGGTGAATTAAACCTATAGCAATTCCATCTTAGAATCTTCAGATGAGTGAAAGCTCACCGACTCCACCTGCTAAAATTATTTCATCTAAAACCATTCTCTTTTCCTCCTTAATATTCATGTCCATAAGTTCTTTCTTAACACAAAGGAAGGCTATTTGGGCTCTAGATTTTTCAAGAGCTACTTAACTGTCACCCAGGGCAGAGATGTTCAGAACCTAAGGACCCACACACCACGTGCAGCCCCACAGCCTTTCCAAAATCCCGCATTAGAATAGGAGTAAAGGCGGTCAGACTGTTTTGGATTTCTTAATTGACTTCTAAATTAATGTTTTGTCTGAAAAATTCTTCCAGCTGTGATGGAACAGCACCATTTGAAACAAAGATTTCAGCAAATTTTTTTCACCAAGAGATCTGGTTTCTTCTTGAGGGGATTGACTGTTCCTGCCACTATTCCTGGCCTTGTTCATTCAGACAAGACGGTGACCCTAAACAATGAATTTCAGCTTCTAATATCATGCGTGAACCAGTTTTATAGCAAAGAGTCACTAAGCAATATAGTTCTTAGCTACAGGTGTTTGAATATATAGATGTTTACCATTACACAGTTTTGTATAATAAATCTTCCAGGTTACTTTTAACTTTTTAAATCCCCTTTGAATTATCAGAAGTTCTTTAGCAAAATACATACTTTAAAAAAATTTTTAATGTTTATTTTTGAGAGAGAGAGAGAGGGGGAGAGAGAGAGAGACAGAGGGTGCGTGGGGGAAGGGCAGAGAGAGAGAGGGAGACACAGAATCCAAAGAAGACTCCAGGTGCTGAGCTATCAGCACAGAGTCAGATGAGGGGCTTGAACCCATAAGCCGTGATATCACGACCTGAACAGAAGTCGGTCGCTTAACTGACTGAGCCACCCATGTGCCCCTGGCAAACTATATACTTTTAAAACAATAGAACTACATTGTTTCCCTAGAAAGAGTGACATTGACATAAAGACTTTTTCTATAGTTGAGGTGTGAGATAGAGAGGTGAATGAAATTTCAAAGAAGCTATTGAAAGCGGGATCCCCGTTGCCTCGTTGTGCTAGCACCATCAGCCACAACACCGAACATAAAGAACCAATATCTTGGTTTCAAATTCGTTTTTTACCAGTCTATTCCACAGATCTTTTTGACTATGTATCACAGGCCAGGCACTGTGCTAGTTGCCACTTTTATGATGAGAAACAATACAGACATGGACCTGTCCATGTTCCTTGTTGAGCTACATTATATGTTTTGCTCCTTAATTTTTTTGATGTTTATTTATTTGAGAGAGAACATGCACACATGCAAACACACATGTGCAAGCGTGAGCAGGGGAGGGGGAGAGAGAGGGAGAGAGAGAGAATCTCAAGCAGGCTCTGTGCTGAGAGCCTGAGGTGGGGCTTGATCCCATGACCCTGAGATCATGACCTGAGCTGAAATCAAGAGTCTGATGCTTACTCAACACTCAGTCACCCCTCTCCTTAATTTCTCCTTGATCTTGCAAGTGTAAAAACAAGTTACATTCAACAAATCAAAACTGCAAAATTAAAATGAAATGTTCAACCCAGCTAATTCTTATGTAATTTAATATAGTCCTAATGGACAAAACAAATAAACCTTAAACAAATTTAACTATTTTTGCTTGGATAGCCTAATAACTCAGAGTAAGGGAAAGAGTGCAGTTAAGGAAAACATGAATTTTGGATTAGAAGGGTGCCGTGCCTTGTTTCTACTCACCTCTTCACACAGTGAGAACACACAATGGATGTTTAGAAGAAAGGTCAAATTCAGTTCAAAGAAGGTAAAATTTTGGTTAACCGGGATATTTTAAAAAAGACTAATTCTGCGTTGTTGAAATCTGAGCGTCAAGTAAGCCAAACAAAAAATTCTTTCTGAAACAATATTTTTCAAAAAGCTTTCTGAAACCTCTCAACATAGTTTTGTTCCTTAGTACATATCGTGTTGTATGATGAGTGAGGATCCTGCAGCGAATGAGTTGAGTCTATGCAAACAAGTACCAATTCTCACTACGTGCAACAACACAAGTAAATACGTAACATATGAAAGAGGTATGGAGAGAGGAGTGAATTTGCACCAACGTGAGTATAATCCTTGGAGTTTGTGGGAGTACTAATCAAGTTTACTTCTTTATTTCACTTCGTTTTCTTTGATTTGCCTCCCTCTTTTGAAAAACCTTATGAAGAAAACAATTAACCAAATACAAATAATTAAAATGTCATTGTGGGCTGCAATATTATTAAATAATTAAAATATTATTATAGACTGCAATAAAAACAATTATAAGCCAAATTGTACTGTAAGCAAAGTTTCCTGACTGCAGGCATCCCTGCTTCTGGCTCCCTACCTCCTTTTAGTGCTTCTTGGTTCCTGTCCCTACTCCCACCTACGGGGCGGCCCGGCCAGGTGCCCTTAGCCGAGGCTGTTTTGTGTGGTTGTGCTTAAAGCTCCCTGAACGAAGGAACGCACCTTTGGTGGTGATTAAAGGCTGAAAGGCAGCCCCTGCTCCCATCGCTACCAAGGGGAACAGCCCAGTGCCGGGCAACATGCACCCAAAGGGCTGCCTTTTACTCTTTACTACATAGGCTTTGTATAGGTCAGTTGCAACCATACTATGCTATCTCCAGGGCATGGCCTATTTCCTGCTTGGCACTGGACATCTTTCCATTATATATCTCAGTTCTTCATCCTGAGTGACTGAGGGAATACACAAGTTGGATTTCACAATAAACCAGCCTGAAGTAATGTAATGAAGAATCACAACCACAGGATTTGTTCCCCTCCAAACTTTATGAACTGACTTAAAATTAGTTGGGGAGCCAGTTCAAAATGCAAATTCCCCAGGCCCTATCTACAGAGGTTATGTCTTTAGTAAATCTAAGGTGAGACCCTGGAATTGCATCATTAACCAGCACCCCGTGTGATTTGATGCAGGTGAAGTAAGAGTTTTCCCTCTGATGCTTTTAACAGCTCAAAAAGAGGGGCTATTGAGGGCTACTGTATGCACCAGGGGTTTTGCATCTATTAGTTCACCTTCACAATAATCTCATGACTAGTAGGATGCTATTGTCTAATTCTCCAGTCAGAGAAATAAAGACAAAGATTCATCTAAAGCCCCATGTTTACCAAATGCCAGGGTCAGCACCTGTGACTTAAATCTCCCATCTTCTGGTTCTTAGATTCCAGCTCTTTCACGCTATACAGACCCAAGGACATCTCCTAGATTTCTGTATAGTCCTACTTGTCTTGAAGTTGCCGATACTGACAAAAATGCTGATAAAAAACAAAGCCATTCCCCCAACCATTGGAGAAATAGAACACCCTCTCTCGCTGTAGGCTGAAATGAAGCTGCAAGTTAATTCATGGCACCCAGATTTTCACAACAAAATAGGCTCTCTAGCTGATCAACATAGTGTGAAATTACAGGAAAACCAGCATTTACTGTAAAGGCAGCACCCTGACCCCAGTTTTGAGACTGAATAACTGGACATTCAGTTTTACTACGTAAATTGAAAGCCTTTAGAGGGCAAGAGAAGTTTCTATTCAAATGCCTTTAAAGAGCTCATGGTCTTGACTGGGAGAGTGGAGTGCTTAATAGGTTATTTTTTTATGATAATGATGGTAACTATTGCTCAAGCGTCCATTTCCCCTTTCAGTAAACATGCCCAGCTCTCGAGGCTGCTGACTCCTGCTCACACTGCCCCCAGCGCAGGAAGTCCAGTCCAGACTCCCATCCCGGGCAAGCCAGCTGGCACCCTCCGAAACCAGGAAAGGAAGACGTTCTAGTCCTTGCTTAGGGCTGATCAAGCACACATTCCATGCCTGTTTCGTAAACTCTGCAATTAGCTTTCCTTCCAAACATGATCCCCTAAAACCCTGAGAAACAAAAATAATTCTACCACATGCTTCTCTCTGGATCTTTAAAATAAGCTAAAATGGTTCTTCCCCAATAGGTAATGTGCTATCATTCGTGCTTTACGAAAAGGCAAAAAAAAAAATACATTACAACCATCTTTTCCAAGATTTACATTTTCTTTAGGAAAAGAACAAGATGCAACAGGGGTCTAAAAGTGTTATGAGATTATGATCATTAAGAAACCCTTGCCTCTTTAAGACCTTGAGCCTGGGAATTTTGCTTTCAAATTAGGTTTCTTGCAAAAAAAGGAAACTCTGGAGATAAGGGGCTCTGTAGGCACAAAAAGTGCCTAAAAGTGGACCTTAAGGGAAAAAAAAAGGTCAGTGATAAACAGGATTTGGGGCTGGTCTAAATATCTGAAGGGTCACAGCTGCCTGACCCCCAAATCAGAAAGTCGTCTTCTAAGAGAGGAGACAGGATCATCAAACAGCTGCCTGAGAGCAAATTAAGGAAGATCTTTTCTAAATTAAATGCTGAATACTTCCCAGGCACTATTCTAAGTATTTTATATGTATTATCTCATTTAAACTGCTCAACTATCACAATAGATCATGATTTTAGTCTTTGTCCTCTTACAATTCATAAAACCACAGAAGCGAAAGATTAAGTAAAATGACTAGTTTTAATTTAACTAGAATGACACAATCTAACTATGCTTGTAAGCACCACACTTAAGGTCTCTCACTCCTACATCCGCACCCACCTCATATAAATCCAGAAAGGTGCTCTATGGGGATTTCCATAGAGATAACAAACCTGAGGAGAGAGCAGGAACAGAGTGAGGAGGGAACAGGAACAGACGAGCAGTCAGAGACAGAGACAGAAAGAGAAGGGTGCTCATTTCCACAAGGTACCTCAGCCTGGAATGAGTTCAAAAGGACAGTGGAGGTCTCAGTGAAGGCTCTGACTCACCCTCATGGCTCTTTGGGAAGCAGTCACCTACTCCCACTCTCGAAGATTCCCAACACATCTTGAAGAAGGAGAAGACCATACATCTTCACCCTTGTAAAGAATGCTGAGAAAACCTGCATGGTAGGAATCTGGCTGCACTGTGTATTTGAAGTTTACTAGTAAACTTTTAAGGAGAGCTGCATATAGATTGCGACATGTGTAGGTTGACTGAGTCAGGAAGCCATGCACGCTGAATTAACAAACTTAGCACACACACAAAAAATCAGTACAAATATTGCCTAAGTGTACCCATTCTGGGCTCATACTTTGGTTTGCCATCTTTGCGTCTACTGATAATGAAGCATTTTATAAATGAAATCTTTCAGTGAGCAAAATATAGCTCTCTTCTGCTTTGAAAGTTCACTTTGAGAGGCGTTTCCTATGTGGCGCATCATCACATTGAACCACCAATGTGTGCAAAACTCTGTGATAGGTTCTGTGGCAGACACAGAAACTAAAGACACAGAAATAGATGGGAAAAAAAGAGTCCGAACAGAGTTTGCATGAGATGGGGAGGCGACGCACGAGCAAAAATATTGTAAGGATGTGCCACAATATTTATTCTTTGACATGTAGTATAAAAATATTACTAAACTGTGCGATTGTTAATTCCTATAAAATAATAGGTGAAAACAATGTAATTGGTTCCAAACAAAATTTAGTATCTTCTCTCAACTAAATTTTACCTACAAAGCATTATAGCATTTGCAGAGAAACAGGATGTTAAAAGGATGGTTCTGGTTCAATCACTTGTTAACTGTGTTAACTTAACGAAATTATTTAACATCTCTAAGACTCTTTCCTCACCTAATCATGTAATGAGATAATGTGAGTGAAAGAACTTTTAAAGAACTATGCAAATGCGTTGTCTGTGCCCAGCAACTAATTTTTAATATTCTAATTGTTACTATAAAAACTAAGCTGAGAATCTATAATTATCCATGAATATTTCTTAATACAGTATGGAAATTACTTCCCCCAGAATTATATGAATGCTTCATATTTTTGGTTCATATTTATTTTATATATAAAACCTTAAAAGTACTCTATTAGCTTAAAATTTTTTCCAGTTTTATTGAGGTATAATTGGCATGTAACATTGTGTAAGTTTAAGATGTACAATATGATGTAAATATACACATATATATATATAAAAATGATTATAAAGGTAGGCTTTAACTGCCTCTGCACAGTTACTAATTTAAAGCAACTCACAAATTATACATTTAATCCTAAAAATATAAAGGTTTTTAGCGTTTTTAGTGACCATGCAATTTTTTGAAAATCAAGACTAAATCAAATGATTATATCTAAAGTTACAAGAGTAATTTTTCAACGTGTTTAACTAGAAGAAAACAGGAAGAAACCATCTGGGCATAAAACTGATAATTGCTAGGATTAATACTATTTCCAAATTCAACTTCCTTAAAAATAAATCACGTTATAATTTAATTAGGTTTCCATCTAGAGAAAAAGTGCTAATAAAAGCTCAGATAAGAGAAAGTGGGCTTGGACAATAGGTTTAAGAAGAATCCACATAATCATAGGGCTTAATTTTTTTATCTACAATTCAGCTCAAAGTCATTAGAATGACTTTAATATCAAAGAGCTTCAGTGAGTGACAAGAGCAAGACTTGCTTTGTACTGTTTAAAAGTCATTATTCCATGAAATAACTTTAGCCTGCCAAGATGAGAAAGAATAACAGATGCTGTTTTTGCATTATCTGCATTATTTCAGCCAGCTAGCCTTAGACATTTGGGTCAAATTTCTGGAAATTTGTTTCTTGCATTTGACAGAGGAATCATGTATCCTCACCTCTCAGTGTGACCTTTCTAATTGGCATCCATTTGTGATGCTTCGAGTTCTGTGGCAATTACCCTGAAGCTGGCCCAAGTTTGGTCTATTTTTTGCATGTACTAGGGCATAAGTCAGAACACTTAAAAAATTAAGGTGCTTACCCAAAACAAAGCAATAAGAGAAAGTTTCTTTACATGCACCACACTTTATTATGATGCTTAGATTCCAAAAGTGTTTCAATTTTTTACAATCTTAAAGTAGACTGGGGGAAAGGATTGTGTTCAGATGCGTTTGGTCATTGTTTTCTATTCTGCATGCGGATTTTTTAAAATCAATTTTTTTTAATAAAATGGCATGTCCTACTTTTCCACAGTGATGCAGAAGTTTGCCTCTTAAGATAAATAATCAAAGAGTGATTACTTAATGAAAACTATAGTAGAGCTTGCTAGAATACAATAACCACCTCAGAAAATGAAGTAGGTAAACCTTTTTATAATTCTTGCAATGGGTGATTAAAGAGATGAGCAAAGGTTTTCCATTTATCTCAACCAACTGAGTTTTAGAATCTATTATATTTAGTTTACCATATAACAGATAGTATTTCTTGAGCACTTACAGTGCACCAAATACTGTTTTAAAAGCTTTAAATGTATTATCTCATTTAATCCACAAATAACTAAACAGATAGCTTGAATTCTGCTATCCCCTCCAAGAGGTATTAAAAAATCACCTTGAGATGCTAGAAAAAAGAAAACTGAAATTCTTACAAATCGAACCAAGTGAAATTCTCACTGAATTTTTTAAAGTTCTATAGGTAAAAAATCATAAATAGTAAGTTTCAATGGATTACACTCCTAGCTAAAAGTTCCTACATACTTCAAACACTAGAAAAGTGATATTTCTCCAATCCGTTCAGTAGGAATTAAAGAAAATAAGAAGCGGAGGACTAACGCTAAATAATAACTACTTTGTACAAATGACCTAATAGGACAAAACTACAGAAAGAGCATAAGTCACCTTTAGGTGCTGTGCATATGGACCTAATACAAGTAAACCAAACCTGTGAGTAGAAAAACTAAGTTAAACATATTTGTTATCTTCAAAAAGTTTTGATGCTTCCCAAGTAATCAGCATTTTTGGAAAAAAAACATAGAAATCTTTAATTTGTAAATCAGTTACAACACATATATGTGGCTTGTAGAAATTTTTGAGTACAAAATTAGTCTTCATAATTTTGAGAAGTATTCCATTTAATGCAACAAAAATACAAAATTAGAGTTCCTCAAATGAATAAATTAAGTTTCTCCAAGAAACAAAAATCTTCTCATTATTGGTTTCTCTCCATACTTACTGATGTGAAAATAGGTTATATTACTTTGACCTAATTTGTGACATCATGAATAGCTTGTAAAATTGAATAAGAACCTAATCTACTAAAAATGCACACACAGCCACCATAAACAGGTACATTTTAAATGTTCTATATTATTTCCATGATATTTCTCCTCAGTTGGGCCAATTTCAGTAAATGAAAAATGGCAATCAATTTGAGAGTGCTATTTTCAAATACATTCATCCTTAAAAATTTTTGTGGACTGTATATTATCTTTTCCAGTAAATAAAATATAAAAATGGTTACTTGCAACAACATGTACAATCACCTTGGTTAAATGTACATATAATTAAAACACACACACACACATGAAGTCCTCTGAGCAAATTGTCCCTCTACCAATGTGGAAAATCACTTCATTCCATTCTACAAATGTGAAATCTCCGTAACACCTTGAACAAACATAAAGTGGTTCTACTTACACTTGCATGGAGTTTTCCTTTTTTTGACATCGCTAAAAATTTGTTGCTGAAAACTCCTCGTATTCCTACAATCCCCTGAGACACAGCAAATATTTCCAAAATACCTAGGATGACAGAAATCCCAAAATAAAACACAGACTCCTCTATATATATTGTGAAGAATTAAATTTCTACACAGATTCTTTTCATTCTTTATAGTTTTGATTTAAAAAACCCCCGGTATTTAACATCCTTATTTTCCATAACATTCCTTATGTTAAAAAAGAAAAGCCTAGCACTCAAGTGTTCATTTAAAATAACAAATTTTAATATTCAAAAATTTAGTCCTGGTTCATTAATAATTCTTTTTTCCCTTACAAATAATAAGTGATTTTTAGTAAACAATGTTTAACAATAGAAATAATCTTCTCAAGTTGTAAAGGAATCGGAAATTTCTTTAAATGTTTTTCAAAAGAATTCCCATCCATTGTTTTCTATCAGAGATAATATAATGCTTTTAATATTGAAACTCATAAAGTTTGGACCCAATACTAATAGAAACTTGAAAGCCAGAGACAAATAATACTTACATGAACTAAATCTCTCTTCTCAAATTGTAATAACTATATAAGTACAAATTAATATATACCATATTCAATCATTCAGTGAGTAGTTCATTTAAAGACTACACATAAAAAGTTGTTGAAAGCATTATAAATAATTTGGGATTATTGGCTCAATGAGTGTTTAATGCATTATGGTTTGAGACATCTTGTATTTTAAATGGCTTTTCTGGCAAAAAAAAAATTAATAAGGTATTTTATTACATTATTGTTTATATTTAGTATTTCATAGTTAGCATTATCAAGTCAACATCCCTCTGTCTCCTATAATAATTTGAAAGTCCAGGGGCGCCTGGGTGGCTCAGTCAGTTGAGCGTCCGACTCCGGCTCAGGTCATGATCTCGCGGTCTGTGAGTTCAAGCCCTGCGTCAGGCTCTGTGCCAACAGCTCGGAGCCTGTTTCGGATTCTGTGTCTCCCTCTCTCTCTGACCCTCCCCCATTCATGCTCTGTCTCTCTCTGTCTCAAAAAAATAAATAAACGTTAAAAAAAATTTTTTTAAAAAAAGAAAGAAAGTCCACATCCACTATGTCAAGAGAATCACATACCACAGTTTATAGAGTATTTTAAGAAGATGAAATTTATAGTCTGTATATAACTGGAATTCCTGCCTGTTTATCGTAAACTCATACATAATGTTATATGAACATGAGAAAATGGTAGTGCTTTTTGTTAATTGCCTAATCAAATTGCAAAAAATTGGGGGGGGGGGACAAAATAATATAGTTCACTATAGCTAAAAAGAGACCTGTCCTAGGAAGAAAGGAAGGAAAGAAAAAAGGATGGAAAGGAGAAGGGAAGAAAATCTCAATCTTTCAATCTATTATATTCTGAACATATATACTAATTAGGATATCTTAGCAGTATTCTGCTGAACAGATAAATTCACCAGATTTTCTTAAAATAGCAACCTCCCCTGCAGTATTGGAAGTACATATAAAATTATTTCATTTATTAAAAAGGTAGTATTGAGAGTAACCATATATATAAGATATATAAATACATATATATGAATATATTCATTGGGTACTTTTTTGCACAATGTGAGCTTATCCTTATAAATATAGCAAATACTGCTGTATGTTTATTTATTCAACTTGACTTCTTAAAAGCACTTGATTAGAAAGTTCATGGGGGAAAAGGGTAGCAGAAGAACTATTGTTTCTGTTAGAAGAGTATTTAGTCCAGAGTAAATAAAGCACATCTCAAGAAAACTGCCACTACCACTTTTATTAGTAGATGTTTCTTAAAAACAAAACAAAACAAAACAAAAACTATTAGGAAGGAACTAGTTTTGCTTTTAGGAAGAAATTCCGAAAGAAACTGTCATCTCATAAATTATTCTCTTCAAAATGTTTTCAAAATGCTCTTTTCAATAGATGTTGCCATATAAATTATTTGTGATGCGCACCCAAAGATTCTGAAGCATTGCCATTTTATCAAATAGTGACAAAGCACACATAATGCTTTGTAAAGTTAGATACAATGTACAATGCAATATACTGTAATAATATAATTAATAAAGCATAAATAGAACATGATACAAAGTTATATATATACAATTACAGAATGATATTAAAAACAGCATTGATGATTTTAGATATTTGGAAGATGGGGGGTATGGTTGTGAATGCTGTGTAAACATGTGTTAAAAAGCAAGAAATGGAAACCTGATAAGTTGTCTAAGTGTGGAACAATAGAAACAAAAGAGACAATATGGGATTGGTGGAAAAGGAGAGTCGGTTGTATGTTTTCCCCCAATTTACTCATGGTTCTACATTGTTAGAGCGTTTTTATTCCATTCTACAGAAAAGTATTTGACTTTGTAAATGCAAACCTGCATGTTAGTGAAAAAATACACCATAGCATAAAAGATAAAATTCTTATTGGATACATATGTTTATAGGTTAATATTTGAAAGATCAAGACAAAGTCTCTAGAAATACTTGTTTAATGGGAGCATTAATGCTTTGTCTATGTGAGCTACAACTTCTGACCATAACATATTCTATTTTTAGAAAAGCCTATTTTGAGTCATTTAACTTGTTTCCTAACACACTGTACATTCTGTGTGTATATGTTGTGTAAACTTTCCATTGTGATAAATTAGATGGGAGAGATAAGATAATATATGTAAAATGTTCTTATTTTATTATATATTGCATGGTTTGTTTTCTTGCAAGTTCTACTATAAAAATGATATTTGTCTGAGAATGAATGGATTTTATAATTTTTTTAAAGTTATATTTAATTGAAAGCTTAAAAATATACCTTCACATATATTATTCTATTTAGAATTATAAAGAATGCAGGAAAGATAAAAGATGAGATCAGATAAAATAACACATAAGGCAACTTTGGGATGATCTTCTAAATCTTAACATAATTATGATGTAATATTGGGAATGCTATTAAGATCATAATTTCCAAAGTAATTTCAACAGTAATTTCACAATGTCTTTTTTACTAGAATGTTGGAGCAGATTCTACAAGCCCTACAATGCAGCTTCCTGACCCCACCTCCAAGAGATCACACAATTATTGATTTTACTATGCCAAATCTCAGTAACTCACTAAAGAGTCCTAAATATTTTAAACCCATATGCATTAAATCACACATATAGAAATCCCAGAAAACATTTCTCTAAAACTAAATTTTTCTCAATTTCAGTAATTTCCTGACTTTTACTAGGATTCAATAACAATAAATTTTATCGGAATTTACAATTCACATTATGGATACCAGGATGGTATCCCTAAAGCAAAATTCTGGAAGGCTAAGTGTATCTCACAGACCATAGATAGCCAATACATGTTTGCTAAATTGCATTGTTTTCTTTGACCTTGTCACTACCTCTCTTTCCTTTCTCAGGACACCTGCACATACATACAGACACATATGAGCATTCCTACGGACACAGGTTTTACTTTCCTGCAATTCTGGTTCTCTCCTACTTAGGAAGTGGGGCAAGGAGAGAGGATCAGTATAATTATTTCACATTAAGGTGCTAGAGACAATGTGTTATCTTTCCTAGGGAGTTCACATGTAAGAGGATCAAAAGAAAAAAGCAGTGCTGAACAGAAGGAATCATTTTTCTCTTGATGTAATTTGGGGGTTGACATCTAGATTGAAGGAGACAAGAATTTATACACACATTGTTTAATCCACTTACTTGCAAGCATGGGCATATATTACAAAGTAAGTTTATTTCAAGAAGAAAATATATGTCTACATTTTTACCTTAGTCCCCTCCAGAGTTTTTAATACAACAGGACTCTATTAATGGTGGTTGATAAAATTACGCAGATTTCTCACTTTTCTCATTTCTTAGTAAATAACATACTAGAATGACATAGATATCCCATGTTCAGAAGCCCATTTGAAAATCCTCAAAGAAAAATCATTTAAAATGGAAGTTTCTCTACTTGTGTTCACATAGACACAGATGTCTGGGTATCATTATCAAATCTGAGTCTTAAAATGCCCAGTGTAGCAGACCTTGATGATTAAATCAGCAATAGAAAATTTCCATTTGAGTTTTTATATTCAGTAGATACAGATTCTGGGGGACTATAGAAAGGTTGATTCTATAGGACACTAAAATTGATAGTGAACTTCAATGTTTAAAAATTAGTAAAATTGAGCATTCAGTTTAGTCAGAATATATGACTGTAATTTTCCTATTTTGTGTGAACTTTGGCTTTGTGCAGCCATAACCTTCAACTTTTGCTCCCTGAATTGAGAATTACTTGACTGCCTATTCTTCAATGGCCCACCATAAGTCAACAGAAGCATTGAAACTAAACTTGAAAGCTCATGAATTAAAGCAAACCCTTTGTTTCTATTCAATAATTGGATTTTATCATCTGTCTTGTCCATCTTTCTTCATTCTTCCCTAGTATTTCTTCATAATAAGAATGTTATGAGCTTGATTATTTTTTTTCTGTGTCCAAAACTTGGGCTAACTACTGTATAAGAGAAGATAAGGACATATTAAGTGGTATGCCTTAACCAAATAAACTGTGTTTCAAACTTTATGGCCTGAGTGTACTTCTGATGGTGAAACTAGAAAACATTCATAGTTTGCCGAAATTTTAACATCAAATGATAGTTGTAAAACATATGTATATGTACAGATATATGTATCTGTCCTGACAAACATTACAGAAAATTACTGAGTTTAAAAGAACCATTTAGACTGCAGTTTGATGGCAAAGTTTTGACTCTTTCTGAAGTAGCATGCTGTGACAAAAAAAAGAAAAAAAAAACTGTAAGTTCTCTATCATTGCCAACTCACAGACAGTAAAATGAGATGATGAGGTACCTCTATGGTCCTTTTTGGTCCAGCTCTGTGTCTCTTGTGAGACTTACACAATTGTTTCCTTGTATACTCTAACCAACAGTCCATGACCAATGCTTTAGTTTATGTATGTGTCAGGAAACTGTCAAGTGCTGCTTTCAAAGAAGTAGATGACCAGCCAACAATTAGCAGGCTTCTGATTCTCTTTCACAGATATTGAGGGCAGAGACTCATTTGAAATTTCCAAATTACGTGCTCCCCCACTACACATGACACATTTCATAGATTCCTCATCCACCAGTGGTAGAAAAATCATAGTTAGTAGTGTTGGACACTCCAGACATCACAAAGCAGAAAATTGCTGTGATTTAAACACTTAAGTTATGGTTTTCTCTGCGTGAAACAGCTATGGAAGGCAAAAACAAATTTTAAAAAATCCTCCAACTCCCAAAAGCAGTCAAAATATCAAGCTTGATGAATTAAGTAGCCTATTATAGGTGCATGAATGAATGAATGAAGAATGAGTGAAGAATGATGGCAAACCATATGAAAGATACAGACTAAACCCTGAAAGCCTATTCTAACCTGGAATGAATTAGGAAAAGTATTAAATTAAGGAGGTTTTATTTAGGCACTGTTTTATAAACATCCCTGTTCTTTTTAAGTATCTTTCAAAGTGGATTTTAAAATAAATTGTACCTTGGAAAGAAAAGATATTGGTCAGTGCCTTCTTTAGCTGAATGTATTCTTTGCTGGTGTGTTCTCAATTTCTTTTCTCTGCTTTTCTAGAACTTCCCCTCTGGCAAGGCCTAAGGTGCAGAATCTTTGTCTTTTCCAAGAGAAGAGAGAAATATCTTGGGAATGAATCTGGTTTTCAGAGATCCCTACTACACCAAAACCCACCAAAGACACATTCTTGTATTCGCCTCAATCCCAACCTGCAGCGTGGTGCATGCTAACTTTGTGTCTTCCCTTGGGAACACAGAAGTTATCTACTGCTGGTGCTAATTTCCTGGGTAAACTACAAGAGCAGAACAGAAAAAGGTTTCCTGAAAAAGAGAGGTGGAAAGATTACTAGAAGTGGGGAATGAGCTCTGGTGTCTGAAGGACTCAAGAGTTGGGTGCGGGGAAATGAGAGAGACAAAGGGAAATTCTGAAATTAACGTGACTCTCCCTGCCCCTGAAATCTTGGAAAATTCCCCTTCACCCTAACAGACCTTGCCCTTTATCTCCAAAGACGGTTGAGTTGTTTCATAAAAGTGAAATGAACCTTGAAACGTAGAAACAGCCTCCTCCACGGGGCGCGTGGGAGGCCCCGGGACTCGCTGGGGCACACTTGGAGGAGCCCCCTCTCTGGTTCAGGGGGCTACCACGTGTAACACCTACCACGTGTAACACCGCCAGCTGGAGCAGCATAGCTCAAAAGACCGGTGTGGGGCAGGGGCGGGCGCGAACCGCCAGGTCTTCCACATCCCGCCTCCTGTCCCCTCCGGAGGAGGCTTGCCAGCGGGGTACCCCATGGACGCGACACCTCCAGCCCTGCTTGGCAAGCGGCTCCCGGATTGCCTGCCCTGCTGGGGCTCCCGCGCTCCTCTGCTGCTCGGGTAGTAAGAAGCCCACTGAATGGCCCGTAGGGCTGTGGGTTTGAAAGGAAGGAAGCTAAGTACACCTGGGAGCTACCAGGCGGCCACACGGAGCCAGGTGACCGTACGCAGAGCGATCTCCTGGCCCCGTTCCCGCTCTTCCTGATTATCTCGCAGGCCCCGGCTGTGTCTATCTGTTGGATTAACCCCTGCTGGATGAGCGATCTGGCCCTACCGAGGAAAAGCCTCAAAGAGATCGCCCCGGTCTCGCACACACCCCCAAATCATCTCTCCCCTTGGCTACCTAGAGGCGGTGAGAGGAATCAGAGGCGGGGCAGCCAGCGAAGGTCTGGAAACACAGATGGCGTGGAAAGAAAGAGGCAATAGGAAGAGGGGGGGGAAAGACAGCTAAAGAGAAAACTCAGAGAATGTAAAACTTAGCTTAAAAAAAAAAAAAGCTTAACACGATGTACACCTGTACGGAATTGAACCTCCTCTGACCTTCTTCCAAAATAAAGAACTTTTCCTTAATCGTCCTTGGGGACCAAAGGCTGGCCGCTTCCTAACAGGGTGTTGTCATGGTCTCAACATACTTAAACGTTGCTAAACCCAACTCTGGAATTAATAATTCGAATGTCTATCACGTATCCCACTCTAAACGTGTCCAGTTTTCCAGATCGCTGTCTTCTTCCAACCAGGGGATGTCTGATCTCTCCTATATTCTATATGTATATAATGTACAAATATGCATATACAAGAGACATAGACGGATACATGGATGTATCATGTACCTTACTTTGGGGTTTATGGTGGCAGTTGGGGGGACCGGCATGTGAGATCTGATTCTTCTTTTAAAAAATAACTGTTCAGTTATAGGCAAGGAAAGGGGATGCACTTTGATGCCTCATGAAAAATGTTAGCCTAGTGAACAGAAGCAGAAGGTAAACAGAAACTAAAGGAGCAAAAGATTTTTGTTTTCTTCTCCAGGCACCGGCTGGAGGCTTCTCTTTGGGACCCGGGCAAACTGGAAACAAGGTACCTGTCTTGTGCGCCAGCCTCTGGTAGACTACACCTCAGGAATCGCCATTCCTCATACCCACAAGAGGGGTGCGCGTGTGCGCGCCATGTAGATGCACCTCCACCCAACCCGCCCCGCCGTTCCTAGGGACAGCTGAGTCCCAGGAGCCAGGGCTCCGGAAGGTGCGCCTGTGGGCCAGGGAATAGCCTCTGTCCCTCCCGAATCCCCCCATCGCCCGCTTAGGACGCGCTTTGCCAGGAGGGCGAGCAACTTACTTAACATATTGGCTTCATGGGAGCCATTGACTTTGCCATCCGGGTAGATCTGCAGATGGAAACCGATGCCCACTCTGCAGTAGAGGCTGCCGGTCCGGCGCCCCGAGGGGCTCCACTGGAAACTGCTCTGCTCCAAGCCGCTTCCTTGGTTGCCCAGAGAAGCCGAGGGGGAGGAGGAGACGGAGGAAGAAGAGGAAGACGTCGTGCCCCTGCTGCTCCTACTGCTGCTGGCGCCCGCCGGGTTCCGACCGGTGGCTGCGGGTCCGGGTTGCCCTTTGGGGGCGAGGTGCTTCTCCCCGTGAGCCCAGGCGCTGAGAATTAGGTGGCTGAGGAAGAGGAGGAGGAGGAAGGACAAGCTCATTCTTCCAGCCGCGGGGGTTCTAAGTGCATCTTGTAGGGTTGGTTCTGGGCTCCGTAGCCCCCGCGCGGCTGCGTGCCTCTGGCGCTGCCCCCCTCGCCGCACCGGGTGGACATAGCCTCGGGGAAGAGAGGGAGGGAGAGAGAGAGAGGCCACTCGAATGGATCTCGGCGCAGGAACTGGGATATTTATAACGCCAGTGATCTCACTGCTTGGTGCACGCCTGCGAAGCTTCCCCTCACCCGCCGCTTTGTGTACTCTCTGGCCGGTGCGGGGAGGGAGCTTCGCGGTCCCGGGGGCGGGGGGTGTGGAGGAGGGAGGAGATGGGAGAGAGTGAGTGGGAGGAGAAGCCGGGCGGAGAGGAGCTGTACCCCGACGCTGGGCACGCGCAGACCGGGGCCACGCACCCCAGCAGTTCTCACGCGCCGCACGGCCACCCTCCCACCGGAGCCAACGGCGCGGAATTCACCTCCGCGCGAGCATGGGAGTCTTCCAGGGAGCAGCAGCCGAAATGGGGGGGGGGGGGGGGGGTTAAACGTGGAAGTGAGTTCCTGGACTCTCCCACCTCTGCTGCACGCCTGCGTCCCCGGAACGCACTCTCGCCTACCCAAGACCCGATTTCCAGGTTCCTTTCCCGTTGCCCCGCAGACCCCGCTAGCACAATCCTGGCCCCGGGAATCCCTCCGGAACAAAGTCCGGTCGTGAGAATCCCAGCGCTTCGAAGTGCTTGCGGTGGGGAACCAAACCAAGATTCGCAGTCCAACTTGGGAAGCCTTTGGTGTGGCGCGGCTGAAGGAGAAGGCAGTTGTTGCCTCTAATGTATTTAACGGGCTTATTCGGTACTGAGAGAGCCGCCCTGAGCCATTAGGCCACAATTCGAGTTGCTTTTCTATTGGAAACTCTGGGTCACGCTAAACATTATGCCGAATTTGTTTTTCCGTATGGGAAGTTTTCGGTCTGTGTCCGAGAGGGTGAGCGCACATGCACACCCGCGCTCACAGCAGGGCAAGAGGGGCAGGTCTGGGCACCAGCACATGTGGCTGACTGTCCAGTTGTCCCCTCTCACCCCAGGATCCCCTTGGCAGGAAGGATTAGCTAAGGGCTCGCTGCGGCTTACTCAGAGCTGCAGTTGACTGAAGGATCGACCCCAATGAATGATTAATGATGCGCGCTCTGGGTTTCAGGAAACCTGAGAACCGAGAATTTCCATGTATGCAATGCCCCTTCTGTCATTTATCTGAGAAATATACCTGACTTGCATTCTTGGGATATTTCTGTCCGAAAACATATTTGGAGCTTTAAACTACACTCTGATACATTATTCATTGGTCATTTTAATGAAAAGGCCGTGATTTTGACCTAGAAGGTCAATTCACATAAGCCAAGGTTGATGTGAAGATACAGCCTTATCCATTATTGAACACCCATTTAAAGGTTCCTATCTCGATAATGAAAAGCTTATAAAATTCGTGTAGATTTTTCAGGATTGGAAATATTCCATGACTAGAATACTTAACATCAAGGCAGCTGTGACACAGGAAGTCACCTGTGCAATACAGTGAAGCCACTGTGGGGAAAAAAGGTCATATCACACAAATGGGTGTGCATAACTTGAACACATGCCACTGACACACTATGAAAGATGCTGTTGGGGGCTGAACGCCCTTTCTCTTTCCACTGTTCTAGTCTCAAGCTCTATGCTTCCGGCTTTAACTAGTGTGGGCAGGCAGACATTGGGAACAGACATGGAGTCCCTCAGAACGGTGTACTTTACTGAAGTAGTCTCTCTCCTGAGTGAATGATTATGGGATGCTAACCTGAGCACTGTGCCTTCTGCAAGGTGATGCCCTTGGTTCTGTGACAAGTTGTCAGTTAAAGGCCCACAGTGGCGCTGGATGCCATCAGTAAGGTCCCTTTCCTGTCACACAGTCTATCCCATGCCTCAAGGGGCGAAGATTTTCCAAACAAATCCAGTTGCTTGTTTCTCCTCCTCCTCTTCTCTAGGAGTATGCTGAAAGAGCTGGAGTATCTCCTGCCCCAGACTCACTGCTATAAGCCTCTTCCCCAAACCTGGGGAGCCAAAAACTCCCCAGGCTGAGCTTCTGGAGACTGAGATTTGGCCTCTTGTCTTTCTTTCTTTCTTTCTTTCTTTCTTTCTTTCTTTCTTTCTTTCTTTCTTTCTTTCTTTCTTTCTTTTTCTTTCTGCTTCTCAAGTTACACCCCCATGGAAACAACCGTTCTTGTATCCATCCCTCTCTTCAGCTGCAAGATTCCAGTAGAAGATCAAACTTTTGTCTAGGGATGACCCAGGAAAGCCAAGACACTTGCTTGAGCCTCAGTCCACCTAAACCTGGTGGCTGGCAAGTTTCACTTAGACTTCCTCTGGGGTCCGAGGAGAAGACTTTAGGAAGAGCCAAGTGTTTACGACAGAAGTGACCGACTCTTGTGGGCAGGGATTGAATTTGGCAGCCAGACTCGGTTCTTTTCAACTCTCCTGGATACTGGGGCAGAAGTAGTTCTTTTTTGGGGGGGGGGCGGAGAGGGGGGAGTAGTGCGGGCTTAAAACCGAATCCTCGTGGCGTTCGCAAGAAAGCAGGGTGGAGGCCACTGAACTTTTAAAATCTATAAAACAGGATTAAACGTGTATTTGAGTCATTAAAAAAAAAGAAGAAGAAGAAACACCTGCAGGAGCTGAACAGTGAAAGAAGACTGACAATGCACGTGATCGGGGCGCGAAACCGGCAAGCCGCCTCCTCCACAGCCTGGCAGAGTCAGGAACCATCACCCTGCGCTCCTGAGCTGCGCCGGCCCTGATCCGCGCCTTGCCTGACCCGCGCCTTGCCTAACCCGCGCGCGGTTCGTCCCGCTGCGCGTCTGCTCACAGCAACTGTGAGGTCGGAAAAATGCTCATTTCACCTTCTCGACTACTCCGGGCTATATACTCCTCCAAACTCCACTCAAAGAGAGTGCGAGTCACTTTTTCTCTGGTTACTTCTGGGATCATCGAAAGCCCCTTGGCTGGAGACATCCCTGTGGTCCACGCACTAGCCTCGGAGCCTGGTCAAGGTCTCCTGGGCGCTGGCAGACGCGCGCCCACAGCCAGTACACGGTGCTGTCCTTAATTCCCCCATTCTCCAGGCCCCGAACGCGAGGACCAGGAGAAGGTGTATGCCGCTGGCAACCTGCAGAGGTAAAGCAAACGGTCCTCAAAGACTAGTTTCCACTCATCGCCACCCGACGTGGCACCGAAAAACGAATCCACAGGTTAGTGGGTCCCACCACTTACGCGCCGGGTTCCCAGTGCGCCGGCGTCAGCTAAGTCCTCCACCCCTTTCCGGGTTACCTGCCACTGCCCCCATCAACCGGAAGTCACTTTCTGCAGCTCTTAAATCCTTCAGCTTCATGGTCGGTGGCCCTGCCACCTCAGGACCACCTCTTGTAGCCCCAGCACCTGAGCTTTCTTTCTAGGCCTTTCCTAGTTGTGTCTGGAAAACCAGGTGGTGAATTTCTCTTATGTCTTCTGCAGCTCTAGATATGAACCAGTCACTCGTGACAGGAATCGTAACCTGTCTCCTCAGGCTGACAACCAAAAGCCTAAGGAGAGAGAGAGATCAGGGCAAGAAAGTCAATGCCCAAGCTTCACCACAGGGACATGCTCACTATTTACAACCTTCCTCTGGTTGTAAACAGAGGCCAGAGTTTCCAGTGGCCAGCACTGGGAGGTAAGGCAGTGCCTGGTCCTTACTACCTGTATGGTGCTGAGACAGTGGAAGGAGAAGAGGTAAATACTGAGATAGGGTGAGCAGTCCTGGGCAGTGCCAGCTCGGGTCCTGCGAGGCTCTCCAACCTGGGAACCAGGATGCCACCCTGCCAGCAGACCTGCACAGGCTTTTGTTCAGAGAGCCTCGGTGGCACCAAATCTCTGTTCCACAGGTACCACACTCTGTGAGATTTGCCTCGTCTGAGGTTTGTTACACTGGCAAGCAAGGACGGATTTTCTTTGTTTGATCCAAGGACACAAGAGCCCAGACGTTTTCAGAATGTTTTCATGAGTAAGCTGCTTGAACCTGGCCCTAAAGCACCCTGTGGCCCTCCCTCTCCATTCCTGCCACCCTTCCACACACTGAGAGACTGTATCCAGATAGATAGCAGGACCACTTTTTGCTAACCAGGTCCCCGATGACCCTGCAGTGACTTCTAGTTCCATACAATGTTTAATGGAGGCACAGTGGTATTGTGGGAGGAGTCAGGAGTTGACCCTGTTGGGGCCTTCAGTCTATGCTCATGCCAGGACCCTCTCTTTCCTCCAGGCCTGGCTTCTCACCAGCCAAGTTGGCAGCAACTACATAACAAATAGCCTGTGAAGGAGCAGGGAGCAGGCTGAGAAGGGTGGGAAGGCACTGCGTGGGAAGGAAACAAAGACAGAGTGCACAGACACGGTGGCAATGGTGTGGTCAGAAATTCTGCAGGTCCTGAGATTAGAGCTCTTCCTCTGTCTCCAGCATCTATTACTTCCCTCTGAGGAGGCAGTTGTTTTGAAATGGCCACAGGCAGCTGGTCTTTTCTATTTCTTGTGGAGTCAGAAAGCAAAGCAACTTTTGCCAGTAGAAGTGGGTCTTTTGTGATCTGAATTGACTCAGTGAAATCAGTTACCTTTCCTAAAAAAAAGAAAAAAAAAAAAAGCTCAACTATAAAGCTCAATTCAGGTGCCCTCCAACTAACCTAGTGACTCTTTTGGTTTTAGCTTCTGATAAATCCCTGCGCTGAATCCCAAAGCACTTCCAGGGACCCAGGTCCCTTAGCATGTAATATCCAATTGCAGGGAAATCACTGCCCCTCTTCTGTTGGAAAATGCCCCTAGCCACAGAAGATGAAACATGTGGTTCCTTGTGCTTATTACACAAGAGTACAAAAAAATATGTATATTTTTAAAGATCATGTCACCATCCCTTCCCCAAACAGGGCCCATTCTGCCCTTTGTAACAGGTTTCGTTCCTGGCACATTCTGCATTTAATCGTTTACAGAGGCCATTCTGAGCACATTTGGAGAGACGCGATTCCTCAGTCTTATTTCCCCACGCAAAGTGTGTTTGGTGGTAAGAAGAGTGGGGAATCAGAGACTTCTCATCTATGAGAGGAGAAATGGTGAAGCAGCATTCCTGCTCTTGGAATCACCCTAGCATTCTGGATGTTTGGTTTGTATCCAGAGAGACAGGCCATAAGCAAATGGGCACTCATTCAAGAAAAATGAGGGCGGGGGATCGAGAGAAAGGAAGCACAGTGTCCTCTTCTAGGACATCCTTCTTGTGCCAAATGAGACAGGAGGGAAGAGAACAGAAGTGAGACCAAGCCTGGTACCAGTGATAAACAGATAAGAAGCTGCTGAAACCCAGAGCGCATGGTCTATCCATTCACCAGCCCAGTCAAAGGCCATTTGTTCAGAAAGTAATTTGATCAAAACGGATTTCTCAGACTAAGTCTGAAAACAGTCCACACGGACTAAGTTTTTTTCTCCAATAATAAGATGCTTTTTCCCCCCCGAGTGTTAAAGGGATAAGGGGACCAAAATTGGAGATGAGACTTTTTGACTGAGAAGTACACGGAGTTGTAAAAATATCTTCAGCAATAGCAAGTGGATGTTTTGATTTTTAGTTTTTTTCCAAGAAAAGTTTAGGTATCATATTCTAGAAGAATACTCCTTGCATACTTTTCTAAAATCTGGAATTTTCTGAGAAGTCCCAAACCAAAAGCTGTTTAAAACAAACAAACAAAAAAAGCAAATAAATAATAAATAATTAAAATTAAAATTAAAAAACAAAACCATGACAATGACAAAAAAAGCACAAAGAAAGTATCCCATTCCTGTGACCTTTAAGAGAATTATTTGTGAACGGCCCTTTTTGTTTCTTCCTCTCCCCACTCCCCCCACTGCCCTCTACATTGCAAGACTGCTAACTCAAAAATCCTGGACCATTCTTTTGATAATCACAGTATAAAAGCATTCAATAATCACAGTATATAACAGCTAAAATTGTACCCTCAGCACCCATGTAAATGTATACAAATGAGATTTAAAATGAAACAGAAGGCCCTGACACATATAATTTATTTTGAATATTGTGATTGTGTATGCATAATATAAAAGTCATGTTGATAAAGTCCATGAAAAAAAGTGTCTTTGCTGTTGGCCCATACCAGATTAAAGCAGTGATAGGATCTTTAGCTCCTGAAAAGAAATGACATACTTACAGATTTAAAAAAAATTTTTTTCTTAATGTTTATTTATTTTTGAGAAACAGAGAGATAGAGCATGAGGGGGGCGGGCAGAGATAGAAGGAGACACAGAAAGCAGGTTCCAGGCTCTGAGCTGTCACCACAGAGCCCAACGCGGGGCTCGGACCCACGAACCTCAGGATCGTGACCTGAGCCAAAGTCGGACGCTTAACTGACTGAGCCATCTAGGCGCCCCACTCACAGATTTTTTTTTTTTTAAAGAAAGATATACTTTATGCAAACCACTCTAGTATCTGCCCTATCTTTGAAGCTCCTGTGTAGTCCTTAAGTGAGGGGTTGAGGAACCTACACGGTATTGCGATCAAGACTTTTCTTGGTTGTAGATGAGGCAATTTCCTGCTGGGAGGCCAGAGGGGCACACAGTGGAAGTTGGTGCTATAAGGAAGGTCACAACTACATGTATTGTGATTCAGTTATGCTTAGCTGTGTTTCACTTTTCTTATGGGTATGTATGGTCTCCAATTAATTACAAATTCCTCAAAGACAGCCTCTTTTCAGCATACATTGCCTTGTAATCCCCCAAATACACAATAATGTGAATCCTACATGAGGATCCTTATCAGGAAAATTTCTCCCCAAAAGAGATAAGAATGTTAGCATTTAAAAGTACATTGCATATTCATTTGTTTTGTTTTTTAGATTCCGTATATAGGTGAAATCATGTGGTATTTGTCTTTCACTTAGCATAATACTCTCCGGGTCCATCCATATGGTTGTGTATGGCTAAATTTCATTCTTTTTTACAGCGGAGTAATAGTCCACTGAGTATATTTACCACATTTTCTTTGTTCATCAATCGGTGGACATTTTTAGGTTGCTTCCATATGTTGGCTGTTGCAGATAACACTCCAATCAATATATGGGTGCATATATCTTTCCAAATTAGTGTTTTCCTTTTCTTTGGAAGCAGAAGCAGAAGCAGAATTACTGGATTGTATGGTATTTTTATTTTTAGTTTGTTAGGGAACTTCCATACTGTTTTCCATAGTAGCTGCACTAATTTACTTTCCCACCAGCAATACACAGGGATTTCCCTTTCTCTACGTTCTCAACAACAGTTGTTGTTTCTTATCTTGAGACTAACTATTCAGATTGGCTTCGGATATGTCATTTGCAAATATTTTCTCCCATTCAGTAGGTTGCCTTTTTGTTTTGTTGGTGGTTTCCTTCACTGTGCAAAAGCTTTTTAGTTTGATGTAGTCCCAATTGTTTGTTTTTACTCTTGTTTCCCTTGTCTGCAGAGATAGACCCAGAAAAAATGTTGCCAAGGTTGATGTCCAAGAGATTTACTGCCTGTGTTTTCTTTTAGGAGTTTTATGCTTTCAAACAAACGAAAAAGAACAGAGAGAAACAAGGCCTACAGATATGGAAAACAAATTCATGGTTGTGAAAGGGGAGAGAAGTGGAAGGATGGGCAAAATGGGTGAGGGGGATTAAGAGATACAAACTTCCAATTATAAGATAAATAAATCACAGGGATGACAAGTACAGCCTGGGGAATATGGTCGATGATATTGTAATACACTCATTGTGGTGAGCATTTCATAATGTATATAGTCATTGAATCACTAAATTGTACCCCTGAAACTAATTTAATATTGGTTGTCCACTATCACTTCAATTAAAATATTTTTTAGAACATTTAAAGAAAGAAAAAGCATCAGACAAGAAATAAATGAAGCTTTTTTTTTTTTTTTTAAGTACATCGCAATGCTGGAGGATTTGTAGTCTGTGATTTCCTCTACCAGGGGGATGAAGGACTCCAGAGAGTGTGAGTGTGGATGTGTGTGCGTTTTCATCGTTTGCATTACCATAGCTCTTAATTACAGTAATCATTTTCACAAATGGGCTTTGTTTTCTACTCTGGCTCCTTGGCTTTTGGCAGGCGGCACCAGGCAAACACCTGTTGTCTGGTTATATAGAGAAACACCTGTCAGTGGAGCCACTAAGTACTGACATAGGGGTTGTCATCCAGAGTCTTGGGAACCTTTGCTATTAGTCGGCAGAAAGGAAGGAGCACCTGCTTAGGGCCCAGGAGGGCTGAATGATTGCTCATTGACTTCTGACAGAAGATGTCAATGACTCCAGTCCTCTTCCCAGCCTACTCCCAAGAGATGCAGCCACAGCTGCAACATCTGTTAATTAGTAAAGGAAGGTGGTCAGATTCAAGGAAAATTCCTTTTTAAAGGAAGCTGTAATTTTACAGATATGAGGACGTTGAGGCATCAAACTCTAAATGGCTTCCAAGGATGAACATCCAGTCGATAAGAGTAGAGGAAGGAAAGCAAGAAGAAAAAAGAGACAATGGAAAGAAAAAATGTGACAAAGAAGAATTTTTCCGTATGATACTCTCCTTCAGAAAATCACCATTGTGAGTACATGGGTGTTATGAGCCTGCTTCTATGTAGAGATAGATATATCCAGTCTAATAGGCATCACTAGAAAAGTCAGTGTCGGTTCCTGAAGCAATCAATTGTTCTTTGACAGTTTACGTATTTAGATATGGCTTACACCCATACATGGAGAATGAAGAGAAAAAAGTGATGGAAAGGTCTGGGAAGAGGGGAGGGAGGAGATACGAAGCCTACATTTTACAAAGATAGATTTTTAAAAATATTTATTTTGAGAGAAAAGAGATAGAGAGCAAGCAGGGGAGGGGCAGAGAGGGAGGGGGACAGAGAATCCCAAGCAGGCTCCGCAGCTGTCAGCACAGAGCTCGATGGGGGGCTCGAACCCACAAACCGTGGGATCGTGCCCTGAGCCGAAACCAAGAGTCAGATGCTTAACCGACTGAGCCACCCAGGTGCCCCTCAAAGATAGATTTTTAGCACCAGTATTTATCAATTTCCTAACCTTCTGTTCCCCATGTCCCAGATATAGAGAAATCCATTCCAGTTCAGAGAGATATCTTGAACCTGACTCATCTCATAAAAGATTACCCACAGGGGCGCCTGGGTGGCGCAGTCGGTTAAGCGTCCGACTTCAGCCAGGTCACCATCTCGCGGTCCGTGAGTTCGAGCCCCGCGTCAGGCTCTGGGCTGATGGCTCGGAGCCTGGAGCCTGTTTCCGATTCTGTGTCTCCCTCTCTCTCTGCCCCTCCCCCGTTCATGCTCTGTCTCTCTCTGTCCCAAAAATAAATAAAAAACGTTGGGAAAATAAAATAAAATAAAATAAAAGATTACCCACAGAGCTGGGCATTGTAAGGATGGGGCTGTTGTGCCTCTCCATTTGTATCTGTCTCTAGCTGGGACTGTTCGCCAGGATATTCTGTGGGAGGAGCTGCCAGCCCGAAATCCTCCTCCAGACGGAGTTTTCTTTTCTGCTGTGTTGTCTCTCACAAAACCACTCTCCTTTCCTTACATTATGATTTTTTCTGGACTTGGGAGCTCTCGTGGCATTAGATAAACAATGCCAAAGAGAAAAACAGAGGAGGGGGATGGGTACAACTGGTAGGAAGGAAAGCAGACAGGAGAAATGATTAAGAGGACTTTTAATTTTGTATTCATTTGTGACTTTTCTCTGTTCTGCACCCACTATATGCAATTCACCAGGAACTCCTTTTGGCTTTATCTTCACCAGGCATGTAGAATCCAAACATTTCTTACGATCTCCATTGCAACCACCCAGGTTTAAGGTGTCATCACCTCTCTCCTGAATGGCTGGTCTCCCTGCTTTTGGCCTTGCCTCCCTACAGTTTATTTCCAATGCAGCATTGTAATCTTCCTAAAGATTAAAGTCAGTTTATGCTACTCTTCTTCTTAGAGCTACCAATCGCTTCTGATTTCACACTTAAAATAAAAGCTAAAATCCTCCCAGTGGATTTTAAGCCACTCCCTGATCTCCAGGCTTACTCTCTTCAGACCCTACTGGCTTCCTTGGAGTTCTCCCAACTCAACAGCTACATGCTCACCCTAGGACATTCACAAAGGTTACTTCCTCTGTTGGGATTGCTCTTCCCCAGCATATTTGTCTGACTAACTCCTTCAAGATTTTGCTCGTATATTTCCTTCCTTCTCAAATGTCACCTGACCATGTATAGTACGACACCGTCCACACACCCCCTAACACCCACGCTGCTTTTCTTTTCATTTTTTTCACAGCAGTTATTTAAGAAATAGCTCTATAGCTCTCACTCTGGGTCAGCCATTCTTGCCAGGTTTTAATTCATCTAATGCACATAGCAACCTAATGGAGTAGGCACTATTGTCTTGTCATCAGAAAACAGAGGCACAGAGAGGGTCAACAGCTGACCCAAGTCACACAGGCAGGAAGTGGCAGAGGTGAGGTTTGAACTCAGTCTGTCTAGGAGCAGTACCTCAGCAAGCATGCTTTCTGTCCTCCTCATTTTCTAACATATGGTGGGATATACTCTGCATAATGTTTATTGTTTACTGTTTTACCCTGCTAGCATGGAAGCTCCATGAAGCGAAAGATCTTTCTTCTGCTCACAAATATTTACCAAACACCTAGAGTGACGCTTGACATACTGACGCCCAACAAATATACGCTGAATGAATAAATGAACTTGATAATTGAGAGTCTGCTCCTCAGTTTGAGACACCTTATTTCAGACTTATTACTGAAATACCCACTTCTCAGGCACCTCACTTTATCCTCTATGAGCCTTCATGTAGAGCAGAACAAGGAGAAAGGACATTCTAGTTCAGGTATCTTATTTAATTCTACAATTTGTATGTATGTGTGTATGTATGTGTGTATTTAGAGAGGGAGCACAGGGGAGAGCCAGAGAGAGAGAGGGAAAGAGAGAATTCTAAGCAGGCTCTGCACTGTCAGCACAGAGCCCAATGCAGATCATGACCTGAGCCGAAATCAAAAGTCAGACCCTTACCTGACTGAGCCACCCAGGCACCCCTCACTCTACAATCTGTGAGTGAGTGACTGCCTCAGAGATGCTGTTTTCATTTCCCTCTTAATTTTTTTCCACCCGAAGTTCCCCTTCCAATTCCACCTACCCTCTCCATTTCCAGTTAGGGGCAAGTAGATGTGAGAGGGCATTAGTGCAGAAAGGAGCAGGGGTCTCACTCTCTTTCTTACACATATGTACTAAATACCAGTTCACCTTTCCAACCTTATTTCCTGTAAGAACTTTGTAGGAAGGACAACACACAGAGAGAAGGGTTTGGAGCCAGAAAATGAGGGCTATGTGGCAGAAATGCGGCTGGTGCTTTGTGGTGCCCACACTTGACAAGACAAAACAATATGCAGCCAAATTTCTTAAAACCTCAGCACGATAGAGCGGAAGACTGCAGTGCCTCAAAACTTAGTTCATTTAGTAAAGACACCAGGGGGAGCAGTGGAAAAGACCCCCCAATGAGAACCAATATCCCTGAATTCCAGTTCCGGGGCTCACCTCTGCACATAAACACACACACAGAGAATAACAAGGAAGCCTTAGTTAAACCTGAGAGGCTCATTTTCGTTCTCTGTAAAAACAGGGGTAATAACTTCTGTTCTGATGTCCTTTGTTCTGAGAAGTAAGTAAGAACACAGGTATGACTATGAATGTGAAATCATTACACAAATTTAATTTATAATTATTATTACACAAATTTAACTTATAAATAAAATTATGTAATTATAAAAATTATAATTTTATGTTAAATTTGTCAAAATAATGCATTTCCTTAATATACAAAAAGTCTAACTCATGTATGAGTATAAAAATATAGATTTTTTTTGAGAGAGAGAGAACGTGCATGAGTAAGGGAGAGGGACAGAGGAGAGAGACAGAGAAAGAGAAAGAGCATCTTAAGCTGAAATCAAGAGGTGGACGCTCAACAAACTGAGCCACCTAGGTGCCCATAGTATAAAAATATTTAAATCAGTTCATCTTGCCTTTGGAAAAATGCAGATAGTAAAGAAAGTAAAATGAATGCTCCTCTATGTCATAATTTGAGGCAGGAGAATTTGGCTCAGTCTCTGTTTACAAGTTTGGGTTGTGACTTTCTACAGGTATTTCAGCAGCTGAAAGGCAATTCCAATGCACATTCGTGAATGATAGAATAAATGAGATTTATCTGCCTTATTCAGAAGAACTCTAAAGGAAAGGAAGATAATGAAAATAAAGAAGCCTATCTGCATTTTCAGCTGTTTTCTTCAAATAGTGATTCTTTTTCTTGCTAGAATTATATTTACATGAAGCCAGCAAGAGTCAATGGTGTGCCATCTTTTCTGACTCTGAGGCCTCTGACAGGTGCAGTGGTTTGCAGGGTGTAAGGATCTGTTCAGATGATTTGTCCACCCTTTAAAAGAAAGTGATTTTCCTTTGGATTTCCATATCAGAATACCTTTGTAGCAGCCACCTGATGTCATGGTGGTTAAAGCTATGTGTCTTAAAATCAAACAAATAATCTCACATTGACTGAATTGAATAACTTCACACAAGCTGAGGTGCTAGAGATCACTTAAAACTAACTTGAACTTGTTTTCATCTCTTTTTCTCCATTTCTAAAACTGAGATACAAACCTGTTAGCTTTAAGAGTGTTTCTTACACATGATTAAATTTTTAAGTTTAAAAAAAGTATTTTAGAGCCTCAATTCCATTAAGTTTCATCTGTAATGTGCTTTGATTTGTTGGAGAAAGATGAGCAACAGGATTGTATGTTTAATATAACAACATTAAAATGAAAGCTTTGGGACATGTCTAAGATTAAAAATGTTAAAGGTCAGTGTATTGTAAGGAAAATAGAATCATAAAGGAATCATCTATTTCAACAGCAAAGTTTATGTTCGTTTGTTACCAAGGTAGAGCGTTTTGAAACATTTGAAATTGTAATTTAAAATATTGGCTTTGTATTAATTAATAAAGGGAAGGAAATCTCACACATCCCATTGCAATTGCTTCATACCTAATCTTATTGTCATTGAAAACGGGATTCTTAATGAACCAAAACCCTGGGGGAGGATGATAGCTTCTTAAAGGGAATCACAAGAAACTACCTTCTATGTAAATGCTGGGAATCAGGTCTGAGATCTCAATAAGAATTGACACAAGACACAGGCATCCAACAGTAAGAAATCAGCATGCACCTAAACATCAGAATTAGAAGATGCCTAGGTGAATTCCTCACCATTACTCCTCTCCACAAGCACAGCTGACCTTGGCACATAAAACACACAATCAGTCCTCTCCAACCTGAACAAGGCTCAGAACACTTCCTAGCTCTGCAACCTGGAGCAAGTTCTTTCTTTCTTTCTTTCTTTCTTTCTTTCTTTCTTTCTTTCTTTCTTTCTTTCTTTCTTTCTTTCTTTCTTTCTTTCTTTCTTTCTTCCCTTCAGTTTATTTATTTATTTTGAGAGAGGGAGAAAGACCACAAGCGCACCTGGGAACGCACACAATAGGGGGAGGGGCAAAGAGAGAGAGGCGGAGAGAATCCCAAGCAGACAGTGCAGAGCCCAATGTGGGGCTGGATCCCAAGAACTGTGAGAGATCACGACCTAGGCCAAAGTCTGACGCTTAACTGACTGAGCCACCCAGATGCCCCTGGAGCAAATTTCTAAATCTCTCTGGTCCTCACTCTCCTCATTTGTAAAACAGAGTCAGTAATAACCTCTGCTTTCTTGATTATCATTGTGAGAACCAAGGAGCTAATGCATATAAATAGGGCAGTATTATTCTTTTCTGGTACATTGGGTTCCTCAGTACCATTAACCACCATGCAATCCCTTTTTTCCTTCTTAGAGAGTTTAGAGAAAAATCATTTGGGAGGAGAGGGGGTATTAACATTTGGATGCAAGTCAACAAATGCATCTAAGTGGATTTTTCTAAGTCCGATTTCTTCAATTCTGTAAAAGGTAGAGAAAATGTTATTTAATCTGAATGGTAAAAATCCCAAGGGATTTCCTTTGTCATAAATATCAGAGACAATGTCATCAGATGACACATAGAGAAACGACAGGCCTCCAATTTAACAGCAATGCTACACAAGTTTTGCAGGGTATGCAATAATGATCTTTCATATCTTCCCATAACCGCAGTGATGACATTCAGGCACTTATATCATGTGTTCTACCAATGAGTATTGCCATATCTCTTCTAGATAACAAAGACACCTGTCATGGAATGCCAGAATAAAGCCTTCAAATAGCACTACATTTGTCAAATCAGTATGTTACAAAACATATTTTTCTTCTAGGGATTTTCCTAGCCTGTCTAAATATTAAAGCCATACTAAAGAGTCCTTCTTGTGTTAGAAACCTAGAATATTCAGACAAAGACAAACAAAAGCAAACTTTCTATTCACAAGGGGAAGATTAGAATTTCCAGGAAGCACACATAATCCCGTGCACACTTACCTTACTTTTGCTTTTCAACATGAAGACAAAGAAGCAATTGGACAACACCAGTCAATACTCTATTTAATTTATATTTTGTTTTCATTTCATTTAAAAAATTATAAATGGTAAAATTCATTCTTTTTGGTGTACTGATCTAAGTTTTGATGAATGCACACACACACAACTATCACCACAATCAATATCGTAATTGGGTTGTAGTTGGCCCTAAGATGTCATGCCATATAAAGGATAAGGTGTAAGTGATTCTGTCCTTTAAATGAAAAACATGAAGAAGGGGAGGGGAGTGTTCCCCCCACTTCCCACAATTTTCCCTGACTTATTTCTTCTTTTTTATTCCTTTATTTATTTTAAAAAATAGCTTCAAAGCTGCTTTCTCCTAAGAGCCTTCCCTGACTTATCTCCCACCTCAAATCCAGATTAGGTCCTTCCATGATGCATTTTCAAAGTATTCCATTTATTTTAAAGTATCTCTACTTATCACAACTGTGCCTATACAGTTTTTTTCTACATAGCTTTTTATGGGATAATTAGTCTAATGTCTATCTCCTACACTATGTAAGCTAAAAAAGGAGCGAGTGTGTGACTGGTCCTGCTAGTCTCTCCAAAAACAGCATGTGTTTCAATCATTTTTTCAGGCACTAGGTTAAAATAAGCCTAGTTATTTCATCAAAGTTTAAACGACACTGCACCAGCCTTCCCCTAACGGTTAGATAAGAGCTGTGTGAAAGTAAAGATCAGTATGTACAACTAAAAATCAGCAGTATGATTTACAAAGTACATAAATAAAGTTAAATGTGGAAGCCTTGTTTCCAACCAGCAAATGACATAAGACCTGCCACCTGTTATACTCCTCCTAGGATTAGACTCTATACTTAGCTACATTTTTGAGTAGCTTTCACTGGACAATAAACTCTAAACCAGGTTAGTCCACTAAAGTTGATATAAGTTCAAATACTGGCAAGAAAGACAATCTAGATGCTAACAAAGGCTGCTTTCACTTTGCTCTCCTACAAAGCAAGGAATCAAGGGGTGTCAAGGTTATACACCACAAGAGTTTATAAGGGAATATATGTGATCATTTCTTCTTAGTTCCTCATGCTACTGTGTGTAAAGTGGGTTGGTTTATTCACTCCCTTAAAGAACCAATCAGGTAAGAGAACCCAAAAAATCATAAGGCTTCTGCCTTTTATACTTTTAGGCCAGGGGTATAGGCCACATAAGCAGCCAAGATCCTATCAACTGGGAACAATTAAATGTTCCCAAGTTCTCTTTCTTACGTCATCATCAGATATACAGCAACCCAGCCATGGTTTACCATGAACTCCATGAGAGCAGGAACTGTGTTTATTGTAGTCACTATCTGAATTTGTATTCCCTAGCATTATGACTGCAACCAAAAATGCACTCAGGAAATATTTATTGCATGAGTGAAGAAATAAATGAATGAATGAATAAATGGGTTCTGGTTCTACCTCTGCCATTGATTAACCATGTGGTTGGCTAAATTACTTAGTTTATCAATATATCAGGCTTTCACTGTAAGATGTAAAATCTATAAAAGCGATTAGATAATCACTAGGATTCTTTTAAAAACAAGACAGATGTCATAAACAAGATCAACAAAAAAAAGTCACTTATTTCTACTGTTAATCTTGGGTATTACTGACCATACTGCAGCTTATTTCAACTAAATTTCATTAAAAGACAGAAAGAGTAAGTTTTAGTCCTGGCAATGCTGATTATTGGAATGTGGCTCTGAACATATCACTTAAACTTCATGGACCTTCATTTTCTTATATATAAACTTAGGAGAAGAATGAGAATACTTCTGACCTTGTTTTTATCAACATTTGATTACTCTGGTTTATTTCAGATGTTTTATTTAAAGTTGCTCTTTTTTGGGTGAAAATCCTTGAATTAATGTCTTTTAAATGCTCTATTTCCAATGATTCTCTTTAAACTTAAGTCAAATTAACAAGTCTTCTAAACCTTATGAAGAGGATAAATATCATGGGGAAAAGTTACTTCCAAAAAAGACAATAGAGAGTAGGTATAGAAGTGGGAGAAACCAAGCAGAGGGGGGAAAATGATATCCTAGGAGATGGGGATCACCATGCCTGCAGAAGGATTAGGGTAAAGAAACATGATCACAATATCCTTGTGACAGGAAGAGAAAGAGTGCTCTAATTTACAAGGGTGGATTAATCATTTCATCTCTCAAACTTTCCATTTTTTTTCTTCTCTTTGAGACAATTTTGATTCAAGCAGAACAATTTTACTTCTCCTAGGACAAATTGCTTTCATTTCTGCGAACATTTCTTTTAGCCTTTGGAAGAGTGCCAGAGATCCAGGATTTCTCCAGATTTCAACCACATTTCTGACACCATGCATCCAATAAGATATGACACATGGACATAATGGGTTCTTAGAGGTATATTTTTAAAAAGGAAGAAAATGAAACATCTTTGTTACAACTCTTGTAGACTGACAAAATCAGGCAGGATCAAAATACCATTTATTGTATCTTTCACATTTAAAAAAATACTATTTTGCATTTGATGAAATAAAGGCACAGAGAAAGTAGAAAACATGCCCGTATTCAGTGCATTAGATTAGGGAAAAGATTAGATGTGACTTTATGGCTAAAAACTCAAGAGGGTCAGAGATTCCCTGAAAAGAAACTAGACCTGTATATGGTCGCATATAATTCATTTGAGGAAGAAAACAGTGAGGCATTTTAAACAAACTTTCTCTTAAATTAACTTTCTTAAAGATCTCAGGCTTAAAAAAAACACAGTGAAATAGGAGAAGGGCCACAGAACAATACAGAAAGAACAATTTTTGGAAAGATAAAAAGCAAAGTAAATCAAGACAATGGAAAAGACGTTATTTTTGAAATGACACTAATTTCTAGCTTTCTAATGGACATCTTCAACTAATCTTTCAAATAATTCTAAACTTTACTTGTCCTGTCAATCATTATCTTTATCTTGGTTTTGATCAGAGCCTGAGACAAGGATTGGGTGGAGATAGTTTATTTGGAAGATGATTCTACAAAGCAGAAAAGAGGGAATTGAGAGAATGAAACCAGATATGGGGAAAAGGCCAAAATAAAGGGGGTGGGGGTAGATTATTGAACTGGTTACCAGCATCATTAGCTGGGATTCAGACCCAGTGGGGACATGCTGGGCACCCTGTAGAATCTGCATCAAAACTGTCTCACAAGAGCATGGGAAGATGGAGCTCTTACTCCCTGATTCCTCTTCCTCTTCCTTCCAGGATGCATCTGTGTGCTGATTGAGGGTGCTCCTGCCTTAGAAGAAAGCCCTGAGGTAGAAAAGCAGAGAGAGATATAATAGTTCCCATTTGAGATGGGACCCTGGCAATGCACGAGGAACTGCTTCATCCAGCACTGCCGAAATCATTTGGGCAAAGAAAAGATGGTGCAAAGTATCACAGTATCTATTGTTCCTCCTCATATATATTCGCTTTTTCCTTTAATGCAATCACATTCTACTAAGATATCCAAGGCAGAATGCTTTGAGGGATAATATACTTCCCCATCTACCCTACCTAGTATTGAGAAGTTTTGCTCTTTCCACACTTTAAAAAGTTTATGATAAAACACATGTAACATACAACTTACCATCTTAATCATTTGGAAGTGATGTTAGTTCAGTAGTGTTAAGTACAGTCACACTGTTGTGAAACAGACTTTCCGAAATTTTTTATCTTGCAAAACTGAAACTTATACCCACAAAACAACAACTCCACTTTTTCCTTTGCCTTTTGTACTAAAGTTGGGGGAACAGGCCACATCAACAGCCAAGATCCTATAAACTAGGAATTCTTGCTACTCTGCAATTAGATGTTTCCAAGTCCTCTTTCTTGTATCATTTTTGAATACACGGCGGTTTGTTCAAACAGGATGAAGGTCATTTTAATTTTTTTCCAGTTTTATCGAGAAACAGTTGGCATACATTGTTGCATTAGTTTAATGCATATAGCTTGATGGTTTGATTTATGTATATCGTGAAATGATTACTATAATAGGTGCAGGTAACACCCATCTTTTCATATAAATATGAAATGAAAAAAGGAAACAAAATTTTCTCCCTGTGATGAGAACACTTAGAATTTACTTTCTTAACAACTTTCCTATGTATAATAGAGCAGTGTTAGCTCTTGTCAAGTTGTACAGTACATCCCCAGTACTTACTGGTATGGGGACGCTTGTACCTTTTAACCACCTTCCTCCAATTCCCCCTCCACCAACTCCCACCCCACCCCACTCCTCCACCTCTGCTAACTACAGTCTGATCTATTTTTCTATGAATTTAGTTTTCTTTTTTCTAAAGGTTACACATATAAGTGAGATAATGCAATATTTGCTTTTCTCTGCCTGACTTATTTCACCAAGCATCATGCCTTCAGGATACTTCCATGTTGTCACAAAGAGCAGGATTCCTTTTTTTAATGGCTGAATAATATTCTTGTGTGTGTGTGTGTGTGTGTGTGTGCACATCACAACGTCTTTATCCATTCATCCTTTGATGGACACTTAGGTTGTTTCCGTGCCGTGGCTATTGTGAATAATGCTGCTAAGAAGATTGGAAGTACAGATAATTTTCTGAGTTAGTGTTTTTCCTACCTTTGAATATATTGCCAGAAGTAGAATGTCTGGATCATATGGTAGTTCGGTTTCCATATCGTTTTCCGTAGTGGCTGCACCAATGTATAATTCCAGGGGGAAATCCCGCTTGATCGCGATGAATGATTCTTTCAATGTGCTGCTGAATTTGGTTTGCTGGTATTTTATTGAGAATTTTTGCATCTATTCATTAGTGATATTGGCCTATGATCTTCTCTTCTGGTAGTGTTCTTTTCTGGTTTTGGTATCAAGATAATTGTAGCCTCATAAAATGAGTTTGGGAGTATTTCCTCTTCTTTGATTGTTTTGGAATAGTTTGAGAAGGATTAATGTGAATTCTTTAAGTGTTTGGTAAAATTCACCTGTGGGCTGGTCCTGGACTTTTCTTTACTGGGAGATTTTTTAAATTACTGATCCAATATCCTTACTACTAGTTGGTCTATTCAGATTTTCTATTTCTTCTTGACTTAATCTTGGTAAGTTCTATATTTCTGAGAGTTTTCCATTTCTTGTAAGTTACCCAGTTTGTTGGCAATATAGTTGTTCATAGCAGCCTTTTACAATCTTTTGAATTTCTATGGTGTCAGTTTTAATGTCTCATTTTTCATTGTTAATTTTGTTGATGTAGGTTCTTTTTTTTTCCCCCTTTGGTTGGACTGGCTAAGAGTTCGTTAATTTTGTTTCTTTTCAAAGAACCAACTCTAAGTTTGGCTAATCTTTTCTATGGTTTTTCTATTCTCTCTATGGCATTTATTTCTGCTCTAACCTTTATTTGTTTCTTTTGTTCTTAACTTTAATCTCAGTTTCTTCTTCTTTTTCTAGTTCATGATGGCATAAAGTTAGATTGCTTATTTGGGATCCTTTCTGCTTTTTAATGTAGATATTTATTTCAATGAATTTCCCTTTTAGAACTGTTTTTGCTGCATCCTACAAGTTCTGGTATGTCGCACTTCATTTTTGTCTCCAAAAACATTTTTACTTCTCCTTTAAGTTCTTCTTTGTTCATTGATTATTCAGGAGAATGTTGTTTAACTTCCACGTGTTCATGAATTTTCCACTTTCCCTCTTGTTTTTTTATTTCTAATCTCATACCAGTGTGGTCAGAGAAGTTACTTGATTTCAATTATTTCAGTCTTCTTAAATTTGCTAAGACTTGTTTTGTGGCCTAACATAAGGTCTATCCTAGAAAATGTTCCGTGTACATTTGAGGAAAATGTGTATGTTGCTTTTGTTGGATAGAACGTCCTGTTTATGTCCGTTAGATCCATTTGGTCTATAGTGTTGTTCAAATTTGCAGCTTCCTTATTGACTCTTTGTCTACATAATCTATCCATCGTTGAGGTATTAAAAGTATTATTGGGGTATTAAATCCTCCAGTATTGTTATAAAGTCCAGAAGTATTGTTATATTTCTGTTTCTTCTTTTAGCTCTGTTACTTTTTGCCTTATAGATTTAGGTGCTCCAATGTTGTGTGTATAAATATTTACAATTATTACAGCTTCCGGATGTATTTACTCCCTTTATCTCTATATCCTTGTCTCTTTTTACCATTTTACTCTAAAGTCTATATTGTCTAATAAAAATATAGCCACCCTTGCTAGGTTTGGGTTACCATTTGCTTGAAAGGCCTTTTTCCACCCCTTCATTCTCAGTCTACGTGTGTCTCTAAGGCTAAAAGGAGTCTCTTGTAGACAACATATTGTTGAATTTTGGGTTTTTTTATTCATTCAGTCATTCTATGTCTTTTGATTGGTGAATTTAATCTGTATATGCTTAAAGTTGTTATTACTATGGCCATTTTGTTCATGGTTTTTTTAGCTTTTGTAGATCAGATCCATTGTGCCTCATTTCTTTTTCTGCTGTCTCTTTTTGTGTTTTGATGTCTTTGGGGATCAGTATGCTTCAACTTTATCATGTTCTTTTGTACAATGACGGCAAGATTTATCTTGTGGTTACCATGAAGCTTACATGAAATACCTTAAGTTTATAATACCTTATTTTAAACTGATAACAACTTAAATTCAATACAATTAATATCCTTTACACTCTTACTTCTTCTCCTCTACACATTTTAGGTTATTGCTATTACATGTTTTTATATTGTGTAATTAATAACAGATTATTGTATTTATGGGTTTTTTTGCTACATTCTTTTTTTTAACTTTTCAACTAGAGTTATGACTTACACACCACTGTTACCATATTGCAGAATCTATGACTATATATTTACCATTGTCAGTGAGATTTACACTATTTTTTGTGTGCTTTTATAATGTTATTTAGCATTCTTTTACTTTTACTCAAAGAACTGCCTTTCGCATTTCTTGCAAGGTAGGTGCGGTGGTAATGAATGCCCTCAGCTTTTGTTTGTTTGGGAAAGTCTTTATTCCTCCTTTGTTTCTGAAAAACAGCTTTGCTGGGTATAGAGTTCTTGGTTGACAGTTATTTCATTTCCATATTTTGAATATGTCATTTCATTTTCTCCTGGCCTGGAAAGTTTCTTTTGAGAAATCTGCTGTTAGCCTTACAAGGGTTCCCTTGTATGTAACTTTTCTCTTTTCTCTTGCTGTTCTTAAAATGATTTCTTTGTATTTGACTTTTGACAATTTAGTTAAAACATGTTTCCATTTTAGCCCTATGAGGGTTCAACTTGTTTGGGATCCTTGGGGCCTCCTGAATCTGGATATCCATTTCCCTCCCAGGGTTCAGAAAATTTGCAGCCACTATTATGTTAAATATACTTTCTGTCTCATTCTATTTCTCTTCTTCTGGAATTCCCATATTGTGAATATTGTTTCTTTTTGTTGTGTCCCATAATTCCTATAGGTTTTCACAGGGCTTTCTTTACTCTTTTTCATTTTTTCTTTTTGCTTTTCTGACTGGGTAATTTTCAATGCCCTATCCTCCATGCCACTGATCCTTTCTTCTCCACGGTCTAGTCTACTTTTGAAACTATCTATTGGATTCTTCAGTATAGTTGTTTTATTTTACAACTCTAGGATGGTTGCTATTGTCCTGTCAAACATCTTGTTTTGTTCAAGCATTGCTTTCCTATTTTAATTTGGTTGTTGGTCTTTGTTTTCTTGTAGTTCAGTAAACTTGTTTAAGAACGTTATTCTGAATTCTTTGTCTAACAGTTCGTAGATCTCCATTTCTTTAAGGTCAGTTATAATAACTTTATTATTTTATTTTGATGATGGAATATTTACCTGATTTTTCATGATCCTTGATTCCTTAAACAGGTATCTGTGCATTTGAGTAATAGAACTTCTCTTCCAATCCTTACATGTCTGCTTTGATGGAGGCAGTTCTTCACCAGTCAGCTAGTTTAGGTTTCGTAGTATGGCCACTGATCATGTCATTGGGTAGGTGTGGTCTGCTAGTATGGTCTATTTGGGGGTAAAGTAGCTCTGAGGACAGAAATGGAGGAGATAAGCCACTGGCTGCATAGAATTGCTTGCTTGGTTCCCTACCCAGGTGAAGCTGTGATATGAGCTCTAGGGTTGCCTGGATTCTCTGGTCAGGCTTACTAGACAGTCGCGACTGAATACTATATTCAGTAGTAGGTGGAGCTATGGGTCCCCTGGCAGGCAATAGGCCAAGGTCCAGGAACTGTACAGGTCATTGTTTGGGAGGCTAAATCAGGCTTGAGTGTGCACTGAATTCTCTGGTCAGGTGAGGCCACCAATTTTGTTTTACAGATGGGGGAAGCCACGGACAATGCTCTCTGTTCAAGCGCCACTGTAGGTAGAGCTGTTGAATGGGCAACATGGCTTCCCATGTGCTTCAGTTAGGTTCCCTGGTCAGGCTGGCTATTCATTTTTTTAATAGATGCTTATTTATTTTTGAGAGAGAGTGAGAGAGACAGAGCACCAGCGGGGAAAGGGTGGAGAGAGAATGAAAACGGATTCTGAAGCAGGCTCCCAGGCTCTGAGCTGTCAGCACAGAGCCCAACACAGGGCTCAAACTTGTGAACTGCAAAATCATGACCTGCACAGCACTTAACCAACTGAGCCATCCAGGTGCCCCTAAAGGTTGTATTCAGTAATCAGAGGGCTATGAATTAGATTTCTTCCCTGAGTGCAGTGGAAGAAGCAGTTCTAAAACTGGTAAAGCTCTTTGTTGTCTTAACTCAGGCTGACCTACACCCCAAGTTCTCTGGCCACACGGAGCCACTGGCTTTGCTCTACAAACCATCACTCTGTTGGCCCTTCTATTGGCTTGTGTGCTGGTGGGCTGCATAGCTTCTAGGAGCTGGTCAAATGGGGCTGGAAGATTTTCTCCACAATAGGTGAAATTATGTTTCAGCCCCTTGCCTGGACAGGCCATAGAAGGGGTGTTCCAGGCTAGTCTCAATTTCTCAAACAGACTTCCTATTTAGAAGGGGCTAGGAGCTACCCTCAGCTTTGGTTATGAATTAATCCCAGCCTGTGCAGAGCATGAGAAACCACCATGCTCAATACTAGTTTTGCTTGGGGTGGGGGGTTGGGGGGAGGCAATCTTTTCTGCTTGTCTGCCTCTTGGCTTAAGCACTGCTGGGCCACACGACTTCCAGTTGTTGCCAGCCACTCTGGTCAGATGGAGCAAGAAAACACTGTCCACGGCAGATAGGGCTGTGACTCAGCATCTTGGCTAGACCTGGGCAAACTGGGCTCTTGAGCCAGCCAAACTCCTTGTTTGAGGAGTCAAATCAGGCAGATCTGCAACCCACTGAGTTCCCTAGTCAGAAGGTGCCCCCAGTCTGTTTCTGCAGATAAACAAAACTGCTGGTGGGGATTACTACGTGGGCACCATATGTATCAACTCAGTCTGCCAAGATCCATGTGCAGGTTGTTGCAAGCCCCTCCTCTCTTCTCTGTCACAGTTAGGTTCCCAGTGGTTGAGCCCTGCAGATTCCTCTGCAGTCCTCATGGTGTGAGGTCAGAGGTTCTGCGAAGTGACCCAGAGTGCTGGGGGAGACTGGTTGTCTTTCCCCACTGTAGGAATTGGAGGCTCAGGGGAGACCTCTCTGAGTAGCGCTACACTGGTGTGGGGAAGGGACAATAGGGTCGATATACAGCAGCTTCTCTTACCCTTCTAATACAGTCTGTCTGGTTTCCTGAGGTATGGGGGGATGGGGACTACTTCAGCCTCACCCCTGTGTTCTAGGAGTCCTTCAGTGGTGTCTTGTTTAGTAGTTGTTACTTGTTCTTCTTGTGAGAAGGAGAAAAGTCAGGAAAAACCTCTGTCACCATCTTGGTGATGTCACTCTCCTTTCTTTTAATTTTTTCTTTGAAATAATATAACTTTTCACTTAAATATAATTAAAGAAACTATCAAAGAGTGGGGGAGGGGAAATCACTTATGATTCTGATGCCTAGCCACATTCATAGTCAATCATTGTGCTCTGTTTACTTTGTTATTTCTTTTAACAAGTAGGTTTATTTTTCGCATGGTTATAATCACACTTTATGTATGATATAGTTCCTTTTTTATTTTAACAGGGCAACCACAATCAAATTAAAAATAGATAATGATAATGTCCTACATGTAGACAAAAAAAAAAAGACAACTGCTCAAGTACAATTGATAGAGGATCTATATAGTTTCTATTAAAACATTCATGAACACAACACACAAGGAAGAGATGTGGGGCTGTTAGTTTGCCACGACTTCAAGGTAAATCTCTATTGAAATAAGCTGTCTAATATCAATTGCAACATTGGGATACTTTAAGAAATATATGGATAAATGTTTCCAAAGCAGGATAACATATTTTAAAATAGAAACAGAGAATTACAGCCAATGTGGTGTAAAAGATCTGAGAATATTATCATTTGATTGAAAGATATGGGGATGGTTAGCATAGAAAATAGAATTGGGAGGACTATATCTTTTTTGGAGTTACAATTTTTTGACAATGTTTATTTGGATGCATTTCCAATTTCAACTCAAATATAAAAATGACTACTTAAAAAAACAATAGTGGCCTCATTGACTTAACTTTGTTAGAGTTAATTCTTACTAAGATTCTTAACGTTTCATGTATGAAATCCAGGTACATTTGTCACTGTGACTGGGAAAATGAGTGTAATTTCCAAATCAAAGAAACCCTAGAAGCACATACTGTTATAGAACAGCATAGATTGAACTTTGCAAAAAAATATATGTTTTGTGTTTTTAGCTATTAGATCTTTTACATTGAAAGAGAAATGCAAATATATTCAAGCAAAAGAGATGTATATGTTTTTAATATATATAATCAATATTGATGTGAAGTATGTTCTTCCATGTTTTTTAAATCGTATTTCAAACATATATCTTCAGATATATATTTGAGTTGCTCCTTGTTTGCTTTAAGAAATGAGACCTTATAATATGCATGGTTGTGCTTCCCTCACATAAAAATATACCAAGGGCAGCCTTCTTGGATTACATAGAGATCAATACATATAGATCTAATTAATTTTTTAAATATTTGCTTTATGTTCCATGGGATATATACAATTAATACATTTTTATGGCTATTTCAGTTATTTTTAGTATTTTTTTTTTACCATAACTACTCACAATGCAAAACATCCAAGCGTACTTCTGAGTTTATGTCTATGAGATAGACCCCCAAAACTGGAATAGGTTTAGATCAAATGTGAAGTGCAATTTCTGTTTGAGTAAATATTGATTACTTTTCAAAAAGTAATATTGCTCCCCACAGACCCCTCTAATAATGCATAAAACTCTTTTGAGTCTCCAGTTCTACAGAAACATGGCTATTCTGGATCTTACATTTTTGTAAAGTTGTCTTCAATTATTTAAAGGGATTTCCTAATGAGATATAACTATTTTGTGTAATTCTAGAGTGATAGAATTAGTATAAGTGAAATTAGCTGTTAGCTTGGTATAATTTTTCTAGCAGTTTGAGCTGTTCATAAATGCAAAAGGCTGCCTTACTAAGAAATCAGGTTACTGTTTCTGGAAGCTGTGCTTTGGAAATAACCTGGTTAAATATAATCTTTATAATAGTTTATAGTTTACATAGAACATTTGTATCTTTTGATTTCTTTTAACCTTTGGAACTCCCTTTATCCATTCTATGCATATACAATTTTTTTAAATCTTGTTTTCTGAAAATTTTTATTGTTCTCAAATATATTATTTCATTGACCTTTTCTCTCTCCCAGCCCCAATTTTTCTCTTTGGCATTTTGGGAAAACAGACTATCATGGGGCCCGTCATTTATCCAGAAGTATGTCATATATCACCACTATCCTAACTGTATATCTTTTACAGATTATATACCAAATCAACCTTCACTATAAAATCTGAAAGTTTAGTTCAGACTTACTCAGAAGCATACTAGGTATCTTTGATTTAAACTTATTTCTATGCCCTAGCTAATGTCAGAGATACTGGAACCAAACTTTTGCAATATATATCTCCCTCCTTCTCCCCATAACTAAATTTTGATATGAAAATCAGGGAGAAGCCTTTAAAAATAAGCTTACTAGAGTACTCTCAATTAACAGATTTTATTTTGGCAGAAGTTGCCGTTCTTAGAAAGCCAGGGAAAGAAAACATTCTTAGAACGGTAAACATCACAGATCCCAGAATTTGGTGGTTAAATATCTTGGCAGCAATGACACGAGTACACCATCTCAAGGACAGGTGACATGATATTTCCCAGATGTCACAGTTTAGTTGTGTCACTGTCCAGCAGCAGCCACTGATTAGGAAAAAAACTCCTTCCTCCCCCTGAAGGAGCATGGCCAGCACTGAAGGCAGTAGGGGAGATGTTGGCAAAGTACCGGAACAGGTGGCAGCAGCAGGTGTGATAGGCGAGAGATGACAAGGGCACAGAGTGTGCTGTTGGCAAGCTGTCGGTAGCCAGGGTTCAGGAACTACTGATAGCAGAGAAAGAGCAGAGATGGTGGCATGGGGCTAGAGGAGCAGGGCAGAACAGACTGTCATAGCAGGATGACAGGTACCCCCTGAACAAGCACAAACAGGGAACGTGATGAGAGTGGAAGCGGGGGCCTGCAGCCCCAAACAGGCTAGGGAGGATCACACCATGATGACAGGGAAGCCTGCGGTCCTCCAGCAGACGTGAGAGTCACTCGAGCTCACGTGCCAGAAGGCAGCCCGCACACTGCAGCCACCGCAGAGAGAAGAAAACAAAGAGAGAGGAAACTTAGGGATATTTTATTTTCCATTTATTGATGCTGCTGCTTTTTTTTACACGCAAGGAACAATGATGTGAGGGGAGCATCTTGGTGTCCCCAAATACTCTACGAACCCAGAGTTCTTAGCTTCAGAACCAGAGATTAAACATCTTGTGATGGCCCCAATTCTATAGCCATTGGAGACCACGTATCATGATGGCTAATTATAGGTGATTGTAAAATGCTTTCTCATACGATTTAATTGAATAAATATTACTGATGTCAGCTTACTGCATAAAAGTTCTGTACAATAGGGAGCCACTGGGGACTGCTACCTTGCTGGACTGGGATACTGCTTTGACACTATGTGACTACACAGTGTGAAGACAGTTAATTCAATGTGATAGAACTCCATCAATATTTTACTATGTTCGCTTTGACAAAGAGTCTCACAAAAGAAGATATTCCTGGAGAAAGATAGTATTCCAAAGTGTCAATTCTGCTCAAGGAAGAGTTGAGTGGCAAAGCAAAGTTAAGCTCCAGTAGCTATAGTACAGTACGTTTTCTGATACACTGAATGATAATTTTAAAGGTAATGGTTTTTTTAAAATTCACGATCTAGCAATGACAAAATTGGCTTATTCATTCAGAAAAATTTCCTTAGTGCTTACTTTGTGCCAGGTGTTATTCTGGTTGCTGGAGATGTCATAATAAATAACAACAAAACGGCCATGACCTTCGTGGAACTTTCGTTGCAGTGAAAGGAGGCAAATGATAAATAAATACACCATGAAAAAATATTAAACACAGCAGGATGGGGATATTAGGTTGGAGAATAGAATGTTGTTATTTTATGTAGAGTGGTCAAGTGCAGCATTTCTTTTTTGACAAATTGTCATTGGTAAAAGACATATAAAGTGAGCAAGGCATGCAGATATGAAGAGAAAAAATATTCTGGAAAAGACAGGCTTGGTGCAATTCATTCAGGAAGAACAAAGAGGTCAATGTGATGGAAACAGTGAGAGAGAATTAAGAGCAGTAAGGAGAAAAGGTCTGAGGGGAGCAGGATGCTTATCCCATGTGACCTTGCAGATGATGATAAGGATTATGAATTTTATTCCGAGAGCTAAGGGAAACCGTTGAAGGGTTCTGAGCAAAACCATGTGGTCTGAATGAATTTTCCAAAGGCTCACTCTGGCTGTTAGATAGAGGATAGGCTGTAAGGGACACAAAGGTCAAAGCTGGAAGTTCTACTAGGAGGCTAATTGAACTCATACGGTGCCGGGATGATATGTCTGATGATGTGTGTTGGACTAATGTCTTTTTAGTGGATGGAATTGAAGTGGTTGGGGGCTGGCTACATTTTGCAGATAAATCAACGGGAGTGGCTGATGGATAGAATGTGTGGATTACATGGGAAACAGAGGGAGCCAGAGAGCATACCAAGATTTTTGAACCAAGCAATTTAACAGAATGGATATGCCATTAGCAGAGATAGGGAACACTTGACTGGCAGAGCAGATTTTTTTGAGGAGAAAATCAGGAGTTCTGTTTTGTTTATTGATTGGGTAACTATGTGAAGATGTTAGGTGTTGATCGTAAAAGTCGAGTTAGAGAGAAATCAGCACTAGAGATATAAATTCAAGAGCCATGTGCATAAAGATGAAATTTAAAGTCCTGGGACCAGATGAGGTCACCTAGGAAACTAGTGTAGAGAGAAGAGAAGTGTAAGGACTTCAACGTGAAGCTGTGAGTAAAAAAAAAAAAGAGCAAAACAGACAACCACTACCCAGTGAGGTCAAGGAAACACTGAGATAGGGGCGAAAATCCCAGGGAAGAAATTATTTCAAGAAGGAGGCAGTGATCAGTCATGTTAAATGTTGCTGGTTACATCAGATGAAAAGTAGGAATTGACCATTAAATTTGACCACGTGATGTTCAACAGCAGATGGGGAGAAAGCAAGCTTGATTACAATGGGGTCAAGAAACAATGAGAAAAGAGGACTCTGGAGACCTACACTCATTCATGAGTTTTGTTGCTCAGGGAACCAGAGAGTTAAGGAGGTGGCTGGAAGAGAAAAAAAGTTTTTTCAGATGAGTACCGTTAATGGTATGATGGGAACAATCAGGTAAGAGGAAAAACTTGGAGATATGAAAGAGGGAGGGGAGAGGTTACTATTCACAGCAGGAGAGGGAGTGGGTGAACAGCAGGAAAAGTAACCCAAAGGTATAGGATGTGAATATGCTTCCTCTTTCTCCTTTTTGTAAACTGACAACTCCCGGTCGGCTATACCAACTGGAATGAGTGAAGAGGGGAGAGTATGGAAGCATCCGAGAGTAGGGAAACTGAACACCTGAGAAAGGAAAAGGAAGGAAAGTGAAACCACTGAGGGAGGAAGTGTGAATGTGAAAAGGTATTCCAAGCATGGTGTGTCCCCACTGGAGGAATGGAAAGTGAGCAGAAGGAAAAGAAATTGGATTTAAAATAGAAACTGGTCATCAGAATAAAATTTAAGGAAGGCAGCAAGCACTGAGACCTTTGTTAAAACTTGCCTAAGAATAGATAGCTTAGAAGCTCTATCAAAATCGTACAAATATAATCACAGAGATATTTTTAAATATTAGATATCATATAACCATAATACCATATAATATATATGTAAATAATTTCCAAGAAAAAAAATAATTTCCAAGAAAGTTAAACAGGTGATATATTCAAAAATGGAATACATTTAGGATACTACTGTGCTGCTGTGTGAATGGGAAATGTTGATTCATTTGGCCAGCCGTTCAGCTTGAATGGCTTTCCAAATTCTTTTTTTTTAATGTTTATTTACTTTTGAGAGAAAGGGAGAGAGGAAAACAGAGAGTCTGAAGCAGGCTCCAGGGTCTGAGCTGCCAGCACAGAGCCCGAAGTGGGCCCCGAACCCACAAACCATGAGATCATGACCAGAGCCAAAGTCGGATGCTCAACTGACTGAGCCACCCAGGCACGCCCAACTTTCTAGATTCTTATATGTTGCCATGACCAGAAAGAATATCTGGCAGCGATTCTGATTTCAAGAATGAATATGTGCAACTTAAATTTGGGGGGAGAAAATTTATTCAGCATTTTCAAGGAAATCGGAGGCTTGGGGTTGGTTTTATAATGTTTGTACCCATGTTTTGTAACAGTGAAATGCTGAGTTCTGCTTGACAACAGAGGCCACTGCAAAAGGGCCAGGCCTGATCACTCAGCCCCCTCTTTCACTACCCTCCACATTTGACCTGGAAAACAAGCACCTGGCAATTTTAAAATGTACAGGAATAAAGAATAATTTATTAAAAAAAATTTTTTAACGTTTATTTATTACTGAGAGACAGAGAGACACAGAGCGTGAACAAGGGAGGGGCAGAGAGAGGGGAGACACAGAATCTGAGGTAGGCTCCAGGCTCTCAGCTGTCAGCACAGAGCCTGACGTGGGGCTGGAACTCACGAACTGTGAAATCATGACCTGAGCTGAAGTCGGTCACCTAACCGACTGAGCCACCCAGATGCCCCCAAAATACTCTATTTAAAGTTATTCTATTGTGATTTTATTTATGTTTTTAAAGTTTATTTATTTTGAGAAAGAGAAGGAGGGGAGGGAGAGAAGGAGAAGAAGAGAGAGAATCTCAGGCAGGCTCCACACTGGGAGCATAGAGGCCAGTGTGGGGCTCGAACCCTGAAGCAGAAGATGATGACCTGAGCCGAAATCAGGAGTCGCTGCTTAACGACTGAGCCACCCAGGTGCCCCAATTCTATTGTGATTTTAATGGTATGTAACTGTAATAGGCTACAAACCCAAATGACTGTAATAGCTGCAAAATGGCTATTTTATTTGTTTGTAATGAAGGCCTGATATTCCCTCAATTATAGACTTGGCAGGGGCAGGGTGGGGAAGTCTAATGTATAGTTTCTAGAGAAATTCTTAGAAAAGTTTAAAACGAGGAAGAGGGGAATTGTATGTTAATATGTGCTATTTAATGTATTATTTGTTAATTTCTGTACATTGGTAGATCGTTCCCAGGGTTGCCATGAAGATGAAGTGAAAAGTATGTGAAATGCTTTGGTAAATATAAATACTAAAGACGGTTTAACTCTATTATTATTCATAGTGTTCCTGAAATAAGTCATTGTAAATATGCATTACTGATAGTTTAACTAAATGAAAACATTAACTGATAAAATACATCTGAAGAAAGATAATTCGGTTCTTGCACATTTAGAGACAAATGAAGTTTGGAAGACCCTACAAATACTTAAGAAAGAAAACCAAGGAATGTTGACCACTGTTTAGTCAAAATATTTACTACTAATTCTCTTGTGAGGGGATAACAGCCATCCCAACACAGAAACGTACAATGTTTACTCATGAGGGAAAATTTGTGTGGAAATGCCTTGTATTTGTAGAACATATTTCAGAAAGAACAAGAAAAATAGACACACAATAGTTTTGTTAGAATGTGCAATGTTGATAAATGATTTTGTAAAGACGGGGTAGTGTGGTAAATAGGCGTAGTGTCTCAGATAATTTATATGACTGACATACGGTGATGTGAACTATAAATGAAATGAAAACAAAACAATGTAAAATAAAATAAGAGGCCAGTTGGCAACCGAAACTGTACAAGACGAGTGTAAACGGCGAAGGAAGATTTTCTGAAAAAAAGTTCCTCGAAAGATTGAGGGAAACGGGGAAAGAGGTGACGCAAAGCAGAACAGATTGGTCCCACTGTGTATGTAAGCCAGGTGTCTGCCTGACTGATTTCAGGAACATTTCAAATAGGGTCACTTTCACGGGCATGATCTGTGCAGTTGCACAGGGCTCAAGACTCAGAAATGACCCACTTGGTTTAAAGCTCTGCTGTTGCCATCCTGAAAGTCTTAATTTTATCTTTAAAATTATGTTTTGGAAATGAAGTCTGACACAACATTGGAACATGTGAGAGAGCAGAGGAGATATCCCCGACACGAGTGTCCACCTCTGTTCCTTGCTGCATCAATCACATATTGTATTTGTGATGCCCGTGAGCATGCGATTCTGGTGGCCCCATGACGCAGGGGAGTTCCACGAGGCTCAGAGCCAGTGAGTTTGTTATGTCTAAGACTAAGTAAAGATGGGGATGAGGGCAGGTTGCTGACAGTCCCGGGAGGCTTTCTGGTTGAACTAGAACTTACTTTGAATGCAGAAAGAAGGCAATGTTAGTGTGTTAGGCTACTGTATTAGCCGACCACTTATGGTGAAAATAATGACATAGAAGAAAAAGGAAAGATGGGGCCATCCGCAATTCTTCTGGCTTTCAGTCTTCCTTACTTAGCAGTAAGCCAAATGTTGCAAGCATTGGCAGAATGTGTACCTATCAAGGAAGGAAATAAAAACAATTTTGTGCAGATTTCCACTATTCTGGTAGGAACAAAATACACACACACATGTACATGGGGCACAAAATAGAGTTGTATAATTTTGGTGCTTCTATTTATAAGTTAAATGTCCTTATATTTACATTTAAAACAGGCATTGTATAATACAAAGACTAATAATAATATTTCTGCAGTGATTTAAAATTTTAATTTCCTTGGGTCGCCTAGTTAAGCGTCCGACTCTTGATTTCGGCTCAGGTCATGATCTCACGGTTCGTGAGTTCGACCCCTGCATCAGGCTCTGCACTGTCAGTGCAGAGCCTGCTTGCTATGATCTCTCTCTCTCCCTCTCTCTCTGTTCCTCCCCTGCTGCGCTCTCTCTCTGTCAAAACAAGTAAAATAAAACTTAAAATTTTTAAAAATTTTCTTTACTTAAAACATTAAATGAACATTAAATAGTCATGACAGTGTTGAGAAGAGAAGCAGAAGGAAAGGGAAACATTTATATTTCGGTACCTTTAATGGCATTTTTTTCCTGCGTTTTGAACAGGAGACCCAACACCTTCACTTTGCACTAGGCCCTCACATTATGTAGGCAGTCCTATCCCGATGTCTGGGCCACATCCCTCCCATCACCCTAAATCCCCCTCCACTTACTGGGGCCTTAAGTTCTGCTAAAATAACACAAGAATTGGCCTTCTACAATGACAAAGAAGCTTACAATGCACAAAGAAGTATAACAGGGAGAGCAGTGGACTTCACTGGAAAAGAGGAATCCCTTCCCAGCACTGTTACCACGTATATTTGGGGAAGTTACATGTTTGGCCCCTAATTTCCTCAACTGTAAAATGAGCTGAATTATCTATCTGTAAAGCCACTTCAAGCTCAAGGGCATCCATAATTAAATCCATATAAAGCATGTGTAAATGGCTAACTTGTGGAACTCGGCAGATCTTGAGATCACTTGAAAAAGACCCTGATGGCTGAAAGAAGGAAGCAAGGCTCTAAGCATGAACTGCTGCATTCTTTGTGAGACCAGCCCTGCAAACGAAACACTCAAGTAGAGGTTTTACGATGAAGTAAGTGAAGAATGGAAAACTCTGTGTATAAAACACCTGCTGTGCCAAGTGCTTTTCACGTTGTTCCTACATTGTTAGGAAAGGGATAAGGTCTTGAACCTAGGCTTGGGTGCTAACAAATACCATACTCTTTCCACTGTAGCAGAAAAAAAGTTTTTTGGTTAGACAATGAAATTATAAGAAATAAAATGTTCAAAAGTTAAGTATGCAAGTAACTTGGGGAATGAAACTTACGTGTTCATTCCACTTTAGCCTCAATCAGGTGATCAATCAGGAGTCGAAGAAGGACATTCATGATGATGGAAGTAACTTAAGTTTTAATGTCTTGAATAACAATAGAAAGGAAATATATAAAAATCAGAGTAAAAGATATAAAATCTGTATATATTTCCAGATATTTAATTGTACTCACTTTATGTACATTTTCATATTACCTTAGAAGCTGTCTTAAAATTTAGAGTTAATTAGAGTAATGGCTATGGTCCTTTTGAATTCATTAAACAGTGTTAAAACACCATGATTGTGTTGATATTCTTTTCTAATATAAAAGAAACTTTCTAATCCTACAATTCTTTTGTAAATATATCTAAAATATGTTCTTTGTAAACCAGCCTGAATTAATTCTGTTTATTCCTAAGTCAATTTCTTTAGAACATTGTTTAATGGAGGTTTTTTTTTTTTCCTCCTAGCCTCTCGATCCTACAATCAATGCAAAATATAACTGGAAAAGTTAAACTTTCATCTTAAAAACATCCATAATTTCTTCATTTTGTCTGGTGGAGAACTGAAGACAGAGGTCACTGCTTGCCTACATTCTCAAAGCAAGTTAGGAACACACTTCCAAGTTTTATACTTCTTACATTACACTGGAATAATTATTTCTGCTTGCTCATTTCCACCCCAGCTAGCTATATAACTTGTGACCCAATCCTGGCAAGTTGATACTCAGAATATTCAGGTGAGCCAAATTAGCAAAGATTATGTGATGTTGCACATACATATCCTTTGACTCATTCATTCCTCATTGTCCAGAGCAACACCACTGTGAACATTGGCAATGCAATACTTATTTATGGCTAACAGCCCTCCTTACGAGCAATAACTTTTGAAGACTGTGAAAGAAGAACATCTTTGGTTCCCTCATTTGTAATATAGAGCAATGCTACTTAACTGGAATAACTCACTGTGTTGTTCTGAGGTTTGAATGAGGTAATATGTGAGGCAGATTTGCAAATTCCAAAAGAATCACTTACATGCAAAGTAACATTATGGAAAATAAAATCACAAAGCTTATAGTTACATATGAGACTGCTGGAAATTATAACGTGTCTGTATTTCAGTGGCATATGGGAATAAAATAAAATCTGGTGTTTTGGGATGTTTTCGGAAAAATAAACTTGGATAAACATCTCATTGTATTATTTCTTGTGGTCAATGAGTGATGTCTATTACTCTTCGACATTCTTTCTCTCTGTATTACAGCTAAAAATCTCCCAATCAAGAAATAAATTATTTTATTTTTAAATCTTCAACTGAACTATTTAATCTCTTCAAGCTAGAATCTCTGTTGTCTTTCCTTTCTTTCATCTTCTAAATCCACTCTCTCCAGGATAAGACAGAAGAATTCCAGCTAATAATTGAAGAAGAAATGTTAGAATTAGAATGGCACCATCTTTCAACATTTAATGAAATAATGGATCAAGGCAATACCCGTCAATGATCATTATCATTCCTAAATAAATCAGCCTGACAAATGACTCCTGACACAAGTTTACAATGCCACCTATGAAGAATTCTGGTCAAGTCTATAGATTTAACTGCCAGTTTACAGGAAATCAAAATGGCAGAGAAACATAATTTACTGACACCACAATAATACAACCAGAAAAATCTGGAGTGTATGAAATTTTATAGGACAAATGGCCCAATTTCCTCAAAAAATTAGGTGTGAGAAAAAAAAATGAAGAATTTGTATATATTAAAAGCTTTAAGGGGCATATAAATTAGGTGCAGTTTAGATCTTAACTCAAACAGATTGTAATATTAATAAGAGACAATTAGGGAAACTTGAAAATTGATTTTGGTACTCGATGATGTCAAGAAATTATTCCTAATTTTTAAAATATAATACTGTTTCTGTTTGTTTTAAAAAGATCCATATCTTTTAGAATTACATACGGAAATATTTATGGATGAAATTATTTTCCATCTGGAACTTGCTTCAAAATAATCTATTAAAGGAGAGAGTAGAAAGTTGGAGATGAAAAAGAATTGGTCGTGTGGTAGCCATTGTTGAAGTTGGGAGATAGTTACATATGGGTTCATTATTCTACTTCCCATATGTTTGAAGTTTCCCATAATGGAAAATGCCCCAAATTTAATAATTTGCTGCCACTATTTCTACCACCACTAGCCCAGTAAGAGCTACACTCACCTCGCACCTGAATGATTGCAGTGTCTCCTAACTGGTCACACGGATCCCACTTTTGCCCCACTTTACAGTCCACACTTAGCCCAGCTGCTAGAGTAATTACTTTGGAATTTAAGTCAGAATCAAGTCACTGAAGCCAGAGAAGAGTTTCAGTAAAGAGAAACCTTGGGAGGTTATTATAATAATCCAAGCCTGAAATCATCATGACTTGGACCAGGCAATTTGGTAGTAGAAATGATGAGATGTACCTTGCATTCTGATAAGTGTTGATGTAGAGCCAACAGGATTTGTTGATAGATGACATGTGGAATAGGAGAAAAAGAGAGGAATTGAGGATAACTCCAAGGTTTTTAGTATGATAGGTTGTGATAATAGAATTGCAAATATTTTATGAAGAATAATTACATTTTCCAAAACCAAAAGTAATTTAGTAGGCAGAAAAGCATTGTTTTACATTTTTAAAGATCTCTTTACTCCCTGGATTAAAAGAGAGCTGGATTCTCATATCTGCATTTGGTCGGTCGAGATAGTGCATGTCCCATAGCCTCTGAAACACTCCAATCCAGTATAAGAAACTGACATCTGAGATAGTGTTGACGTTGCAGGCTCCTGAAAAGTGTCTCGGCATCTCTGAACTTTCAGAATTGCCATTGTACACCACTGATCAATTTTTAAGTTCAAATATCTGTTTCTACCTCTAGAATATGGGAATGACAATTGAATCAATTCCTCAGATTTTCAGAAGCATGATCTCCCTCCAAATTTCAATATTCATTTTCTATGCCTGATACAGAATAAGCATTCTTTAACTGTTTTGTTGATTAAATTTCAAGCTCCTTATACTCTCATTGGTTATAAATATTCATTATAAAAATGTCAAGACCAATATCAGACTGCCTCTTAGCTGGTAAATCTTAAGCACCAGTGTTCTTAGGAAAAGACTTGACAACGTATTTATTATGTAGTTTAAAATTGTTCTGTACTTGTTATTTTAATCAACACCAGTGATATATTCTTTATATCTTTGGCAACAGATTTCACTGACAAGCAACCTCCGAAAAAAGGACTTCAATGAAGAGAAAATCTAAAGGTTAGCTGTTTCAGCTGCCTCCGAATATTTTTCTGGGATTAGCCCCAGCTTCACTTACATTGGATGTCTAATAGACTAATTTATATTGGTACATAATTTATTTGGAGTACTGGGCAAGAGAATAATTCATTATAGCTCAACACTTAGAAAATAGTGATTTTTCTATATAACAAGAACAATATTTTACTATGTTATATCCAAATTTAAAATTAATGCTGTGTTCCCTAACTTAATGAAGGGTGACTGTTTAAACACTTTAGCAAAATCATAATGATAACATATTAAAAAATTTCCCATTAAAGCCAATAAAAGACATAGATGCCCAATATTCCTTCCATTCAACATTTTCAAGATCCTGGTTAATGCAATAAACCGGGAAAATAAATAAATAAATAAATATCTCAGGAAGGAAAAATAAAACTGTTATTATTTGTTGATGATATAATCACTAATATAAAAATCACCCAGGAGGATTACCTGAAAAAATATTAGAATTAATCATTAGAATTAATCCACTGAGATAGACAGACACAAAATCAATCTTTAAAAACATGTAGCTTTCAGCCCTAGGTGTTGTATATAAGTGATGAATCACTAAATTCTAAACATGAAACTACTATTACACTGTATGCTAAGTAACTGGAATTTAAATAAAAACTTAAAGAAAAATATCTGTAGCCTCCTTTTATATAAGCAATCATCAGAAATGGCAAATGAGTAAAACACTCCATTTATAATATCAATAATTATACCACGACTGAGATTAAACTTGGAAAGACCAGTCTATTAGAAAAATAAGTTAACTGAAGGACATTTATGACATAAAGATTTCAGCGATATATATATTCATTGATGAAAGGAGTCAATATGCCATTTCTCTTCAGATTAATATGCAAATTCAGTGCAATTCGTGCTTTCAATAGAATTTTTCAGTAATTTTAATAAACCAATTTTAAAATTAACATGAAAGGGTAAATGAGCAAGAATAGCAAAGATAATTTTGACAAAAAATGAAGAAAGAAAAATTTTGATATGCCAGTTAGCAAAATGTGTTAATTTTTTAAATGTGGTGTTACCCAGGAATACACTAATAATAACAATTAATAATAATAATAGATTAATAGCAAAGTGCCAAGAAATAACTCTGTGAACATAAGGAAATTTACATTATCATATAAGTAGCATTTTAAGTAAGTCGGAAAATATGAACTACTCATCAAATGGTTTCAGGATTGTTTGTTATTCATTTGGGGAAAAAATGCAATGCGATATGTACTTCACACATGAAAATAATCCTTAGAAAATCTGACTACTTAAATAATAATTATAACAAAAAAACCAAAAAAGGATCAGAAGAAAATACAAGGTATAAGATAAATGTATAAGATATACCTTTGTTTTGAGGGTAAGAGCAGTCTTCTTAAGCAAGATACCGAAATTAAAGTCACACGAGAAAGAATTGATGAATGAACAGTATAAAAATAAAAAATCCTTCATGACAGAGAAATCATAAGCAAAACTAAAAATCAAGAGATGGACTGGAAAAATATTTGCATGAATATAGCCAACAAGCATTTAATATTCAAAATATATAAAAATCTCCTAGAGATTGGTAAGAAAAAGCAAATCAAAAAATGGGCAAAAATTATAAATAAGAAATTCACAGAAGAAATTACAAATACCCAGTAAATGTATGGAAAGACGAGGAACCTAAATAATGGTAACAAGTAGGCAAACACAACTTCAAACAGGAGATACCATAGAAATGACGAAAACTGGAAAGCCTGATCCTGAATGCTGACCAAGGTGCAGAGAACCTACTATTCTCCAATTGTTGCTATTTGAGAGGACATTTTTTAGGACTCTGGGAGAACTAGTTGGCAGTGTCTACTAAATTGTTCAATGCCTCCTTTTAATGATTTAGCAATGCTCTTCACAGTACCCACCGGAGTGGAACGCTTGATCGTGCAGGTGGATAAACGCAGACACATTGCTTCTAAGAGACAAGATAGAAACAAACTAACAGTAGTTCCCTAGGAAGATGAGTAGTTAAATTATGGATATGTGCATTTTCAAAGACATTGTCCCCTAGTTCAAAAGAATGGCACAGGTTTATAGAAGCTGACCTACAAATAACTTCAACATCTATTATTGAATAAAAATCAAACGTCTAAATGACAGAAACAATTGTTCAATGTTTCACATTTATTTAAAAAAGTGTATATAAAGCAAAATGGTATGGCATATATTCTAGGTGTATTCACATTTGAATGTAATGTAAATTTCTATCAAAAGATCTGGAAAAATACACAGAAGGAGTTACCTTTGGGAAGGTTGGGAGATTAGGGCTAGTAAACATTGCAGCTTGCAGCTTATCTGCAATATTTCAGTATTTCACATGGGAAAACTATTTACGAATTATATTCATGCATGAAAATAACTTTAACAAGTAATCCTATTAAAATTATGTGTATTATATGTATAATGATTTAAAGCATACCTGGTGTTTTAACCCTCTTATTTTGTTTTCAGATTTCAGAAATTTTCTTCCATAAGAGCTTTTCATAAGTGGTAGAAATTATGTTAAAGGGACCTCTGCTCTAGTGTGTTAGATAAGTTAGCAGTACATGAATGATATAAAGAGATAGACATGCTTTTAGAAGGCAAGCATAAATCTCTATGTGATTTCCTTATAAATGTCTCCATTTCATAGAGAAATGAGATGTTGCTGAGTTTTAAAACTGCTGATTTGGGGTAAATTTTAAGAATAGCTAAACACTGTTTTAAAACAATACAGTTACAGATATAGGAGAGATATAGTGGGCATGTTTTTCAATAGGAAATGGGGAAATTGTAACCAGGTGTCTTAGTAGAAAATACACAAACTATAAATACACAAAGATAGATAGATAGATATATAGATAATGTTGTAATGTTACTTCTTGCACAAGTAGTGACACTAACAATGTAATAGCAGCCTGTGAACATGTTTATGCTATTCAAACCCTTAAGCATAAGGAATAAAAGATAAAGTATATCAAATATCACATTGTAAAGTCATTGCTTTTTAAAAAGTAGCTCAAAACATACCTCTCATGGATTACAAGATAAATTAAATCAAGAAAGATGAAACTCAGAGATTCGTCAACAGGTGTTGATATTGGATATTTTTCTTCAGCACTAGGGTTTGTGGCAAGGAGCAGAAATTGAATGGCTGCTTCTAAGTCCTAAGAAGCCTGGACATCTCCAGTTCTTTCATTCTAATACAGCATTGTGGGTTTGAGCCCCATGTAGGGCTCTTTGCTGACAGCTCAGAGCCTAGAGCCTGGTTCAGATTCTGTGTCTCCCTCTCTCTCTCTGCCCCTCCCCTTCTTGCTCTCTCTCTCTCTCTTTCTGTCTCTCAAAAATAAATAAACATTTAAAAAGTTTTTTTTAAAAAAGCTTGGGAAATAGACACATGTTGCTAGTGTTCAAATAGTGACATTGAAAAAATAATAATATAGATTCAATTAGGTATCCAAGAAAATCATTTAAAAAGTCACAGTAGAAAATATATTTGATATATAAGAATATATGACCCCAGTGTCAGAAAGATTTCTGAAAAAAACAAATTTGAGGAAGAGCAGAAATTTTTTCTGGGAAGAAACGAAATTTCCAACAATGGAAACAGAGACATGAAAAAAAGATTCAATGACGGGAATCAAAGCTAAATTTTTCTGTTTTTAAGGGAAATAAGTTGAAAAGTGACCTCTAGTGGACTAGCTTTCTATATAAAGCTGGCTTTTTTTTATTTTGAAAAAAAAACTAAAAGTTTTTATTACGAATGTAAGTTGCTGAGGACATGGAATCTGGATGGTGTATTTAAAAACACTGCAACATTGTATTTATTGTGATTGCTTCCAAAGTTTTAAAAGCATTGTTATAAAAGAAGTTCACGAATTCCCCTGATACGTTATATATTTAAAAATAACATAAAGTTTAAAAAGTGCTTTTCGCATATGGAATAGCACTTATGGGCCAAAAAAGCATCTTCAGTATGATTAGGACAGTTTAGATTCAGGACGTGATTGGTGAGATCTCATTAGCCCATGCATTTGTGGGCCTGATATTTCATTTCTTTTACCTCCCACATTGCTGGTCAATGGCACACCTCCGCAAGACTGACCCCACAGCATATGCTGGTTTCTTACATTCTAAAATAAGGCTAATCCTCTCCAGGAGCCCAGATCCTCTGCTGAATAAGTGCCATAAACCAGCACCCCTTGTTTTCCAACTTCAAGATCTTGAAGGAAATTTGTTAAAAAGCACAGATTGGAAACGAAATAGTGATTTATAGTACTGTGATGAAATAGTAAAAGTAGAAGAGATCCTCACCACATTAAAGATGAGATTTCTCTTTGAAAAGCACAATAAAATAGTTCTTTAAAAAAGAAGGAGAAAGAATCATTTTTTAGACAGCAAAATAAGTAAGATGAAACTCATTGAGTAAAAAGAAAGTGTACTCAGAAACCATGTTTCCAAGTAAACATAGAAATTCTGTGCAAGTTCCAAAGAGCATAGAAAATTCCCTGAATAAATCCTTTTACTTTTTCTAAACCCAAGAAAATTGTCAAATCAGTAATCACCTTGAGATTAGGAGATTTTTAGAAGGAGAACTTGATAGGTCTTCCTCAACTAATATAATTTTATAGGACTACTGAGATTTCTGTAACTGTTGAAAACCTCTGCTAGTTCAACCCCACATCCATTCAAAGAAATATTAAATGGAATGAAGTGTCTAAGCTTAGTATTACTTTCACTTACTTTTCATATACAACTTCCAATTTAATTCGGGCTGAAACTAAATTAAACAAGGATTGAATTTTACCCTCTGATCCCGTGTTTTGTTCTTTCTCTTTCCTCAACTCTCTTAGAATGGAAACTACAGAACCTTGAGTTTTCTATCCTTACTGGTTCAAATTCTTCTGGCACCTAGGTAATTTAGAAATAAGGAGACTCGAAAGGCTATTTAAAGAGATAGGATAATTCTTTTCCAAAGTCAAACATAAATACTTGAAAATGTCTTCTATAGAATCATTTTTAGTGCTCCAAAATGATAATATGTTAATAAAATCCATGCTTTCATTATTTTTGAATACAGACTTTGTAGCGACCACTTGGTAATTTGTCTCACCAGTGTGTACAAATGCTCAGAATGTGTTTTACGTCCTTAAATAGCCAGCTTATCAAGACCTCCCAAGCTGCTCGCTCTGAGCATGAGTGAGCAAACAGGTCTGGTGCTGTGCCCTACAGGCCAGCATTCCTGGGCTCCACCAGACCACCAGGGAAGGGAGCTCCCTCGAGTGGTGAGCTTCCAAAGGAGTCTGGGGAGTGGATTTTTCCCCAAGATATTTAGGGGAGATAGGGAATCTATGCTGACAAGTGGAGGAGCCCATGGTTCAGACTCTGACTTCTTTTGTCTTAGTTTCTCACCTGCAGTTCTCAGGAAAGGAAACAGTTTATATCCCAGGATATCTCCTTTCATAGTTTCCCAACAACATCCTCTTCTTACAGAAAGAAAGTAGATGCCTCCCTTTATTCACAAAAGGCAGAAAAGAGTTGACAGCCGTAAAGTTGAGAAACCACAAGAAAATGGAAAATTCAGAAAGGCCTATAAAGGGGAATTACGAAAATAACAATTTTCATGTATCTAGTGCCTACTATGTAGACCTCCATGCTTTTATCTGCAATCTTGATAACAACCCCGTATGGTTGTCAATATTCTAGCTTACAGGGGAGAAAACGAGTTCAGAAAAGTAAGTTGGCTTGCCAACAGGACACATCGCAACAGAACACTACTGAGTGGTAAGGCCAAGGCCTTTCTGACCCCACGACTCCTTGTTTTTGCTGTTCATCCCAACATAGCCCGGAAAAGCAAGGAAGGGGGGTGGTCATTCCTTAAGTCACCAGTAATCTCAATGTCTGAATGATCATTTTTATTAGCTGCCTAGCCAATAATTCTAGACCCTGACTTCAGTTTCATTCCATCTGTGATCTAAAAAAAAAAAAAAAAAAAAAAATCAATAACAAAACAAACTAAAATGAAGACTTGTGACTTTTCTCAAGCCACCTAGAAACCAAATACATCCACTGAAGCACACAGAGATAGTAAAGATATCAGATATGAACCCCAAATGAAGGCTCTATCTCTAAGGTAGATATGGAAGGCATTCAGGTACCTGATGTAGCCTGTCAATTAATATACTTTCTAGAGTGCAGCAATAAGAGGTCAAAAAAATTGTCCTGATTTGAGATTTTGAGAAAGAAATGAAGACTTTGAATCTCTGAGGCATTTAACTCTTAGAACACTAGAATATTCTACGCTGCTTGCCAAATGGATGTTTGGCTGAATACAAGTAAGTTTGTTGTCATACATATGCATAAACATGTACAACAGAATTGAGGGTTAATAAGACATTTTACACCTAAACAGACCAATATTTTGTCTGAAACAATCATTGTCAGTTTTGCCTATATTTCTGGGACATTTTACCATCTTAGCACTCTGAATTCTAAATACCAGCCATATTTCCAAATTATTTCATTATATTGCAACCTCTTTCAATTATGAGCCAGAGAAAGTGCTTAGAATTTAACATGTATGACTTGAGAAATCTCTTCTCATTTAATGTGACAAAACCTTTAACTTTCTTTTCTTTATGTTTATTTATTTATTTTTGAGAGAGAGAAAGAGAGAGCATGAATGGGGCAGGGGCAAAGACAGAGGGAGACAGAGAATCCCAAGCAGGTTCCCCTGAGCTCCACGCAGGGCTCGAACTCACCAACCGTGAGATCATGACCTGAGCCGAAATCAAGTGTTGGAAGCTTAACTGACTGAGCCCCCCAGGTGCCCAAACCTTTAACTTTCTTAACTCTACTTTCTTGGAATGTGTATCAGATGAATGTGCATTTGGATAATAAAAAGAAAAAAAAATCAATGTAGTCAAAACAAAGTTACCCTATAGAGAATCATTTCATGAGGCTGCACTTAGGATTCCTTCATTAACTGAAATAAAATATTTTAATTTTAGATTACTAGAGAGGGCATATCTCACCATTACATATGCTATTTAGTACTGTTGCAGTACAATACAGGGAAAATGCTATCTTTTTTTAAAAAAAAATTAATGTTTATTTATTTTTGAGAGACAGAGATAGAGACAGAGCGTGAGCAGGGGAGGGACAGAGAGAGAGGGAGACACAGAATCCAAAGCAGGCTCCAGGCTCTGAGCTGTCAGCACAAAGCCTGATGCGGGGCTCAAACCCACCAGCTGTGAGATCATGACTTGAGCCAAAGTCAGACGCTTAACCAACTAAGCCACCCAGGCATCCTGGGAAAATGCTATCTTTAAGAAAATAATAACAGTAATCAGTTGACAAATGTATGTGGTAAAAAAAAAAACAGATATATTAAATTATGCTGAAATTTAAGTGGTAGATCAATCTTAGAGGGTTTTTTTCAAACCTACTGAAATTGCTTCCTTAATGACATGTGTCATGATCTTTAATTTGTCCTTTTCCATCCAACTGTTATTTCAGGCATACAGGATCCTCTTCCAGATTTTATTGCTAAAGCTACCTACCTAAGGAATTACAAGACACATAATAAGCTGGCAACATTGATAATGAAAGTGATGTGAGGCAGCCATATAATCTGATAGAATAAAGAATGTTTCACTTTATTCACTGAATTTTTTACCTCTGAAATTAGGTAGATCTGGTTACTAAACTATTTGTATTAAAAAAGCAATAGAGTAGAGACAGTTGTTCATTCTAAGAAGGCAGGTAGTTTCCAGCTTGGTGTTTGAGACTTAGAACATTATTTTTCTGCTGTGTTGCTTGTTTAAAAAGGAAGTAAATAGATAAATGGGCAACAAATACTACAAAATGAATCTGAGAATAAATATTACTAAAGTGAACATACAATGAATTTCTAGGAAGCAAAAATGAGACACTAGAAGTCTTCTCTGTTCCTCCTAGTTGTTAAAAGCAACTTTCCCAGACTTTATTCAAAATAAATGTGCTCTGGGAAATTAACTTTCGTCCTTCCTTCCTTCCTTCCTTCCTTCCTTCCTTCCTTCCTTCCTTCCTTCCTTCCTCTCTTTCTTTCTTTCTTTCTCTTCCTTTTCTTTCTTTCTTTCTTTCTTTCTTTCTTTCTTTCTTTCTTTCTTTCTTTCTTTCTTTCTCTTCTTCCTTCTTTTTCTTCTCCCCCCTCCCCCACCCCCTTTCTTCTTCTTCTTCTTCTTCTTCTTCTTCTTCTTCTTCTTCTTCTTCTTCTTCAATGGGATAAAAGAAGGAAGAAAGAAAGGAATTTACTAGAAATCATATAATTAGCTTTCTTGAGTACCTTATCTCTGGACAAAGTCTCAAACAGAAGTTTGATATCAATCTTTCCTATGTCCTCTATTTTATTAGTGCTTGTATAAATGCAGTTTTTCACATCTAATTATTTAAAAGTTGAGTGAATCTAACAACCTACCTTCCTATAGTATTTCATGACACCTGCTAGTTTAGCATACTTCCTTATGTCCCATAGACATATTGACATTTTCACATGAAGCCCCTCCTGTTTGAAAGGGAAAGACTTTGTTTATGCTGTAGAGAACAAGATTGTATCCAAGAATTTAAGTTAATAATGTGATAAATTAAGCTCCCAAAATCACATCATTTGACATACGACCTTTCCAGAGGGCATACACATAGTAGGGTTAACTACTTAAGGCTTGTGACATTCTTGGAACATACCAAAGGCTATTAAAAGGGAAGTGTCCTTAAACTCTCCTTTCCTTTCCTGGCCTATGGCAAGAAAGACTTATAGAATTACCAAGTGGTTAATGCCATCCTTCATGGTTATTAAAGGTCAGCAACAGTAAATCAGTTAATAGCAACCTTCTAAAAGTTTAGGACAGGAAACAATAAAGGATGCTATAACCAAATAGAAGCTGCAAGGATAACTTAGCTGGGTAGAATGTAATTGCAGAAATTAAAATTAGCCAGGTCACCTTACTCCTGGGGTTAAAAAACAACCCTGGGAACCTGGCAACCAAATAAATAGATGGGAACTTCCTTTCCATTAACAAGCTTCTTTTAGTTCTGTGCTGCAGTGTTATTCCAAAGACACACACCTATTAACTCACCAACACTGTTCCCTAAACTAAGTTGGGTACTCACATAATTCTTAAAAAGACCCTGAGCTTAATAACTAGAAGCATGTACTATAGATATATGATCTGATCATATTATAATTGAAAATATCTGATCAGTTATGTAGTTCAATACCATTTTTTCTCCAATAAGGAAACAGGTCCAGAGGTGTGGCTCGTCCAAGTTTAATCATATAGTCGTTTGCTATACTTCTAACCTTCTGTGCATAGTAAATATTCATTATATTTGCCGGTAAATACCTTTGTCATTTTAGCTAATTGTCCTTGAGAAAGATTATGCTCAACTTAACCACTCATCATATAACAGTAGCATTTGTATATGAGTAGTTGCTAAATAAAAATAAAGAATACATAACTTAAAAGTTAAAAATAATATAGAAGCTAAATGTGGAAGACATCATTTAATTAACAAAGTGTAGTTATTCAAGATCAAAGAACATTTTTAAACATTTCTTGTACTAAGCATTTTGTGGTTTAAAAACTGAATGACAACCAAATGATTCAGCCTATTTTCCACTAGGTGGCAATATATCTTTTTCTTTATAGTCTATGTTTTTCCAGGGTATGTTGAAAATACTTGAGTAGTTTCTCTTTGAGTAGACCCAATTGAAAATTAAGACTAAGGAAATATTAAGAAAGAGGCATGAGAAATTAGGGATATATTGGATAGGTGACAGGGTTGTCTTATAAAACGCAGAATTAAAATTAAAATAATAAATTCTGTTTCCTGTATACTCATAATTAAAACTTACACTAAATTTACATGACCACATTAAAAATTTGGTAGTAATTTATTGTTTAATTAAAATCAGGCTTGCTATTTATGATTAGTAGCCAAAAACCCTGGAAATTTTCTTAGTGCTGTCAACTTAAAACATCATCCTCAAAATTAGGTCATAGTATTTTAAATTGCGTTACTTATTTCACAGCTTATCTTTAATCAGGACTGTGAAAAAAATACTCATTAAATCATTTTCTTTTTAGTTTATTTGTATCCGTGCAAGAGATAAATTGGTTCTGAACAATAATAAGACAAACTATTTTCTTTAAAGTCAGTTGGGTTTCTGAAAACTATTCAACTAATGTATTTGTTGCTGGGGCCATCATAGCACAACACCACAAACTGGGGGACTTAAACAATAGAAATTTATTCTCTTACAATTCCAGAAGCATAAAAGTCCAAGGTCAAGACGCTGACAGCGTTGGCTTCTTTTGAGGCTTCTCTTTTTGGAGCAGATTGCAGCCTTCTCCTTGTATCCTTACATGGTTGTTCCTGTCTTGTCTATGTCCTTATCTCCTCTTCTAAGGACAGCAGTTATACTGGATTATGGTCCATCCTTATGGCCCTCTTTTACCTTAATTACTCCTCTAAAGTCCTCATCTCCAAATACAGTCACATTCTGAGGTACTAGGGGCCTAGGACTTTCACATATGAATTTGAGGAGTATGAATATGAATATGAATATCAGTCCATATTTCTAAACAGAGGTATTGTGGTATAGAACCAAGAATCCCAGATTAAGAGTCAGAGTTCTAGACCTAAGGAAATACCTTAAAGATTATCTAATCCACTGATTCTCAACCCCTGCTGCACAAAAGAACTTTTAAAGCACGGATGCACCTGGTACCCCATCAGATATTCTGATAAACTGATTTGGAGTGGGACCAGTCAAGAGTATTTTTTAAAACTTTCCTTGTGTTTCTAACAGAAGACTAGAGTGGAGAACCACTGGTTTAAACAGGTATTTCCCAAATGCGGACAGTGAATCACCCAGAGAGTTTATTAAAATGCAAATTCTTATACGTAGGCCACTGTTGCCTTCATTCTGAATCTCCAGAAATGGAGCCAAATCCATTTATCAAGTGCCCTAGTAATTATTATAACCCAAACGTCTGAGAAGCTCTGATCTAACTCTCATTTTACAGGTGAGAAGACCGGAGCTTGCAGAAGTTAGTTCATGCAAGGTCACACAGCTGGGGAATGGCAGAGCCAGAAGCAGATTAGACGTTCCATCTCCTGCAATTTAATCGAATTATTTTAGCAGGATTCTCTGTGCTAATGAAGAACTGTAGGGACCTAAAATCATCTTGTAGCTCTGGCTCAGTGTCAGGTTGTACCTATCTTTCAATTTAGGCATATCCTGACAAATCTAGAAGCCCAGTAGGCTAGGACAAGATTCTTATAGCTACGTTTACATTTTAAAAATGCATTTCAGGAGCCCATAACCTGGTCAGGGATAACAGGCAACATCAGAGCTGATGGGTTACTGTGGATGCCGCACTACATCTGGTGCTACTAGGCTCTTCTGGTCCCACCCCCTCGGATTTAGATCCGAGTCCCTAATGGAGATGGTAGTACAAGTTAGCAAACTCAGTGAGATGAAGCCAGCAGAGGAGGGGTCTGTTTCCGGGGCACCAGTAGCTTCTGTAGCCCGAGCTGGTGGCTGGTGGCTTAGACTCACTCACCATCAGAAAATAGCAGTCTCTGTGCAGGCATGGGCTGTCAGAGAAGCAGCAGTGGTTGATTGGGGAGTTGGAACAGGGAGCAAACTGTTAGCTTAAGAGATTGTCAATTCTGTTGCTATTATCCATTCAAAATCCATGGGTAGAGAGAGTCCTTAGGAGTTTAGTGTCAGAGCCTGATGGGTGAAGGCCATGAACGGACATCTACAAATAAGTTGTAACACAATTTCAGAAAACCCCGAATTATTGAAAACCCCCAAATAAAAAGCAAACCCCTCAAGGGGTGATGATCCATGAACATTTAAAAATCTTTCCATAGGGGCACCTGGGTGGCTCAGTTGTAAGCATCTGACTTTGGCTCAGGTCATGATCTCATGGTTCGTGAGTTCAAGTCCCACATCAGGTGAGCTTGAGCCCTGCTTCTGGTGAGCAGGAGTCCCTCTTTGGGTGAGCCCTGCTTCTCTCTCTCTGCCACTACCGGGATTCTGTCTCTCTGTGGTCCTCACTCATTTGCACCCTCTCTCTCTCAAAAAATAAATAAAAATAAAATAAAATAAAATAGAATAAAATAAAATAAAATAAAATAGTCCATAAAGATTGAGCTTAAAAGTTTTCTTAAACAGAGGCTTTCTTATGAATTTATGCATTTTTTGGTTGTTGTTTATACTAATGACCCAGGCCTGAATGGGAAAGAAAGAACAAAATGTTGACATGTTATCAATCACCAGGAATTAAAAATTGATCTGAAACAAAAAGCATCACTGAAGATTGAAAAAAAAAAAAAACTTTTACTGTATATATTTTTTATTTTTTTTATTATTGATTGATTGATTGATTGATTGATTTTTACTGTATATTTATAACACTGTAATTCAATTTAGGCTCAGTATTTCAGAAACATAGCAAGGTTCTAGACTGAGGTACTCATATATTTTAATTTGTTTCCATAGGGCTAATTATAGCTTAAACCCTTTGCAGTGTTTCTCAAAGTGTGGATCAAGAACCACCTGTTCTGGGGGTGTCTGGGTGGCTCAGTCAACTGAGTGTCTGACTTCTGCTCAGGTCATGATCTCACAATTTGTGAGTTCAGGCCCCACTTTGGGCTCACTGCTATTAGCACACAGCCTTCTTCTTCAGATCCTCTGTCCCCCTCTCTCTGCCCCTTCCCCACACTCTCTCTCTTTCCAAAGTAAATAAACATTTAGAAAAATCTTTTTTTTTTTTTAACGTTTATTTATTTTTGAGATGGAGAGAGACAGAGCATGAACGGGGGAGGGTCAGAGAGAGGGAGACACAGAATCTGAAACAGGCTCCAGGCTCTGAGCTGTCAGCACAGAGCCCGACGCGGGGCTTGAACTCATGGACCACGAAATCCTGACCTGAGCCCAAGTCGGCTGCTTAACCGACTGAGCCACCCAGGCGCCCCTAGAAAAATCTTTAAAAAAAAAAAAAAAAAAAAGAACCACTGCTCTAGAATCACCTAGGATGATTACTTAAAACACAAGATTCTGGGCCCCTAATGAGATCTATTCAATTTCTGGAAGTGCATCTGGGAATCTGCATTTTTAACAGTTAGTAGATGATTTACAGAGACCTCTTACCCAAGGAATATATTCCTCTATAATGTCCTATAGACATTATTGCTTTTCTGGGAAATATTAATTTTCTATTATCACTACTGTGTGAGCTCTTAATATCTATCATTTCCAATGAAAATTTCTGAGAATGGGAGTTTTGGGGAAATTACCTTCTTTTGGAGTTGTTTCCTTAGGGCCAAGGAAATTGTGAAGTCATTATCAGAAGTCCTCTCTCTTCAGTATCTTTATCTGTCTTGCCAGTTGACCATGCTCTTGGATCCCTGAGCAGGCTGTTGTAAAGAGTTAGGACAGCGACTCAGAAACTGTACATATTAAGCTTTAAATTCTTTCTCCTGAAATGTGTTCAAGGGAAAGCCACCAACCCAGAGAAGAGAGAAATCTGTGGTATCTGAAATCCCAAGTCCTTCTTTCTGAACTGTCATAAAATTGGCTTAATACTGGGTCACCTGGCTGGCTCAGTTGGCAGAGTACATGACTCTACATCTTGGAGTTGTGAGTTCGGGCCCTATGTTGGGTGTGGACCTTACTTAAAAAAAAATTGGCCTAATATCAAAATAAATGTATTTTGAATATTTAAAGGATTTAAGAAATTCAGATGTGAGCTGCTGGCAATCATGTAACTTGATGAAACTTGTTTTACTATGCTATTATCTTTACTATGCATGGAATTCAATTTTTGAGAGGTAAGTTTTCTAAATATCTCTCTGGTTTTATGTTTAGGCATGTTTGGAAGCTTAATAAATACTTTCAAGTGCAGCCTCAAAATAAAAAAAACTTCTGATCTGGAAGTCGTTTTAAGCATTATCACCCCAGGAAGAGAAGTTCTGCTGCATAACAACGCCTCATCCTTCTTTAGACAGTTCCAAAATTAGAAATGAAGCTCAAAGTAAACTAATGGAGGGAAAAATACCTTCACGTAAATTCAAACGTTTTTTTCTTTGCTATTTATTCATACCAGTGGGAATTTGGTATGCCGGCCCTTTGCTGGAGGGGAAAGGACTAAGGGGGAACTAATAAAGCCTAAAGGCAGAGGCAGCAGAAGAAGGAAGTTCTGAGCTGGAACTCAGAGAGCAGATTACTTGTCTATGAGGATAAGCTTCATGGCAGTCACTATTTACCTCTACCAACTCTGCTAAAGTAAATAGTTTTACCTGTACTCTCTCCAGCAGCATTTTAATGGGAACTTCTAATTTACCCCTCTTTCTAAGAGTGACTCTGCAATAATAGTCCCTTTATTTTCTTTCCTCCATCCTCATTTGGCTCCCACACTGAACCCCTGAGCCTACAGAAGCTTAGGGATACTAAGAGTTTTTAACTGAATGATTTGCATCGATTTCTGGGCTGGGTGTCGCTGTTAGGCTATGTTTGTCTTTCTCAAAGACCCAGTGAAATCTTGCCAGAGGGGAAAACAGATCTTAATTCATTTGTTTGTCTGGGAGAAAAGAAGTCATCAAAAGCTTTTTTTTAAAAAAAGTTTCACACTTCACAAAAAAGTAACTAAACACAGAAAAAGCTACTCTGAGTTCTACAAGGGATGGTGTAACCCTGGCACACCCATCCAGAGATGAATCCCCAGACAAGAGTGTAATCATGCTACATTTCTCCAGATTTCAACCCCCAGAGCAAATGTGCTCTGGGATCCTGGTCAAGGGTGAGACCGTTTTCTGGATTCCTCCCCTGAAACCCACACTTCTGCTTTTCTCCAGAGGCGGGGAGAAGGATGAGACGAATGTAGAATTGGTAGCTGGACATCTGCAGACAAGTGAAGGGATAAAGAACTGATAGTTATGTTTGTCCCATGGCTTTTTCTTCCAAATGTAATTCCTTTTCTTGGTTCACACACACACACACACACACACACACACAATCTTAATATTTCTCTGAAGAGTTTATTTCCTGAAGAATTTGGGAAAAAGAAAAAGATATTGTATGTATCCTTCAAATCTCTTTAAAAGCCAGGAAATGTATAATGAAATAATGCACTGTCGCTTAAGATCCATTTATTTTTTTTTTATTTTTTTTTTTTTTTTAAATTTTTTTTTTCAACATTTTTTAATTTATTTTTGGGACAGAGAGAGACAGAGCATGAACGGGGGAGGGGCAGAGAGAGAGGGAGACACAGAATCGGAAACAGGCTCCAGGCTCCGAGCCATCAGCCCAGAGCCTGACGCGGGGCTCGAACTCACGGACCGCGAGATCGTGACCTGGCTGAAGTCGGACGCTTAACCGACTGCGCCACCCAGGCGCCCCAAGATCCATTTAAAAACACTAGGAAACTTGAGCTGGAGTCAGGGGTCCCTGCCAGATCAAAACTCAAAATCAGACCAGCTGTTACTCCCACTTCTGCTTAAAAAACGAGCAAAGATCACTAAAGGAAATTAAAATCACAAAAGATTTCTTATAGAGGTAATAAAGCATCCTAACCACCTAAGGAAAGTAAGTTAAGGCTAAAAGCATATCTCTTTCACCAACAGGGAAGACAGTCATGTATAATAAGTGAAAAGCTTCTACGTGAATGATTTGGTTTGCTATTCAAGACACAGTTGTGTGATAAGACCAGAGGTGGTATTATTCACAAGTTTAAGTAAAATAAACTGAGACGCATGCATGGAAAGGCCACAAATTTTGGAGCAGGCCGTCTGACTTAGAAGTCATTATTCTTTCCATTACCATGTATTAGATTCATCTTTTTGTTCCAAGATGACAGCCATACTCACCACACAATCCTAAAACACGAAGGAGTAGAGCCCTTAGCAGGCTTCTTCTTGGGTAGGTTGTGAGAATTAATCTAAATCGACAAATGAAAAGTACTGAAAGCAATGCCTGCCTGTTGTGTGCCTGTGTATGTGTGTACTAAATTGGATATATACACTGGTATATATAAGTATATATGTGTGTATATAATATATATATATATGCCATGTGTAAAAACATGCATACATATATATTTCAGTACACACACACATACACACATAGCTTGAAAAGGGATAAGTAAATAATAGTGAGTATAACCAGGTTAGCTATTTACATAGGACACTTTACCAGACCTCTAATCCTACAGATTTAAAAAAAAAGAATTTCTTTATAGAACTTTTTCTTCAGTTTCCTCATCTACCACCACTGGAGAATAGATGTGTTTCTGAAAAGTTTTAAGTTCTTTTTTTTTTTTTTATTTGTTAATGTTTATTTATTTTTGAGAGAGAGAAAGTGAGCAAAGGAGGGGCAGAAAGAGAGGGAGACACAGAATCCGAAGCAGATTCTAGGCTCTGAGCTGTCAGCACAGAGCCCGACTCAGGACTTGAACTCATGAACCGTGAGATCATGACCTGAACCGAAGTTGGACGCTTAACCAACTGAGCCACCCAGGCACTCCTGAAAAGTTTTAAGTTCTAATTTAAAGTTAGAAAAACTAAAGTTCTCTTAGGGATGGGATCTGTGAAGTAGAGAGTCAAAATGTCTGTTCTCCCTGCCCCACCAGCTTACAAAGTCAGGGGCATTCAAGCCCACAGTCTAAGAGATGGCTTCCAGCCTCAACATTCTAGGCCTCGTGGCCGACCTCTCAACCAAAATACATGTGGAAGAGAAAAAGGAGGTGGCCCAGCTTCTCATTCCATTTCCAGTTCATAAAACTTCTGGGCAGGCTAAAATTATTACACCTGGAGGAGGTGTTTTTGCGCCTTCAAGGGAAGACAATGACATTTCCAAGCAAGGCCAAAAGCATATCAATTCAAAAGCCAGGCAAACTGCTTCTTCTCCTAGGAAGAACTTGTTGTAGAAGTGTGTGTGTGTGTGTGTGTGTGTGTGTGTGTGTGTGTGTGTGTCTGGGGGAACTGGCACGTGTCTATCTCTTTGAATCCCCAGATCAGTTGTGGGGGAGTCCTCAATACCCAGTAAATTGACAGTAAAGTCTCCTATTGGGCTGGTGCAGCTCCCAGAAAAGTCGGTTGCCTGGATGGCTGAGAATCAGCAAGGGCAGAGCTTCTATGAAAAACTCCAGGAATGTCTCAAATCTTCAGAAATGCTTGAGACATGGAGGTGAGGAGGGATTGAGGTAAGGGGAGACAGAAGACACCACGGTAGGAGCCAGTAATGATTTCAGAACACGGGACTGGGCAAGGAGAAAAAAGAAAGAAAATCTAAATCTAACCCCCCGCCCCCCGCCCCAGTCCCCCACCTCCCGGGGCGGGATCCTTGCTCGAGGGTTGGCCCCAAGCTCCGTGAGACGGCAGTGGTCTGCCCCAGGGGACCGGTCTCTGGCTCTCCGCAAGGTCTTGGCTGTCAAAGAGGAGTGCACGGATAGTGGGTGGAAAGAGAGCGAGAGGTAGGAAGCTCCGGATCCACCCGGCTAGGCCGCTCTAGGGCTTGGGTCCTCGGAATCGGGATGGGCGGGGGAGTACTTCCTGGCCGGTTACTGGTCACCGTGCCTAAGGGAGAAGCTGCGGGGAGGGAAAACTTAATACAGGACGGAGAGCAAGCGGTGCATCGCAGTTCAGAGATTGGGGGTGGGAGGTGGGAAATGCAGAACTAGGGCTAGAACACCTGTCCCCCACCCCCACCCCGTCCACCGCGGCGCGGAACTGCGGCGGCAGACGGGTGCTTGGAACTGGCGCGATTGGCGGCCACTGCAAAACTCGAGACTCTGGGCCTCCAAGAGCCGAATAACCTAGAAGTGGGCCCGAGACCTTGGGAACTTTTCTCGGGCGGGTCGGGTTTCGGTCTCCCCTCTGAAACGCCTTGGAACAGGTGCAGGATCTGCGTGTCTTCTGGGGCCCTTCAGTTGCACAGCCTATGGGCGTAAACCATACCCTGCAAGCAGATCCTGGGAAATACAGGCGTCCCCCCCACCTCTCCCCACCCTTAGCCTACCCCACTGACAAAAGCCAAAAGAGGAGAGGGATTCGGAGTCTGCTCAGAGAGCACGCTTGGAGATCGAAGGCCCTAGGCACCCGGTATTCTGCCCCCGACTGGGACAGAGCAGATCCTGGAGCAGCAACCGGTTGATTTCCCTTTCCCCAGTGTTTAGAACCTTCGGTCTCAGGGCTGTGAGCTCAGGCCACCTGCCTGAACTTCAGCTGACCAATACAGCTGCAAGACTGCATGACCTTGTGACCTTGTTACCTTTGCAGCTGTGAGCAGACATCTATGCCCCTGGCCTCAGTGACCTCCGCTAGCTGGGCAGATGGGTGGGGCTATGGAATCTTAGAAAGTCTCATCTGAGAAAGTTCAGACGTGGAGAGAGTTAAGATACATCAGAAAGCTTGAAAATGCAGCATTAAAATGAAACATTTCTCAGTTTGCCTTGGCTGAAGGCAGACTAGCTCTGAGCACCCTTCCCCTAATAATTCCTGCCAAAAAGATCTCATGGGCAAATTGATCAGCACAGGAGCCCAGCCCTCAAGTGTCTGCCGTGAACACAGCTACCTGCAATGCCTGGGCCGTAGCTCAGCCAAGATTGAGCATTATTCCTGATAGTGTGACTAAATTAACGATCATACAGAAGAAAACACAAGGGAAATCTACACATATCCTTCAAACTACATGTTTCCAGACTTTACAAAAAGCAGCATCTACTTACCTTTTTCTAGACCTAAGTTCATCTCTGAATCCCCAATAGGTAACAAAGCCAGCTGGTGAAGAGGAGATTCTGGACGACTGGAACAGAAACATAGGGGCATTTAAGTTTTTGGGGGGGGGTTGTTTGTTTTGGAAAGTGAGGCCCCAAGCAACCTGTGTTGTTTGTTGGTGGGCTGGTTTTAAAGATACTTTTGCTCGAAAGATCCACTAGCATCTCAGGTATGGACAATTTAGTTAGCCTCTCAAGCATTGTGATTTAAGGATCTCCTGAGGCCCATGTTTCATTTGTCTCCAAATACCTTTCTCACTTCTTGCCATTGAATCTGCTTCATGACGATTCTTGGTCTTTTCTCTACACATTCCCCTTTAGATTTAATTGGGACCTGATTAGCCCGTTAGCAAAAATAACTCCCCATTGCTAGAAGTAGTTTAACTTGCCTCACTCATTGTGTAGATGAGAAAACCAAGATGCAGCTAAATCAAAGGATGCCAGTAATGATGCAGAGTCATGTTAGTCACGAATAACAGTTAGAACTGAAATTTTGGTATGTTCTCATTCCACTTTACTGGGGATTAGTGTTTCACATAGTCCAACTGTTGCCTGTGAAAACTGAGAACAGGCCTCTGAGTAATGTGGCACAGAACAGTACTTAGATGATAAGAAAGTCAACCTACTTTTCTGCCAAACAGGGTTCACACTGTGGATACAATTCTTTGCCCTACCCCTGGTCTTTACTTGATCCCTGCCCTAATCATAACTTGTTCTGTGGTCACCTTAAGATAATGAAGGCTTTAAAATCTTTTTAGAGAGGGAACCATTGAATGCCTTCAGACAATATGCGATTTTCTCTCTTCAGACTTTTTCACAGATGTCCTTCTGACATAGGGGAGGGCTGGCAAGATGTGAAGATAGAAAAAATAGGAAAGAATACCTCCTGTGATAGATAAACCAGTGTATTTGTTAGGGGAGTGTTTGTGGAGTGTTTGTGGATTAATGGATTAAATGCATGCTACTGTAAGAACTAAGGTTCATCATTTATTTGGTTTTGCACCTAATGGTTGCTGAAGAACTTAACTAAGAATTGTCCATATATGAAGAGTACAGAGAGACTTTTCATAAGAGGAAGAGCAGAAAGAGGAGGAGAATTCTCAGATTCCTCTGTATGGTAATTCTCCAGGACTAGTTCCCCGCCCCCCCCCCCCACTACCACCCCACAAAGGCTGTGCAGTGCAGCTGCTCAAGCGTTTAGAGGGAAAGCTGAGCCCCGCAATACATAGACTACCATGGTCATTTCACCTTGGTTTCTAAAGAAACTCCCCCATTGGGCCTCCTAATAGGTAGTGACAGAATGCTGAAGGATTCTAGAGGACAAGATACTCCTCCATGTAGGCATCACTTAGTAGAATTAAAGTGGCCCTTTCATCTGGCTTCTCTGATCAAGGCCTGAAAATTGTCTCTGGCCACTCGTGAAGATGCTAATTACCCTATTGCTGAAAAGAATGCTGACATCCCACTGACAGGCTAGCTTCATGGCAGACATCTTTGTCTAAATGATTTGTCCTTATATGAAGAAGACCACCACTTTCCAGCTAAAGATTTTCCCAACAATAATCAAGCTTTGTCTTCTCCCTTTTAGGCTCAGTATCGGCTTAGAGTGAATAAATGTAAGTGGGACGGGATTAATTATCCCTCTTTTGCTATCTCCCGTCTTCAGAGACTCAATGAAAATAGGTGGTATCTACTCAAAGTGTAGCCCTGAGCTACAAAACAAGTATTTAAAAACACTTTCCAAATAATTGCTTTGAAGAAAATAGTCATTTATTGTCAAAGCATCCAACATACCTGGATAATCTATAAAGTTTAATAAATCTTTCCAGGGATAAAAGAAACACATAACTATTGAGACTCCATTTCACTGGCACAAAATTACACTTTGTATTAAAAGGAAATACATATTTACATAATGATGACATTCTTCATTGAAGTCCATAATCATTTCATGATACATGCACTTCCCCCTGGAAACTTAAATTGAATGGTGACCCCTTTTTATTTATTTTATTTTTTTGTAAGAACACAAACTGTCATCAAGAAATGCAGAAAGCATCTCACCCTCCTCCTTTACTTTATATCTAAAATAAATTTTGCCCTTACATATAATTATTACATCTAAACCGTAAGTGCTTAATAATTTAAGTAGAAACGTATGACAAATGCATCAATATGTTGCAATATATGACATTTTTAAAAATGTACCTTTGTTTTTGGAAAGTGAAAATGCGTGCATTCAAAAGAAAACCCCTCGAACAACCCACCCAATCAAAAATCCACCATCCTGTCTTGTATGCGTGCGTGTGTGTGCGTGCGTGCGTGCGTGTGTGTGTCTGCGTGTATAATGCAGGTCTCGGGTAAACAGGTCAATGAGAAGGTTGGGGTGGCACGTGTATGTGTGTGTGTGTGTTTCTGTCTTTGGGTGCAATGTTTCTCGGGTCACAAGGAGGTGGTGGATGTCCTCGCGTGTTTTTCCTGTAGGTGGCTTGACTGTGACTGTGCGCGCGTGGAAAGCTAGGGTCCTTTCCGTGTCAATTATGCGAGGTCATGTGCCTGGAGAGGTGGTGGCGCTCCCTGAAGGACTCATTGCAAATGGGGCACTTGAGTTTCTCCTCCCGCCGCCGCTTCACCAAGGGCTCCATCGCGTACTCCTTTTTGTGATGCGACCGCATGTGGTACACCAGGTCGGAGGTCATGCGGAAGGAGGCATTGCACTTGGCACACCAGTTCTGCGCGGGCAGACACAGCGAGGTGAAGGAAGGCGGCAGCAGCGTGAGCGCCGAGGGCAGCTGTAACTGCAGGGGCCCCGCGGCCGCCGCGGCCGCCGCCGCGGCGGCAGCGGAGCTCTTGGGCCAGAAGGCGGTGGCGTAGAGGAAGGGGTTCTGTTTGGGCAGGCCGCCGCCGCCACCGCTCGGCAGGGCCCCGCAACCTCCGTTCAGGTCCGCGGCCCCCTGGAGCTTCACGGCCAGAGGGTCGGAGGCGGCGGGGTAGAGTCTGGTGGGGCCCACGCCGTCGCCGGGGTGGCACGGCTCGAGCGCGCTCAGCTTCTGGCCCAGCACCAGCGGGGACAGCTGGGAGAAGGAGCGCGCCGGCTGCGAGAAGGCGCTCTTGCGCTCGTCCGACGCGGCGCCCTGGCCGCCGCCCGCTCCGCCGGAGGCCCCGGCGCCCGCGCCGCCGCCCGCCCCGTTGCCGCCCGCGCCGCCCAGCTGCGGCACCGAGGTGAAGGCGCTGCCCCGCGCCGGGCTGCCGCCCTCCAGCCGGCCGGGCAGCGGGCCCCCAGGCCGCGGGGCCAGCAGCTTGTCGGCGCCTGCCGGCGAAGCGGCCACGGGCGTGGAGGAGCCGCCGCCGCCGCCCGCGTCCTGGTCTTCGGCGGCCGCGCCCCCGCCGTCGGCGGCCGCGTCCTCCTGCAGACCCGCCGCTCGGGCCGCCTTCTTCACCTCCACGAAGGCGCTGCGCTTGGCCTCGCCCGTCTCGGGGCTGGGCGGCGCGAAGAGGCGGCCGTTCTCTTCCAGGCTGAAGTAGCTGCCCGAGGCGCGGTACTGCTGCGGGGTGCACACCAAGTCCTCCTTGGAGGCGGGCAGGGGCCGCTCGGCGAAGCGGCCCCGGCCCCCCGCCAGCCCCACTCCGCCGCCCCCCTCCGCCGCCTCCTCCGGGAATTTCCTCTTCCCCTTGCCGCCGCCTGTGGCGTTGCCGTCGGGACTCAGCTCCGCCTCCTGGTGGCCGCCGCCGCCGCCGCCGCCGAGGCCCCGGACGGGGGAGCAGCTGTTGCCTCCCCCCGAGTTTTCGAGCTCCCGGGCCAGGTTGTGAAAGTCCGTGGAGGGCTTGGCACCGCCGCCGCCGCCTGCCGCGGGCTGGTTACTGCCCTCGGGGGAGGGGGCCGGGTAGTGGTGGATAGGTCCGGCTTTGCCGAACTTGGGGCCCGGGCCCAAGGGCGCTTCCTGTTGCTGCGGCTGCTGGTCTTTGCCACCGCCCCCGCCCCCGTGATCCTTGGTGCCCACGCCGCCGCCTTGCTCTTCTTGGGGGCTGGCATCAGCGCTGTGAAGTCTCTTGGGGCAGCGGAAGCGCAGATGCGCCACATAGGGGAACTCAAACTGGAAACGTTGGCTGCATTCCAGGCATGTGTAAGGGGACGACCCTGCTTAGTGAGAAAACACCACGCACGCGCACACACACACACACACACACACACACACACGTGCGCGCGCGCGCACACACACAGGCACACCACAGGATTACTAAGCATCGTCTCCAGACCAGTTTGCCATCACCCTTTTCACAAATCCACCTTCATCTCTCAGGACCTGAGTGCCTGAGAAAAGAGTATCCTGTCCGACCTGATCTAACTTTCCCTCCTGATTTGGGGCGCGGGGGAGGAGTGCAGTCATCAAGTCTAGTGTCCCCGATTCATCCTCACCTATCTGTCCCAGCTCGAAGTTTCCCTGCCCAGACGCCCTAAGGGAGGAAAGACGCCAGTGCGCCCGAGGGAGCCCCCGCCTCTCCCTGCGTCTTCCCCGCTAGCGAAGGGCCCCGTCGCAGGTCGCGAGCCAACCTACCATTCATTTTGCTGTGGGATCTAGAGGGGCAGAGCAAGAGTAACTCAGTCAGTTCTTTCCCGTACCAAACTAGTAACTCCTCGTCTTTGGCAATCCTGCGGAGAGAGCGGTAAAACAGCTGTCCGTTTTTTATATAGGCTTCAAGGTTCTGTTCCTCTTTATCTCTGGCTGATTGGACGAGACGCAGCCACATGAGACCTTCCGAAGAACCATTTGCTGCTGAGGTGTCTACCTACAGTTTGGAAAAAAGAAAGAATACAAGGAGGTAGGGGATGGGGGTGGGGGGTGGGGGAGACTCCTGTGAGAGAATGAAGCCAGAGGAACCGGACCATTTCCTCTATGTTATTCTTTTCCAGAGAATTATCTGAGCTCAAGCTTAACCAAGACCCAGGTCGGCACCCATCTTCGTTTTTGTAACCAGGAGGCAAGATAACGGTCCTTTGAAAACACTGTATCAATCATATAGATGAAACTGTAGTTTTCATATATTGGTGAGGAAATTTTTCCTTACAATTTAAATTAGTATTAACCTCTTGAGAATGCACTTCTCAATTATCTCACATTACACAAGTGTAAGGGATTTTGTCTGTTTCTGGAAGTTAAAAAAGCAAGTTTAGATCTTAGAAATTATTCTGTGGCATTGATTCATCCTCTTAATTTTGCCTTAAACAATAGTTCTTCTTTGGAAAGAAAGAATGAGAGAGGAATTATATCTTGAAACTCATACAAATTTAATGCTGTTTTATTGTTAAGCCATTAACATCTTTATTAAATACAAATACTCGGTATTAGCTAGCTTACTAGAAAGAGTAACATTTAGGAGAAAACTCAGGCCTCCTAGGTTGGAACACAAATGTAGCCAATGTTTATAATAAAAGAACTTACAGAGAGTAGTTATTATGCAAACAGCTTCAACCCTGGTTGAAATCTGCCCCAAAGTTAAGGAAGTTGTGTTTATCACCAGGAAAGCCTAGGACTGAGGCAGCAATTTAGATATACCTGGTACTCCGAATCAAATTTTTGTCATTTATTCCAGAAATCAGTTGTCAATAATTTGAGTTTAATTTTTGTTTTTCTGTTTTTAATGTTTTGATCTGTTAAATAGGATGTCTCACATTATTTCACTTTGTACATTCAGAACCTATCTCAGATTGTCATTTGAATGATTCTTAGTCAGTTTTCAACAGGGCATTACCCTCATACCCTGTGCACCACTGGCCAAGACTTACCCGGAAGATATAGGGGACTGTTCTCTTGTCTGTGGACTTGAGCGCAATGAAAGCTATGCTGTCATACAGGGAAGTATGGCTCAGGATGCAGGGACCGAATATAGCATTCTCAGGGATGTCGCAGGTGGTGTAAACGCTGGTAAAAATATCTGTTAGACATTGCTGGACAGCCTTGGCATCTCCATCCCAGATGCCCCGCTGGATGCCTGAATCCTCCATCACTGGAGACAGATACACAGGACAAGGAAACAATTTATATTATTCATTTTGCCTCTATGAATCCAGGCAGAACATTTCAACTCTTAGACAAAATTTTCTTGAATTGGCCTGATTTTTGCATAGCCTTTATTTCCAAAATAAAGCCAGTGGCAGATTGTCTGGAGCATTTTGAAAATGGCAACTAAGGAGTACTTTCCTCTCCTTCCCACCCCTCACTCGCTTTTTAAAATAATTGGAAGAGTGGGAGCTCAGAGTGAACTGCTCTCCAGAAGGAAAACAGGGCTAGGAAAGAGAGATCGGGTTTTTGCATCAGCTTGGGGGAGGATGGGCCAGGATTTGGGACCAGATTGGGGAGAACAATAGGATTTTTTCTTTTTTCTTTCTTTCTTTTTTCTTTTTTTCTTTCTTTTTTTTTTTTTTTTTTTTTTTTACTAGCATATAGTTTCCTGACTGAAAATAACTTTCAACCCTTGGGAGAAAGCTCTTCTCCTCTCCTCTTGTTTATTGAACTGAGTGGCCAGGAGTTGATTTGTTTTGTTTTGTTTTTTTTCTTCCAAAGAGGGGAGCAGCCTTAGTGAGCAAGCAGAGACAGCCGAGCATGGCGAATGGATTTCAAGTGGAGTGTCTGGGCCACTGATTCTGTGTCAGCTAACCTTTCTCTGCAGCCTACAAGAGGGGACGTATGTCTGCTCATTACCATAATCCAACACTGTCCCTCCGAGGCTTTAATTAAAAGCAGCAAGCAGAGGTAATTATTTTTTTCTCGACATGCTTATTTATGGATGAGGGTGAATCCCAGTTACCTTGTTATACAAGGGGGTGGATTGAGTTGCATGTACCTCATGAAGTAGCAGGTACAGGGCAGGCCTGACGTGTCCCCTGGTTGAAATACTGTGTGTGCAGTGAGTGGTGAATTCTCCCTTCCCCAGATATGACCCTGTCTGGGCAAGAGGGGGCAGCCCCACTTGTGTAGACCTCTGTGGGCTCTCCGACTAATCCACAGCAATTTAGAGAGTAATGCCCTGATGGAAGGCTCTGTATTAAACTGTCATAAAGAGACATTTTCCTTCCTTGGCCACGGGACACCCTTCCAAAACTTGTCATTTTTAAACAAAAACAAAGCAGGAATTTAAATTTTAAACTGGCCTTGAACTAACTGCCTTCTTAACTCTGACTGATTAAAAGACTCCCCCAAGTTGGTTTTTCCCTAACAACGTCGAGATAGGCAATAATTTATGTATGCTTTGTATAATTTAAGTAGCAGGAAAGAGTAGACCTAATTCTTTTCCTGAGTAGCTGTTCATTATGGAATAATATTAGTAATGTCCATTTTTATCCTAATGTCTATTAACCAATTAATCTTGCAAATGTGATTACAAGGTAGAGCTTTTTTTTTTTCCTTTCCAGCTAACAGAGCATGAAACTTTGGTCAGCCTCTTTTTCCATTCACTCCGCTACATCCGGCAAATGTCAAGTATTGGGCTGTATCTGCCAGACAGAAATAAGAGAAAATATCCATAAAGTAGAAAGAAACTTACTTTATCACAGCATCTATCTCTGGGCATCTTTTACCCCACACACGTAGCCTTTCTGACCTCTAACTGCAAATTTAAATACGTTAAAAAATAAAAAGCCTTCAGAACCCCTCATCTCCTTTTCAACGGAATCCTATTCTCTCCTTTTCAGTTTCCTCAATTCAGCGTTTTATGCCTCAATTTCTCTCCTCCTTTTAAAAGTCTCTTTCACACAAGCGTTTCATTGTGCCGGGAGGTCGCCCCGTCACTTCGGGCAACAGCAGGGACGCAATCATTAAAATGCAGTTCTACCTAACAATATGGTGAAAAGATCCTCGCTACGCCGCGCTAATAGGGGTTCGCGTCGCCGCGGCGGCCGCCACGAGCCTCGAGCCGGCCACAATAACCGCTGGGCGAGAGCCCGGGCTCGCCGGCCGGCGTGCGGTCGCCTGTGCACCCAGCCGCTCGGAGCTCCGCTGCCGGCTCCAGGCCCCGCGCTCAGCGTCCGGGGGGGAGGGTCCTCCCCAGAGCCCGCGGGGCTCGCGGAGCGCCCGTGGCTGCCGCCGGCCGCTCGCCCTCCCGATAGGCAGGCATTGTCTGGCGGCCGCGCTTTCCCCAGTCGCTCGCTTCTCCCGCAAAGTGCTCCCCACCCGCTCCTCCCTTTGTATAACCGTATTGCCGGGAGAGATCCCTTCTCTTCTGGTAGATGACGAGCCGGACGGCAAAATTTTCCACTCTCCCCTAGCAAACCTGCCTTCCTCCCCATCCCCCTCCCACATCAAAGCACGGACACTTACCAGGAATAAGGTCAGGAACGATTCGCCCAAATAAGGCCACCTGGAACCGGGAGAGGCAATCGAGTGCTTCTTTTGCCTATTGTATCAGTGCATTTCCATGTCAAGAGGTGTTGATATTGCTGTCTCGTAGGCTGTGCCTAAAGAGAGGAGAGAGAGAGAGAGAGAGAGAGAGAGAGAGAGAGAGAGAGGAGGGAGAGAGAGAGAGAGAGAGAGAGAGAGAGAGAGATGGAGAGATGGGGTGAAAGAGATGAGGAGAGAGTAAGAGGGGTGAGAGCGAGAGCGAGACAGCGAGAGCGCGCGGAGAGAGTTGTACAGATGGACCCGATGCAGTGACTGACTGGCACGCAGACACACACTTTTTGTTTGCTGCACATAATCTGCCCAATGACGCGTGACAGCCCACGTCCCCTCCCTTTAACTCTTTGCTGGGCTGGGCGCTCCCTCCGGCGCCGCCTGCCTCGAAGCGGTCTCTCTGGCCTGCCTGCGCCCCGCAGGTCCTGAGCATCCCAAGTGGCAAAGCCTCTCTGGGCGCAGCCTGGCCCGCATCCTCCTAAAGCTTCGGCCCTCTGGGACTGTGAGGAGGGGGAAATCAGTGTCGAGGTCAGAAAGGGGAGTACCAAAAGACCTGGAGCGGGCCTTTCTCCGTTTCTCTTGGCACTTGGGGAACCTCTGGCAGAGAGCTGGCCACCCAGCGCGCGCACGGACCCCGCGCGCCTTTCCCGAGTCTGAGTTTGGCGAAGGGGAGGAGGGTTGCGGATTAGCCCCGCGGGATTCTCTGGCCACTGAGCCACCGCTGATTTGCGCAGCTAGTTGCCTGGGGGTGATAAAACGGCGCCAGCTCTCCCTTGGAGCGCTCACCCTACCATGCCCTTCCGAGCAAGATTCAGAAAGGATGCGCTTTGGTGAGAACTTGGCTCTGTCTCCCCCCCGGGTCCAGAGATGGGGTGAGGATGCTGGAGCGCAGACGCCACCAGATCGCAGCAGGGGACTTACTGGGGTCTTCTGGTCCCAGAACTCGAGTACCCGGGCGGGGGGAGAGGTGAGGGGGAGAAGGGTGGGAAGAATCCAGGTTACTAGGCTCAAGCAGTCCCAGCTCTTCCGCTGCCTGGCGAGCTCTTCGTTGTCCCCGAGGGGGTCCCATGTTGGGGGCGGCCCGTGTTCTAAGACCTCGGAGGGGGGTAGTCAAAGTAAAAATTATTACCGAGATGGGCTCCGGAGAGCAATTCACGTGCAGCCGGTGACGGAAGAGCGGATGGGGTTGCCGCGGCCGTCTCGGGAGCCTCGTTTGTGCGCTAAGCCACTTAGAGGCGCTGGCTTGCCCCTTTAGTGCAGCAGCTGAAGCTAATGACTTGAGGACTTTAACAGCCTGAAAGTTGACTCCTTCCACAGGGGCCGCAACACATTTTCGCTGGGGGATCTCAGGGTTCTCTTTCACCTTTCAACTACCAAATCCTAAGGGAAGAAAGACCTTTAGTGTATAGACAGCTCCACTCTCTCAGCCCCACCCACAACACCACCGCTTTGAAGGGGGGCAGTATGTTAGGTTTAGGATGAATCAGATTGTGTAGCCGGCTTAAGTGGACGGAACAGAACCACGACTTAGGAAGGACACAGCCTCAGTTTTGTTTTGTTTTGTTTTGTTTTTTAATCCAGGCTGCAATAAGGTAAGTGGTTTGGGGGTTGGCAGAGCGTACCTTAAAAGGAAAGGGTGCATACAGTGTTTGACCCCCTCTCAACTTCGAGACCTCCCTCTGGCTCCCAGTGGGACAGCGAAGAACGTGCCCTTCCTCGCCGCACCCGCAGTCCAAGGAGGCCAGGGAAGGTTTTTGCCGAGGAGAAATAAAAATGTGGGAGTAATTTCCAACTACGTGAGTTCTCTTCTTAATGTCTATCTCCCCCCTACCCACCCACCACCATTTCCACCCAGTCTTGGTTAGCCCCCTTCCCCCCCGCCCCACACAACAAGTTCCGAGTTCTTGTGATCAGACCGGGCGCCTGCCTCGGTGTAAACTGGGATTCCGGCAAAGAAGGGTTGCAAAAGCCCTATATATTAGGCAAAACCCTATACATTAGGGAGGATGAGGGGAATTTCCAGGTTAGCTACTGAGTTTCAAAGCTTCTTAAACGGGAATTGTCTTTCATCTTAGCCTATCATTTCTTTTATGCATGTATGAACACTTCTGACCAAAGCTCAATGTTGAGGGCTTTCACAAGTCCATATAAAAGAATCTGAGTGTTTTAGCCACTAGTTGTCTTATGACTGGATGCTTCATTCATATATCCTTTCTCTCTCTCTCTCTCTCTCTCTCTGTGTGTGTGTGTGTGTGTGTGTGTGTGTCAAGAAAGCATCTCTCCTTCCCCTATCACTTGTTTTAAAAAAGGGTGGGAGAATTAGAAATGTCAAAAAAAATGCCTCAAACATCTGGAAGAAAACCTGCATGGATGAAGAATAGTGGCCAGACACTTAAGTGAATTCAGAGAAAAAAAGGAAAAAGAAAGGGCAGGAGGGGCACAGATGTTAACAACAGCAACTTAAGATAAAGAAGTAGCCAAAAGAGAGTTGTGGTCTCTTAGAGAGGTGTTCCAGCCTGACAAAGTGACAGTGTGTGTGTGTGTGTATGTGTGTGTGTGCAGTGCCCAAGACCCTTATTCCATTAAACTGTTGATCAGAACACTCCTTAGAGCCTCCTTTTGCTGTTATGCAGAGAACAGAAAGTGTTCCTTTCCCAGGAAGAGTCATCTCTCCATTCAATTCCATTAAAAAAATTCTCCTACATATTGTAAATATAAAAGCATCCACTTCAGTGTGTGGGCACTTAGATAACCTTAAACTCTAAGTGGAAAACATTTTTCTTTCCACTGGCCTTTCTTTTCCTAAATATACAGGACACTTAGACTATGTCTCCTCTGAAGTTCTGAAACCTAAACTCCAGTTTGTATAAAAATTAAAAAAAAAAATGCTTCTGACACTTAAGTTGGGTGTGGGGAGCTTGACTGTCCAAATCCCAAGCTAGAAAATAGCTAAGATTCTATATATCAGTGAGGGGAGAGATGTATTGAGAATCTGATACTTGTTCATCAGATACTTGTTCTCAATTCCACTTTTCTGACCCCTAATTAAGATTTTCCCTACTGATTTCAAATTAAAATCCCCAAATAAAAGAATTTCTAACATTCTATGAATCCAACCAACTCTCTATCTTATGTATTGAATGACTGCTATAGCAAAAAACAACTATGGGCAAGATTAAGCTCAGCATTCCTACTTTGAGGGTTTTCCAGAATTTTAAGTGGTGCACATTTTGCCTGGTAATATAAATGGTCTTAATGACAATTATTAATAGGATGTAAAGAAAATGTAGAAATTACTTTTATTTCCCTAGAAATTTATGGGCTAAAATGGTGCATAAACTACTTTGAAATCACTCTGCGTTATTACTTCCTGGAATTCACTGATACTAAATGAAGGATTGAGGCATTTATTCAGTTGCAAACAGTATTATAAAAATGCATCTCAGTCAATAGTTTGATCTAATTCACATGGAACAATGGGTTTATATTTGGAGCTCTTTTCCCTGGGATTTTATTTCCAATTAAATAATTAGAGAGACAACAATGAAGAGTGAAGGTATGTTCACCTTGCTCTGCCTTAGCAAGGCTTCCTGCAATTATGGTACACACACACACACACACACACACACACACACACACACACACGTAGACAACTGCAGTATTGTTTTGGAAGAGAAGGCTGGAGAGATGTTGATGAATGATTCCGGAGGTGGTGCCTTTTATGAACTAAGTGAGAGGGTGGAGAAAGTGTAAGAAAAGAAATCTGATTCTTAGAGAGTATTAGAATGGAAATGCCCTTTCTCCTCCCAGGGTAGAGAAATGGGGCCCCAAAATACCTCAACTTCAGTTGATAGGAGGCTGGTGAAGTCTCCAAGAATAACTCACTCAGGAGGATTATTACCCTTTAAGAATGAAAGCACATTATTTTGCTTTCTCTCTTCCTTTACAAGTCCTGGTCCATCCCCCTCTAATCCTATTTCCAAAGCACTACACCAGCAAGTCTCAGTTGCCAAAAAAAGAAAAAAAAAAAGCAATTCATGGTGAGAGGGAAAATGCACTGGGAGACAAGAGGATGGTCAATGAAACAGACTGTGGAGACTATTTCCAACACTTACTAATTTCACACAGGGAAGTCTCTGGATGGGGCTGTGAGTGTTGGGGGGAGGTACAGAATGGAACTTCATGGAGGGGTATTGCATTGCACAGCCTTATCTTGGAGAATAAGAAATGTTCTAAAGGATAACTCAGAGACAAGAAGAGGCAGACTTGCTGACTGGGTAAAAGTTTACAGGGATGGGGGGCACTTTGTTTTGTATAAGTGTACATGGCAATCTTAGTTTGGGTCTATTCCTTGCCTAAGTACTATAGGTGGTTCATCAGGGATAAAGGAGTGAATATTTGCCAGGCTGGTCCAGGGATAGCCAGACTCTCAAAGGATGGATAATTCTGTAGCCTGGGAGGAGGGACTCCATTCTCTCAAGTTCAGAGATCATTACTCCTGACTCACATTTTTCTTGCTTCATCCTGTTTCTCAATAAATGTAGTTGTTTTTTAATGCTGGTGCTCTACTACAACTATTCTCATTATGATTATAACCTACCTTTCTCAAGCTTATAACTCTGAGGGATCTCAAGTTCCCCTTCCCCTTCTTTTGGGAGTTCAGCTGTGAGCTGGATAGTCTTTGAGGACTTTGTGTAATTCATTTCCTCTCCTGGATCTGAGTCCTAGTTAACTGGCTTACTAGCTTCTGAGTATGACTTTTAGCAGGGCTGGCAAACTGAGGTAATATTGGAGACAACTACCACAAATCTGAAATCAGTGCCTCATGCTCACCTGTGTGACTGTGACCTGTGAACCAAATCCAATATCCAGCATCTGACCCATTAGGTTCTCCCAGCTTTTATACCACTCCCCATATAATATGTAGAGAGCTGGCGAGGACTATCCCAGTTTTGTCAAATCTGTAGGTTACAATGTCCTTCCTAGACTCAGACACCACAGGGCTTGAATAGGTCTCAGCAGGAGGAGAAGGGTGGACAGAAGGAACTATAAGTAGGGCCACAGTCACCACTCCAAGCTTCCTCACTCCCTGATCCCAGCTTTCCAGGAGACTGGGGACCAAGGGCTGTGGAGCAGTCTCAAATGGGAGAGAGCATCAGATTTTAAGAAGACTGACTCTAGGCCTTAGGAATGTCACCACGTTGAGAGGTCCTACATCAAATTTCTTTACACAGCCAGGAGAAGGGACGTTATCCCAACACTCAGTACTTGAATCTCACCTCTTTATCTCTCTATTTTAGGCTGTGTATGATTCCTGAGTTAAAAAGACAGGTGCTGATTGACTTACACTGGGTTAATACTAGGAGAAATACCTAGCATCTGATCCCAGCTAGTTCTCTGAGGTATGGACTTTGATTTTAAATTGGGCTGCTGGGGGATGAGCAGCATAAACATTCCTCTCCTGGGAAGGGGGTCTAGGAAGAATGCACACATGCCCAGGACTTTCTAGCTTGGAATCTGTCCATGGCATACTTTCCTGAAGGCTAAAGAGAGAGGCAGACATCTGATTTTCTCTGAGGAAAAGGGAGGCAAATAAAGGGGAAAAAACTGAAAAAGATTTGGGGGAATAGATATCAGTCAGTAACCACACAGCACCAAATCATATTGCTTTGCTAGAGCCTTGGAAATATAGTTTGATTTCTTCACAAACTATGCTCTCATACCTAAACTGCTCCCCTGGTCATATAACATATTGGACTGTTTGAGTGAAAACCATCTTTCGTGATTTTGATTCAAGCATCATAGGCACTTAAAAACTCCCAATGTAAGTCTTTCTTCAATTCTAATACTTGGAGAAGTGGTATCTCAGAGAATTCAAAGATCAACTTGCCACAAACAGCAGTAACTGCATGACTACTATAAACAATACTGTAGATACATTACCAAATATTAGAAATAACATGCAAGGAGATTGAAAGTTATATCTGTTCTCTTGCTGATTGAAAGGCCAGTTCCCAGATTGATTTGATAGTCTTCTGGTAATATAATATAAACATAACCAAGATATAATTCATAACCTCTTCTAAAGTTTTGAGGAAAATTCATATTTTAAAAATAAATAATATCTAGAAATATCAAATAAATTATTCACAAAATCCTAAGAAAAATAAACATATTGACTATAAAGACCTGGATGTTGAGGTTTCCCAAAGGCCTAGAATTCAGTTTAGGTCTGAACAATTTTTATATCTAATCAGATATGGTTCTCTAGCATGCGTGTGTGTGTGTGTGTGTGTGTGTGCATGTGTGCATGTGTGCGTGTGTGTGTGTGTGTGTGTGTTTAAGCTGGTTGGGAGTGAATATTGTTGAGGGTAGCAATTTAAAAAAAACATTCAGGACTATCATTTTTCTTGGCTCCAAGTTCACAAAGTAGGCGGTGCTCCTTGTATGTTTTCACGTAGGATAGTTCTGGAGAAGATAGTTTGTGTGAAGTCATATAGAAGAGCAATTGTTCCGGGAGAAGCCAAATTGAATAGAGTTCTAAAGAATAGATTTCCCACGTATGGTTTTAGTACCTAGTACCTTGTGTGTGTGATCAGGTGCCTCATAGCATTATCTACACTGCAGAATCAGTTTACCTGGGGTTCTAGGAAGTTAATGTCTCAGACAAGTGGGGATCATCTGAATGTGTGAAAATATCTTGGGGAAAGTCAATGTACTGAGAGTGTGGCTGGTTCCATGCTTTATGCCTGCTACACGCAGACAATTTCTGATGTCTGGAGTCCCTGGTGTCCATGTCTTAGTAAAGAGCACAGCGACAAAGCTGAGTGCAGAGAAGGCCAATGACAGACATGGGGTTCGATGTGGGCTAACAAGGTCACCCTGGGAGAGACTCAGGAGATTACCCTGACAGTATCATGAAGGGAAGACACGGCTCCCACTATGTTTGGGATGAGTCACCAAAGAGTATGGAGCCTCACACTAGACAGGACCTGAACAGAACAAGACTTGCCACCTTCAACAGGGGATCTCTCTTTTAGAAGCAGCTCACGTAAACCATGAACGTGAGGGAGCGGGTGGGAGGGAGAAGAGGCCACGAGGTGAGCTGGGTGTGCTCCAGACACGCCCTGGACAGAGCAGGGAGGAAGCGCCATGTTTTCCATAGTCTCCAGTCTCCTGCTGTCTCCCAGGAATTATTGCCAACCCTTGTCTCCTGCTAGGCGCCACTTGCCTCGCAGAAAGGCGTCCTGAGGGCTGGGCGTGAGGGAACAGCAATGCTCTTTTTACCACCACCCTCCTCCCAGCCCGCTTCGCACGTGCTCTGGTAGGCAGTGTTCACCCCCCCACGCCACCCCCCCCCCCCCCCGCCATGCACCCACCCCCTTTCCAGAGGCACGGGTCTGCATTCTTATCTCATATATGCAGGGCTGCCGGTGACCTTTCTCAGCTTTGGTTTTCCTCCTCAGCAAACTAAATCTGCAAAGAGCTGCCTCCTGGGTCGCGGTGAGGACAGAAAACCAGGGCGAACGACTTTTGGAAAGCCAGTTTCTGAGCAGATGGCAAGGGATAACTTCCAAGAGCCGGGGTTAGTTTCATTTCAGTCTTGGACATCCCAGAGAGGTCGCAATACCTTTATTAGGGAGCATTCTTTTGACTCACAAGTCTGGAGAACTGACCCAAGAAGGACCAACAACTCAGGTTCAGGCCCCAGCTCCACTAGGGGAGCTAAACTCTCTGGGTTCGAATCCTGGCCCCTGACCCCGGGCAGATAATTTAACCGGTCTGTGCTTCAGGCCTCCATCTGAGAACCGAGAGTGGTAAAGGAAATTCTATTCATAAAGTTATTGAGAGGGGTGAGGTGATACTTAGCAAGTGCGGAGAACAACACCTGGCGCATATTAAATACTTAATTCAGTGCGGGCTATTGCCACTGTTAGTAACACTGCCTGCGTTTCCTTTTTAAAAAATTTGGGACTTGTGCACCCGCTTTCAAAGCCACTCAGCGAAGGCTACAGGAATTCTCGAAGTTTCTAGGGAACCCGAAAGGAGGTACTGGAAGATAGAGGCAGGAAGAATCTGTTCAGGTATTCAGGGATCGCTTCTACTGAAGGAAGGGCCCGAATATTCCAACCAGGGGCGGCAGGCAATCCCCATTCCCTCCTCCCCTTTACGGAAGAGGCAGCACTTTTGTGCCAGGAGGCTGATTAGACTTCCATCCCTCAGTCGTCAGGGGGTCCTTTCGTTAGAACTGATAGCGGCGCCGCCGCGTTAGAAACGCAGGGATGTGAGGGCAGCAAAGGCTGAGGCAGTTCGACCCCGCACGGAGGACACGGGATGCCTCGCGGGTTAACTCAAGAGCTGCAGCCAGAAAGCCAAGGTGTGGGTGGGCAGAGAAGCCCGGGGCACCACGCCGCCGGTCTGATCGGGGCCCAGGGCCTCTGAGCGACGCTGCCCCTTCTCTGCCTCGGAGGGCGGCGGCTCAGCAGCGGGCGAGCTCTGGAGCGTGCAGGGCAGCCGCGGCTCTCCCCTCCACACCCAAGTCTGGGGAGCGAGGTGGGCCGCTGCCCGGGGGACTTCGAGCACAGCGAGTTCTCTCACTCCCACTGCCTCCGGCCCCGCCCCGGACGCCCGCACGCGGGCTGCGCGCGGAGCATTATGGGCCGCAAGGCCGACGGAGCCCCTCTGTCGGGGCCGGGGCTGCGGTGCTGAGCTTCCTACCCGGGCCGCCCCCCGCTTTCGCGCAGCCGCGGCCCGGAGCAGGCGCGTTGTTCGCCCCCACGCCAGTAGCCTCGAGCTCTGGGAAGTCTCCCGCCCAGGTAGGGGCCCGGTGACAGAGGTCAGTTGTGGGCTCCTTATTGCTCTTTCTTGTGAAGGATCCCACGGGTGGTGGTTAAGAGCTCCAAATTTGGCTTCCTAAACACTTCTATTAGGAATCTACTAGCTCTGTGTCTTTGAGCGAATCGCCTAACCTCTCTGAATTTGAGTGCCCGCATTTGTAAAATAGCAAAAACAACATTTATCAAACAGGGCGGCAAGAGGAAGCCGGGGTTCAGATCCCAGCTGGACCTCTTGCTCGGGCTAGTTAGCCTCTCTGTGCGTCTGTTTCCTGTGAAGGAAGGGGATCTGTGAACTAGAGAGAATAGCGTTTGACTCAGAGGATTATAATTGAATGTGATAAGCCTGGCAGAGCATTCGGCCTAGCATGCAGCAAGAGCCCAAACAGTTAATTACTTAAAGTATCTCAGTGCTTGCCACTTTGAAACCTAGATAAATGTAATTTTTAAATCTTGCTTTTCCTGCTTCACTTCCCTCATTTTCAGAGAGAAACAGTGCACAAAGGTGTGTGTGGGTATTTGGGGTGATAGTACCCACAGAATTGGGAAGAATTAGCTTGTGGCCGAAAGTTAGATGACACTTCCGGAAGCTGCATGCCTTTCCTTCCTCCTAGCTTCTCCTCTTCAGTTTCTAGGGACAAGGTAAAATAATAGGAAAGGCAGAGAAAAGGAGCCTAGAACACGAAAGATTCTCAACAAACGTTTCTTGAGTAGAAAATGTCGTTTCAAATCTTAAGAAGATAAGGGGTCTGATGTGGAATGGGAGACCCACGATTGGACGTGGCTTCCATGTCTCTGTGCCCAACTGCCAGTAGGCAAGTTGGGAGCATTTCTGTCTTTAGTCGTGGCCCCTGGGAGGGGGAGACCTAAAGGAGGGGTAGAAGAGAGGGTGGCACTGCTCTAGGGAACAGGTTTGGGGGGCAAGAGGAGTAAAGGTGCAGCCTACTGCATACGGAGAAGGGCTGCATTCCTGCAACAGAAAGCATACCTGACTCGAGAGGTAAAACTCAGGTGAGGGGAAGAAAAGAGAAAAGATGCAAGGGTCAGTCATCCTGGGGTGCGTTAGACCTTCAGCAGAGTGTTGGAATCTCTATATTCCCCAAAGCTTGAAAATTCGATGAGGAGCCCCAAAACTGTCATTGCCAGACGTCCCTTAAATCATCCTCGCAGCTCAGACCCTTTCAGAGTGGAGGAGCATACCTACATCACCATATGCCTCATCAGGGCCCCACTCCTTCAATACCAGTGACCTCCTCTGATTTTTTGGATGGGAGCATTTACATCCTTTTTTGTTCCCTATAGAGAATAGGATAATGGAGGATGATGTTTTACCCAGGAACTAACAGGACGTCCGGGAAAACCTGGCCCCAGACAGCGTTCAAGACCATTCCCTTCTGCTTTTTTCCTGAGGGCAGAGAATGCTGATGCAGCAACAGTCACCTAAGGTATTTCATAACCTTCTGCCTCTTAGTCTCCTCTCCTCTCAGACTGACTAAGAAGTGATGTTAGCGGAAAAGAGAATACAATAAAATAAAACCAATTCCTCAGTGTTTTGACCCCCCCCCTCCCACCACCAGCAAAGGAGACAACTGGTGAGAAGGAGCCACAACTTGGAAAAGATTTATTTTTCCTGGCCATAAATCTCACCCCCTTGTTCCTCTGCCCAGCGAAGCATGATAAAGTCCTTTTCCATAAAGTATTCAGTATTAGAGCCACAAAGCTCCCCCAATCAGTAGCCATCTGCTTCTACCATAACTGCTGCTCCCGAAGCAGGGAAAGCAGCAGCAGAGAAAGGGCACCACTGTTAGGCTGCTGGACAAATGAGGAGACTGAATAGCTTTGGTTTTCCTTGTGTATCTGTATCTATAGAGACAGGAGAAGAAAGGCCGCATTATATTGATACAACAATTGTAAAACAAAACACGGAAGAGGCATCTAAAGGGCAGTATCGCATGCATCAGGGGTCCCCAGATAAAAGGGGAGCTAACAGATTTATAGAAACCTTTAATTGGTTTTCAATTGAAAGCTAAAGAGGCTGGGGCGAAGCTGTGAAGAGTGGCAAAGTGCCCTCCTTCAGCCGTCTGGGAGGCGTGATCGATTTCATGGAGGGAGAAAAGAATAAGGAACCGTCCTGCGCCTCTGCGAGAGCAGGGAGCCACGCCGTGTTACAAGCTTTTCTCTTTGGCTAGGGAGTTATGATATGATCGTAAGAACAGAGTCTCTCAGTCTCTCTTTTTCTTCCTCCCCCTCCCTTCCACCTTCCCTTCCTCTCACTTTCTCTCAGACTGGCAGACAAGTGGAGAGGGAAGGAAAGGATGCACAAGTAAACCTATTGATCTTCAGAAGAAATAGATCCCAGCCTAAAAACACCCAGCTTTAAATCTGTTCATCTGCCAGGAGGGAGGCCCCTTTGACAGGAATAGGAATCCCACCCTCACCCCACCCAAATCCTCTCCTCTCTCTTTTTCTAGACTCAAACAGGAAAAGCAAAAAATCTCAGGAGACTCTCCACTGCGGTAGTACAGTGAGAAGTCTTTGCTTGTGCCCACTGGGGTTATTTCAGAGCAGACGCTCCACTCAGCCCGCCACGAGCGCCTTAACCCCTTCCGGCACAGCCCATCGCGGCTCCAACCGGGCTCGGTTGGCAGTGCCCCACCCACACAGTACCCCCCACCCAACCGTCTGTCCATCCTTCTGTCCCTACGGCTGATTTATTGACCCTGACCCTCCGTTATCTTCTTCGATTTCCTAATTAATCGCAGATAAAAGGCAATGGTGCAAATTACAATGATGAAGGGCTGGAAGATGGTTTTGATCAAAATGGGAGAAGGGAGATATGATTAATTGGACGTGAGAATGAAATCTCAAGTGCGAGGAACAGGCCTCAGGGGGTCAAACCCTGACCCCTGAATGTTGTGGGTGAGCCCTTCTGCCTGCTTTAGCGCCTTCATGAGGAGGTAGTCCCTCAGATTAGGTCACTTGGGTCCCAAGCCTGTGGAGGAGAGAGAACTGGGGTTCCTCTGGGGCTTCCAAACTCTCTAGGTGCCTGTTGCCCAACCCACTCTCCCCCCTCCCCGGACATACTCTGCTGCTGCCTCTGCAGAATTTCGGGATCCCTGGCCAGTGATTCCACTGTCCAACAGGTACGCCTTTTGGCTGAAGTGCACCCCGTTATTGCATAAATGCCTGGCAAGTCTCTCACAGTTTTCCTGTCTTTGAACATTCCTCTAGTGAGTGGGGCTAACTCTTTGTGAAACTGCAGGAAAACAAGTCTAGTAGGTCAGAGATTGTATTTGTTCGTGTAAGGGATTAATAGCGCCCCTTTCTGATGCTGCTTTCCAGAATTACATTCGGGATTAAAAAGCAGACACGGCACGGGCACACATTTTGCATTCCCTGGTGGTTGTGATTAATGTTTCCGAGGGGATTTGTGCTGGGAGCTTACGGAACGCGCTCTCGGGGGTCTAATGCCCATCGGCCGCGGCGCCGGGGTGAGAGGAGGGTCTGCGGGCACGCGCCAGAGCACGGGGGATTAGAGAGGACCTCAGATGGGCACAGACGCCCGGTGCGGTGGCCTTTTAGTGCCGCCCCGGCACCCACCCGGCAAAACTGCTTAGGAGGAGGAAGCTGTGAGAACTGTCCCGGGGGGCGGACTTGGGGTTTTTAGGGATATGTGTAAAGGGAAGATGCCCTCGAGTGGCCTGACTTTGGGGTGGGAGAAAGGGGCTCAGTACCAAGCCTCTGAACTTCATACATCCGTCCTGTGAGAGGAGTTCGTTCCCCACTCCCGGTTCAGGGGAAACGCTGCTCCCGGACGCGTCACTCACCGGCAAATAAAGAGTCGCCCGGCCCTGGCCCGTGAGAGAATGACCTCAACCCCTGCCGCCAGTCTCAGGGCTGCTGTGTCGGGCACTCAGAGGAGCATCTGTGGAGAGGAGCGGGAGTCTAGGCTTGAAATGCATCCCCTTCCCCAGCATCCCCCAGCGGGCAGCCAAACCCTTCCCCGAGCGTGTGCAGGGACGAAGGAAGGAGAGGAAAGTTCCAGAATGGAAGGAGGGACACGGAGAGTAGGAACGGAACCTGGCAGGCAAAGTAAAAAGAGAAGCAAATGGGAAGCGAGAGAGGGTGGTAGGAAGAAGAGAAAATGGGGAAGGGGGCGGCCGCAGCTGCTGGACATTACCGCTCTCCGGCAGAAGGGGGCACTCCGCCCGCCGAGACAGCCTCCCACTGGGCTGCGGCGGGATCCCCAGCAAAGCCCGCCCTCCAGCCCCGGCTCAGGGGAGTTGGGCGCCCCCTCCTGGCAGCTGCACGGTCGCTCCCCGCGGTCTTGCGGGTGCTCCGGTCCAGCTACTGCTCGGCCAGGACTGGGAGGTGGTGCGAGGAGGAAGGCCAGGGACGGAGGGTGGGTGTGAGGGCGCCACGAGAGTGGCCCGGCTTTCCCGTCTTTTCCTGCCCCCTCCGCCGCGGCTTCCTCACCTGGGGCCTGCAAAGCTGCTTCCCCGTGAGCGCGGCTCCCGCGTGCCCCTCCGCGGCGGGGCTCCCGTCCCAATCAGAGCCAGTGCAGGAGCCTGCGGTCCTCTCAAAGCGGTCCATCTTGGTCTCTGCCGCAGCAGCTGGGAGGGAGGGAGGGAGCGACCGCCGGCTGCTGCTGGGCGGCGTCTGGGGGCCTCGAGCCCGACGCGAGGAGCCGCCATCTGGAGCCTCGGCAGCGGGAGGGGAGGGGTGCGGGTGCGAGGGAAGGGGCCTAGCGGCCGGGACTCGGGCCGAGGCGGGCAAAGGACGGGAGTCTGCGGCGCGGGAGCGGCCCGAGTGCTTGCGTGTGTGGCTGAGAAGGAGAGAGGGGTTTGGCCCTTGGGGAGGAGGAGCAGAGGCCTGCCCCTGCCAAGGCCCCCGAATTTCGAGGCGGTTTCGATTGGCAGGTCTAGCGAAAGAGCGGGGGACCCACTAGGCAGTTCCTCCGATCCCCGTTCCAGCCGTTTCCCCCGGGACGGGAGTGTGGAGAGCTGGGCGGGGTGGGGGTGGGTGGTGTGGGGAGCCAAAACACACTCGCTGTCCGTCAGAAGTGTTTTTCTCATTTCCCTTCCCTCCCACTTTGTTCATCCCACTTCAGGAAACATTCCTCTCCAACGGCGTGGATTTTTGGACACCTACACATTGAGACAACTACTCAGCCAGGACGTGGGATAGTCACTGATAGGATATCACCCTTGGGGACAAATACACTCTAGTTTCCAGTGGACGGTGGAAGAGGAAGGGGATGAGGTGAAGAAAACTCTTCTTGGACATTTAGCATAGGGAAGGAGAGAATGGGGGAGGGGTAGGAAGTGTGGTTCCTCCCCTTTCATTTCAGATCCTTCCAGTGTTTTTATATCTTTAACTTAAAATTCCCGAGTTTGAATGGGAGAGGCGAGCAAACTCAAGGAAGGAAAAAGGTGTGATGAGTATAGGAGAGAGCCAAGGGATCTGTTCAGGGAACTCCAGCTCTCCAGAGATGCCCTCAGCCATAGGTTTTAGCCTAGTGTAAGGGGAGCTGATTGGGTACATCTGCTGTGGCGGGAGATCTGAATTAAAAAAAAGACTCCATGGCATTAAAACATTAAAATATACTCCCCTCCCCCAGCTGTCTCCTGTCCGGCAGAATGGCATTATGTAAAAGATCTGGCATGTCACCCAGTGGCACATCTGGTAGGTGTAGATGGCATTCATTAGCACAGGGCTTCTACTCTGCAGCATGCCAAAGCCCTGACAGAGATACCCGCTGCCAATCATTCATTCGCTGCCAATCCCTGAGCGCGGCCGGGCGGGATGGCTCCCTTCCACCCTGGCACCAGGACTAAAGGAAACAATGTGTTGAGATATGAAGAGATGAAAGCGGAGCTGAGGATGCAAGGCACCCAACAGATGTATCCCGTGAGGAGATAACGGTGCGAAGAGTCATTTAGCAAGGAAGCATATGCAGGATCTCAGGAGGGAGGCTCGGGCAGGGGTCCGCCTGACTAGGACTGAGCGGAGGGAGGGGCCGGGGAACCCCTTCAGAAACCTCAAAGTTGAAGTTTCTTCTCTGAATACAAAGACCACCCCCCAACCCTAACTGTAAGACCCTCTCCCCATCCTGTGTGTACTCTGTTCATCTAACCAGCTCTGAAAAGATGAACTCAGTCAGTCCTCCCTAAGGCTTTTGGTTACCAACACAAAGAGAACCTTTAAAACCTGCTGTTTTTAATGTTGCACCATTCTCTTTGCCTTGTAATTTGAGAGGGGAGGGAAGCTGTCAGGCTCTCTACTGAATTTTAAAACCTATAGTGTGTTGGGGGGCACCTGGGTGGCTCAGTCGGTTAAGGGTCTGACTTCAGGTCATGTCTCTCAGTCTGTGAGTTTAAGCCCCACGTTGGGCTCTGGCCTGACAGCTCGGAGCCAGGAGCCTGCTTCAGATTCTGCGTCTTCCTCTCTCTCTGCCCCTCCCCCATTCTCTCTCTCTCTCTCTCAAAAAACAAATAAACATTAAAATTTAAAACATACAGTGTGTTGGGACCAAAGTGTTTCATATATTAGCAACATGGATGAAGAAAGAACTCTAAAGGTCTTGATTCCTAGCCTTTCAAAGGGGATAAAGATGAACAAAAGAAAGCATAAGGGATTATTAAAATGGCAAAAGATAGATAAACATAAAATCTAGGGTAAAGCTTGCCTCTGAGGTTGTCCTTTTTCTTAGTCTGAGTGCCGATGACCTAGCTGGTCAGTGTATTGTTTTTCTTTATGACATGTATTATTTTATAAATATTCTTTTCATCTACCCAATATTTAATAAAGCAACAACAAGAGTCAGAGGTTTGAGGGTTTGTGGAATGAAATTTTTTAAGTTAAGTCTAAAAGTTCTTTATTGCATATGTAATTGTATATAATATATAAAAATATAGTACTCTTTTTAGTGTAAGTATATACTATGAAATGTTTGGGGCATTCTTATACTGGTTCATGGTCACAACATGACTGCTATAATTATCCAGACATCACACCATTGTTCTAAGCGTGAAGAAAGGGACAGGGGCAGAGAAAAGTAGTTCTTTCCTTTTATCAGTAAAGGAAAAACTTTCATTTTTCATTAGCCAGACCTGTGTCACTTGCCTACAGATACCCGCAAAGGAGTCTGGGGAAATTAGCCTCTACAGTGCAGAAAGATAAGGATAAGGGAACTAGGAATGGTAATGGAGTTGTAATGCAGGGTGTCTGCCAAAAAGTCAAAGGCAAAGAAGACTTAAAATTAGCACCAGGCAAAAGCAGATTATCAGGTTTTATCATTGTTTTAAATAAGAATCTTTTGTTCTCATTATAGTTATTAAAGCTTATCAGTTAGGGATACTGTACTTGAATTAGTGATTTGTGAACTTAATCAAATTATGTTTCAGAATAAGGGCTCAAGCTTAATTGATATATTCATAAAACAGTTGATATAAAACCTTGTTTATATTTAAATAAAATTAATCTTTGGAAAAAAGCATAAATAGAATTTGTTTACAAACTTAAATGGAAGAAGGAACATGGATTTTGTTAGGACTAGAGTTTTAATACCAACTCTGATACCTACTAGATGTGTGACTTTGGGCATTTTACTTGTCTAAATCATATGTCCTAATCTATAAATGGGAAATAATAGTATCTTGCAGGGTTATGGTGAGGCTTAGATAGGCTTTATTTATTATTTTATTTTATTTTATTTTATTTTATTTTATTTTATTTTATTTATTTCATGAGAGAGAGCACATGAGTGGGGGAGAGGGGCAGAGAGAGAGAGAGAGAGAATCTTAAGCTAACTCCATGCTCAACATGGAGCTCAACATGGGGTCAGATCCCTGAGACATGGGATCCCTGGGACATGGGATCTCTAGGACACTGGGATCATGACTTGAGCTGAAATCAGGAGTCAGATGCTCAAGTGACTGAGCCACCCAGACACCCCAATAGGTTTTAAAATGTAGTAATTGTTAGGGACCCAGCAGGAAACAGAATTCAGTCCAAATGAAGAGCCTATTTAAAAAGATGTGGGCATAGTTATGGGAATAAATGAGATGATGAAGCATACAGAAACAGCTTAGTAAGAAACTCTTTGGAGAGAAATTAGTGTTTCTGGACTGCAACTGTGAAGGAGTGGCCCAGTGAAATAGAGATACAGCTACTGCCAGAGAGCAAGTGGTATAGCAAAAAGGAAGCAGGAAAGAATGCCAGTCTCTCTCTTCTCAAACATTCCAGTTTCATGTTGATATCTTCCATTGGCCAAACCCAACAGGAAACTAGGTGGCAAGGTGTTGGAACATGGTGATGAGTCTGCATGGCTCAGCTTCTGAGGACTTCGAGCTAGGCATAGAAGGATACAGACTGAATCTCAAGGAGACAAATGGAGAATAATCAGCACACAATTGTTATTAGTCATAAATAAGATTCTCAGAGAACCCTCTCCGCAAACATTTTTTCAACTGAGAGTAAAAACAGGCCTTGCAAACGTAAGCATCCAAGTTTTTAAGAATCATCTTTCACAGCACTTTGGCTGAAAGGTTCCTACTGGCACTCATGAAAGATTTCCTGAGGTCTTGGCAGACTTTGCAAGCCAAGACCTAGAATAATTGGAGAGTACGCCCTATGAACTTCCTTTGGGCATCCCCAGGTCTCTCATCATTTTGTGGCTTCCTGTGTCAGGATCAGTCTTGCTAGGCCTGGTTAGTCACTTGCTGACTGTTACTTTCAAGGAAGCCAGCCAGGCTTCAGCAAAAGGTGACTACCTCATAACATATCAACCTCACAGCAACAGGAAGTCCTACTAACTTCTCCCCATGAGTTCAGAGTCTTTGTGGACTTCAGACTGCAGTAACTTTTCCTCTTTCCAACTTTGCCATCCCTATCCTTTCCTCCTAAACCTGAATTAACCAACCCAGAGATAAAATGATAAAAGAGGACAGTGGTAGAGACACCTATTTTCTTCCGTAATTTTAGATAGATATTATAACTAGTATCACAGTCTTCAGTGTTCACTCTGGATATTAACAAACAAAAGCCTCATTTCTGAATTTCTAGAAACTAAGAGTTTGAGAAATTGAGAGTACTGATAATAAAACTAGCAGTCACTGAATGCAAACTGATGCAGGCACTCTGGAAAACAGTATGGAGGTTCCTCAAAAAATTAAAAATTGAGCTACCTATGACCCAGCAATTGCATTGCTAGATATTTATCCAAAGGATACAAAAATGCTGAATAAAAGGGGTACATGCACCCCAATGTTGTAGCAGCTCTATTAACAATAGCCAAATTATGGAAAGAGCCCAAATGTCCATTGACTGATGAATGAATAAAGAAGATGTGGTATAAATATTACTTGGTGACTAAAAAGAATGAAATCTTGCCATTTGCAACAATGTGGATGGAACTACAGTGTATTATAAGTTTTGAAATAAGAGAAAGACAAATTTCATATGATTTCATTCATATGTGGAATTTAAGAAACAAAACGGATGAACATAGGGGAAGTGAAGGAAAAATACGATAAAAAACAGGGAGGCAAACCATAAGAGACTCTTAAATACAGAGAACAAACTGAGGGTTACTGGAGTGGAGGTAGGTGGAGGGATGGGTTAAATGGGTGATGGACATTAAGGAGGGCATTTGGTGGCATGAGCACTAGGTGTTATATGTAAGTGATGAATCACTGGGTTCTACTCCTGAAACCAGTACTACGTGGTATGTTAATGAACTTGAATTTAAATTATTAAATTAAAAAAATACGTTACTTAGGAAAAAAAAAATTAGCAGTCATTATTTCAGTGGAGAGAAACAAATTAACTCTAGAAAAGTTAGTGAGAAGCAAGCATGAATACTTTTGTAAGTACCATATACAACTAAACAATACAGGTAACTGAAATAGACCAACTTCTGACATGACAGAATGGGGAGCTCTGTTGAACCATCCCCCAGTGAAACTAGTGAAAATTATATATATACAAAAAATAGTCCTTTAAAGGACCGCCTGAAGGCAAATAGCAAATGAAGAAAGGTATATTCAAGAAAATCTATGAAAATTTGGTAGGATCAATTAAAGTCTGTGGTATTTGAACCAAGAGCACTTCCTTCCTGCCTCTTACCAACTCAGTGGGGCATAGACTCAACTGCAGACTGCTGCAACCAAGAACATAGGGCTCACTTTATCCTCCAGATCCGAACTGGAGGATTTCTTTTTGTTTTTGCTTGTTTGTTTGTTTGTTTTTTCAATTAAGAGCAAGATTTCTGCTTTTCTAATCTTGCCCCTAGCTTACCTGTCTCAGGTGAGTGTGGTCAGGAGGTCAGAACTTCCTTCTTCTGCCTAAGCCTTACTTGTGGAATAGAGGTTCTACTTTGGGTATGGTGCTTTGGGAATCGTGGGGCCCTGGTGTCACTCAGAAGCTTGTCATTGGCCCTACCCCAGGAGGCCTAGTTCAGAAATTTTGCCTGTGGGTGGAGGTGGGGGGAACCAGTCATGAAGCAGATAGCTACTTATCTCTTCCTGAAAGAATTGATTTCATTTGTAATAGAGTAGTGAAGTTTAAACCTAAGGGTGATTTTCAAGAACTGTATAGGTTGTGAGGTGTCTCTCTGGCTCAGCAAGTAGAACAGGTGACTCATGATCTCAGGATTGTGAGTTTGAGCCACATGTTGGGCACAGAGATGGCTTAAAAACAACAATAACAATACAACAGTATAAGTTGTGACAAAAGGTAATTGGAGGGGATTTAGTATAGCCAAGACTGTAAGCCAGCTAGTTTGTATGAATGAACTTGGGAATAAGAGTTGGGAGGAGTCCTCCTGGGTTTGGCACAGAGATCAAACACTGAACTCAGAAACTATTCTTTCCAAGGAGCTACAATATGATTGAATTAGTTTGTAGAGGAATTCTGCTGCTGTTTTTTTTTCCTTTATTTCCAGCTTTATTGAGTTTTAATTGATAAATGAAATTCTGTATATTTATGCCATGTAAGGTGGTGATTTGACATACATATACAGTGTGAAATGATTACCATAATCAAGTTAATTAATACATCTATCACCTTATATACTTACTTAATTAGGTGAGAATGTTTATTAAGATGTACTCTCCTTACAAATTCCAAGTATACAATGCAGTATTATTAGCTGTAGTCACCATGCTGTACAATACATCCTCAAAACCTATTCATCTTAGAAGTTTGTATCCTTTGATTAACATTTCCCTATTTCCTTATTCTCACCTACTTGCAACACCTGCCCTCCCCACCCCTGCTGCCAACAGCCCCTGGCAACCACCATTGTAGTCTCTGATTTTATGAGTTTGGCCTTCTTAATTTTTTTTTTTTTTATTTTTTAAAAGATTTTATTTTAAAGTAATCTCTACACCCAACATGGGGCTCAAACTCACAACCCTGAGATCAAGAGTCATACACTCCACTGGTTGACCCAGGCAGGTGCCTCAAGTTTGATCTTTTTAAAATTATCTAAGTGAAATTATACAGTATTTGTCTTTCTCTTCTGGTTTATTTCACTTAGCATAATATCCTCCAGGTTCATCATGTCAAAAATGGCAGGATTTCCTTCTTTTTGATGGATGAATAATACTCCTTTTTTTTTCTTTTTCGTCTGTGTGTGTACCACATTTTCTTGATCCATTCATCCATTGACAGAGACTAGTTGTTTCCATATCTGGGTTATTGTAAGTAAGACTGCAGTGAACATGGGAGTGCAGATATCTTGCAAGATACTGATGGTTTCCTTTGGATATTTACTTAGAGGTACAATTGCTGGATGTTATAGTAGTTCTATTTTCAATTTTTTGAGGAACCTCCATACTGTTTTCCATTATGGATATACCAATTTACATTCCCACCAAGAGCATACAAAGGTTCCTTTTCTTCACATCCTTGCCAACACTTGTTATTTCTTCTTTTTGGATAATGGCCATGCTAACAGGTGTGAGGTGATATCTCATTGTGGTTTTGATTTGAATTTCTCTGATGATTAGTGATGTTGAGCATCTTTTCATGTGTTTGCCTCTTAAGCATCTTTTTTTGTGTACCTATCTTCTCAGGTCTTTTCTTCATTTTTAAATCAGATTATTAATTTTTTTGCTACTAAGTTGGATGAGAGTTCCTTCTCTTTTTGGTTATTGATCAAATATCAGCTAGATGGTTTGCAAATATTTTCTCCCACTTCGTAAGATGCCTTTTAATTTATCTTTTCATTATTTTCTATACAGAAGATTTTTAGTTTGATATAGCCCCAGTGTTTATTTTTGCTTTCCTTGCCTTTGTTTTTGGTATCATATCCAAAAAATCACTGCCAAGACTGACGTTAGGAAGCTTTTTACCTATGTTTTCTTCAAGTGGTTTTAAGGTTTCAGGTCTTACAGTTAAGCCTTTAATCCATTTTGAAATTATTGTGAATGGTGTAAGTTTGTGGTCCATTTCATTCTTTTGCATGTGGATACCCAGTTTTGCCAAAATGATTTATTGAAGTGACTGTCTTTCATAGTGTGTTCTTGGCACCCTTGTCAAAGGTTAGATGAAGTATATGCATGGGTTTATATTCTGTTCTATTGGTTTATAAGTCTGTTTTTATGCCGTCGCTATACTGTTTTGATCATTATAGCTTGGTAATAGAGTTTGAAATCAAGAAGTGTGATGCCTCCTGCTTTGTTCTTCTTTCTCAGGATGGTTTTGGCTATTCAGGATCTTTTGTGGTTTCAGACAAATTTTAGGACTGTTTTTTTTAATTTCTAGAAAATGTGAGGGTGCTATTGAAAACATTAGGGCAATACTCCAGGAATTATTAGAATTTAGCACCTGGATGTGGTCAGGAAAATGTGGAAGAGAATCTTACTTGTACCACTGTCATTCCGAGTAACTATAGGCTGTGCCACCCTAATCACAGAACATCAGAGGCCTTATATTGTATGTGTGTGCCTATGTGTATGTTTGGGAGGGAGGGTAATAACAGCAAACCTGAGGCAGGGAACTAATTCCCAGAGTTGCTACAATGAGGTGTCTAAACTGTTTAGTTCCCATTAAAACACTACAAGGCATGAAAAGGAACAGGTAAGTATGACCCATATACTGGATAAAAAGTAGGCAACTGAAAATGCCTGTGAAAATTACCAGATGTCAGATTGAACAGAAAAAATATTTAAAGTACCATTTAAAGTACCCATTACAACTATGCTCAAAGAACTGAAGGAAACCATGACTAATGTAAAGGGAGGTATAATGACAATGTTATATCAAATAATATAAGGAAAGAGATAGAAATTTTCTTAAAAAAGAAATGGAAACTTTGTAGTTCAAAAGTGAAATAACAGAGATAAAAAAATTCACTGGAAAGGCCTAACTGTAGATTTGAACTGGCAGAAGAAATAATTAGTAGACTTCAGTATAAATTCATAGAGAGTGTATAAGCTGATGAACAGAGAGAAAAAAAGAAGGAAGAAAAATTAACAGAGCCTGAGAAAAGTATGGGACACCATACGTAAGTGTACCAAAGTGTGTATAATAGTAGTAATATCACCAGAAGGAAGAAGAAAGAGGAAGAAAAATAAGAAATAATAACTGAAGACTCCCTAAATTTGTTGAAAATCAATAACCTACACATCCAGGAACTCAATGAATTTCAGTAGGATAGATGAAAAGAGACCCATAGCAGTTTCATACGGTGAAAGTCAAAGGAAAGGAGAAAATCTTGTAGGCAGAAAGAGGAAAATGACATGTCACTTATCAGAGAACCTCAATAAGATTAAGAGCTGACTTCCCAGCAGAAATAGTGGAGGCCAGAAGGTTATGGGGTACCATATTCCATGTGTTTAGAGAAAAATACAAGCCTGCTTGGTTAAACCAGCTCTCTGGGAGCTATTCCCACATAGCCCCCTGAGTGGTGTGCCATGTCTTTATCTTATCACTCACTGTTTTGTGAGTATAAGAAGTATCTTTAAAGTATATACATCTCTCTATGCTTTTATTTTGTGTCCGTACCTGACCGATCACCAGAAAAACTCATTTTAAGTAATATATAATTATTCCTTATAATATAACACCATATACAAAATTTAACTCAAACTAGATCAAAGACCTAAATGTAAGAGCAAAAATTGGAAAACTGTTAGAAAAAAACATAGGGGTAAAATCTTCATGACCTTGGATTTGGGAAGGGTTTCTATGACATGGCACCAAAATCACAAACAACAGAGGAAAAAAAAAATAGGTAAGTTGCGAATTGGCAAATCGTATATCTGATAAGGGCCTTATATCTAGAGTATAGAAAGAATTCTTACTACTCAGTAGTAAAAAATTAAATAACCCAATGAAAGATTGACCAAAGGATTTGAATAGACATTTTTCTAAGGAAGATAGAAAGTGGCCAATAATCATATGGAAAGATGCTAAACATTATTATTCATTGGGGAAATGCAAATGAAAACTCAAATGAAATGCTACATCACACAGACTAGTGTGGCTCTAGTAAAAAAAGACAGACAATAACAAGTGTTAACAAATATGTGACAGTTTCTCAGAAAGTTAAACATAGAGTTATGTCATCCAGCAGCATTATTCATCACAGCTAAAAAGTGGGAACAATCCAAATGTTCATCAACTGATAAATGGATAAATTATTTTATATTCAGAGAATGGAATAATATTTAGCCCTAAAAAGTAATGATGTACTGATATAAGCTACAACCTGGATGAATCTTGAAAACTTATGCTGAGGGAAATAAGCCAGACATAAAAGAACAAATATGCTAGGACTCTATTTATATGAGTTAATTAGAGCAGTCAAATTCATGAAGAAATGTAGAATAGTTGGGGGAGAAGGTAGGGAAGTTACAGTTTAATGGGGTATAGAGTTTCATTTGGGGGTGATGAAAAATTTCTGATGATAAAGATTGCACAATAATGTGAGTGAATTTAATTCCACAGAATGGTACACTTAAAAAGGGTTGAGATGGTAAACTTTATGTATATCTTACCACAACTCAACACACTGAAAGTGAGGAAACATTTTCTGATAGAATTTTCATTGTGGGAGAGACTAAAGAGACACCTGTGGTGGTAATATATCTATATTTTGCTTCAACTGGTGAAATATTCATTCTAAGTAGACTGTGAAAAGATGACTAGTTATCTCCTATCCTTAGAGCAGTTGCTAAAAATGCTATGCAAAGAGAGATAGTCAGAAACATAATAGATAAATTGAAATGAATACCCAAAAATGTTTACATAACCCAAAAGAAGTCAGTAAAGGGAAAACAGAGTAACAAAAAACAGATAAATGAACAAAAAGAAATAATAAAGTGGTAGACCTGAATGCAAACATATCACTAATCACGTTAAATGCAAATGGCCTAAACACATCAATAGAAAATAGAGACATGGTCAGAATGGATAAGAAAAAAAAAAAAACATGAACCAAATTTATGCTATCACAAAGCAATCACTGCAAATATAATGACATAGATTGAAAGTAAAAAGATAAAACATAATACCTGAAAACATTAATCAATAGAAAGCTACAGTGGCTATGTGAATAGCTCACATAGATTTCATAGCTAAAAAGTACCAGGGATAAAAAATGATCATTTATCATAATGATAAAAAAGATACATTATCAATAATTCATACAGTCTTAAATCTGTATCCACCTAATAACAGTGCTTTATATTACATATGACAAAAGTGAAAGCAATTACACAGTTATATTGCAGATTAAAAAACTCCTCTCACAGTAATAGTTGAATGAATAGAAAGAAAATAAACAAAGGTGTAGAATAATTGAACATCACCATCAAACAGTGGGACTTAATTTTAACTTCTGGAACACTCATCCAAACAACAGTAGAAATACTTCTTTCCATATGTACATGGTTACTCAGGAAAAACCAGATATCAGAAAGATAGTAAGCAAGAAACAAATAGGAAAATTTCCAGACATTTATAATTTAAACACATTTCTAAATAGTCCATGCATCAAATTGGGAATTTTAAGAGAAATTAGAAAATGTTTTGAAATGAAGGAAAATAAAAATGCATAACAAGATTTGTGGGACAGAGTTAAAGTACTTAGGAGGAAATTTATAACATTAGATGCTTACATTAAAAAAGATTAAAGTCTCAAATCAATAGTCTAAGCTTCTACTTTAAACTAGAAAAGGGAAAATAAACCCAAAAGAAGGAGAAGAAAATAAGAAAGGTAAGAATAGAAATAAAAGAAATTTAAAAAATAAATAGAAATTATAATCAATGAAAACACAAGCTGGTTCTTTGAAAAGATTAATAAAATTGAGAAGCCTCTAGCAAGACTGAGAAGGAAAAGGCTGACTATAAAACGATGGACAAATCTATGAGATTAGATGAAATGCCAATTCTGTGACAATCACAAACTACCAAAACTCACCCAAAATAGAATAGATACCCCGAACAGTACTATAACTATTAAAGAAGCTGAAATCATAGTAACAAACAAACAAAAACAAAAACAATCTTTCTGAAAAAGAAATCTCCATGCTTACATGGCTTAACTGGTGAATGTGCTAAATGTTTAAAAGAGACTTAACAGTAATTCTACACAATTTATTTCAGAAAATAAAAGAGAGGGAAATATATCACAATTAATTTTATGAGACAATGTTCTGAAACCAAGACAAATATGGGCAAAAACCAAACCGAAATATTTCACAGATCAATAGCTCTCAAGAACATAGACACAAAGTCCCCAGTAAAATATTAATACGTTGAATCCAACCATCCATAAAATGAAAGTGACACTAAAGAAAAATGGGATTTATCCAAGAAATGCAAGGCTGGTTCAATATTTGTGAGTTAATCAACTTAATCTACCCTATTAACAATTTCACAAAGAAAAATCCACATAATTGTGTCACTTGATCCTTACGTAGTATTTGATAAAATTCAACATCCATTTTTGATAAAAATTCGTTGCAAGCTTGAAATAGAGAACTTTTCATAAAAGACAACTACAAAGAATCTGCAGCTAATATTGTACTTGCTGGTGATAGAATGTTTCCTATGATTTTTTTTTTTTTGGTACAAAAAAGGTAGTTTTATTAAAGTACAGGGACAGGACCCCTGGACAGAAAGAGCTGCACTGGGATTGTGAGGAGTGATTGGTTTTATATTTTTAAGTTGGGAGGGGTAGAGATAAAGGAAGTTTCCAAAAAGATTTTCATATGTTAAAGAAGACTTATAGTATAGCTAACTATTGTCAAGTTAAGGTTTTTGTTGTTGTTGTTTTCCCTCTAGGAAGGCATTGAGATAGTTGGGAGTTCCTGGAGGAATGTCATACTCTGCCTGTCTCAAGTATTTGTCAATGGGCTGCAAGTTGTAAGGAGATTTAATTTTATCCACATTTTCTTTTGCTTTTGTTCTCCACGTCAGTCCCCTCTGAACAATTTTGACTCTTAAATCTTTAAGGTTGTTGAGAGTGGAAAGTCTTATCTTCTCTAACTTCTTCCTGCTGAGTAGGGGCATGGAGTTTTCCCTACCTATGGCTCAACATTGGTCAGTTGGGGAATTTTTATATATAGGAGTTACCAAATGCAGGGAAGGAGTCTAGGCACCAGGCAGGGAGACACTGGAAAAGAAAACAAAATAAGGTTAATATTATTATTATTCCTCATAATATTATGAGGAAAATAAAGCCCAATAAAAAAAAAAAGCCTTTCATCATTGACCAAAACTTTCCTCCACTCCAGGAGTTTAACCAATCACTAAAGAAGAGAGACAGAGACAGACAGAGAGGGAGAGAGAGAGACAGATCGATCATATAAAGCACCAGTTGGAGTATTTATATCTTTTAACAATCCTGTTACATTTTTGTGATAATCTGGAATATATACACAACATTCTGTTTTTATGATAGCACATGTTCCACCTTGTGCAGCAGTTAAAATATCTAATGCCATTTTATTTTATAAAAACTGCATTAAGCATTTGTGTTACTTTAGTATTTAATAGGGAAGTGCTATTTTGAGTGTAATTTAGGTCTTTGAGTGTGTACTTATTAAGAGCTTTCATGTGCCAAGTGACGTGCTCTAGTCCTTCATTGTCATTTGAAAAGAAGTTTGAGGTCTTCCACAGATTCACGGCAACGAGAAGGCATGTTAGCAGTCACACTATATTCCAAGTTTGCACTGAGGGTCGGAGTCCAGATGAGAAGACTCAGACTGAATGTTGGGCACCAAAATAATATGATTTGATGTGGCTTAGGGTCTGGAAATGAACCGTCAAGAAAGAATTGTTGAGATATTTTTGGTGCAAAAAGAATGGCTTTATTAAAGTACAGGAACAGGACCCATGGGAAGAAAGAGCTGCGCTTAAATGTTTCCTATGACTGGTAAAAGGCAGAAATGTCCACTTTCATCCTAGCACTTTCATGCTAGGACATCATCCTGGCAGTCCTAGCCATTTCACTAAGTCAGGCAAAAGAAATTAAAGATGTTTGGGGTGGAAAGGAAGAAATAAACTGTCCCTGTTTGTAGGTGACATTATTTCCAACATAAATAATTTCCAGGAATTTGTTTTTAAAATTTTAGGACAAATGTATGAGTCAAGCAAGGTCACTGAACACAACTTCATAAGGTCAGTACACAAAACAATCATTGTGCATGTTGCCAATGAACTATTAGATACCAATTTTTTTTAAACTTAAAGAAGTTTCTGACAAAAAGGGGAAATGCCTATGAATAAATCTAACCAAACTGTGTAGTATTTATATGCTAAAAACAAAAATGCTGACCAAAAAAAATCAGAGAAAATTTAAATAATAGAGAGATATGCCTTACTTATGGATTGAAATACTCAATATAAGAAAATTGTCAATTGTTCCTAAATGTATGTATAGATATAACACAGTTATCAAAATTACAGGGGGATATTTTGTAGATATAGACTAGATTATAAAATTTATATGGAAAGACAAAGGGAATAGAGTAGCTAAAACAATTTTGAAAAAGAAGAATAAATTTAGAGAATTTATATTACCTGAATTCTAGACTTACTATGAAGCTACAGCAATCAAGACAGTGTGGTATTGGCAAAAGAAGAGACAAAAAGAACGGGATAGAGAATACAGAAATAGACCCATAGAAATAAAACCATTTGATTTTTGGCAAAAGTACAAAAATTATTAAATAGGGAAAGAACAGTTGTATCGACAAATAGCGTTGGAAAAATTGGATGTTTATATCCCAAAAAAAACCCCCAAAAAACAAACAAACAAAAAACCAAAAACCTTTCCAAAAGAAAACAACTAAATTTCACACTTTATACCAATATTCATGCAAATAGATCAGCTCTACATGTAAAGCCAAAAACTATAAAACTTGTAGAAGAAATATAGAAGCAAATCCTCATGATGTGGCATTTAGCAAAGTGTTCGTAATCATAATGTCAAAAGCATGCTTGATAAAAGAAAAAATATAACTTGGATTAATAAACAGCCTTTATTTGGGCAATGCTTTGGTGAGTTTGAGCATGAGACTGTCCAGAGCCCACAGGTGGGGGCCATCACTTGGAAGAGGGCAAGGGAACTTGTAAGGGTTGGCAGGTAGGAGAGGTGAGGTCATTTAGCAGCCCAACAGGAGGATTCTCTAGGTCAGAGAGTTCTGAAGAGTTTCAACACTTTAGGGTCTTTATCTTGTCTGTGGCTAATACATGTATGTAATTGTATGGGGTAGCAAAGCAGGCAAGCTATACATGGCTAAAAAATCTGCTTATTTGGGATAAGTTTAGAACAGTTGGTTGTGTGAAAATTTGAGTTTGACACTGGTGGGATTTTGAGCTAATGAGTCACAGTCTGCTGTTAAGAAGTAAACAGCATAGAAGACAATGCACAGAGGCCATCTCTGGGTATATAACAACTGGGTAATGGGTAGTGGCTAGAAGAAATTTGAGCACATAGTAGAAAAATCTAGATTGCCTTGAGGAGACAGTTGGTCAAAAAGGCAATTCTGGTAAAGATTCAGAAGGAAAAGAGGAACACATTATTGGAAACTGAAGGAATTTTATATATAACTGGAGGAATTGTTATATAGTGGTATAAAACTTGGCTGCATTGTGCTCTACAGTTGTGGAGAAAACAGAAATTGTAAATGATGTAATTGAATATGTTGCAGAAGAGTTTCCAAGCAAAGTACTGAAGATGCAGGCTGGTATTTTCTTTCTGCTTAGTATAATGCTAGAGGAAAGAGATAAATTAAGGAAGAAGCTGTGAGGAAAAAGGAGCCAGCACTTGATTTTGGAAGTTCTTGGTCTATCCAGATTTCAAAGGATGCTAACATTAGGAAATTCACTATCAAGAAAGTGTGTTCTGGAGAGAGAAGACCGAGTGTATGGCTGGATTAACTTGCTGAAACAATTAAGGTGTAACTCATGGATCCACTCAATCATCTGAGTAGAAGGCAGGAGTGATGGGGTTATCCAGGAAATATCTAATACTGTAGACCCTGTGACATACACGAGAGACCCACATGTCTTTTGAGAATCTTATATCAGCAGGAACACTGCTAACTTGGACTGAAAGGGACAGAAACAGGACATAATGAGAGAAAGCTGTTGGGCTTCCAAAATTACTCAAGCAGGAAATTGCAACTGCAAACATATGCTACCCTTCAGGAAAAAGTAATAATGATTCCAAGGGTAGAGCCACTGCAGGTTGGTTGTACAGAAGCCTATGGAGTCTTAGTGGGCAGAGCATTAAGACAGGGTATTATTCACAGCCCTTAAAACTTAACAGAATTTTTCATTATGTATTTCAAACTTATCTGGGACTAGTGACCCCTTTATTCCTTGCAATGACTCTCTTACTCCCTTAGGGAATGGGAATGTCTATCCTGTCTATGTCTAATGTTTATGCCTATCCCACCATTTTATTTTATTTTATTTTATTTTAATTAATTTTATTATTTTATAAGTTTATTTATTTATCTTGGGGGGAGAGAGAGCCTCATATGTGTGAGGACGGGCAGAGAAAGAGAGCAAGAGAGAGAATCTCAAGCAGGCCCCACGCTGTAGCACAGAGCCCAGGTCAGGCCTTGATCTCATGAACTGTGAGATCATGAGCTGAAATCAAGAGTCAGAGACTTAACCAGCTTAGCCACCCAGGTTCCCCCCACCATTGTATTTTAAAATACAAGTAACTTCTTCTCTTGTTTTACATGTCCACAGAAAGAAATTTTGTCCCAGGATGGATCATATTCAGAATGTAACTCATACTTGATGTAGATGATGAGATTTGGGACTTTTGAGCTGATGATATTTAGATGAGGTTTGGGACTTAGAATTGATGCTATAATGAGTTGAGACTTTGGAGGATGTTGGGATAGAGTGAATATATTTTACATGTGAGACAGATGTGAATTTTAGGGGGCAGAGAATGGGTTGTATTGGGTTGAATGCTGCTGCTCTCCAAAAAATATATCCACATTCTAGTCCCTAGAATCTGTGAATGTGATCTTACTTGGAAAAAGAGATTTTCAGATGTAATTAAGTTAAGGATTTGAAGATGAAATCATCCACATTATGTGAATGGGCTCTAAATCCAGTGTCAAGGGTCCCTTTTATAAGAGACACACAGAAGAGAGACATGATCAAAGGTGAGGAGAAGGGCATGGAAAGAGGGAGGCAGAGATTGGAGTTATGTAGCCACAAGCTAAGGGATTCTTGGAGCCATTAGAAGTTGGAAGAGACCAAGAAGTTTTCTCCCTTAGAGCCTTCAGAGAGAACAACACCTTGATTTTGGACTTCTAGCCCCCAGAACAGTGAAATAACTAATTTCTGTTGTTTTGCTACAGAGTTTGTAGTAATTTGTCATGGAAGCCCTAGGAAACACATATATGGTTTTAGGTTTAGAGCTCTGTCAAGGGAATCATGCTAGCATTACAGAATAGTCCTGATGTACATTTAGTTTCTTTGGGTAGGTGTGGGATCCTGGGATTCTTGGTTCTGGAATGATTAGGACATGAAAAATACAGCCCTTAGTTTACATAGATCTCTTCATAGACCCCATACAGAACAAACTCTTAGGAAGCTTAAGATTCTATGTCACATACAATTATGCGTCTTATTGGGCAACATACAATACTTCTGAAAGAGGTATCTTGTTACCAGACTTCCAATTTGGGGTGGGATTGTTTCTAGAATACAGGAATACCTTGAGATAGCATCAGATTCCACAGGTAAAGGGCTCAGTCCCACAAGATGCCTTCCACTTTAGACGCCATTTGCAAGCCCACGTTGTTACCTGTACTTCCAAACAACCGGCTATAAATCAGAGGTTCCCATAACCCATTCCTTGGGTTTTGATAATTTTCTAGAACAGTTCACAGAAGTCAGAAAAACATTTTACTTACCTGATTACTAATTTATTACAAAATATATTAAAGTATATGAATCAACAACCAGATGAAGAGATACATGGGTGAGTCCTGAGCAAAGGAGCTTCTGTCTTGGAGCTTGGCTCCTGGAATTGATGGCATGTGGACTCATTCTGGCTCCCGAACTTGGAAACTCTCTGAATTCCCTTCTTTTGGGTTTTTATGGAGGCTTCGTTACATGGTCATGATTGATAACTCATTGGCTGTTCGTGATTGATTCAGCCTTTAGCCCTTCCACCTCTGCAGAAATCAGGGGGGAACTAAAAGTCCCACCCCTCTGGTCATAATTGGTTCCCTTGGCAACAGTTCCAGTCTTAGGTGCTCCAGAAGTCAGCTTTATTAACATAAATTGTGGTAGAATAGGAGTTTGTGTGAATAACAAGATACATTTTTCAGCTTTATGGCTCTGAAGCAATTTCAGGGCCTGAGAATAAGAGACCAAATATTATAACAAAAGATGCTCCCATTACTCTTACAGCTCAGGGAATTCCAGGGTTTTGGGAACTGTGAGCCAGGAACTGAATGAAGACCAAATATATATGAGAAATACATTTTGGCCATCTGAGTGATCAAATATATATATTTTTTATAAATCACAATATCACAGTTGGCTATGAGATTTTGTTTGTTTCTCTGTTTTGAGAGAGCTAAGTATTCAATTATGTTGATTTTAACTTTAGAGTCTTTCTGTGTCTAAGAATAAAAACAAAAAATCCCTAGATGCTAGCTGAAAAATCTCAATCAAAAATCTAAATAAGTATTGCAAAATAATTCCTAATATTTGAATTTTCTGTTTTAACCTAGATTTTAGATGCCACTGACTATAACCTTCATGTTAATTAATTTCAATCAAATGGAGATTATGATTTTAGCAAGAAATGTCAGAAAGAATAAGATAAGAAAAATATGTCAACTCTCACTATTCACGTTGCAGCCTTTAGCTCCAAAATAATAGAATGAAAGGCTATCTAAATTTATTCATACAAAACAATTACTTCCCATATCTGATTCATTACCATATAGCCATGTTAAGTCATGGTAGATTCATTTCCTTTATTTGCTTTCTCTGAAGGCATTTTTTTTTCACTTTACTGTTTACTGCTTGTCCAATATTTTGTTTTTTCTACTATTCTTTGTTCAAACTGCAAAAATCTGAAATAGAAATATAATATAGAAGTATAGGCATCAGCTAACATTTTCTATGGCATATGGTACTTCAGATGCCATATGTACCAGTGTTTAGTGATTCTGGCAAAGAGGCATAGAATGGTGAAGTCCAACTGCCAGGATTGCTGAAAACAAATATGTAAATGCTCCAGGGCTTTTGTTATTCATAACATACCTCTAACACAGCACATACAATATGCTGTTCATTCTGTAACTAGTATAACTAATAAACCACATTTTCCTCTCTAATTTTTTAAGGCTTCTCCAAGTTTGTGTGGTCTTCTCCCTCTAATCTTGAACCCCATTATTGAACTCTGCCTTTCATGAAGCTCATATTAATGAAAGAAGCCTTAGGAGAGTGCATCCGTCCTTTTCAAGGGCATTTATTTATTTTTCAAATTAAAATCCAAAGTCTTCTGCGGCTTCTTCTGTGGAACAAAGAAAATGCACTGGGCATGTTCTCTAGACAGTCATTAGGAGAAAGCAGCTAACACCAGGAAAGGCAAATTTGGGCAGAAGAACAGGAAAAGTTTCTTTACTGTGAGGCTGTTTCATGATCTTCCCAACAGTGACATTCTCTACAGGATGTAATGTGAAAGGAGGTCTGTGGATTTAATTATTTTGAAAAAGGGATATAGCAATAATTTTAATAATTTTTAAGCTGCTACATGCATTCAAGTCCATGTAAGATGATCACAATTTAGAGAATAAAAGCTGACCTTGTTTTGTTTTGTTGGTTTATTTCTGCTGATTTATACATAGCTAATGGGAAGCACACCTAATCTCCTTTTTTTCTGTTTCATAGATAGGCAATCCACACAAAGTGGAAAGAATAGCAGACTAGCAGCTAGAATCCTTAGAGGTCATTACTTTCCATTTGTCATCATACAAGCTGTTTAACCTCTTTGAGCCTGTTTCCATATGTACGATGAGGATAATATCTTCCCTGGGGATATTAGTGTGAGGATAATATGATATAATCTTTGTGGAAGTGCACTTATCTAGTATTATTATTATTAAAAAGAAAACATCTGTAGATTTGCTAGTAGTTTAGAGGCCTAAGGAGGCTGGTACTACTTACCACTGCGTGTTTTTCTATGGACACAAAACCTAGAAGGAAATTGGAGATAGAAAGTTGTGAACATGCCAGTAAGATGGGAAGCAATGCAAATGACTTTTGCTGGGTTTACTTTTTTGGGTTGAATCAAGTGAAATTGCCATTTTTATAGGTCAAAGTGGTCTTAATATAGGAAATTTCACTTGGTTCTTCCTGTTTTGATGGATTCCCGATGATAGCAAATGTGCATAAACACACACACGCACACACACACACCCACACCCTGGCACCCTTTCCTTTCAAGCAGTAACTAATAACTAGAAGAGCTATCTGATTTCCATTTCTGCTTAATATCTTCTTCCCTTTCTATCACCCCCTCCCCAATTAGGCATCAATTTTTCAAAAGTGTATTTATTTATTTTCAGAGAGAGAGAATGCATGTGAGCACAAGCAGGGAAAGAGCAGAGAGAGAATCTCAAGCAGGTGCTGCACTGCCAGCACGGAGCCCGATGTGGGGCTTGAACTCATGAACCATAAGATTATGACCTGAGTGGAAAACAAAAGTCAGACGCTTAACCAACTGAGCCACCAGGTGCCCCAGCACCAAATTATTTTGATTGTAACTCTGAACTGTCTTGCAAATGTGAACCTCTCATTTCTACTGCCACGCCTCAGTCCAGGTCTTCATTCCTTGTTTAGATTACTGAAATCTTTCTATTCAGTATTCAACCTAGCAATTCTCTGTGGCAGCAGCAATGGTAATTTGAGGGCATATGGAAGGTGCGTGAGAATGACATGCAGGATCAGGAAACTGTCTCTAGATTTAGTCTGAGATTCAAGATATAATTATGATGAGATGTTAAGGACCTTAACAGAAGGTGGGAGGAGAAACAGAATGCTGAGGAGTGGGTGCTAAGAGCTCTTCAAGAGGAAGATAAGATCAGGAATCAGGAAGCTCTAGGACAAGGTAACAAAATCTGTATTAGAACCCAAGTTGCCCGCTCTGTAATCTCATTGTCAGCCATTGGGACTGGGGGATAAACCTCTTCTTACTTCTAGGTAAAGATCGGAAGGATTGTTTCTCCAGAAAATTTGAGAACTTGATTTTTCTACTGGAAAAATAGATGAAGTTATGTTAAAGAGGACCCTATGGAAAAATTCTCAAATGGGGCTCGAGGTCCCTGGAATGCTAACATGTAATAATAACTTTTCTTTCTCATGGGTCTACAGTTAAGACTGGTACATTCTATTTTTGTTAAACAACATGGATCAAAGTTGCTGAGCTCTTTTTTTGAAATGTTCCATCACTGAATTGAAAGAAAAATGAATAAAATTCCCTTTTTCAAAGCTCCTTTTGTTAGGAGTTATACTCGATTAGTATTTTGATATGTCCAGATATAAGATAAGGAAAGACTTCTCTTTGCTTTCCACACAAAACAAAGAGAAATTACAATTGAGTTTTATTACAGGAGAAATAGTTCCAAATTTCAGCCTGGAAAAAATAATAAAAAATACTAAGTATAAGAGCACTTTCTCTCCTTCCAGATAGGGCATGTTGGACAAACATGCAGAGAATCAGCAATTAGCAATCCCTCTATCATTGGGCCCTGATTACTGAGAAAATAATGTTAATTCTGGAACCATTAACAGCTAAAAAGTTTTATCTTCAGAGATGCCTGGCTTAGAAAAGAAAGCATCTTCAAGTTCAACAGCAACTGTGACAAATAGTCATCATGATTTTATTATTGGCCTAGGACTTGTTAGAGATATATGCTCTTCTAGACAAGTCCTTCAGTTAGAAAATAAAGGTATGAGTGGTGATGAAAACTTTCAAAATAATTTGTCTCTGATCATTCAAGGGAACCAATATAATGCAGACATACTCCAGGGAATGGTGTCATCTACCATTGATGATAACAATTCTCAAGTGAGACTAGATCATGATGCCTGCTTAGATCTCAGGTAAAAAACAGACTTCAAAAGAAGTACAAAGTAACCTCATGAAGTTTTAATAAATACATTTTGAAAAATTCAGAAAGGACAGAGACAAATGCTTCATAATAAAGTAGAGCTCCTGAGTAGAGAACCTAGGACAGACATGTTAATCAATGGATCAATTAGTTAATCAATTCAATACCCTAGAACCAGAATCTATAAGAGACACTGAAGATGGAATATAAATATGACACAGTCTCAACTCTTAAGGAGTTTGTAGTCTAATAGAAGAGGAAGAAGAGAAAGACCAAAGACTATAATGTGACCCATTATAGCCTAGGTAAGAGGTAGAGAGTGATTCTGCCTGGGTGGTCAGAGAAGGATTCCCAGAAGGAGAATTATCTGAGCTTGGTCTTCAGAGATGAATAGTAGCCTGCCAGAAAGGGAGGGAAGACATTACAGTCAGAGGGAACAGCATGTAGCAGAGTTAGAAAGCCTGGAAGACTTACACTGGAAAGAGCAAGAAATAAAATGTTGGGATTTATAGAAAATATGGATTATAGAAAAGAAAAACTAGGGAGATGAAGAAAAAAATAGAGATTTGGAAATTTGGAAAATATAGTAATTAGATTTGATTAGTACTTTTTAAAGTAAGGAAATTATCAATGGCACAGTTTTTGTGCTCCCTCAGCTAATAGGTACAAAGCATAAATTGGCTTAAAATTGGGATAAATTGGGCATGCTCCCCAATGACAACAGGTAGTCATATATCTGTAATTCTGATTTTCCCCCACCTTCTTTATCCCTTCACTCCCTTCATCTCCTGACCCTCACTTGACTAAATATCTCTGTGGTTAATTTATATGGCATTCTGGCATGGTTAATCAGCTGGGAGTTTGGGAGCATCTAATTTTATCACAGACTGCTATGCATGATTCCATGAGTTATACCAGGGACCTTTCTTGGATGCCCCTACATTGTTGATCATGCCCTTACCTCGGACTGATTTTGCCCATTCTTGAAATGACCTAAGTAAGGAAATATGCAGGTGAATTCTGGTCAAGAAAAAAAATTAAGAGGAGGGGCAATGGTATCATTTTTCCATCATATGCAGAGGGAAATGAGTGGGGTAAAACTTTTGACTACCTACTGGAAAAATAGAAGCTGATCAGTATTCTTGTATTTTATTTTATTTACTTATTTTTATTTATTTTTATTTATTTATTTATTTTTTTTATTTTTGGGACAGAGAGAGACAGAGCATGAACGGGGGAGGGGCAGAGAGAGAGGGAGACACAGAATCGGAAACAGGCTCCAGGCTCCGAGCCATCGGCCCAGAGCCTGACGCGGGGCTCGAACTCACGGACCGCGAGATCATGACCTGGCTGAAGTCGGACGCTTAACCGACTGCGCCACCCAGGCGCCCCTTATTTATTTATTTTTAATGTTTATTCATTTTTAAGAGACAGAGGGAGACAGAGCACAAGGGAGGAGGGACAGAGAGAGAGGAAGACACAAATCTGAAGTAGGTGCCAGGCTCTGAGCAGTCAGCACAGAGCCTGACATGGGACTCGAACCCATGGACTGCAAGATCATGACCTGAGCTGAAGTCGGACACTTAAGTTATTGAGCCACCCAGGTGCCCCAATATTCTTGTATTTTAAAACATACTTTCTGTTTTCACTATGACTGTAGTGGATCACTTTCTACGACATGCAAAAGTGATGCTGGAAAATACATTTTAAATAGAGATAAATACCATAGTAAGGAGGTAGTATTTTAGCATTATTCCATCAACATAATGTATTTTCTAAGTAAATAATTATTGATCATTATAATAGCTCAGGTAAAAATGTTGCCATTAAAGAATTAAGAAAATATTTCTATATATCCATTTATGTCTATATATTTTCTAGAATATTGACATATATGTGCACATGTGTGCACACACACACACATGCACAAATGCACACAAACATACACAATGTAGTTTAGGAAAGCGTCAAGCCCCTTTCCGACAAATTTGCCAGCAGAATAAACAATCTTGAATATAATGAAAAGCTTGCCAAGTCCTGTCAGAAAACTCTTGTGGTTCAATGCATTTCTCGGATAGTGAAGAACCACTAAAATAACCCCTTCACTCAGACTCCTGTGATTCGCTGCAGGGAGCCTTCCTTGCAGTTGTCACTGAAAAAGCAATCAAATTTAACATATAGATACAGGGAGTGGAAGCATGTGAGTGTGCGTTATGTTCTTGTGCATGTATGTGTTATGTATGTATACAGAAGAACAGCTGAGGTCTTTGCTCTAGTACAATGTATATGAATAAAAAATGTAGATGAATAATTGGCAGAAGAGGTCTGTTAGGATTTCGGTGTCTTTTTTTTTCACTCGATAGAGTTTGAACTTTATTAAATCTAATGGAGGTTTTCATTCAGGTTATATTAATGGATTTTTAAGTCCACACTTAATAGGACAAAATAGTCACATAGAATAGTATTTTTCAAATGACAGGTTGTGATCATTAGGAGGTTGTAAAATCAATTAATAGGGCTGTGACCAGAATTTTACAAAACGAACTTGAATAGAAAACAATGAGAGTATATATAACATATTGAAAGTGTAAGTATCGTGTGTGTGTGTGTGTGAAATGTGTGCGTGCATGTGTGCATTTGGTCACAATCTCCACTTTTAAAATGTGGCTTATAATTTTAAAAAACCCTGATATTTGCTAACTGTATTGGTCTGTCCAGGCTGTCTTGACAAAATACCATAGACTGGGTGGCTTAAACAGTAGAATTTATTTTCTCATAGTTCTGGGGGCTGGTAGCCTGAGATCAGGGTGCCATCATAGTTGTATTCTGGTGAGGACTGTCTTCTTGGCTTGTAGTCAGTTGTCTTCCTCCCATGGTGGAGAAAAGGACGGAGAGAACAAACTTTCTGGTGTCTCTTATAGTGATATTAAATCTGTATCATGAGAGCCCTCAAGACCTCATCTAAATCTAATTACTCTCCCAAGGGCTTCATCTCCAAATACCATCATATTGGGGGTTGAAACTTCGACATATGCATTTTGAGGGGAGGAGCACAATTTAGTTCTTAGCACTGACATAGAGTTTGTATCTTAATTTTATGCTCAGTTTACAGTATTCTCATGCTGGAGACTATGAACTCTGTGAAGGCGAGCATTAGATATATTTCATCTTTATACCCTCCGCTGCCTCAGGAATGTCATGCATTTACTAGCAGATAAAAAATAGTTATCAAACAAATGTTGAGAGCTCCAGATACTTGTATTTAAAAGGATAATAAGATAATAATTTGCACTGATATGGCTTTTACTACCTTTCAGAGTGCTTTACATCAATGATATCGCTGATAATTCAGAACTATTCTGTTAGAAGGAAGCAAACAGAATGTTGTGTTAATAAGTTTAATTATTTTTTAAGTGTGCTCCACGTTACAGTGGTACACAATAAGATATTATTTAAGTAGGGGTAGGTTAAGTGTCTCACTCTTTGTTTTGGCTCAGATCATGATCTCACAGTTCGTGAGTTTGAGCCCCACATGGGGCTCTGCGCTGACAGTGCACAGTCTGCTTGGGATTCTCTGTCTCCCTCTCTCTCTGCTCCTCCCCTGCTCCCTCTCTATCTCTCTCTCTCTCAAAATAAATAAATAAATAAATATTTTAAAAGGGTCTATTTAAGTAGACCCTAAAATTTGTGTTTGTGAGGGACCCATGTTTTGTGTGGTCTGAAGCTTGTACAATTTTGGAAAACTTCACTAAAAACAAGAATAAAAAATAATGAATAAAAAATTAAGTTACAAGAGTGAATATTTGTTAGAAGGAAAAAATAAATTGCAAAAATTATAAAAGTTGACAGATACCATGAACCTCCTCAGATCCAGGAAGATATAAGTAATATGAGTTTTTATCGGTGGCTGGCACCTCTATAATACTTTCCGCTTTTTTGGTTGCATATGCTTTGATTGCCTCTCTTCTAAAAACATTTTTAAGACCCTTTCTAGTAAGAGAATAGATAATTTCTTTAGCATAACTGATTGATTTTTCTCTTTTATTATTGATAGGTAAGATTCACAGAGTGCTTGATTTCACGCACAGTTAAACTTAGTATTTGGAGTACTGCTACAGACTTCTGTCCTTCAAATACATGGATTCTTATATGTTATATGAAGTATAATTCCATTAAAAAGACAAAAAAGTTATTATGGGTTTATAATTGTATAAATTGCACTAGTCAATGCACATCTGAATGGAGATAACTTCTGTTTTAAGTACTCATGATAACTAAATCCTGTTTATGATGTTACATAGCTGATGTTAGTAGAGCTTTCCACAGGTTAGTTTCTTGCTGAATACATTTTAAACTCATAAATTATATATATTAAATATGTCCAGCTACTTACATATTATTTTTTTTTTTTACAAATTTTACAAAATACATCACTAGAGGAATATATTTCTAAAGGATCCCTCAGGAGCTTGGAAAGGGTTCATACAGAGGGGGGATCTTGAAGCTTAACATTCATTATCTTCATAGTAAATCCAACTCTACTTTTATTAGATATAGAAAAGGACCATTCCTTCTTTTAGTGTATTTGGTATAATCGGTTCTATGACTGCTTAATTGTATGTCCATTTCCTATTGTAGCAGGATAGAATCTTTGTTCACTAAGGTCTGCATAGTCATAATCTATCTTATCTCATATAAAGAGGGTGTCTGAGATGGCTAACTGTCCACCAAAGATCCATGCTCCCTTTTGTACTAATTATTTGCCTATTTGTTCTTCCTGTGGTCTGTGTTGCAGGGGCTCTATTCCTTATCAACTGAAAAATGCATGCATATAACATCTCATTTTAATCCTCTCAACTACTGTATGATGTAAATGTCATCATATTTTTCCATTTTATATGTAAAGAAACCAGGTAATGGTGAGTAACGTGATTAAAGTAAGAATAATGTGTCCAAGTAAATAGTGAAATTAGGATTTAATCACAATTTGACTCTACATCTTGTTCTCTTAATCATAATACTCTTCACTAAATATTAATTCTCTTATAATAAAAGTTATTTAAAAATTATATGTAAATGTCAGGATTGTTAAGAAACTCTGACAGAATACACACACTCAACATTAGTTTGCAGTCTAAGCATTTCTAATTAAGCCAGTATCAATTATAAGCTATGCATTTTCTGGAGTTGAATGACTCACTTAGGATGAATAATCACTGAAAAGAATTTTCAGGCATTCTCAGAAGATTGCTACATAAGTTTCTTACCAGACCTTATGGAGAATACTTTCTCTCTGCTACAGAGGTTTTTTTTTTTTTTCCTCAAAATTATTTCGGTTATTCTAGTTCCTTTGCGTGAGTACATACATTCAGTTAGAATTAGAAATTGTCAATTTAAACAGAGAAGACTTCTGAGATATTGATTGGGATTCAATTGAATATTTTAATCAATTTGAGAAAAATTGACATCTGAACAATAATTGAATGCTCCTGTCTATGAATATGGTATATCTCTCTAATTATTTAAGTCTTTTAAAACTTCTCTCAGCAGTGTTTCATAGTTTCCTGTATATAGGCTTTGCCCATTTTTTTTGGTCACGTTTATCCCTAAATATTTCCTACCTCTGGTTACTATTGTAAGGGTATTGTTTTCCTAATTTCAATTTCCAAATATGTATTGCTAGAATATAGAAATAAAATTGATATATATAGATTGATCTTGTATCTCGTGACTTTGCTTTAGCTCACTTATTGGAACTAATAGTTTTTTTGTAGATTCCTTATGATTTTTCACATAGAGCATATGTCTTCTATAAATTTTTTTTAAATTTCTTCCTTTCCAACATGAGTGATATTTATTTATTTATTTATTTATTTATTTATTTATTTATTGATTGATTTATGTTTATTTTATTAATTTTGAGAGAAAGAGGGGGAGAGAGAGAGAGAGAGAGAGAGAGAGAGAGAGAGAGAGAGAGAATCCTAAGCAGGTTCCACATCAGCACAGAGCCTGATGCAGTGCTAGAACTCATGAACCACGAGATCATGACCTGAGCTGAAACCAAGAGTCATTTAACCAACTGAGCTACCCAGATGCCCCAACTTTTATCTATTTTTATTGCTTTATTTCACTGGCTTGAATCTCCAACATAATGTTGAGTTAAAGTGCTAAGAGTGATCATCCTTTCCAAGTTTTATTACAGGTAAAGTAACTGGTCATTCACCACTAAGTGTTAAATTGGTGATAGATTTTTCATAAATATCTTTTAGGTTGAGGAAGTTCCTTTCTTCAACAATTTGTATTGTTGGTTGATGGTTTATAGAGAGTTTTATTGTAAGTCGGGGTTGAATTTAGTCAACCAGATTTTTTTTTGCCTCTATTTAAATGATCATTTCAGCAATTTGATTATTATGTTTTGGCGTGTTTTTGTTCATTTTTTCTGCTTTGGGTTCATTAAGTTTGTTAGGTTTGGGGTTCTCTATTTTAGTCAAATTTGGAAAAAATTTTTCCACTGTTTTTCAAATACTGTTTTGTCACCACCTCCTTCTCTCTTTTTGGGGACTCTAATCACTTGTGTGTTTGATCAGATTACAAATGCTCTGTGAATTTATTTTTTCATTTTCTTTTCCTTTTGTATTTCATTTTAGAAAGTTAATATCGTTATGGCTTTGAATTCACTGACATTTTCTTCTCCAGTGTCTAATCAGCTGTTGATAGCATTCCATCTTTGTTTTTTCTTTTCAGATATCATATTTTAACATGTCTAGAAATACAGTTTTTTAATATATACCCACCATTTCTCTCATCATGGCTATCTTTTTCCTTACTTTTTAAAATATGTGTAACTTACTTATATTAACAGTTTTACTATTCTTGTCTGCTAGTTCCATTATTTATGTAATTTTTATGTGTGTTTCATTTTTATTCTGGTTATGTGTCATGTTTTCTTGTTTGTGTGCATGCCTTGTAATCTCTTTGTGTGCATGCCTTGTAATTTTTTTTAATTTTTTAAGTTTATTTATTTACTTATTTTGAGAGAGAGGGGAGGGGAGGGACAGAGAGAGAGGGGGAGAGACAGAATCCCAAGCAGGCTCCACGCTATGGCAGAGTCTGATGCAGGGACCAGTCTCACGAAGTGCGAGACCATGACCTGAGCCGAAATCAAGAGTTGGATGCTTAACCAACTGAGCCACCCAGGTGCCCCATGCCTTGTAATTTAGATTAGAGGCCAGGCATTATGAATTTGTATTGTTGGTTGATGGATTTTGATTTATTTTTTTAAGTAATGTTATATTTTATGCAGGTACACAGTTAATTAGTTGTATCCTTTCAAGGTTAATCTTTGTAAGTATAGAGAAGAGAACCTGTTAGTCTGGGACTAATTTAGTCCCACTACTAAGATGATACCCTACTGAGAATTCTTTTTGAAGACCATATATTGTGAAATCTGTTCACTCTGACTGGTGAGAAGACAGACTTTTCCAGTCTTGTGTGAACTCTGGAATTGTTTTGCCTCTTCCTCTTTGGTAGTTTTTCCTCCTGACCTTACATAGTTTTCTCTTACACATTTGCAGATCAATAGTCAGCCAAAGACTCAGTGGGATCCATCTGCAAATCTATGGAGCTCTTTCTATATAGAGCTTCCTTATCTTCGTTACTTTGTCCAGCAAATTATATAGTTGTTTTAATCTCTATTCCTGTCTCCTCAACTAGGCAATAGTGATGATCTTTGTTTGGGTTCTAACTTCCTGCTTTGTGGGCTGGAAATTGCCTCTAAGCAATAAGCTGGTGAAAATGCAGGACTCAGCTTGTTTGCTTTCCACAGTCCTGTGTTGCTTGTTGTCCCATCTGAAAATTGTTTCTTCTATTTGTCTGTGTTTTTACTTGTTAAAGTGGGAGAGTAAATCTGGTTTGTATTTCATCTGGTCAGAATTTGAAGTCTACAACATTGTTTATAATGTCTGCATAGTATTCCATTTTAAGGGTGTACTACAATTTAACTAGCTATCTATTTTGGATATTTACATTTTCTAATCATAAAAATTCTTATGTATAAATATTATGAAAATAATTATTCATACATGTTCCAGACTTCTTTAATTTTTTTTGGATAAAATTTATGAGTCAAAGAATATAAAAGCCAAACTTTTTTTGTAAACTGAATGGATATTACTTAACCCCTCTTAAGTGCTGGAATTCCTTAGGAACTCACTAAATAGCAGTCTTCTTCACTACCTAATTTGTTTTTATTTTATTATTTTTTAAAATTTTATTTATTTATTTTTGAGAGAGAGAGAGAGAAGGAGGGAGAGAGAAGGAGGGCAGAGAGAGAGGTGGGGAGAGAGAATCCCAAGCAGGTTCCACACTGTCAGTACAGGGCCCGATGCCCTGTACTCACAAAGTCTCACACAAAGTGTGAGATCATGACCTGAGCTGAAATCAAGTCAGATGATTAACTGACTGAGCTACCAAGCTGCCCCTTCACTCCCTAATTTCTTAATAAACATGCTATTGCAAAGGGTTGTAGGTGTAGGCCAAAAGAGCACCTCTGTTGCCTAGGTAAGGTAGCTCATGTGAAGTCTAAGTAGGCCAACCTACTATACTCAAGTTGAGTAGAATTGCCCAAGAACAAATAATGCTGGAGTATAGGGAGCTTCACTATACGGACAGAGTTTGTCTCTTAGGGAGTAATGGGTGGCATGTTCCCAACAGAAGGGTATTAGTAACAGGTTTCCAGGAGGAAGCAAGAAGGAACTGAACTGAAAACACTCCAGTTTATTCTTCCCAAATCTATCAATCAGGTGAGTTTTTTCACCCCCGGGGGCAGATGGAGTGAAGTTTTATAAAAGACAACAGCAGTTACAGTAATTAAGGTCTTATAATACGGAAAAAAAAAAAAAATATCGGGAATGAGTAAGAAATGTTTCTCTGCTAAGAACATGTAATAGTCATTGATAATGTACTATATGCCAAGTTAACAAGTATTATTTCATTCAATTCTTACCTTAACTCTATGAAGTAGTATTATTTTATAGGACAGCCTGAAGATCTGTACTGGGGATTTACTCAGTAGAGTTCACAGTATTTCTCAAAGTGTGGTTTGCAGGCCACCTGTGTCAGATGTACCTAAGTAGCTTTTAAAACTCTGGTAAGTAATACAATTTCCAGAATATGTGGAAAATATGACTTTTATAAAATTTTCATACAGCTAAATTTAATTTATGCCTAGAGCCATTATTCCCAATAGATGACAGAAATATTAATTTAATGACATTTAGTTAAAACCAGGAATTCATGGGGCTGCCTGGATGGCTCAGTTGGTTAAGCATCCAACTTCTGCTTAGGTCATGATGCCCCGGTTTGTGAGTTCGAGCCCCAGGTTGAGGCTGTGCTGATAGCTCAGAGCCTGGAGCCTGCTTCAGAGTCTGTGTCTTCCTCTCTCTGCCCCTCCCCTGCTCACACTCTGTCTCTCTTTCTCAAACTAAACATTAAAAAAAAATTAAAAAATAACAGGAATTCATGGATTATTCAATCATCGTAGGTTTAAATTTATTCAGATTCAGAGTTATGCTCTACCCCTTTTCCTCAAGCTGTATCTAAGTTCCAAAGTTATTTTTTTAATTTTTTTTAATGTGTATTTATTTTAGAGACAGAGCACAGGCGGGGGAGGGGCAGAGAGAGACAGAGACAGAATCTGAAACAGGCTGCAGGCTCCATGCAGGGCTCGAACCCACGAACTGGGAGATCATGACCTGAGCTGAAGTCGGACACTTAACCAACTGAACCACCCAGGCGCCCCCAAAGTTATTTTTTAATGATTCCACCAGAGGTTTGGTCCTAATTGTCCATTAAAGTTCTTGATATCTGCCTGCCAGGAATTTCACATTCACAGATAATTCTATTCTCCTTCTTCAAGGTTTCTGTTCTTCTAATGGGCAGATTTCATCTACTCTTGGGCTGGGGTGGGTGGGGAGGGCTGACTCTTATCCAAACTCCATGGTCTATGTTATAATACTTGGATTTTACTGTTCAAAATAGCACTTTTTTCCCCTTTCAAAGTTGTGGGCCCTGTGGAATTAAAATTTTTGTCAAACACTGATAGATCCTTGTTCTTGTTAATTTTTTTGTCCTGAGAAAATGCTGCCTGACTGAATAGGGGAAGAACAACAAGAAAATTTGGTGATAGGAGTGATAAATGGGGAGAGAAACATCTCAGTTGTTATCTCAAAATATTAACTTCTTTTGTGAAAATGCAGAAGGATATTTTGAATCACAACTTCAGGGCATGGGGCCTGGGAACAAGCATTTTGGCAGGGTCCCCAGTTTGGATACTGATCTCACATGGACTCCAGAAGATGTTGAGGAGGCAGGAGATGACCTAGTGGGTGTCATAATGATATGAATACTTGGCTGCTCAGACTGGACATAAACATTTACTCAGATTTATCGGAATGTGTGTGCTGCAAAGCCTTCTGTACGGTATTTTAGCTTTCAGTCCTTTTTCTGTTCTTTTCCCTGGATCTCTGCTTCTTCCCTCTCTATGTTCAGTTTTATTTACCCAAGGTTCTACTTTTCCCTCTCCTAGTTGTGGGAAGTGGGTTTGAATGGGGTAGGAAGATTAATAGTTATTGGGCATCTATGATGTTCCAGAAACGTTATATGATCTCACTTAATCTGCACAACATTCAGTTAATTCTCAGAAAGGTTAAATAAATAAATTGTTCAAGATTGCACAGGTAGCAGGTGGCAGAGCTAGGATTAAAACCCAAGCCCATCTGGTGTCAAAACTGGGCTTTAATTACTTTATGTTGCTTCTGTCCTTGACAGAGGCTGTAGTGATACCTCTGATTCCCTCCTTCTCAACATTTCCCCTACTTCCTTGCCATATGGAAGGCCACATACTCACTTTTTATTTTTCCCATACTCATTATCATATTGAGTCTGTAAAATAAATTTTATGTTATATTGTCTTTTCCGTTTTAGATTTCAGTGATAGTACTCTTGTTTATATGGCACTTTACAGAGTACTCTATAGTTGTGATTTAAGGCATCTTTATACTGACATGGCTTTGAAACTCAGGCTAACAGTTGTGTGGACAAGTTAACCCCTGAGATCTCCACATTCTTCTTTCAGTTTCTGCATTATTATCCATGGAGGTTTACAAAAATGTGTGTGTGTGTGTATATATATATATATATATATATATATATATATATATATATATATGTATACACATATATATATAGGCATACATATATATATAGACACCTGGGTGGCTTAGTTGGTTGATTGTCTGACTTTGGCTCAGGTCATAACCTCCTGGTTTGTGAGTTCAAACCCCATGTTGGGCTCTGCACTGACAGTGCAGAGCCTGCTTCGGATTCTCTGTATCCCTTTCTCTCTGCCCCTCACCCACTCTCTCTCTTTCTGAAAAATAAATGTTAAAAAATTAACATATATATACATATATTTAAAATGTAAGAAAGTAAATAAACAAATATAAACATATTTCTTCCTCTGAATGAACTTCTTCAGATCTAAGGAATGTAAAGATTTCCTTTGTGTTAGATTATCTTTCTTAGTAGTATTTTGGTTCACAGTGGCTGAATTATGAATTGTTAAGAGAAGACATAGGGCAACTATAGGGGAGGTGAGAGAACAAGAGTTTGCAGAAAGAAGGAGAAGGGACAGGGATAGTTATTGTTCGTTTTTTGGCCTGTTGGCCTTTTCAGTTTCCCTGAGGTCCAGCATCCTTTAGTCCACAGTGTCGCCTCTTTCCTGGGCTCAGGTGGGTGTGACTGGCTGCATCTAAGGACTCTCCTGTCTGTGCAGCCTGCTGAGCTGATGCGTGGACCTTCCTCTTTATATCTCTAGAAAGTGTGAGTGTATTCATAGACTTCTTGATGTGCTTGAAAAATTAGATACTGAAAGCATTCTTCCCTTAATGCATGAGGTTAAGTGTGGATTCAGTTAAATCTATATAGTTGAAGTGACAGTATCATAAAAATTTTCCTCTTGAGCCCTGCTTTGCTGGATACTATGGATTATGCCAGAGCAGAATCTAAACAAGCCAGTTAAAATTGTCTCAGTTTCTTGGTTTAAAAGTCTCATTTTGTGTAATTATTCGGACATTCCAAAGTTCAGCTTTTTCTGAGGACTCCTCCTCTCCTATCCTATTGGAAGGATGATACCTGGATTCAGGAGAAGATGTCATCATGGTCAGGGAAAATGAGAAGATTTAGCTTTGTGGGGCTTTGGGTTTTCCCTGGGTTCTGAGCAGAGCCCCTTGTTCCTCCTCATCATTGGCACCCTCATGGAATTGCCTGCAGAAGTCTGGGGATAATGAAACCTGTGGTCTGGCCTCTTGGTGTGGCCAGGGCACAGTGATCTTCCACTTGTAGAAGTGCTCTGCCTTAACTCTCTTGGTGGAATTGCTGACCCCCAACAGCTTCAACAATGATGATACTTACTTCTCATCTCCATCTAGTAGGCCTTCTGGCTCTCAACTTTACTTTACATCACAGTTTCTGAATTCTTTATACATTCCACAGAAAAAGACTCAAAAATGCTATGCCTTGCCCCTTTACGGTCCCCAGGTATTGCACCACAATTTTTAATGTCCCTCAGTTATCCTGTGTTGATTATGGGCATCTTAGCTGGTGATCTGCTAGACTTTTGAATGAGAAAGGGAAGAAATTTCTTGCTTCCCATTCTGCTTACTTGTATATCTCATATGCATTCCTCCCCAGAAGCAGCTCCAGAAACAAATATTTGAGTCCACATATTTGGGAGAGGATCCATGGAAACATCAGTAGGGGAGAGAGGAAATGAAACCAGGAAGGGAAGAAAGCTGTTGAAGAGTACATTATCCAGCGACTTATGATGTGATTTTAAACAGAGTAGAAAGAAGGCTCAGAGTTTTCCCAGCCAAGGTAGGAGGGGGTTGGGATATTTATATACTATGTGCACCAGTCATTGATTGAGGGTTGATCTTGTGGGACATGCATTTTCAAGAAGTTTGTGTTCACTGTGTGTGGAGGCAGAGCAGGCTTTGATGGCCTGAGAAAGCCATCAGGCAAAGAGATGGAAATGCCGCAGCTAGAATTCAGGCTGGCATTATCGGGTACGGGCATCACTCCTGGACCTTCTTGATACACTCATGACTCAAGATGAGTTTACTGGGTTCTGCTGCCGATTCTTCAAATTTGTGGCTCTGGTCACAGCTTCAAAAAACCAAAATAATACTAAAACCCCAAGTAGAGTAGTTGACATAAAAGGGCTAGTGGAACAAACTACAGACCCCATTTCTGTATTTAATGCTGTGGTTGTAACTGAAATTTATCTATTTTCCTCCTCTGTTACACATTGTAGATTCTTCTCGCCTATGGACAGCACTTTGCTCATCTAGATTGCTCTGTCAAGTATTCCAAACCTCCATTTGTGGGGAGCCTGAGCTCCTAGTCACTGTACCTTTGTGTGGCTGTGGTTGCTGTAATTTTTCTATCTGTGGTTATTACCATCAGGCATCTAGACACTAAGAGGTGCATCAGTGAGCGCCCTGAATTCCAGACATATTTTCCCTATTTGATGTCAGCCAGTATAGTGTTGGAGAATGATGATCAGGTAGTGTAGTAACTTTTCTCTGTCAGAAACAGCTAGGTGGCAGGTGGAGCTTTAGGTTTATAGGAAAACTTACTATATACCCTGGTAGAAAAATTCACCCCCCAGGGAATCATGAACTCTATTTCTGCAGAACTTAAATTGTGCAATGAGAAGCACAAATTCCCTCAAATGGCATGAGAGGCCATTCCCACTGCCATGGATTCAGCACCATATAATGGCCATTGTTTCAAAGTGTATGGCTCACCTTGAAGGATAGCCACTAGTGCGCAGGGCATCAATCCTATCTAGCAATTGGCTTCAACTTAAGAGGTCATTCCTGTATTCTGTGAGGTTTGCAGCTTCTGGAGAATGCTGTATGTGGTAGAAATAGGGGATCCACTAGTTATGTCTTAGTTACTTCATTATAAAAAGTTTGCATTGCATTAATATTATCTCAGTTTTTATAGCCCTGTAAATCTTGGTGTATTCCACCTTAATCATTGTAAAATTTCTCTCGTGAGTGGTTATTAAGTCACTCTGGTGAAGTATAAGGGGGGTTACTCTTATATACGCTTGCAGTGTTCAGGCTCCTTCCTCAAGGAGTTTGGCCTCCCCTTTGATCAATGGGCTCTGGGTCTAAGAACGGGCCTGGATCTGGAAGCAGGGTGAAGGATCATGACATTTAATTGCAGTGGCTGACAGCAACCTTCTGCTTATTTTCTCTTGATCTTTTTTGGTTATACAGGTGAAGCAATACCCATATTATCTGTCAAGTTTGCCTCTTGGAACTCCAAGGTCTATTCCCTGTTGCCATATGTTCTTTGTGGGCAAGGGCCCCTCATTGTCATCCCAGCTTCACTGCTTATGTCTATCTTGCTTCAGGAAATTAAGTGCTACCGCCTGGCCTCTCCTATTTTAGAATCCTCTCTTCACCTCTGAAACTAGGGGACCCAGTTCTATTAGAGCATGCACCGTTTTCATTTCTGACTTAAAAAAGAGCAGCCATCTCTACTCAGTGATGCCAGTGCCTTCCTTATTGCTTTAATGAAAGAAGTGTCCGTTAGGCCCTTATGAGGAACACAGCTAATGGGTTCTGTGGTCATATATAGTAAATCCATTTTAATGTCCATTTCTCTGAGCCTTTTGACTCCATAATTAATACTTTACCAAGGTAATTCTATCTGACTTAGTATAGGTTACTATCATCTCCACATTTCAAGAAGCTGTCCCAGCAGTATTAGGATTGGCTTAAAGCATTTTTGTGCCTAGTGTCCTGAGTCACAGGAGAATGTCTGCAGATCAACAAACTTAAAACTGCTTTTTATCTGCTCCTCTCACACCTTAGCCTTCACATCCATTTTGGGGCATCCAAAATGGCCCCCAAGTGCCCCCATTTTCACATCCATTTTGTTGGTTTCTACAGGTACACATTAGTCAGGCTCTTTGGCCTTTTTTGGTAAACAACATCTTTCTTCCCAACAGAGATAGTACTTCCCAGTGGAAGTCCTTTATAGACTTCTTTCTACACTTAAAAGCAGTTTTAAATAGGCAGGGTTTAGAATACAAAGACTTTGCACAATAGATCACTGAAAAGCTGCTGAATCACGGAGAATATGAGATGCAAAAAATTATGAGAAACAGAGAGGATGCACAAAAAGATTGCTTAATAATTTTTATTGACCAGATATGAGTTTGGATTCTTACAATTTTGTAGACCTGAGCTGCTTAGGCTACATCAGGAAGTTTTTCATTTCCTCTTTAGAAAACTAAATGGTGAGGTTTACTTACCTGATTGCCTTTCATAATAGCAAAAATTCTTAGTGGTTTACAGAACTTCATTTTTAAAAAGTAAGATAGTATTAAATTAAAATTTTGAAACTTGATTCTAAAAAGGATTTATTTTTCCATATGTTTCGCTAAAATTTAACAGTATCAGCACTCTGTCCTACAATAGCACAAATGTGCATATTCCTAATGCTAAGAATTGTGTGTGTGTGTGTGTGTGTGTGTGTGTGTGTGTGTGTTTTGGTTTTCTTTGTTTTTTTTTTTAAGTTTATTTACTTGAGAGAGAGACTTTGTATGTACGTGTGCATGGGGGAGGGGCAGAGACAAGGAGAGAGAGAATCCCAAGCAGGCCCTGCGCCATCAGTGCAAAGCCTGATTAGGGGCTCGAACCCACAAACTGTGAGATCATGACCTGAGCCGATATCAAGAGTCAGATGCTTAAGCGACTGCACCACCCAGATGCCCCTGACAATTTTGTTTCTGACACTATTTTCCACTAAAGGAATCACATCTCCTTAGAGGGCATCTATTTCCATGTCATAGAATAGGAGAAAATTAGGATTAGGAACAGCAGGTCTGAAACATACCATACAGTTTTTTTGGTGAGAGAGCAAAGAAGTTTTTATGAATGTCAGGGGATAGGGGCACCTGGATGGCTCAGTCCATAAAGCATCCAACTCTTGATTTCCACTTAGGTCATGATTCATGGGTTCGTGAGATCAAGTCCCACATTGGGCTCTGTGCTGACAGTGAGCCTGCTTGAGATTCTCTCTCTCCCTCTCTCTCTTTCCTGTCCTCTGCTTCTGTGTGCATATGCACTCTCACTCTCTCCCTCCCTCTCTCTCTCTCAAAGTAAATAAATGAACTTAAAAAAATTTCAAGGATAAAGACTAAAATGATAAAGAAGCAATGTAATGACATTCAAATTATGAAAATTTGAGCATCAAAACACAATAGGGGCACCTGGGTGGCTCAGTCAGTTAAGCATCCGACTTCAGCCTCAGGTCATAATCTTGCAGTTTGTGAGTTCGAGTCCTGTATCTGGCTCTGTGCTGACAGCTCAGAGCCCAGAGCCTCCTTCGGGTTCTGTGTCCCTCTCTCTCTGTCCCTTCCCTGCTTACACTCTGTCTCTCTCTCTCTCTCAAAAATAAATAAACATTAAAAAATGTAAAAAAAGACCACAATAAAAATTATTGTTAATTGACATAAATTGAATGTGTGAAAGCCTATGAGTTCATAATGATATTCCATAAAAAGCTATAACAATGAAAAGTTTGAAAACCAAAAAGGAAGACAATGTAGTAGAATAGGATTATTTTTTTTAAATTTATTTTAGTATGTAGAGGAAAGCTTTATTCTTTCTACTAAGCATATGAGTTTTCAATATAGAGAACAGTGAGTAAAACAAATGATGAGTACTGATTATGGTTACCCATAATACTGGTGTATGATCCATGGTCATACACAATAACCAGGTAGAAGGTAGAAAAAATTACCTGTGTATCCTGAGATGACAGATTAACCAAGTGTCCTACAAAGGAGATTTACCTTCACATTTCACAAAAGAAGATTTACCTTCTTCAGCTAGGCGATGAGACTTCTAGATGGCTCTAGTGATTATAGTGAGATACAGATATCAGTAAATTTCCAATTGTAAGTGTCTTTGAAGATGATCCTCATCTTCTAGTATTCACGTCTTTGTGTAATCTGACCCTGCCAAGTCACTCACATCTAATGAATAGATTAAAACAAAAGTGATGAGGTATCATTTCCTAGACTATGTTTTTTATTCTTTTTTCTTTTTTAGATTAGGTTTTGAAAAGACTTGCTTTCATCATTCACTGTCTCTCTCTGGCTTTTTGGCTTTTTTTTTTTTCTCTGATGAAGCCAACTGCCAAATTGTGAGCTTCTCTATAGCATTCCCAACAGTCAGTAAATACAGAGATCCTCTATTCTACAGTCCAGGAAGAACTGAATTCTACCAACAGCCAAATGAATAACTTTGAGAGGTCATTCAGTTGAGCCTTGTGATGACTGCATTCCTGGATGATACCTTGATTACAGCTATGTGAGAGACCCTGAACCACAGGACCCAGCTAAGCCAAGCCCAGAATCCTGACCCACAGTAACTGTGAGATAAAAATGGTGCTGTAAGCCACTAAATTTCAGAGTGATGTGTTGCTTGCTAATGAATAATTAATACACCAACAATGATAATGTCAAAGAAATGAAGTTTAGGTGCATCCTTGTCCCATGTCCAATCAGGATTGATTGGCAGATGATTCAGAATTTGTGACCTGGGCTAGAGACAAAACTCTTTTTCAGTTGCGTCTGTTGAGGTTTCTACTAGGAAGATATGTATGCTAACTAAACTCACTGTTAACCATGTCTAAGAATAAGAACATGCATTAAGATGGGAATAAAGCTAACAAAGAAAAAAATGTAAGAATTTTAAACACCAGAAAAAGTTTAACTGGTTTCAGTGTATGCATTTTTTCTATTTCTTAAAAAGTTTAAGGCATTAAGGGATTCTTATATAGTAGATTCTAATATAATGGTATATGAGATTCTAATGGGAATAGACTTAAATTGAGTTTTGGAATAGTTTGAATAAATAAGTTTATAGTCAAGGTTCAGCGAATATAGTGTAGATGTTTATAAGAATGTTAATCTTTAATTTTTGAAGGGTTATTACATATTTAATATTTCCATTGGATAAATAATTTGGATGTTAGGAATATTTTTTTGATATATTAAAGCTCCTTGAACATTAAAAAATCTATCAATATTAGTTATTAACTGAGGATTTCTAAAATTTTAAATGCCTATGAAATGTCAATGCCTCTTTAAACTTTCTTCACCTATTATAAATGGGAGTGAATTCTAATGACTTCCAGTGTTATACTTTCATTTCAAAGTAACCCATATTCATATCTAAGAGAATTTCTTAATTACCTTTTAATGGTAATTATTGAAAGTAGATGACATTAACTACTGGTCAAAAATCAAAGGTGAGCATCTTGAATATTGGCTATGTTACTGAACTGGTTATTGTTATGGGGGAAGCCCAGCCCTCTAGCAGAATCACACAGAAAACACATAAATTTTTCTTTCCAGAGAACAGAAAGCAAATGCTTTCATCCAATGACTGTGTCATTTGGGTGAGTGTTGCCTTCTGAGTGTCTAGACTGTGTCTGGACTGTGTCCATTTGGGTGAGTGTTGCCTTCTGAGTGCCTTTTGGGTGAGTTTGCATTTCTGACTGTCTAGGAACCCCAATCCAAATGTATGCAAGGAACTCTAATTCAAATGAAAGAAATCAGATTAACTCATTCTTGAGTCATTTTTTAGGTAGCTAATAGAAGGCCATATTTACTTTGTAATCTCTCATGTTATCCTCAAATTCACCCTAACAAGTACTTTCTTTTTTTCATAATTGTAGACAGTGGTGAGGTTTGTAGGAGATTGTGTGATATTTCAGAGAGTGACAGATCCAGAGAAACTTCTTCCCAGTCTATTGGGGGTGTGTAGCTTTGCTTTGACCCCACTCCTGAAGTCTCTTTCTACATGGAAGGTATAGGCATACCTCAGAGCTATTGTGGGTTTGGTTCTAGACCACTATAATTAAAAGGAAATATCACAATAAAGTGAGTCAAACGATTCTTTTGGTTTTCCAGTGCATATAAAAGTTATGTTTACACTACACTATCGCCTACTAAGTATACAATAGCATATGTCTAAAAAACCCCAACATACCTATCTTAATTAAAAAATACTTTATTGCTGACTCCTCCCACCAACCACTTCTCCTCCGACCAGTGTCACCCTCCTCCTCCTCCTTCTCCATGACTTCCTTCAGTTATTGCCACTTGTCCACCACCTTGACCTTGGGGGCCTGCACAGTGGCTCCCTACGCTTGGGGCAGGAGGTGCCTTCTCCATGCCCAGCTGCCCCAGGGGCTCAGACGGCCTTGGCGTGTGTCTGTGTTCTTCGCCAGCTTCATGTGCTTATCCTCTGGGGCTATGGCGACAGCTTTGCTGGAGGCTGGCCGGGTCCTGCGGGCTGCTGGTGGGCAATGAGATCACCAGACACAAGCTCAACAGCCACCTGGCCTCCTGCCTGGACATGGTGTGCGCCCTGGAGAAGACCAATGGCAATCTCGAGGTGAAGATCCACCACTGGTACCAGAAGCAGGTGCTTAGGCCGCCTGCCACTGCAGCTACTACCTCAAGGCCATCAAGGACCTGCGGGACAAGATTCTTGGTGCTACCATTGAGAACTCTTAAGATTGTCGTGCAGACTGACAGTGCCTTTCTGGCTATGGATGACTTCCCAACCAACTTAGAGACAGAGCAGACCAGTCCATGAGAGCTGAGGCCGACATGAACGGCCTGAGCAGCGTGCATGCTGAGCTGACTCTGGCCAGCTCCTGGAGATGCAGACTGAAGGCCTGAAGGAGAAGCTGGCCTACTTGAAAGAGAACCACGACGAGGAAATCAGTGCCCTTAGGGGCCAGGTAACTGACCAGATTAGTGTGGAGGTGGATTCCGCTCTGGTCATGGACCTTGCCAAGACCCTGAGTGACATGAGAAGCCAATATGAGCTCATGGCTGAGAATAGCCAAAAGGGTTCTGAAGCCTAGTTCACCAGCCAGACCCAGGAGCTGAATTGGGAGGTGGCTGGCCATACAGGGCAGTTACAGCTAGGCAAGGCAGAGGTCACTGAGCTGTGGCTCACCTTCTAGGCTCTGGAGATTGAGCTGCAGGCTCAGCTAAGCATGAAAGCTGCCCTGGAAGACACACTGGCAGAAACAGAGGCCTGCTTTGGAGCATGGCTGGCCCAGACCCAGGCTCTGATCAGCAGTATTGAAGCCTAGCTGAGTGATGTGCAGGCAGACACTGAGTGGCAGAACCAGGAGTACCAGCAGCTCATGGACATCAAGTCGGGGCTGGAGCAGTAGATCGCCACCTGGAAGGCCAGGATGCCCACTCTGACAACCTGCCCACCCCCAAGGCTCTCGAAGTCTGGCATCCTGGTGGGCTTCCTGTTCTTCTGCAGTGGGGCTCCCCTGGGTAGGGACATGGGAGAGGAGGAACCCTATATCTGGATGTTCCCTTGACCTGCCAGTAAAGCTTTTTGGCTCAAAAAAACCACACCAACTTTATTGCTAAAAAAGTGGCAAACATTATCTGAGCTTTCAGTGAGTCATAATCACTGATCACAGATCACAATAATAAATATAATAATAATTTGAAAAACAAAGTTTGAAATATTATGAAAATTACCGAACTGCGACACAGAGACATAAAGTGAGCAAATGCTGTTGGGAAAATGGCACCAGTAGACTTACTCAGTGCAGGGTTGCCACAGGTGTTTAGTTTCTGTGAGGTGCAATAAAGCAAAGCACAGTGAAAGGGATACACCTGTATTTAATTCATGAGATATTCATGACCTCTGCCCATGCCCTTACTCCTCCATTAGAGAAGAAGAAGGAATTTATTTGGAAGTTGAGTTTGGAAGGAGAAACTAGGCAAGCATGGTTTATTCCTCTTGACTCCCATTTTTCTTGGGATCTAGCTGTACAGAGAAAATGCACTTGCGGTTTGACTCCTCCTGCCTTAAGTTTTATGGTGGTAGAGCCTTCCCCTCAAGGTGCTTGTGGTGATAAGTTGTTCCCTGTGATTGAATGAGTATGAAGAAAGCTCCCGGCCTGTGAGCCAGTGTAAATAATAATGGAGATATTTTGATTCCTGTCTGTTTGATTCCTCTTTGTTTTTCCCTTAATCGGAACAAATTATGGTTATGAAAAGAAGGGTGTTCTCCATTATTCCTAACCCAACATTGTCTGACCAAGTGGTTTGAAATTTCCTCACAGACTTTCCCTTTTTGTATATACTTACAAATATTAGTGATTGTAGTGTTATGTAACTTCCTAATGAATGTAGTTCCTTTTCCATAAATCTCATATCTACAGTTAGATTTGCATTTTTTTTTCCAAATCAGACATACATTTCCACAACTTTGGTAGGATTATGACATACTTTTTGTCATTCTTCTATGATTTTACTTCCTGACAAAATCATTATTTTTAAAATTTATTTTTTATTGTGTGTGTGTGTGTGTGTGTGTGTGTGAGAGAGAGAGAGAGAGAGAGAGAGAGAATCCCAAGCAGGCATTGTGCTGTCAGCACAGAGCCAGATGCACGGCTGTATATCCCAAATCTGTGGGATCATGACCTGAACTGAAATCAAGAGTTGAATGCTTAACTGGCTGAACCACCAAGGTGCCCCCTCACAAAATCATTCTTTTTTTTCTTTATTTTTCAAGTTTATTTGTTTATCTTGAGAGAGAGAGAGAGAGAGAGAGAGAGTGAGATGTGAGAGAAAGAGGGGCAGAAAGAGGAGAGAGAGAATCCACACTGTCAATGCAGAGCCCAATATGGGGATTGAACTCACAAATTGTGAGATCATGACCTGAGCAGGAATCAAGAGTCAGATGCTTAACCGACTGAGCCACCCAGGCACCCAGTCACAATATGATTCTCAATGGACAAAAGTTATTTTTATTTTATTTGTTAATGACATTCATGTTCCCTGTGGTTAACTTTACTGACTGTTAATATGACAAATTGCCCTTTTTTCGCGTATTAAAATGGACTGTTCAATGACAAGTATCTTGGTAAGTCTGATATACAGATACTGTGCTAATTTGGGTTCCCTGAAAGCTGAGGCTGACAGAAGTGCTTCGGCTGCTGCTAGTTTATTTGGCTGGGGTTGGAGAGGGAGTTGTGGTTAGAGGTTAGGAGAGTGAGGCAGGAAAGAAAAGTCTATGAAGTTTGTTTTATTGAGTTGGTTTCTGCCGTGTGTACCTGGAACTCAGTTCTACCAGAGGTCCTCTGAGGAACCATACAGAATGCACTTAGAATTGTCCCTCCAGGCCAGGCCATTTGTCTAGTGAAATTTCCTGCTCAATTGATGAGGGTCACCCTTGGGAGAATTAACTCTCCCCAACTTCTGGGCTGCCTCCAGGCAACCAGAATGAAGAAAGGTGGAGTGATAAAGCAGGGACTTGAGGAGGGTGGGGACACTTGCAGCTTACTCCAGATCTATCTACCACAGCTACAGCTAAAACCCCAGATGGACTGAGGAGATGTGGCACAGGGCTCTATAAGCAACTGCTTCCAGTGTTATTCAGCAAATATCTGGAACCATTCACTCCATTCATCCCATCAATCAGTACCTTGACTGTTGAGCTGATATGACTAAACAATTGTTTGCTTTTTCATAAATTAAAGTTAACATGCTTTAAGTCCTTCAAAATTCCAGTCAGATACATCTGCGTCTTTATGTCTGTTTATATTTCTCTCTAATGACCTAGTCAAGACTTCCTATATATTTCACTGACTTTGAGTTAAGAACATATATTACTTGACTAAAAATTGTGTGTTGATATTGACTAAAAGTAACATCAATTCAATTGATTCTTATAAGAAAACTGCTCCTCCTTTAGCCTTGTAAGTGTGCACCTCTGGTACAAAAGTTGGGCTTGTCTTTTGATTTCAAGATGATGACTATCCTACTGTGACTTACTTCACAAGAGTAAAAAGTCATGGCTTCGTAGGTCACAAAGTACATTTCCTCTTAAATGGTGCTATTGACATGGAAAGAGGACTATCTCCAGGGAGGGAACTGAATTAGAAAGTTTGGGTTATTGAGTGGTAGGTGGTGAAGAGAACCTCTTGGAAACCAGGCAATCTGGATAAGATGAACAACTTAAGCTCCAGAAAAAGAAAATCATTATTTATGGTCCAGATTCTCTATATTCAAGTTCTTTTCTTTGTATGTTTTTCTTTTGTTGTTTTCCTGCATTAAATACAATCTTGTTGAAATGTTTTAGTTCATTCTCCATCATGCTTATGACTATTAAATAAAGATTTGGTGTTCACAATTGGCCCTTAGTGTTAAGGGATAATAGCGTTTACATCTGGTGTACTGGTGGTGGTTTATGAGCAAGTTAATCTCCAGGAAGAATCTCCAGTTCACACTGTGGAGATTTGCCCTTCTTTGTGTTTGGTTAAAGAACAAAGTACCTGCTACCTACTACCTTTGGGTCTCACTGTAAATAATTAAGGGTCTCCTTATTTATTGTTTTACTTCTACACCAGTTGATTTAATTAATGTCTTCAAGCAAATCTTTTGTATTGTTATAACAAATGTAGAGTTTAATTCTTTTCCACAAATTGTTTTATTTTAGTGATCTATTTAACCATTTAGTATTAGGGATTAGTTCAGAGGCTGGTCTTATTAACATCTTTATAAATGATGTGGAAAAGGAAGTATACACAATGAAATTTCTAAGCTCTTCTGGTTAATGAAATGACAAACTGATGGGGATAAACTGCTGGAAGACCTCATGAAGCTATGTTAGCGGACAGAATATTGATATATGGAGCTCAGAAAGGACAAAGATAAAATAATGAGCAAGTGCATTTAGGAGGAAAATAGTCCAAAGTATACTTTCAAGGTGATGGGCTTGGAGTTATCCATTACAACTCAGGGTTCATTGTAGACTCTTCTCTGAGAACAGTGGGGAGTTTGTGAAAGACTGGTAAAATTCTGACAATCACCAGGAAGGGAAGAGAAAAAAAAAAAAAACGTAGTATCCTCTTCTTACAGAAAATCATGGTGTAGATGTACCTATTATTCATAGTTCTGACCACTATATTCAAGAATATAATAAAAAAGAAAGCACTAAAGGGTAAGACATCTAAAACAACCAGGAAGAATGGCAAGGTTGCCATGTGAATGTAGACTAAAAAGATATAAACCCTAATATAGAATGGCAAAGTTTGAGAGAAAATAGAGCCAAAACCTTCAAAATATTTAACAATTCTATTTTGTGTATGAAAACTGGTTAACTCTCTTAAAGGAAACAAAGCAAATACAAAAACTAAAGGAATTTTTAATTGATAGATTCAACAGAAAGTGGATTTCTGAAACTCATTTTCTGGAGAGAGAGTTTTTGATGAAAGAAGAATTTCCAAAAAGGTTTTTTTTTTTTTTTTAATGTTTATTTATTTTTGAGACAGAGCGAGACAGAGCATGAATGGGGGAGGGGCAGAGAGAGAGGGAGACACAGAATCTGAAGCAGGCTCCAGGCTCTGAGCCCTCAGCACAGAGCCCGATGTGGGGCTCGAACTCACAGACCGTGAGATCATGACCTGAGCCGAAGTCGGACGCCTAACCGACGGAGCCACCCAGGCGCCCCCAAAAAGGTTTTGATAAACTCTTGTAGTATGCATTTAAGTTGTTATTTAAGGGGGAAATGATGATTGTGGATTCATTTCTAGCTTTTAAGCTGCATATTAGTATGTATATATGCATTCTTACTACCTATCCTTTGGTATCCATCAGAGGCAGGAAAGAAAAAGGCAGCTGCTAAGAGCCAATAGTTTCATGAGTTGAGAAGTTAAAAATGGAGACATATAATTAGTACATGAGTTTCTCACACATCTGTCACATCATATTGTTTAGTTACTATTGAGACAAGGCAGTGAACATCTAACAGATTTAATCTTTGTAAAACAGAAACATTTCTCAACATTTTTCTTTCTTAACCAAATCAATGAATTCTCATCTGGGGGGAGATTAGCCAATATTAGCAAAATCTCTGCTGAAACAACCTGAAAACTCAGAAATTTATTTATGATTTGAGTTTACGTGTTTAAAATTACTGGACCACAAACATGACTGTTTCAGTACTGTTGATTTGCAATACCTAATTAAGAGTACCCTGGTGTAGAATCAGTCTACACAGTGTGACTGGCACTTTGTAATATTCAAAGACAATATAGAATGGTTAATTTGATAGCCATCCATAGATGGAGTCTACTTCTAAGAAAATTATACTTTGCTAGCTACAGTCTATTCTCATTTGTCTACTAGATTTTTAAGGATGAACAATAGTAAAGAATGATGTAAAAATGATGTAAAGCGGGTCAACAAACATTTTTTGAAAAGGTCCAGATAAAAAACATTTTAGGCTTTCTGGATCACATGCACTTAAGCTTTGCAGAGCAGTTTGTTAAAGTCTGTTTGCTTAAGAATACCCTGATTTTGCTCTTTATTTTTTTTAATGCAAGTACTCAACCCCCCTGTGGTAGCACTAAGACATCTCTAGACAATACATAAAAAGATAGGTGAGGCTACTTGTTCCAATAAAACTTTACCTCCAAAACAGGCACCAGGCCAAATCTGACCTTTGAATTAGCTGACATCTAAACTAAGGGGAAGCTGAGAATAATGAAACATAATTTATGCAAGCTTTCCAAAGTAAAGGCATTAAATAGAAGTATCTATTTCATAGGAATCCCCTTAATTTAGCTTATGTATATGGTATACCTTTACTTTTAAGACTTGTTCTGCTCTGCCCAGCGTTTTATGTTGACAAGAATCTGGGATTTGCAGAGAGATGGCCTGGGCTCAGGCCCTGTTCTTACACTTGCTACCTGTGTGACCTTGAGCAAGGGGCTTAACTTTTCTAAGTCCTGGTTGTTTCTTCATAAAATGGAGCTATAATAATGATTAGCTATGAGAATTAAACGAGATAATATGAATGTGAAGGATTTTGTAAAATTTACCTACAAATACTTAAATACAGTAACAGTTACTATGATTACTGTCCAGGGTTGCTGGCCATTTTTCTCTTTGTATATCTTCATAAATTTATTATCTCCATGCGCTTTCCCTAAGTGAGAAAAAGCCTATCCCACAGAGGGCCTTTCAATATAATATACTTTATGAAAATAATTAAATTATCCATTAATAATAAGCTTTTTAAGAAATGTACATTTGTAGAGAAAAAGAAACCCCACAGTTTATAAAAACAAGAAATAAGAGGAGTTATAGTAGCTGACATAAATGATAATAGGAATTCAAGAAGAAAAGAATATTAGAAGGTGACCAGTTAGAGCAAATAAGTGGAAGAGGAAAGATAAGTCAAGGGGGCAAAGCCAAAAGAGGGCTAACAGTGGTGGTTTAGGAGGGAAAGGAATTTGAAAGGCAAAGTTAAGCCAAGTAGGTTTTGTTCAAGGCAAGTATTAGAGTCTGCAGGCGAAGCACTGTTTAGGAAGTTTGTAGCTCTGGGCTTATTTGTCCCTATGACCAGTGTGACCATTTGACTTCTACACTCTGTTCTAGTTATTACACTTAGGACCTTTCCATTTGTATCTGTATTTACTGACAGGCATCCAAAGATAGGAACCAGGGAAGCATTTAAAATAATAGTCCACAGTTCTGTTGGTTCTGTATTTCTAATCAGAGAAAGCTTCCTTGAGAAAAATGACGCCCGTGTGCCCTGACTACAAAATGAGTTAAGGTAAATGAAGATTAAATAGCAGACTTGTTAATCAGGATTTGGGGTAGACTTAAATTTTCACAGTCCATTTTCTCGCTCTCACTTTCTCGCTCTCTCAAGCCTGTATTCCTGCTTATACATTCTCACAACACACATCCACACCCACGCACGCCTGTCATGCTTTCTCTACCCAGATGGATGAAATGGACTGAAGTTGGGTGCACCAATGTGTCTTTTATAATCAGTATTCACTGTCTCAGAGTCAGACAAATGAGGAGAAAATAAAGAACATACTTTTTTTGAAAACAGAGTAATGACATTCCTATTTTTCTTCCTGATATGACTCAAACTAACCTATCCAGCCAGGTACCACGTTCACATTAAGTGGATAGTCAGTTGTACCATCTGGCAAACAGAAGGTTAAAAGTATGACTGTTTAAGGAGAAACAAACAATTCAAGAGCGTTTTATTTTCATTTCAAAAAAGAAGTATTTGAAATATGTCTCCTCGTCCCCAAACATAGTTATTTTCATTCATTGGATTATATGTGGATTTGGCTATACCAGCAAAAATATAAAAACACACTGAAGAACTGTATCTTATCTTTTGTTAATTTGGATTTTTAGTGGATTTGGAAGTTTGGGCTTACTGGAAAAAGAAGAACAATTAAATAGTGGGAACAAGAAGATTAGGAGTGCTTTGATCTGTGAGAGAAAGGAATTAATTGCCTTGTTGGAAAAATGTTGAAAATTCTATGAAATACTATTTAGGGTTCCCAAAGATAGAAAACCTTCTCAGAAAAAAAAAATAAGATCAAAGTATTAATGACATTTTCATATTTTTTTCCTGAGTTTAGGAATGGAAGAGGATATGTTCTGAATACTTCCTAAATATCCAGGGGGATAGTGCATGTTCCAGTGGCAGTAACATCTCTGTTTGATTTTAAGCAATTTAGGTTTTACTCTGTAATGAAAAGCAGATTGAATAGGACTCTCCTCCAGGCCCCAGATCCCCCATCTTAATAAGATAAATCATTCTGTTTTGTTCTTTTACAGAACTTCTTCCCCCCCTCCCTGCCCTGATTCCAAGCTTATTTAAACCCCTTCTATGCAAAGGAAAAAAATTCCTAGGACTATGCTTCCAGTATATGTTCTTCCAAAAAAGAGCAAAATAGTCCATATAAGTTTCATTATTTTTAACCCAATTGATAGAGAAATCAAGAAGAAAAGACATAAGGGTTAAAGGTTTCCCCCAGAACTCTCTTCACCCTAGGTGGACGGGTATATGATCTGATGTTGTAATTCTATTTTTATAATAGGTTCACGTCTTATCCCCATCACCCCACCTCACTTATAGAACAGTAGTTTCCAAACATAGCAAGACCCTTATTTTAACCAGTAACTAAAGTGAAGACTTGAAGGTGTGACCTGAATTGGATTGAAATTGCTTCTCTCTAGCTTGCCTTTTAGATAATTATAGATACCTGAAGTAATCAAACACATGCACTTAAGCTTTGCAGAGCAGCTTGTCAAAGTCTGTTTGCTTAAGAATACCCTGCTTTTGCTCATTTTTTTTAATGCATTACAGAAGAAACACTGTACTGTGGTAACATATGATGAAAGTGACTCTGATTTGGAATGTAAATATATGCAGGGTGTTTTAAACCGACAGCATTTTGTATGAAAAAGTACTTTTAAAAATATATACTGTATTTGAAATTCAATCGACAGAGAATAAAACAATAACAATCATTCTATTGTAATTTTTAACATGTGCATTGAAAGGATATTCACTCAAGGATGTAATTTTTTACTTTGGAAGAAAAGAGTGAATATGTTACCCAGTTATTTTTAAATACTTGGCTATGAAGTGAAGCTGGTTGAAAAATTGGCTTTTCATTAGGTGGAATCATATGAAATTGCTGATTTTCAAGTTTTCTAACCTACATATAGAATAATTCCAATGGTTCAACCTAAAATATAAGGCTTCCTCAAAGTAACAATGTCTCTTCGAAAAAGGGATATTCTTTAAAGCAGTAACCCTTTCCTGTTTTTTTGTATTTTGAATGGCATCTAAAGACTTAGATGACTTACAATTTATCAGAGATATATTTATTCCTGCAATTTCCTGGGGCTATTTTTTGGAAATTGTATGGAAAATTAAAAATCCACATGGATTTAAGACTCTAAGCTCACATTTTTTAAAGTCTTGAATATACACATTGGTTTTCTGGGACAATTTAAAACGTTTTGTTACATTTACACACCCATAAATCCACCACCACAATCCAAATGTTAAACATTTCCTTCACCCTACTTTATGCTCCTTTATAGCCAAAGCGTCGCATCCCTAGCCAACCACTGATTTGACTTCTATCATTATAGATTGATTTTACTTTTTTTAAAAGTTTATTTACTTATTTTGAGATAGAACCAGTGGGGAAGGGGCAGAGAGGTAGTGGGGGCAGTTTCCAAAGCGGGCTCTGCACTGACAGCAAAGAGCCGGATGTGGGCCTTGAACCCATGAACCGTGAGATCATGACCTGAGCCAAAGTCAGATGCTTAACCTACTGAGCCACCCAGGCACCCCAACTTTACTTTTTTTTTTCAAAGTTTATTTATTTATTTTGAGGCTCCGCACTGTCAGCCCAGAGTCCAACTTGGGCTAGATCCCACAAACTGTGAGATTAAAACCTGAGTCGAAATCAAGAGTCGGATGCTTAACGGACTGAGGTTGGTTCGGTGCCCCTAACATTACTTTTTATAGAATTTGTGAAAGTGGAATTATATAGTATGTACCCTTTTGTTCTAGGCTTCATTCAGCATAATGCTTTAGAGATTCATCCGTGTTGTTGTGAATATCAATGGTTCATTTCTTTTTATTGTTATGTTGTAGTCTTTTATATGAATATATCATAATTTTGTTTATACATTTACTTGTCGATGGGCTGTTATTAGTTTTTGGCTATTTTTAAAGATGCTGTGAATACTTGTGTATAAGACTGTATGTTTTTATATTTCTTGGGCAAGTACCCAGGAGTAGACTTGTTGGATTATATAGTAAATGTATGTTTACCTTGTAATAAATTACCAAATTATTTTTCAAAGTGGTAATGCCATCATCTTTGTTTCATAGCTTCTTTATTAACTTTCTTATTGCTGCTACAACAAATTATCATAAATTTAGTGGTCTAAAACAATACATATTTGTTATATTACAGTCCCAGAGATCAGAAGCACTAAATTAGTCTTCTGGCGCTAAAGTCAAGGTGTCAGTAGGGCTGATTCCTTGTGGAGGCTCTGAGGGGAGAATCCATTTCCTTGCCTTTTTTATATTTACTTGAATAATCCAGGATAATCTCTTATCTCAAGATCCTTAAGTAAATCACATATGTAAAATTGCTTTTCACAAATACATTAATAGTCATAAATTCTGGAGATTATACCCTGGACATTTTGGTGGGCCATTATTCAGCCTACCATACTTGTAATACTTGTAATCAAGTAATTTCAACTAAAATTACTCATTCAGCCAAAACTCTAAGGTGTGTAAACATTTTTTGTATAACTTCCCAGGCTTAATAGCTACTTGCAATTGATGATTACTGTGTGCCAAACACTGTTGCATAGAGTTTGCAAAATCACAGGATGATGTAGGATCAGGTTTTTTGTTTTTTTTTTGTTTTTTTGTTTTTTTGTCATTTAAAAGAGATGAAAGTGTAATCAGCTGGTGGAAGATGGAAATCTAAGATGGCCCCAGTGGTAAGCTTTAGTGGTGCCAGAAAGGGCCCTACTTACTTACATTTTGGGGAGTCTAAACCTCAAAGGGAAGGCAAAAGTCTGATTAGGTATGTGGGGACCTCAGAGCAGATTGGATCATGATGGAGTTCCATGGGGCTCAGCCTCCAGTCTGCAAAGTTTAGAGAAGCCCCAAATCCAGCATCATGCCTGAGTGGTAGATTGGCAATGCTGGAAAAGATATCTGATCAACAGGTTCAAAGACAGCCTCTCAGAGCCCCGTGACACGCTAGTAAGAGAGGCGAGAGCGGAATGTAGGTTCGTAATCCCAAAAGGGGCAGATGGTTTATCTACTAATGACCGGAGGCTATGACAGGACAGGTTTGTCAAAGACAGGACAGGCATCAAAACAGAGTGAGCAAAACACTCACCATTGGGCAAGTGAAGACTGAGCCTGACACACTTCATAGATATTCCTGGCCTGATACTGGAGACATAATGTAAGCCTCATAGAACTTAGATTATCCGTGGTGGGGAGGGGAAACAAGAAAATCATGAAATAATAGATTTTTAAATCCAAAGAGATTGAGGCATATCTGGGAGCGACTGAGCCCCCTTGAATCGGGAAGATTAAATTTCCCATTAAAGCACATGTGAGAGTTAAGTGAAAATCATTTATAGAGAAACAAAGGTTACGTTTTAGCAAGCCTGACATGTTGCTTGAGAGCTTCATGCTTCTTAAATAGAAGGTATATAAAAACACTTTAACAAAGATGATGCAATTGCCAGGCATGATGACGATTACTTGATCATAAATATTGTTCCTTGAGATTTCAGATTCTTTGTTCTTAGGATCATCAGGAGTGTTGGCTTTAGAGATTTTTTTTTAGAGATTAATCTTAGATTAACCTTCCTTAAGATCACTGGGAAGATTGTAAGCGGTAGTATGTGTGAAAAACCCATGGAAAGTCCTATTCTTATATGAAAGACCATTGTTATCATTTTTTAAATGGCAAAGCCGTGTTCTCTTAACTGCACGGTCCCTTTCCTTTTCTATAATATCAGATACGTTATCTTTCTAGTCATAAATTCTCCTTTCCTGCCCCAACTACTATAAGATGATAATATCACATGATGTTGAAAAGGAAAGCGCTCAGGTTCTTCTGTCTTCAAGCCACACAAAGCCAGGGAATATTAGGTGTCTGACTAGTTGTTAATAACAGCTTGAAAATGTGAGTGTCTCTGGGCTGTGAGTATTTTCTAAAGTTCATCATTTTGGCAATTTAATGTGAGATATTTCATAGGGGAGGGGTGGATATAAGAAGATGCAGTTTTAGCCTCCATTTCTTGTTGATTGTAATCACGTTTGTCACTCACCTGCTTGAACTGCTAAAACCCTTTAGGAGCCTGATTGTAGAAGCCTCCTGTTAAGTGGAAAAAAGTCTCCCCTGCCTCTTAGCAAATCATGGTAAACATGTCAACACGTTATGGGATGTGGTAAACTTTGGAATATGTGAACATCTGATGAGAAGATCTTTTTGATCGGAACTTTTATGTTGGTTCAATAGGCAGGACTAGGTATCCACTTTGTTTACTTTCAGGTATCTGAGACAGTTATACACACATGCTGGGACTTGGGGTCACCTCTCTGCGAAATGTATGGAAACACATTTAACACATGGGCTTTTGAATCTCCCCGTCAAACCCGGCACCTCTCCTAGTATTTTAAATGGGAGGTCCTGCCTCTAAGATGGTGCCTAGATATTTTAAAATAGACACATTAAATCAAGTACAAAATGTGGTTAGATTTTTTTTCCCCTGGGTGTTTGCAGCACATTTGTAAAAGTTGTTAAAAGACTTGTTTTGCTGAATTTTCATTAGCACATTCTTAGTGAGATAGTAACATTCAATATCACTGACAAATGTATTGGGCATCTCTAGTAAGATTTTTTCTAATTATTGGATTTGTAGTGATTCAGGAGTTGGCAGAAATTCTAAATACTAATAATTTAAGGAATCTAACAATTACTGTGATGACCCTAATATTCTAAATAGTAATAACCACAGCTACACTCATTGAACATTTATTATGTTCCAGGCATTATTTACAGTGCTTTCCATGTGTTGCCTTACTAATCACAACAACCCTCTGAAGTAGGTACCACTATTATTCCCATTTTGAAAGTGAGGAAACAGACTTTGTTAAACACTTCTCTAACTTACAAAGCTAGTGAGTGGTAAGCTATAATATGAACAGAGTCAGTCCAGTATTCTTAATCACCATCCTAATTAAATTCAACTTCCTTTAGTCTTTATTTAATATTTTTAATTAAGACTATTTTTTCACAGCAGTTTTAGGTTCACAGAAAAATTGAAGGGAAGGTACAGAGGTTTCCCACATACCTTTTCCCCCCAGGCATACCCTCACACTTTATCAATATCTCTCACCAGAGTGGTACATTTGTTACAACTGATGAACCTACATTGACACATCATAATCACCCAAAGTCCATAGTTTAAATTAAGGTTCACTCTTGGTATTGTACATACAAGGGGTTTAGACAAATGTGTAATGACATGTTTCCATCATAATGATATCAGAGTATGATACCCTAAAAATTCTCTGTATTCTACCTATTCATCCCTTTTCCTCAACCCTGGTAACACTGATCTTTTTGTTTCATAGTTTTGCCTTTTCCAGAATGTTATTTATTCAAATTGTATAGTATATATATCAGCTTTTTAGATTGGCTTCTTCACTTAGTAATATGCATATAAGGGTCCTCTATATCTTTCCATGGTAGGATCACTCATTTATTTTTAGCACTAAGTAATAGTCCATTGTTTGGGTTTACCACAGTTTATTTACCCATTCATCTACTGAAGGAAACAACTTGGTTGCTTCCAAGTTTGGGCAGTTATGAATAAAGCTACTATATAAACATCCACATGCATTTTTTTTTGTATGGATGTAGTTTTCAATTCCCTTGGGTAAATACCAGAAAGCACTATTGATGAATCTTATGATAAAAGTGCATTTAGTTTCATAAGAAATTACCAGATTGTCTTGCTAAGTGGCTGTACCACCTTGAGTTTTCACCAGCAATGAGTTCCTATTATTCCACCTCCTTGCCAACATTTGGCATTGTCAGTGTTCTGGATTCTGGCCATTCTAATAGGCAGGTAATGGTACCTCATTATTGTTTTAATTTGCATTTTCCTGATGACAAATGATACGAAGCATCTTTTCATCTGTTTATTTGCCATCTGTATATCTTTCTTGGTGAGGTGTCCGGTAAGATCTTTGGCCCATTTTTTAATTGGGTTGTTTTTTTATTGTTGAATTTTAAGGATTCTTTGTATATTTTAGATAATAGTCCCTAACCAAATATGTTCCCTCTCACTCTGTGGCTTGTCTTCTCATTCCCTTGGCATTGCCTTTTGCAGAGTTCAAGTTTTTAATTGTAATAAAGTCCAGCTTATCAATTATTTCTTTCATGGATTATGTCTTTGGTGTTGTATCTAAAAAAGTCATTGCCCCCACCCAAGGGCATGTAGGTTTTCTCCTATGTTGTCTTCTAGGATTTTTATAGTTTTAGATGTCACATTGGGTCTGTGATCCATTTTGAATTAATTTTTGTGAAGGGTGTAAGGGGACTCATTTTTTTTTAAATGTGGATGTCTGGTAGTTTCAGCACCTTTTTCTTTTTCTTTTTTGCAGTTTTATACCTTTGTTTGACAATCAGTGGTTAGTTCTCATCCCCATGAACTGTCTGTGGATTTTTGAAAGTGGTGATGGGTACATAGGTAACCAACGTATAGAGCTTATTTGGTGAATCTTCATCCTCATTAAATTTTCTGGACAACTGCATATGGAAAAGGTAGGGAACATTCCTTATTCCTTTGGCCCACACACCTTTGTTGAGTGTGGTGTCATTGCGTACAGCTGGAGTTCCCATCTCCTTCATGGCAAATTTTCATATCTCTTTAAGTGCCTGAGGGGCATGCTTCTTGAAACACACTCCATGGATGCACTTGTGAACATTGGTGGTGTATTCTCTGGTGACAGAATGGCTCTTCTTCTCACCAGGCTTCTTTGTGGGAGCCATTCTGCCAGCCTGGTTGGAAAGCTCAGCACCAATTTGTTGAAGACACTATCTTTGCTCCATGTATTGCCTTTTCTCCTTTGTCAAAGATCAGATGACTATTTATGAGGGTTTATTTCTGGGCTCTCTATTCTGTTCCATTGATCTATTTGTTCTTTCACCAATACTACACTGTCTTGATCACTGTAGCTTTATTTATTTTTTAATGTGTTTTTACTTTAATTAATTATGTTTTGGGGAGAGAGAGAGAGAGAGCATGTGCACAAGTGGGGGAGAGGAGCAGAGGGAGGGAGGGAGAGAGAGAGAGAGAGAGAGAGAGAGAGAGAGAGAGAGAGAGAGAGAGAATCTTAAACAGGTTCCATGCCTGGTGTGGAGCCCGGTGTGGGACTTGACATGAGGCTTGATTCCATGACCCAGGATCATGACATGAGCTGAAATCAAGAATTGGTGCAACCAACTGAGCCACCCAGGTACTCTTTCTTTCTTTCTTTCTTTCTTTCTTTCTTTCTTTCTTTCTTTCTTCCCATGTAAATTTTATCTTTGTTCCTCTATATGTAAAATATTTTTCTCCTCTGGATTTTTCAGCACTTTTTTCTTTTTCTTTTTTAAAAATTTGTTTTGTTTTTCTTTGTCTTTGATTTTATGTAGTTTTAAAATGATATGGGGCGCCTGGGTGGCGCAGTCGGTTAAGCGTCCGACTTCAGCCAGGTCACGATCTCGCGGTCCGTGGGTTCGAGCCCCGCGTCAGGCTCTGGGCTGATGGCTCAGAGCCTGGAGCCTGTTTCTGATTCTGTGTCTCCCTCTCTCTCTGCCCCTCCCCCGTTCATGCTATGTCTCTCTCTGTCCCAAAAATAAATAAAAAACGTTGAAAAAAAAATTAAAAAAATAAAAAATAAAAAAATAAATAAATAAAATGATATGCCTAGGTACAGCTTTTTGGTATTTATCTTGCTTGATGTTCTCTGAGCTTCCTGGATCTCTGGTTTGGGTTCTGATATTAATGTGAGGAAATGGCTATTATTGTTTCAATATTTCTTCTAGTCCTTTCTCTCTGTATTCTCCTTCTGGTGTTCCTGTTGCATGTATGATACACCTTTTGTAGCTGTCTCACAGTCTTGGATTTTCTGTTCCACTTTCTTTTTGTCTTTATTTTCTGTGCTTTTTTATTTTCACAGATTCTACTGATATCTTCTAGATCAGAGAGTCTTTCCTCTGCTGTGCCCAGTCTACCAATAAGCTTGTCAAAGGTGTTCTTTATTTATGTTACAATGTATTTTATCTCTAGCATTTTTTTTTTGTTTTTTTCTTAGTATTTCATCTCTGCTTACATTGCTCATCTGTTTTTACATGCTGTCTACATTATCCATTACGGATCTCAGAATATTAATCATGGTCATTTTAAATTCTTGGTCTGGTAATTCCAACATACTTGCCATGTCTGGCTCTGATGGTTGCTCTGTCTCTTTAAATTCAGGGTTAATTTTTGCCTTTTGATATACCTTGTCTTTTTTTTTTTTTTTTTTAATAACCAGACATGTTGAGTACTGCTATAAGTAATCTTTGGATAATAAGTGCTTTGCAGTCTGAGTAAGCCCCAGTCTTTTAGTGTGCCTGTGCCTCTGAACTGTGAACCCCACAAGTGTTTCTCAGTCTTTTCTCTCCCTTGGTTGGGACGGGATGTCTAGAGTGGGCTAAGGTTGGATATTAACCCCGTTTTCATGTGGAAGGCTGGAGCTGGCTAGAGTTGGGTATTTCCCAACTGTTCCCAGAGCCAGTCAGGCTGTGACAATATCCCAATAGGTTAGGCTCTGGTTAACTAGTTTCCCCAAAAGGAAGAGTGCTCTGGCATATTTCCAAATGGTTTCTTTTCTTCTCCCTTTGCTGGAAGTGCAAGAGGATTTTTCTCTGATATTTACTATGGGAACCTGGCCAAGTTCCTACAGGTAAATCTCAGAGTATTTTGGGGTCCCCCTTATCACTGAGGCCCCCTGGAGTTTTCACTCTCAGTCTTGTCCTCACTGAGCCTCTAGCAATTTGTTCAGTTACAGTTCTTTCTTCCTTGGTGGTTTCTTCTTAAGAGACTGTCCTCTGATAAGCCATGACTCCCTGTATTCATCTGCTTGTCTCTCCAATCTTGGGGACCACTGCCCTGTGTCTTCCCTGTGTCTTCCCCTTTCTTCTGGATCCAATAAGAGTTGTTGATTTTTCAGTCTGTTTAACTTTTTACTTGTTAGAATGGAATGGTGCCTTATGCATGCATAAGGGGCTAGTTATACATAGAACCAAAATCACAAGTCTAAACTCTATTTTTTGTTTTCCTTTCTTTTTTTTTCTAATTTCCCCTAATTCTATTTCTTGTTCTTCCTTTCTTTTTCCCTATATCTTTACCACCTCCTTTCCTCATTTTTACTTGCTCATTTTACTTGTCCCTCCTATTCCCTTTCTCTTTCTCTCTTTTTTCTCTTCACCTTACTTCTTCTAGGGTTACATTTTCCAAGGTGTTCTAAATGTAGGAAATGTATCACTAAACAAACATAAGTGTTGGTTAAACTCAAGGTTTAAATTAGGGGCTTTTAAAGAAGAGAACAGGTTGGAATCATGAGTTCTAACATTGAGAGAAGTGAGGGGGGAGATATTTCACCATTTGGGTTGAAGCTTCATCCAAAGGAATTTAAGACATTGAATTTCCATTGGTACTCAATGTTCTGATCCCAAATATCATTTTTTCTTCTCTGTTTTGTTTCTACAGGGGAATTAGTAGGGGAAAAATGCAAATGATAAGGCAGTATGTAGATGTGATTCATTAACCAGAGACTGGTTTAAAATGTGAACAAACCTGAGAGTGGGAAATGACTCACCCAGGGAAATTCTCTCATGAAAGAAATTCTCTCATGAAAGAAGGAAAAACATTAGCTGAAAGATAGGTGGCCTTTGGAAAAGTTGTTAAAGACCTTCAATAGGCAGAATACCTGGGAGGTTTGAACCAAAGTTCTCTTGTTCATACCTAAAGTTTGCTTATAATTCTCTTCCCTATTTTAAAATACAAAAATAAGCTATAAACAGGTAATAGTCATACAGAGCATCTTGTGTAGCTGTGAATTATTTTATCTTCATAGTAACCCCATGAAGCAGACACAGATATTATCTGCATTTTTAAGATAAGAAATCTGGGAAATTAAGTATCTTGTCTAAGAATACACAGCAAGGATGTGACAGAGCCAGCATTAAACAGAGGTCATCTAGCTGTAGAACCCAAGTCTTAGTTCATCGGGCTGCTATAACAGAATAGCATAAATTTGGTGGCTTAAACAACAGAGATTTGTTTCTCACAGTTCTAGAGGCTGGGAAGTTCAAGATCAAGGCACCAGCACCTGGGTCATAGACAGCCTGTTCTCCATGTTTGAGCTCACCTCCTGGCTGTTCTCCATGTGAGGACATAGTAGAAGTGACAAGAGAGCTCTGTGGGGTCTCTTTTATAAGGGCATTGATCCTATTTTTGAGGGCTTTAGCCTCATGACCTAATAGTTTTCCAAAGTCCCCACCTTTAAATACCATCACCTTGGAGATTAAGGTTCAACATTAATTTGGTGAGAGGACACAAACATTTAGTCTTTATGAGCCCATCAGCAGCACACTTTTTAAATATTGCTTTAATTTAATTTAATTTTTAATATTGCTTCCCATTATCAGTAAATGACTAACTTTTATCAATAAATGACTAACCTCTAAATACCATCACCTTGGAGATTAAAGTTCCACATTAATTTGGTGAGAGAACACAAACATTTAGTCTTTTTTTTTTTTTTGGTGTCTTACTCATATTTATTTATTTATTTATTTATTTATTTATATTTTATTTTTTAATTTAATTTTTTATTTTTTAAAATTTACATCCAAATTAGTTAGGATATAGTGCAACAATGGTTTCAGTAGTAGATTCCTTAGTGCTCCTTACCTATTTAGCCCATTCCCCCTCCCACAACCCCTCTAGCAGCCCTCTGTTTGTTCTCCATATTTATGAGTCTCTTCTATTTTGTACCCCTCCCTGTTTTTGTATTATCTTTGCTTCCCTTCCCTTACGTTCATCTGTTTTGTCTCTTAAAGTCCTCATATGAGTGAAGTCATATGATTTTTGTCTCTGACTAATTTCACTTAGCATAATACCTTCCAGTTCCATCCACGTAGTTGCAACAGGCAAGATTTCATTCTTTTTGATTGCCGAGTAATACTCCACTGTTTATATATATACCACTTCTTCTTTATCCATTCATCCATCAAGGGACAATAGCCTCCATGGCTATTGTTGATAGTGCAGCTATAAACATGGGGGTGCATGTGTCCCTTCGAAACAGCACACCTGTATCCATGGACAAATGCCTAGTAGTGCAATTGCTGGGTCGTGGGGTAGTTCTGTTTTTAGTTTTTTGAGGAACCTCCATACTGTTTTCCAGAGTGGCTGCACCAGCTTGCATTCCCACCAACAATGAAAAAGAGATCCTCTTTCTCCTCATCCTCGCCAACATCTGTTGTCTGAGTTGTTAATGTTAGCCATTTTGACAGGTGTAGGGTGATATCTCACTGTGGTTTTGATTTGTATTTCCCTGATGATGAGTGATGTTGAGCATTTTTTCATGTGTCAGTTGGCCATCTGGATGTCTTCTTTGGAGATGTGTCTATTCATTTCTTTTGCCCATTTCTTCACTGGATTATTTGGGTTTGGGGTGTTGAGTTTGATAAGTTCTTTGTAGATTTTGGATACTAACCCTTTATCTGATATGTCATTTGCAAATATCTCTTCCCATTCTGTCAGTTGCCTTTTAGTTTTGCTGATTGTTTCCTTCACTGTGCAGAAGCTTTTTATTTTGATGAGGTCCCAGTAGTTCATTTTGCTTTTGTTTCCCTTGCCTCCAGAGATGTGTTAAGTAAGAAGTTGCTGGGGCCAAGATCGAAGAGGTTTTTGCCTGCTTTCTCCTCGAGGATTTTATGGCTTCCTGTCTTACATTTTGAGTTTATTTTTGTGTATGGTGTATGAAAGTGGTCCAGGTTCATTCTTCTGCACGTTGCTGTCCAGTTTTCCCAGCACCACTTGCTGAAGAGACTGTCTTTATTCCATTGGATATTCTTTCCTGCTTTGTCAAAGATTAGTTGGCCATACATTTGTGGGTTCATTTCTGGGTTCTCTATTCTGTTCCATTGATCTGAGTGTCTGTTCTTGTGCCAGTACCATACTGTCTTGATGATTATAGCTTTGTAGTATAGCTTGAAGTCTGGGATTGTGATGCCTCCTGCATTGGTTTTCTTTTTCAACATTGCTTTGGCTATTCTGGGTCTTTTCTGGTTCCATACAAATTTTAGGACTATTTGTTCTAGCTCTGTGAAGAATGCTGGTGTTATTTTGATAGGGATTGCCTTGAATATGTAGACTGCTTTGGATAGTATTGACATTTTAATAATATTTGTTCTTCCTATCTAGGAGCATGGAATCTTTTTCCATTTTTTTGTGTCTTCTTCAATTTCTTTCATAAGCTTTCTATAGTTTTCAGTGTATAGATTTTTCACCTCTTTGGTTAGATTTACTCCTAGGTATTTTATGGTTTTTTGTGCAACTGTAAATGGGATCGATTCCTTGATTTCTCTTTCTGTCACTTCATTGTTGGTGTATAGGAAAGCAACCCTATTTCTGTGTGTTGATTTTATATCCTGCAACTTTGCCGAATTCATGAATCAATCCTAGCAGTGTTTTGGTGGAATCTTTTGGGTTTTCCATATAGAGTACCATGTCATCTGCGAAGAGTGAAAGTTTGACCTCCTCCTGGCTCATTTGGATGTCTTTTATTTCTTTGTGTTGTCTGATTGCAGAGGCTAAGGCTTCCAATACTATGTTGAACAACAGTGGCAAGAATGGACATCCCTGTCTCATTCCTGACCGTAGGGGGAAAGTGTTCAGTTTTTCCCCATTGAAGATGATATTAGCATTGGGTCGTTCATATATGACTTTTATGATCTCGAGGTATGCTCCTTCTATCACTACTTTCTTGAGGGCTTTTATCAAGAAAGGATGCTGTAATTTGTCAAATGCTTTCTTTGCATCTATTGAGAGGATCATATGGTTCTTGTCCTTTCTTTTATTGATGTGATGAATCAATTGTTAATTGTTTTGCGGATATTGAACCAGCCCTGCATCCCAGGTATAAATCCCACTTGGTCGTGGTGAATAATTTTTTTAATGTATTGTTGGAGCCGGTTGGCTAATATCTTGAGGATTTTTGCTTCCATGTTCATCAGGGAAATTGGTCTATAGTTCTTCTTTTTATTGAGGTCTCTATCTGGTTTTGGAATTAATGTAATGCTGGCTTCATAGAAAGAGTTTGGAAGTTTTCCTCCCATTTCTATTTTTTGGAACAGCTTCAAGAGAATAGGTGTTAACTCTTCCTTAAATGTTTGGTAGAATTCCCCTGGAAAGCCATCTGGCCCTAGACTCTTGTTTTTTGGCAGATTTTTGATTACTAACTTGATTTCCTTACCGGTTATGGGTCAGTTCAAGTTTTCTATTTCTTCCTGTTTCAGTTTTGGTAGCATATATGTTTCTAGGAATTTGTCCATTTCTTTCAGATTGCCCATTTTATTGGCATATAATTGCTCATAATATTCTCTTATTATTGTTTTTATTTCTGCTGTGTTGGTTGTGATCTCTCCTCTTTCATTCATGATTTTATTTATTTGGGTCCTTTCGTTTTTCTTCTTGATCAAACTGGCTAGTGGTTTATCAATTTTGTTAATTCTTTCAAAGAACCAGCTTCTGGTTTCATTGATCTGTTCTACTGTTTTTTTGGTTTCAATGGCATTAATTTCTGCTCTAATCTTTATTATTTCCTGTCTTCTGCTGGTTTTGGGTTTTATTTGCTGTTCTTTTTCCAGCTTTCTAAGGTGTAAGGTTAGGCTGTGTATCTGAGATCTTTCTTCCTTCTTTAGGAAGGCCTGGATTGCTATATACTTTCTTCTTATGATGGCCTTTGCTGTGTCCCAGAGGTTTTGGGCTGTGGTGTTATCATTTTCATTGACTTCCATATACTTTTTAATTTCCTCTTTAACCTCTTGGTTAGCCCATTCATTCTTTAGTAGGATGTTCTTCAGTCTCCAAGTATTTGTTACCTTTCCAAATTTTCCTTGTGGTTGATTTCGAGTTTCATAGTGTTGTGGTCTGAAAATATGCACAGTATGATCTTGATCTTTTTGTACTTACTCAGGGCTGATTTGTGTCCCAGTATATGGTCTATTCTGGAGAACGTTCCATGTGCACTGGAGAAGAATGTATAGTCTGCTGCTTTAGGATGAAATGTTCTGGATGTATCTGTTAAGTCCATCTGGTCCAGTGTGTCATTCAAAGCCATTGTTTCCTTGTTGATTTTTTGATTAGATGATCTGTCCATTGTTGTGAGTGGGGTGTTGAAGTCTCCTACTATTATGGTATTACTATTGATGAGTTTCTTTATGTTTGTGATTAATTGATTTAAATATTTGGGTGCTTCCACATTTGGCACATAAATGTTTACAATTGTTAGGTCTTCTTGGTGGGTAGACCCCTTGATTATGATATAATGCCCTTCTGCATCTCTTGATACAGTCTTTATTTTAATGTCTAGATTGTCTGATAAAAGTATGGCTACTCTGGCTTTCTTTTGTTGACCATTAGCATGATAGATGGTCTCCATCCCCTTATTTTTAATCTGAAGGTGTCTTTAGGTCTAAAGTGGGTCTCTTATAAACAGCATATAGATGGATCTTGTTTTCTTATCCATTCTGTTACCCTATGTCTTTTGATTGGAGCATTGAGTCCATTGACGTTTAGAGTGAGTACTGAAAGATATGAATATTGCCATTATGATGCTTGTAGAGTTGGAGTTTCTGGTAGTGCTCTCTGGTCCTTTCTAATCTTTGTTGATTTTGGTATTTATTTATACTGTCTTTATACCACTCCTTTCTGGCCTGCCAATTTTCTGTGGATAGGTCTGCTGCAAACCTGATCTGTCTTCCCTTGTAGGTTAGGGACTTTTTTTCCCTTGGTGCTTTCATGATTCTCTCCTTGCCTGAGTATTTTGTGAATTTGACTATGGTATGCCTTGTTGATGGTCGGTTTTTGTTGAATCTACTGGGGGTCCTCTGTGCTTCCTAGATTTTGATGTCTGTGTCTTTCCCCAGGTTAGGAAAGTTTTCCCCCATGATTTGCTCACATAACACTTCTACCCCTATTTCTCTCTCTTCCTCTTCTGGGACCCCTATGATTCTGATGTTCCTTTTTAATGAGTCTCTGATTTCTCTAATTCTTAAATCGTGCTCTTTTGCCTTCATCTCCCTCTTTTTTTCTGCTTCATTATTCTCTATAAGTTTGTCCTCTATATCGCTGATTCTCTGTTCTGCTTCATCCATCCTTGCCGCTGCTGCATCCATCTGTGATTGCAGCTCAGTTATAGCATTTTTAATTTCATTCTGGCTATTTTTCACTTCTTTTATCTCTGCAGAAAAGGATTCTAATCTATTTTCAACTCTAGCTAGTATTCTTATTATCATGATTCTGAATTCTGGTTCAGACATCTTGCTTGTATCTGTGTTGGTTAAATGCCTGGCTGTCATTTCTTCATGCTCTTTCTTTTGGGGTGAATTCCTTTGTTTTGTCATTTTGAAGGGAGAAAAGGAATTAATCAGGTAGAAAAATTAAAATTAAAAAAATTAAAGTTAAAAAAATATTAAAATTAAAAAATTAAAAACACACACTCAAATTGAATAAATGATGCTAGATTTTAGGTGTGTTTTGTCTGGGTGTTGAAAGTGGTTTGACAGATTAGAGAAAGAAAAGGGGGGGAGAAAATAATTAAAAAAATTAAAAAAACGAAATCATTTGAGATGTTGAAAAATGAATACACTGAAGTAGACTAAAATGAGATGATAGGAGTAAAATATAATTTGAAAAAATATGCACAAATGTAAAGAATAAAGTAGAAAAAAATTAAATAAAATTAATATAAATAAATAAAAATATTTAATTAATAATAATTAATAAAATAAAAAAATAAAAATAAATAAAAAAATAAATAAAAAATAAAAAAAAATAAATAAAATAAATAAAATAAAAATAAATAAATAAATAAATAAAATAAAATAAATAAAAATAAATAAAAAAATAATTAATAAAAAATAATAATTAATAATATTTAATTAATATAAATAAATAAAAAAAATAAAAATAAATATGAATCTTTTCCTTTTCTGTATTCAAGAAAAAGAAACGAAAAAGAGAAAAAAGACAAAAAAAAGAAAAAAAAAGAAATCATTTGAAAATTTGAAAAAGTGAATACACTGTAGTAGACTAAAATAAAATGATGGAAGTAAATATAATTTGAAAAAATTTACATAAAAGCAAAAAATATAGTAAGAAAAATGAAGGAAAAATATTTTTAATAGAAATTGAAAGTAAAAATGAAGTTTTTTTGTTTCTGCATTCAAGAAAAAGAAAAGAAACAGAAAAGAGAAAAAAGAAAAAGAAAAAAAGGAAATTGAAAATTTGAAAAGGTGAATACACTGAAGTAGACTAAAATAAAATGGTGGAATAAAATAGAATTTGAAAAAATTACACAAAAGTAAAAAATATAGTAATAAAAATCAAAGAAAAACATTTTTAATAAAAATTGAAAATAAAAATGAGTTTTTTTCTCTTTCTGTATTCAAGAAAAAGAAGTGTAAAAGAGAAAAAAGAGAGTAAGAAAGAAAATTGAGTAGATGGACCTGTTAACAGATTGAAGTAGGACTGAAATTATTTCGTTTTCCCCTAGAAGTCAGTCTATGTAGTGGTTTATAGTCCATAAACTAAGCCGGTGGTGATACTTGTGTTCTTGAGAGCGAAGTTGACCCAGTTGGGTGGGGTTCAGTGTAACAGCTCCGTTCTCCACTAGATGGCGCTTGCAGCCTACTGGGGTGGATTGTTGTGGCGCTCGTAGGTGCCAATGGGCATGTGTGGGAGTGGTGAAAATGGCGCCACCCAACTACCCAGGCTGTTCTCCCGGATCAGCAATCGCGCACCCGTTGTCTGTCTTCATCTTTCGTCCACTCCCTGCTTTTTCACTCTGTGACCAGGCCCCAGGCAGTACCTCTCTCCTGAGTTTTGTCTCAGATGTGGCTGTTTTCCCCGGCCCCTTACTTCTGAAGGACTGCAGCTTTGACCTGTTCTGCCCCTGTGCATGACAGTCTCACCGAGCAATGGCCGAATGAGCAATGGCTGAATGTCAGCTGCACCCAGGAACGCTTGATAGATCCTGCTGGTGCCAGTACCCCAAGACTATGGCCAGATGCCAGCTACCCCAGAAAAAGTTCCTGAAATAGTGTAGCAGCATTTCAGGAATTATGGAAAATCACAACACACATCTGGCACCAGGCTTCACCCTTAACAACCTTGTTCCAGCACCAGCAAATGTGACCATTTTCTGGGGTCTGCTGGGACCAGGTGGCTCCAACAGTCTCTGCCAAATGTCCTTCCAACAGTGTAACCACTTTTCCCCATGTGGCCGGAGAACCTCCTGGACCCCACTCAGCTCCTGGGGATTTGCCCTTCCCATCAGAGCACCGCCAGATATCAAGCTGCAGAGTTGCAGCCTTTACACTTCCCTTGTTTACAGTCTTGATGGAATTTAAACCCTCTCCTTTCTTCTTTCTCCCTTTTTAGTTTAGATTCTGCAGCTGTTTCCAATTTTCCACTTTCTCTCCAGCTGCTTTTGGGGAGGGGTGATTTTCCCATATTCTGCCCCCCTGCCCTCCCCCCCCCCGTCTCCATCCTCTCTCTGCTAATAAAAGCACCTCCCTTCCTGCACCTTCTCGTTCCCCAAGTTCTCTTCTCTGTGCCGCGTACCTGCTGAATTCTGTGGTTCAGGTTGTGCAGATTGTTGTGTTAATCCTCCAGTCCGTTTTCTAGGTGTGTAGGATCGTTTAGTGTTGGTCTGGCTGTATTTCGTGGAAGGGAGACACACAAAAAACTTCCATGCTTTTCCACCATCTTGGCTCCCTGCCTGACAAACATTTAGTCTTTAAGAGCCCACCAGCATGCACACTTTTTAGTATTGCTTCCCATTATCAATAAATGACTAACTTTTTAGTGAAGAGATGAGAAGATAATAATCTCTTTTACTCTGATAAGAAAGCTATGAGAAAGGATAAGAGAGATTTAGTGACTAGAAGGGAAGAAAAGGGAAGGTGAGATATAGTGACAATCGAACAGAGGAAACGGGTGATAATATTTAAAATAAAAATAATTAGGAGCGCCTGGGTGATTCAGTCAGTTAAGTTTCTGACTTCAGCTCAGGTCATGATCTCACAGTTTGTGAGTTAGAGCCCTGCATCGAGCTCTGTGCTGACAGCTCAGAGCCTGGAGTCTGCTTTGGATTCTGTGTCTCCATCTCTCTGCCCCTCCTCACTCACACTCTTGTCTCTCTCTCTCTCTCTCTCTCTCTCTCTCTCTCTCTCTCTCTCTCTCAAAAATAAAATAAAATTAAAGTAATTAATAATACAATTTAACACCAAGAAAATAAATAATCTGATTAAGAGATGAGTAGAGGACCTGAATAAACATTTTCCCAAAGAAGACATACAGATGGCCAACAGACATATGAAAAGGTGCTCGATATTACTAATCATCACAGAAATTCAAATTAAAACTGCAATGAGATATCACTTTACACTCATCAGAATGGATAAAATAAAAAACAAGAAATAATAGGTGGTAGGATGTGAAAAAAAAGGAACTCTGGTGCACTATTTGGATTGCAAATTGGTGCAGCCACTGTGGAAAGCAGGCAGTATGAATGTTCCTCAAAAATTTTTAAATAGAATTGCCATTTGATCCAGTAATTCTACTATTGAGTATGCACTCAAAGAAAATGAAAACACTAATTTGAAAAGATGTATGCACCCCTGTGTTTATAGCAGCATTATTTACAATAGCCAAAATATGGAAGCAACCCAAGTGTCCATTGATGACGAATGGATAAAAAAGATGTTACACACACACACACACACACACACACACACACAGAGAACTTGGACTATTACTCAGCCATAAAAAAGAATGAAATCCTGTCATTTGCAACAACATGGATGGATCTAAAGGGTATCATGCTAAGTGAAATAACTCAGAGAAAGACAAATACCATATGATCTCAGATGTGGAATTTAAGAAATGAAGACCATGGGGGAAGGCAAGAGGAAAAAAAATAGTTACAAACAGAGAGGGAGGGAGGCAAACCATAAGAGACTCTTAAATATAGAGAACAAACTGAGGGTTGATAGTGGGGAGGGTTAGGGGAGAGGGGAAAATGGGTGGTGGGCACTGAGAAGGGCACTTGTTGGAATGAGCACTGGGTGTTGTATGTAAGCAATGAATCATGGGAATCTACCCACCAAACCAAGAGCACATTATATACACTGTATGTTAGCCAACTTGACAATAAATTGTATTTAAAAAAAAAAAATAAACCTGCAAAAAAAAAAAAAGAAAAAAGAAAACAAATGGACAAACAAAACAGAGACAAGCAATACATACATACATACATACATACATACATACATACATACATACATACAACACCAGACTCTTAAATACAGAGAACAAACTAATGGTTGCCAGAGGGGAGATGGGTGGGGGGGGGGGGGGGTGGATGAATAGATAAAGGGGATTAACAGCACATTTATCTCGATAAGCATTGAGAAATGTATTGAATTGTAGGTTTATTATATTTCAGATCTGAAGTTAATATAACATTTTGTTAATTATATTGCAATAAAAATTATACTTAACGTTTCTTATGGTTTTTTTCTGTTATAGGAACTTGGTTAGGCAGTTTGTATATATATTACTTCATTAAATCCTCAAAAATACCTTACAGCAGGTGCTTTTATTTTAGCTATTCATATAGGAAGAAACAGGCATAGAGAAGATAAGCAACTTGCCCAACATTGCACAGCTAATACATGGCAGAGCTAGGATTTGAACTCAAGCCTAGATGTCATTTTTCTTCAACCACTTTACTAGGCGGCTTAAAAAAAAACCCTCATGATAATTTGGAGGTAGTCTATCCGTGTGTAAAAGCACCAAAATAATCATCTTTTGGGGTCTCTGACATTTTACTTACAATTTAATAATTATAGTCTAAATAATCTGTACCCCTCCCAAGATTTGTTATTGAGAATTATGAGATCGAACAGAGATTAGGACGCTCATGTGGGGATAGCTATCTTAAAATTTTAACAGCGGGGCAATAATTTATAATATTCTGTCAGTCTTAATGACCATTCTCCCTTTGCCCTGCCTGGTGAACATGTAGTTATAAATGAATGAATGAGGCCTGTGTTGCTGAGTCAGGATGGAGGCTCAGCTGGAGAGTGGACAGTATGACCCAGTATAACATAATAGAAGGACTTGTTGGAGGGAAGAGATTATGGAAACACAAGAATTTCAAAGCCAAGAGAGAGAAAAAGCCTGGACCTGGCAGGCAGGATATAGGTTGTGCTAGAAGCGGGTATAGAATCACTGTGGCTTCTGCTCAAGTCAGCTCTTCATGATTTTAGATAGATGAAAGGATCTTGGTCTTTCAGAGACCCAGAGGGCTAGAGGCCAAAGGCAATATATACTATACAAGATGGGTTGAAGCAGAGTCTGAGTTCAAACTTCATGGTTTAGACTAAAGCCTATTTGTTGAAAGAGCAATTCCCCCTGGTGGGGACTACAGAATTCTCTGAGTCCTCTAAGAAACTTGGGTCATGTGGAGTGGTTTGCTTGTGGAGTGGTTGACTACTCAGGATCCCAATTATGAATACCTTCAGGAAATGTTATTCTTATGTGTCAGCAACATTCATTTGTTTACTCAACAAACATTTGTGTTGTCATACTGGCAATAATGAGGTGGAAAGATAGACTGAAGGAGGTTAGACCAAAAACAAGAGGACAAAATATCAAGATTATAAATCACCTTTATCAAGGTGAAGATAGAGATCATGTTTTTGTCAGCATTGTAGGTCATTTAAAGATAAAACGTTTATCAGGGGTGCCTAGTGGCTCAGTCAGTTAAGCCTCCAACTTCAGCTCAGGTCATGATCTCATGGTTTGTGGATTTGAGCCCTGCATTGGGTTCTGTGCTGACAACTGGGAGCCTGGAGCCTGCTTCGGATTCTATATCTCCCTCTCTCTCTCTCTTCCCCTCCCCTGCTCATTCTCTGCCTCTCTCTGTCTTTCAAAAATAAATAAATGTTAAAATAATTTTTAAAAATAAATAAAGATAAAGAGTTTTTCTCCAGTTTTCTAACTTAGGCTGTTTGATGAATTTGTGCTTGAATATTTTTTTCAATATATGAAATTTACTGTCAGATTGGTTTCCATACAACACCCAGTGCTCATCCCAAAAGGTGCCCTCCTCAATACCCATCACCCACTCTTCCCTCCCTCCCACCCCCCATCAACCCTCAGTTTGTTCTCAGTTTTTAAGAGTCTCTTATGCTTTGGCTCTCTCCCACTCTAACCTCTTTTTTTTTTTTTTTCCTTCCCCTCCCCCATGGGTTCCTGTTAAGTTTCTCAGGATCTACATAAGAGTGAAAACATATGGTATCTGTCTTTCTCTGTATGGCTTATTTCACTTAGCATCACACTCTCCAGTTCCATCCACGTTGCTACAAAGGGCCATATTTCATTCTTTCTCATTACCACGTAGTACTCCATTGTGTATATAAACCACAATTTCTTTATCCATTCATCAGTTGATGGACATTTAGGCTCTTTCCATAATTTGGCTATTGTTGAGAGTGCTGCTATAAACATTGGGGTACAAGTGCCCCTATGCATCAGTACTCCTGTATCCCTTGGGTAAATTCCTAGCAGTGCTATTGCTGGGTCATAGGGTAGGTCTATTTTTAATTTTCTGAGGAACCTCCACACTGTTTTCCAGAGAGGCTGCACCAATTTGCATTCCCACCAACAGTGCAAGAGGGTTCCCGTTTCTCCACATCCTCTCCAGCATCTATAGTCTCCTGATTTGTTCATTTTGACCACTCTGACTGGCGTGAGGTGATATCTGAGTGTGGTTTTGATTTGCATTTCCCTGATGAGGAGCGACGTTGAGCATCTTTTCATGTGCCTGTTGGCCATCCGGATGTCTTCTTTAGAGAAGTGTCTATTCATGTTTTCTGCCCATTTCTAACTGGGTTATTTGTTTTTCGGCTGTGGAGTTTGGTGAGCTCTTTATAGATTTTGGATACTAGCCCTTTGTCTGATATGTCATTTGCAAATATCTTTTCCCATTCCGTTGGTTGCCTTTTAGTTTTGTTGGTTGTTTCCATTGCTGTGCAGAAGCTTTTTATCTTCATAAGGTCCCAGTAGTTCATTTTTGCTTTTAATTCCCTTGCCTTTGGGGATGTGTCAACTAAGAAATTGCTACGGCTGAGGTCAGAGAGGTCTTTTCCTGCTTTCTCCTCTAGGGTTTTGATGGTTTCCTGTCTCACATTCAGGTCCTTTATCCATTTTGAGTTTATTTTTGTGAATGGTGTGAGAAAGTGGTCTAGTTTCAATCTTCTGCATGTTGCTGTCCAGTTCTCCCAGCACTTGTTAAAGAGACTGTCTTTTTTCCATTGGATATTCTTTCCTGCTTTGTCAAAGATTAGTTGGCCATACTTTTGTGGGTCTAGTTCTGGGGTTTCTATTCTATTCCATTGGTCTATGTGTCTGTTTTTGTGCCAATACCATGCTGTCTTGATGATGACAGCTTTGTAGTAGAGGTTAAAGTCTGGGATTGTGATGCCCCCTGCTTTGGTCTTCTTCAAAATTACTTTGGCTATTCGGGGCCTTTTGTGGTTCCATACGAATTTTAGGATTGCTTGTTCTAGTTTCGAGAAGACTGCTGGTGCAGTTTTGATTGGGATTGCATTGAATGTGTAGATAGCTTTGGGTAGTATTGACATTTTGACAATATTTATTCTTCCAACCCATGAGCATGGAATGTTTTGCCATTTCTTTATATCTTCTTCAATTCCTTCATAAGCTTTCTATAGTTTTCAGCATACAGATCTTTTACATCTTTGGTTAGATTTATCCCTAGGTATTTTATGCTTCTTGGTGCAATTGTGAATGGGATCAGTTTCTTTATTTGTCTTTCTGTTGCTTCATTATTAGTGTATAAGAATGCAACTGATTTCTGTACACTAATTTTGTATCCTGCAACTTTGCTGAATTCATGTATCAGTTCTAGCAGACTTTTGGTGGAGTCTATCGGATTTTCCATGTATGATATCATGTCATCTGCAAAAAGTGAAAGCTTAACTTCATCTTTGCCAATTTTGATGCCTTTGATTTCCTTTTGTTGTCTGATTGCTGATGCTAGAACTTCCAACACTATGTTAAACAACAGTGGTGAGAGTGGACATCCCTGTCGTGTTCCTGATCTCAGGGGGAAAGCTCTCAGTTTTTCCCCATTGAGGATGATGTTAGCTGTGGGCTTTTCATAAATGGCTTTTATGATATTTAAGTATGTTCCTTCTATCCTGACTTTCTCAAGGGTTTTTATTTAGAAACGTTGTTGAATTTTGTCAAAGGCCTTTTCTGCATCGATTGACAGGATCATATGGTTCTTATCTTTTCTTTTATTAATGTGATGTATCACATTGATTGATTTGCGAATGTTCAACCAGCCCTGCATCCCAGGAATGAATCTCACTTGATCATGGTGAATAATTCTTTTTATATGCTGTTGAATTCGATTTGCTAGTATCTTATTGAGAATTTTTGCATCCATATTCATCAGGGATATTGGCCTGTAGTTCTCTTTTTTTGCTGGGTCTCTGTCTGGTTTAGGAATCAAAGTAATACTGGCTTCGTAGAATGAGTCTGGAAGTTTTCCTTCCCTTTCTATTTCTTGGAATAGCTTGAGAAGGATAGGTATTATCTCTGCTTTAAACGTCTGGTAGAACTCCCCTGGGAAGCCATCTGGTCCTGGACTCTTATTTGTTGGGAGATTTTTGATGACCGATTCAATTTCTTCACTGGTTATGGGTCTGTTCAAGCTTTCTATTTCCTCCTGATTGAGTTTTGGAAGTGTGTGGGTGTTTCGGAATTTGCCCATTTCTTCCAGGTTGTCCAGTTTGTTGGCATATAATTTTTCATAGTATTCCCGGATAATTGCTTGTATTTCTGAGGGATTGGTTGTAATAATTCCATTTTCATTCATGATTTTATCTGTTTGGGACATCTCTCTTTTCTTTTTGAGAAGCCTGGCTAGAGGTTTATCAATTTTGTTAATTTTTTCAAAAAACCAACTCTTGGTTTCATCGATCTGCTCTACAGTTTTTTTAGATTCTATATTGTTTATTTCTGCTCTGATCTTTATTATTTCTCTTCTTCTGCTGGATTTAGGCTGTATTTGCTGTTCTGCTTCTATTTCCTTTAGGTGTGCTGTTAGAGTTTGTGTTTGGGATTTTTCTTGTTTCTTGAGATAGGCCTGGATTGCAATGTATTTTCCTCTCAGGACTGCCTTCGCTGATCCCAAAGCGTTTGGATTGTTGTATTTTTATTTTAGTTTGTTTCCATATATTTTTAAATTTCTACTCTAATTGCCTGGTTGACCCACTCATTCTTTAGTAGGGTATTCTTTAACCTCCATGCTTTTGGAGGTTTTCCAGACTTTTTCCTGTGGTTGATTTCAAGCTTCATAGCATTGTGGTCTGAAAGTATGCATGGTATGATTTCAATTCTTGGATACTTATGAAGGGCTGTTTTGTGACCCAGTATGTGATCTATCTTGGAGAATGTTCCATTTGCACTCCAGAAGAAAGTATATTCTGTTGCTTTGGGATGCAGAGTTCTAAATATATCTGTCAAGTCCATCTGATCCAATGTATCATTCAGGGCCCTTGTTTCTTTATTGACTGTGTGTCTAGATGATCTATCCATTTCTGTAAGTGGAGTGTTAAAATCGCCTGCAATTACCACATTCTTATCAATAAGGTTGCTTATGTTTGTGAGTAATTGTTTTATATATTTGGGGGCTCCTGTATTCGGCGCATAGATATTTATAATTGTTAGCTCTTTCTGATGGATAGACCCTGTGATTATTATATAATGTCCTTCTTCATCTCTTGTTACAGCCTTTAATTTAAAGTCTAGTTTGTCTGATATAAGTATGGCTACTCCAGCTTTCTTTTGACTTCCAGTGGCATGATAAATAGTTCTCCATCCCCTCACTCTCAATCTGAAGGTGTCCTCAGGTCTAAAATGAGTCTCTTGTAGACAGCAAATAGATGGGTCTTGTTTTTTTATCCATTCTCTTACCCTATGTCTTTTCGTTGGCGCATTTAGTCCATTTACATTCAGTGTTATTATAGAAAGATATGGGTTTAGAGTCATTGTGATGTCCGTAGGTTTCATGCTTATAGTGATGTCTCTGGTATTTTGTCTCACAGGATCCCCCTTAGGATCTCTTGTAGGGCTGGTTTAGTGGTGATGAATTCCTTCAGTTTTTGTTTGTTTGGGAAGACCTTTATCTCTCCTTCAATTCTAAATGACAGACTTGCTGGATAAAGGATTCTTGGTTGCATATTTTTTTTCTGTTCATCACATTGAAGATCTCCTGCCATTCCTTTCTGGCCTGCCAAGTTTCAGTAGAGAGATCGGTCATGAGTCTTATAGGTCTCCCTTTATATGTTAGAGCACGTTTATCTCTAGCTGCTTTCAGATTTTCTCTTTATCCTTGTATTTTGCCAGTTTCACTGCGATATGTCATGCAGAAGATCGATTCAAGTTACGTCTGAAGGGAGTTCTCTGTGCCTCTTGGATTTCAATGCCTTTTTCCTTCCCCAGATCAGGGAAGTTCTCAGCTATTATTTCTTCAAGTATACCTTCAGCACCTTTCCCTCTCTCTTCCTCCTCTGGAATACCAATTATGCATATTTTATTTCTCTTCAGTGCATCACTTAGTTCTCTAATTTTCCCCTCATACTCCTGGATTTTTTTATCTCTCTTTTTCTCAGCTTCTTCTTTTTCCATAATTTTATCTTCTAGTTCACCTATTCTCTCCTCTGCCTCTTCAATCCGAGTTGTAGTTGTCTCCATTTTATTTTGCAACTCGTTGATAGCATTTTTTAGCTCCTCCTGGCTGTTCCTTAGTCCCTTGATGTCTGTAGCAAGAGATTCTCTGCTGTCCTTCATACTGTTTTCAAGCCCAGCGATTAATTTTATGACTATTATTCTAAATTTACTTTCTGTTATATTGTTTAAATCATTTTTGATCAGTTCGTTAGCTGTTGTTATTTCCTGGACGTTTTTCTGAGGGGAATTCTTCAGTTTCGTCATTTTGGATAGTCCCTGGAGTGGTGCAGACCTGCAGGGCATTTCCCCTGTGCTGTTTTGAATAACTTTTGTTGGTGGGCGGGGCCGCAGTCAGACCTGACGTTTGTCCCCAGCCCACCGCTGGGGCCACAGTCAGACTGGTGTGTGCCTTCTCTTCCCCTCTCCTAGGGGCGGGATTCACTGTGGGGTGGCATGGTCGGTCTGAGCTACTTGCACACTGCCAGGCTTGTGGTGCTGGGGATCTGGCTTATTAGCTGGGGTGGATCTGCAAGGTGCACGGGGGGGGGGGGGGGGGGTGGGGTGGGAGGGGCAGGCTCAGCTCGCTTTTCCTTCAGAGATCTGCTTCAGGAGGGACCATGCGGCACCGGGAGGGAGTCAGACCCAATGAAAGGTTGGATCCGCAGAAGCACAGCTTTTGGGTTGCGAGGTGCAAGCCAGTTCCCTGGCAGAAACCAGTTCCCTTTGGGATTTGGCTGGGGGATGGGCAAGGGAGATGGCGCTGGCGATGGCCTTTGTTCCCCACCAAGCTGCACTCTGTTGTCCAGGGCTCAACAACTCTCCTTCCCATTATCCTCCAGCCCTCCCGTTCTCTGAGCAGAGCTGTTAGCTTATAACCTTCCAGATGTTAAGTCCCACTTGCTGTCAGAACACACTCTGTCCCACCCCTCTGCTTTTGCCAGCCAGACTCAGGGGCTTTTCTTTGCCAGCGGCTGCCCCTCTGACCCGGCTCCCTCCTGCCAGTCCGTGTTGCGCGCACCACCTCTCCGCCCTCCTACCTTCTTCCGTAGACCTCTCATCTATGCTTGGCTCTGGAGAATCTGTTCTGCCAGTCTTCTTACAATTTTCTGGGTTATTTAGGCAGGTGTGGGTGGAATCTAAGTGATCCACAGGACATGGTGAGCTCAACGTCCTCCTATGCCACCATCTTCGCTTGATTTTTTTTTTTTAATGTTTATTTATTTTTGACAGAGAGAGAGACAGAGCATGAGCGGGGGAGGGGCAGAGAGAGAGGGAGACACAGAATCCAAAGCAGACTCCAGGCTCTGAGCTATCAGCACAGAGCCCGATGCGGGGCTCGAACTCATAGACCACGAGATCATGATCTGAGCCGAAGTCCGAGCTCAACTGACTGAACCACCCAGGTGCCCCTGTGCTTGATTTTTAAGGAACAAACTTTTGACTTGACTGATCCTCTTATTGTACGTTTATTTTTATTGTATTAATTTTTTCTTACATGTTTTTTTCTTCTCCCCACCCCATTATTTATATAGGCTGTTCTTTTCCTCTATAGGAATAGGAAAGGGATGCTTAAATAATTGAATTTCAGCCTTGCTTTCTTTTAAGGTCATAATCTCATATTTGAGGTCATAATCTCATATTTAAGGTCATAATCTCATATTTAACTGTATCCATGAATTTTGATAAGTAGTATTTTTACTGTTACTCATTTAAAATATTTTCTTAAAAATTTTTTTAATGTTTATTTATTTTTGAGAGAAAGAGAGAAACAGAGTGTGAGTGGGGGAGGGACAGAGAGAGGGAGACACAGAATCTGGAGCAGGCTCCATGCTCTGAGCTGTCAGAACAGAGCCTGATGCAGGGATTGAACTCAAGAGCTGCGAGATCATGACCTGAACCAAAGTTGGACCTTAACCTACTGAGCCACCCAGACTCCCCTCATTTAAAATATTTTCTAACTTTAAGATTCTGATTTCTTTTTTAGCCTTCAATTGTTTAGAAATGTATTTATTATTTTCAAACACACACACACACACGCACACACACACACACACACACATATATATATATATAATATATATATATATATTATATATATATATTTATTATTGGTTTTAGTTTCTTTCCATTGTGGTCATATTTATACATAGTTAGTGCACACTTTCTGTTTATGGCCCTGCATATGGTCACTTTTTGTCAGTGTTCTATGGGCATCCAAACAGATTGTGTATTTTATAATTGGTGAATACAGTGTCTATTTTTATTTGACAATAAGTCTATTTGTTAACCATGTTGATGAAATCTTCTATATCTTTCCTAATCTTTTGTCTGCTCATTCTGTTAGTTGCTGAGAGAAGAATGTTATAATATCCTACTATAGGTATTGACTGATTGATTTTTCTCAGTTCTCTCAATTGTTTTCATGTTTAGAATTATTGTATCTTCCTGCTAAATTGACCCTTTTATGAAGTGTTCTCATAACACTTGAGCCCTAGTAATATTTTTTTTCTGAAAAGTGTTTTTGGTTTGATATAAATAGGCTATACCAGCTTTCTTTTGGTTAATGTTCACAGCATATATCTTCCTTGTTTTATCCTGTTACCTTCAATATTTTCATATCTTTAAATTTGTTTCTCTGTAGGCAGCAAATGGTTGACTTTTTTTTTTAAATTTCACTTTGACAATCTTTGTCTTCTGGGGGAACATTTAAGCCATTTACATTTAATACAATTACAGATGTATTTGGATTTAAATCTGCCATACTTCTGTGTAATTTCTATTCATCCCAACTCATCTATTTTTTTATCTCATTTTTTTTCCTTCTTTGGATTGATTCCATATTTTTTCTATTTTTCTAATTTCTCTGTTATATTAGTAGTCACACATTCTTTTACTATTCTTTTAATGATTACACTAGAGATTAAGGTATGCATCTTTAAATTATCAAAGTAATCTAAATTAGTACTCTTTTCTTTTTTCTGCCTGATACAAGAGCCTTAACACACTTGAATTCCATTTATCCTCCCTCACGATTTTTATGCTATTGTTGCATCTATTTTCTTTTATTTTTTTAAATGTTTATTTATTTATTTTTGAGAGAGAGAGTGTGAGTGGGGGGAATGGCAGAAAGGGAGGGAGACAGAGAATCCTAAGCAGGCTCTGTGCCACCAGCTCAGAGCCCAATGTGGTGCTCAAACTCATGAACCATGAGATCATGACCTGAACCAAAATCAATAATTGGATGCTTAACTGACTGAACCACCCAGGCCCCTGACATCTGTTTTAATTCTTAATAAATATTAAAGTTTACAAAATATTGTTTTTGTTGAAACAGTCAAAATATGTTTAGAATTAACCACCTAATTACCTTTTTTTTTGCTTTTATTTTTTTTTTTGAGTCACTGAAATTGTATCTAAGACCATATCCTCTCTTCATCCTCAATACTGTCTAGAATTTTCTTCAGTGTGGATTTGAAATAAACTAATTCTCTGTTTATATTTGTCTGAAAATAATTTATTTCTCATTAGTTTTTGGATGTTTTCTCTCAGTGGCAAATTCCAAGTTGGCAGTTACTTTCTTTGAAACTATTCCATGGTCTCTGGTTTCTATTATTTCTATTCATCCTTCCCAATTTTCTCTCTTCTTGCCTTCTTGGTTCTCCAGTTATACATGTGTTAGATTTTTCTTCGATGGATCTTTTATGCCTTTAACGTATTTTCTTTATTTTTCTACTTTTGTCTCTCTTTGAATCGTTTCCTCTGACTCACCTTCAAGTTCATTAATGATCTCTTTACCTTATCTGCTTATAAACCCCTACATAAAGTTTCTAATTTTGGTTAGTGTATTCTTCCTTTCTAAAATGTGCTTTATTTGTTTCTCTGTCAAAATTATTTTATTTTCTTTAACATATCAAGCATAGTTATTTTAAATATTTGACATCTCTGTGACTCTCTTTTTATTTTCTCATGTTTTTCTTAAATTTGATCAGATTGCTGTTTTGTCTCCTTTTTTCCTCTTTAATTCAAATTGCATGTCTGACATTACATATGGAATATTGTAGAGATAACTTCAGACCTAAGAGATAGTGTCTTTCTCCGGAGAGATTTTACATTTACTTCTCAGATATAGGGACATTTTCCTATCCCTTTAAGTCAGTCAGAGATCAGTATCATTTGAAGCTTGACTACAAAAGACTTATTTTCCCTTCAGCTATCACTGATATTTTTCTAGTATTCTGAAAACAGTGCCTTAACTCTTGCTGTACCATCTGTCCCAAATCTTCAATGGCATCCATTGTCCAGAGTTTACAATTTCAAATTACATGGTTGGTATTCATAATTCTCTTAAATATGACCGTTATTGACCTTTCCAGTCTTCCATTTTTCCCCAGAATGTACTTTCATTTTGTGAAAACAATTTCTCTAGTGCCCTAGGGATATAGTCACCCACTGTCTTATTTCTGTGCCAGCATCCTGTTGACTGGAAAACTCTTCTTCTTCCAGATTTATCCTTTGCACTTAGAAGTCCTACTCCAAATTTCATCATGTTTGTGAAGTCACTTTTTGTAATCAAGCTCATAGCATTGTTGCCTCCTGTGGATTATTCCCTCACCTTTTATTTGGCAAGTATAATGCCTTGGTTATAGGGCTAGTACAACGAGTGACTTATTTTCCCAGCTAGTTGCAGTATGAATTCCTTAGAGCAGGTACTTTGATTCTGTCACCTAATTACTTCTGTAGCATCTAAAGATTTAATGTGTGATAGTTATGAATATAATAGGTGCTTCTATAGTACAACTGTATTTAAAATTTTTTGGTGTCGTTGAATGCTTATTTATTTTTGAGAGAGCGAGAGAGAGACAGAGCACAAGCTGGGGAGGAAAAGAGAGAGAGAGGGAGACACAGAATCTGAAGAAGGCTCAGGGCTCTGAGCTGTCAGCACAGAGTCTGACGTGGGGCTCAAACTTGGGAATGGCAAGATCATGACCTGAACCAACATCAGACGCTTAACCAACTGTGCCCCCCAAGTGGCCCAATACAAATGTATTTTAAGCCTCCATGGTTTTCTTAATATCTGATAAGGTTGTTTGGTCCTGAGTGCATATTATATCCTGAGTCAATTTTTTTCAATTTAAGTAAGGTGAGAATTCCTTCTAAAAGTGTTCTTATGGACCCTGAGAGATGAACTAAACTATTTTATCATAATGATTCTTTAATTAAAACAAAAATATTGGGCATAAATATATAACGTGTATATAATACACAGTATAATAGTATATATATTATGTATATATTATACATATACAATTAGTATACTATATTATATTCTACATATAACATATACCTACTATATACTATTGTATGTGTACATTCTTCAAACCTAAAAATCCCCCCAAAACTTGTCCTCAGACTTTGAGGAGTTATATCTACAGATTCAGCTTGACAAACACTTTCTTACCTGTTCCTTTATTATCAATTTTTTTTAATATTTATTTATTTTTGAGAGTGACAGAGTGTGAGCCTGGGAGGGGCAGAGAGAAAGGCAGACAGAATCCGGACCAGCCTACAAGCTCTGAGCAAGCTGTCAGCACAGAGCCCTACACTGGCTCCAACTCACAAACCTTGAGATCCTGACCTGAGTTGAAGTTAGATGTTTAACCTACTGAGCCACCCAGGCACTCCTTGTTCCTTTATTATTAAAATGTCACGCATTCTCAATCCTTTATAAAAAGCTGTTCTTTTTTTTTTGTAATGTTTATTTTATTTTTGAGAGAGAGAGAGAGAGAGAGAGAGAGACAGCATGAAGGGGGAAGGGCAGAATGAGAGAGAGAAAGGGGAACAGAGGATCTGAAGCGGGCACTGTGCTGACAGCAGTGAGCCTGATGTGGGGTTCGAACCCATTAGCTAAAGTTGGACGGTCAACCAACTGAGCCACCCAGGTGCCCCAAAAAAGCTATTCTTGATTGCATGCCTAAAGAGCAGTATGTCAGTATTCCAGTATTTTCAGAATTCCAGAACTTCTTCTAGTTTTAGTAGCTAGAATAATAAATAACACTAATATCTCTTGATTTTCTTTTTTGTTGGTAGAGCGTGTACTTTGGTTCTTTGTTACACATCCTCTTTGCCACATATAATATTAGCTGTTGCTACCATGTTTAGTTTGTTCCCATAGGCTCAGACTCTTCTCATGTTGATAGCATTTACTATACTATGTATTTCTACTTTCTTCTTCAGGGACTTCTCTAAAGTTATGGCAACCTACCTGTGCTTCTTGGAGGTATGGGGATATGAACATTCTCAGGGTGGCTGTCTTTCAAAAGAGCCACAGCTAAATGATCCCATCTCTTGTTTCTTGAGTGGAGAGTTCTGTGAGTCTTCTGTACATAGCTAAGAGGTTCTGGGCAGGGGACTGGGTGGGTGGGGGGGGGGGAGCTGAGCTCCTGTCACCTAGAAAATGAACTTGATTACAAAACTTTGTGTTGGGTTTGCTCCTCCCCTAATGCACTCCCCTATAACTCCCTCATTTCTGCTTCCAGAGTTTATTTTCTGTATAAACTACCTCAATCTGAGTCCTTCTCTGGTGTCTAGTTTAGAACACCCAAATTAAGACTGTTAGATAGTTTTTTAAAAATGAGTTTAAGTATGGACTCCAACTACATTCAACAGATATTTATTGAGGTCTACAGTGTTCCAGGCACCACTCAAGGTTCTGCTGGAGATGAATGAAGAAAACAGACTAAAGGTCTCCCTTCATTAAGCTCACAATGTAGCAGAAATCACAATCAGGTCCTCAGGTTTTTCCATAGCAAGTGAATCTGGATTAGGTTTATGAAGGAGCAAAATTGGAGAGAACGATTGGAGAAGAAATTGGAGAGAAAGATCTAGAATTTAGGTAGAGAAAGGTAGAGAAAGAAAAGCAGGAAGCCACTAGATTCCTGGAGGGACAGAGACATATTTACAATTTGTTAAAAGTTGGAGACAAAAAGGAGCTGAGCCCAGCTCTGCCTGTGTCACTATTCTTTACAAGGGTCATGCCTAGTTAATAAATAGATGCTCAATCTTTTTTTTTTTTTTACTTTATTGCTCAATTGATAGTTATCGATCTATTTACAAGTTGAAGTCCAGATTCTAGTGCTTGTACATGTAATTTAACTTCTCTGTACTTATTTCTATGTGTATAAATAAGGATAATAACAGTACTGACCTCATTGGATTGTTGTTCAGTGAAAATAAAGGTTTATGAGTGGAAAGCTCATTTTAAATTATAAAGCAGATATGAGCATCAGTTGTGGGGTCTGAAATGCAAAAGGACATAGTATCTGTTAAAGATAGGTTAGCAGACATATATGCCAGAAAAATTCAAGGTTCATATGGAAGGTTCTGTGACCACTGAATCAGTCATATTTTGCTTTTCCACCTCCAACTACCATACAGTTGGGTCAAGCTACTTGTTAATTTTGACATCTGATAAAGGTATTATCAGCTTACTGTGGCTTATAGTCGATCCCTAATCTAAACGATGCTGTGTTTTTTTTTTTTGTTGACAATGATATTGTCATTGTAAACGCAAGGAAAGCAAGAAAGAAACTGCCCTTTTAAGAATAACCATATAATGGTATTCTTTTCAGTTGTAGACCATGGTGGACAAGCCTAAGCCTCATCGATGTTAAACAGCATGGCTCTATCACTATGCATGTTTTCTTTCTTTTTTCCCCTGCGTGCTTGAAAATGCCAAATTAGAAGAGAAAACAGTATTCATGTGAGCCATTGTCCTCAGAACTATTAGGCAAGCGAATGAGTATTTCATAGACTTAACGTGACAATGAATTACACGTCCAAAACAGGTTGTGTGTGTGGTTTAGCAAAACAAAATTAAGAGTCATTCTAGGGAAGGACATTGCCACAGCTTTGGCATAATTAGGAATCATCATAATCAAATACAGGAAATTGGCACATCTGCTTTTCAGGCTGTTGATCCAACTGTGAGGCTGCCTGTGCGCACTGGCACAAGCGGTTCTGATGCATCTCGATGTGTTCTGCAAAGCTGTCTTCGCATAAATATTTACATAATTTTCTCCAAACGCCACTATAAGCAGTTGTTTTTTATCACTTTTTCTCCCTTGGGTTATTATTTCTTCCCATCCCTACTCCTGGTGAAGGAGTGATCATTTGTTATTCTAAGGGTTTCTCTTTCTTTAAGAGAAGTTGAGAGGAAAATCGGGGAACCTGAGAATTTTATAAAATGACACTGAGATGGGAGCAATGCGTTTAGTTTGGCATGTTTTTCTAAGTATGCAAAAAGAAAAACTAGACACAGCCCAGCTGCGGAGAGTGCAAAGGAGAATGACGAGGGAGAAGTTGGGGAATCCACTTGGGGTTTGAGACTGATAAAGAACACAAAGTCAAATTAGGTGAGGTGGAATAGCATGGCCTTGAACAAGTGATCTTCCCCTTCCCCCATTTGTTCTGTTAGTAAAGGTTTAAAAAGTCTTGTACAGAAGCCTGGGTTGAGTTCTTATACTTTCAGTCACTTAGCGCTGACAGATTCCTTTTCCTTAAAGTGATCTAAAGGATCTCTTTTGTCTCTCCTAAGTTTTGATGTTCTGTCTTACATTTTCGACATATTTTTAAATGATACATATTTTTTACTTAAAAAATCCCACTTAAAACATCTACCACCTTTTCTATTTTTCAAGCATTGTTTCACTTACCAATGTACACAAGCATTCTATTTTTATTAATAACATCTAAACTGCAACAGATAAAATATTTGATAATATTCTAAATATTTGTATGTATTCTCCAATGTGGAAGGCTTATTCGTCCTATATTAATATGAACCCTTTGCCTTTGAGGCAGATTTTTGCTGACATACCCTAGGGAGCTTGGGATATTTACATTTGATGATGGTGCAGGATACATTTTCATAACAAAATGATTGGAGGATTTACATGCGGAAATGATATATTTGTTTTTCCTTCCAAACACATTGGAAAAAGGCTGCTTTTCAGCAATTTGGAAATAAGAAAAGAGAAAAGGTTCTAACTAGAAACAAGCAAAAAATATCCCTTAGTCATATCCCCTACTCAGGGGGATATTAATATCACATTAATATACAAATTCTGAACTATTGTCAGTTTTCAGTATATGTATATATGTGGATGCTAGATTGAATGTGTATAAGGTGCTTATTTTAAATTTTTTAGTGAGCTATACATGGTTTGATTATAGAATATAAATCACTTATTTTCAATGAATTCTTCTGTTATATTAAACCATATTCGATCACAAGAATCTCTTCAAGTAATATTAAAAAGGCCTTTTCCTCTTTTTAATCTGCCATCTTTATTGTTTTTTGTTTCCATGCTGTTTTTTCATGGACCCCAATAACTGCGGCAGCACCAAAAAATACCAATTAGATAAAAGGTGAGAAGTGGGCTGTTTGAAGGCCTTATGCTAAGGACCTCAATTAGCTTTCTTTTACTCTCTTTTCTTCTGGTGACTGTCTTATCCTTTCCACTCCCCTTCCCAGACTTCTTCATTCAGTTTTCCAGATGAGCTGGTGAAGGCTTCAGGTCCATGACCACTGGGTGCTTTCATTTTGCCTGCAGAGGACTCTGGGAGTGTTAGCTACCCAAAAATGATCCAATGAGTCAGAGTCAGATTTAGGAATAAAATCATGTGTCCAGAGTTTGATCCACAGTGTCATGTAGTGACAACTCATTCAATCTTTTGTAATTTTAGAGTTTATCCAGACTGTTTTCATATGATGCACAGGTACACCTGTGGATATTGTTATAACCCTAAAAACTCTTGCATACATATGATGATGGTGGTGGTGATGGTATTGTGTGCGTGTGTCTTTACAAATCATTCTTGTTTGTCTATAAATGAGATGTTAAATTTTTCAAACTTCCCCTTTTCTTCTGAGAACTCTGGATTTTTCCTTTTTTTTTTTTTTTTTTTTTTTACCAGGTCCTGGGAATAAACACCTTATGTCTTTAACTGGTCATGGTTGTAATCCGATTTAAAGGCTGAGGAATTGTCTGCAACTTCTTTGATCCTATCTGTATCTCACAATCAGCTAGTGCTTTTAAATTTTTTCTGCTTGCATTTATCTAGGGCAAGACTTTTTTTAACTCCACATATGTCTTAGCATATTTGCATTTTATAATATAGTTATTATCATCCCTGTCTCTACTTAAAGCTAGTCTGAAAATATATAATGCATACTTCAAAGTTTGAGAGACAGTGTTGTGTGGTGAAAAGAGCTCTTTGCCAGGAGTTTTGTGTCCAGGGGCTGCAGTTTTTCATCCATAAGTGAGGAAATTGGACTGGAGAAAATTTTAGTCAACATTCACTGAGCAACTACCATGTGCCAGCAACTCTTGCAGGTGCTAGTAAGGAGGAGACAGTCTCAGAGCTTATGATGTTGTCAGAAGAAAAAGTCGATTCGTAAGCAATTACAATAAATTATAAAAAGACTCTATTAGGAGATTCACAGCATGCTAAGGGTGGGTTTATTTTTCTCTTGAGAGAGCCAAGGAAAAATTCTTGGAGTAAACCACGTTTATGGTGAGAACACAGAGTAAAAGGAGCAGCACGACACCGAGAGGTGGAATAGTATTTAAGATAGAAGTCCCTATATGGCCTAAAAAGACTGTTATTGGGTCATTTTCACTGCATTTATATAGCAGTTGAGCAAATAAGATTACTGACCTTTTAGAAATATGCAACTTTCGGCTCAATCTGTAATGATAGATCCTTACTTATTTTTAATTTCCTGTTATATATTTCTTCTTCAAGAGCTCCCTCTGGGCCTGCTAATTCAGAAAAGATATATTCGTAATTTGAGCTACATGATTGACATAAAAGAATGTTCAAGCTGGAAAGAACCCACAAGTTTATTCAGTCTAGCCCTCTTATTTTGCATGTTTCTTTAAGACAGAGATCAGGAGACATGTCTACTAAGTTCTTATAGCTGGTTAGTGGTTGAGTTGGACTGAATGTAGTTTTTGACTCTTAGCTTAGTAGTGGCTCAGCCCTGTCAGGTTATCTTTTTATACCATGAGGATAAATAAATGTACATTTCCATCGTATTTTTTATCCAATACCAGAAGAATAAATTGTAAAAAGGAATAGAGGCAGAAACGAAATGGGATATGTTTTTGGTTTATTTGTTTTGTTTTGTTTTTGGCTCTCTGGTTAGTGGTTTCATCACTGTGATAGTTATGAATGTGTTTCTAAAGTTAAAGAAAAATGGACCCATTCACTCTCACTTTCTTCAGGTTACATTTCAGTATTATTTATACATATGTGCTAATATTTCATTGGTAAATAAATATTATTTTAACCTAGAACAGCTAATATGATTTTTCCTAATAACATCTAATTTCTTGGTACTATCTTTTAAATTACAGTTTACTTAAATTCTTACACCAATTTGTCTTGCTGAATATGATAGTAGTTAAAGAGTTCAGGTTCTGGCATAATTCCTGGTTAATTCTGGACTCAGTATTTACCAGCTCTGTGACTTTAGGAAAATAATGTAACTGCTCTCTATAATCCTATTTCTTTATCTGTAAAATGGAGATGAGATCATGATGGGGATTTAATGAGAAAGTTTATGTAAAGCATTTAGCCTAAGTCCAGAAAAAGGTTCACTGTATGTCAGTTGTTATTATTGTTATGATTCATAAAAAGACAAGTTCTCAGTAAAAATATGGTTGGAGGTGGTCTCCAGAAACACTGCTCACAGGAGTATTTGTCAAAACAAATTAAAAAAAAAATTTACATTTGTGGAATGGACCAAACTAGTTTTGATATTGATGTTACCACTGCTGTTGCTGGAAACCAGATTTAGTTTATGGGTCTTGGCTGCCAGATGAATGAAGTGGAGAGCCAATTTTGTACAAGTGGGCCCCACATGATTCCTGGGAGTGTCCGGAATGTGAGGAGGGTGCAATGTGTGTTACTGTTGCAAATCTCTCTTCCTGCCAGGAGTGACATTATCCGGATAGCTTGGCTCAGCCTGGTCATCCCACCCTACTGGCAGCAAGACAACTGTGAGAGAGAAACAAACAGCCTGGGCCAGGCGAAATAAACCACTGGGGAATGTGGGAAGGGGGTGCAGGGAACTCCTGGAAAGACAAATAAGACAAGGAAGAGGTTTGGGAAAGATGTGATAAAATTAAAATTGAAGTTGATCAACTCCATGGGATTCCAACTGAAAAGGGTGGGATAATACTTTTGAGATATTAATCAAGTTTTTCTTGGCATTTTCTATTCCCACTGTCCTTTCTCCTAAGCCCGTCCATCCTTCACCCCTCCCTCTTTGCAGAGTGAATTGGTTGGTACCTGCCATGCAGATAGATGACACTGAGGACCAGATTCTACCTGTCCTTTCTTTACTCCTTCCACTCATATAAATGCCTTGGTACTAAAGAAACCCCTCTGATTGTAGCTGCACCCTAAAAAAAAGGGAGTGTGGAATCACTGGTATTGACTGAGAAGTTTAATTATATCGAGGGCTTTCTACCCCAGTAGGAATTTAGTAGTTAGAGCTAAGGAAATAATATTTAAATTCTTGAACATCTGAGTTTGAAGATGAGATTCAAATGTGAAGCATATATAAATTATATACATTTTTTCCTCTTAAATTTTCAGTGTCTATCCAAAGTAGACACTAGGTAGAATATCTTTAAAAGGATTCATATTCTTATAATAGTATTAATCTTATTTTGTTGTCTTCTCCAATGTCTCTCTGCCTGATGCCAAGACTCTTTCACTGGTATAACTTCAATAAAATAAAATAAAATAAAATAAAATAAAATAAAATAAAATAAAATAATAAAATAAAATAAAATAAAATTCATATTCTTGTATTACTTGTGAACAAGGAAGTACAAGGAAGTTTTTCATGAGGATTTCACTGATGTTCTTTATAATCATGAATCATAATCATTTCCTGCTGAAATGAACTAAACCTCTACCTGAGGGATAGCTCTTTGTGTTCATTCTTTCAGCAAACATTTATTGAGCACCAATTATAGGTCAGGCAGCATGTTTGGCACTGGGGATATACTGACAAGAGCATACACGGTCCAAGGAGAGGGATTGTTTGCAATTAGTCAAGCTAAAAGTCTATGTGAAATAATAGGGAAGTATGGATCTTATAAGTAATTTATAAGTAACATAAAGTTATTTAATAATAGACTTGAATGGATAATCTGTAATTTCCTCTCTCAACCAACATTCCCTTTCCCTAAATAGACTTGGAGAAGGCCAGGATCCTGAGAACTCTGTGGGCAAGTGTGTTCTCATTGGTTGATCTGGCTTGCTAATTCGAAGTGGAAGAATTCACCTCTCAATCACTCACTTAACATTCCAGTACATTTTTGGAACAACAGATAATTTTGGAAGCTGCCAAGCAGATGGATGAATGGTAACTGACTTAGCAGATCTAGGAAAGCTGAAACCTAAGCCTACCAATAAGTTAATTAAAATTGCTGAACCCTGGAAAGGCTCCCAAATTGAAACCACCAGGTGCTCCTGAAGGTGAGAATGCAGGGCAGAGCTGACAGCATGAACAGGTTGATAGTGTTATAAGGAGTTCCCATTCCTCCTTATTCCTACTTCTCCCCATGCAGAAGCTTGGAGGTTAACTGGTTGAGTCATAGACGTTCTCCTCTTGGAGATATCAGATACCGTTAAGCATGGATATGCTGGGGAGACACCATAATAAATATGGGGGAAATGTGAAACTCTACATTCTGAAAAATGAGACCTTCAGAACCCCTTTGCATGGCGTTCTTAACATCCAGAATACTGGAGGATAACTTTATATTCCTCAGGCAGGAGATTGTAGGATTCTTCTCTGTAAAAACATAGCTCATGAAAAAAGACCTACAGATATTATCAGGAATACAGATTTTCTGGAATGGAAGGATGGGGGGAAGGAAATGTTTGCATATGAGGCAGTGGTATAGGGAGTTAAATCCCCTCTTTTATAGCATGCAATCATTAACAAAAAAAAATCAGGATATATCACACACAATAAGCATGTTACTTGTAATTACATAGTATTGAAAACATAGAGATAATAGCAGAAAATGCTGCTTATTTTCAAATATTTGAAAATGTATTTGTCAATTTTTCTCCTTCTATCAAGGATTGGGAGTTGGGTAAGTAAAGGAGAAATGTGTTACTTTATAAAAAATAAAAATATAAAGACAATCAGAAGAGTGCCATGAAGTCAAATCTGGATTCAAGGTTTAGCTTCTCTACCTATAAGCTCTGTGACCTTGGTCATATTGCTTAAATTTTCTAAACTTTTCTAAAGAACTTAGTTCTTTCCTTGGTAAATGGAAAAATAGGATCAAGCAGACAGTAAGCAGTCAATAAACAATAGCTACATTTTAGGGTTATTTTGAATATTAAGTGAAATAGTATATTTAAATAGTATATACACAAAAAAAACTTAAGCAAGACTATTATGACAATATTTTGTGAAAGATGGGAAGAAAAATCAGAGTAAGGAGAGGAATAAATATTTGGCTCTGAGTACACACACATACATACGCACAGACAGTATATAAAAAGAAGGAGAGGTGAGTGAGGAGTAGAACCAGATTAAAAGAAAGAATGCCAATTCTGGAAAGAAAGATGAGAGATAAATTTCCTAAATAATCTTTTGCTGTATCACCTTAACTTCTTTGTGGAACAAGGTGGCATGTAAATAAATGTGAAGAATTTACTGAATATCTGCAATGTGGAAGGCACTATTTTTAATTACAAAATTACATAGTTGTCACATTTAATATATCTTTTCACTTTATTTTCATAATTGCCCTGCAAAATACATAGGATAACAGTTCATAGCTGGAGGTAAAAAATGGGGAAGAGTGGTAAAAAGAAAAGGAAACTGTAAAAGTTGCCTAACCACTAGCATAGCTATGGAAGCAAAATAGAAATAATAATTTTGTTACATCTACCTATTTTTATAATGCAGTGCGACAATTTGTTTCTTAATTTTCAGTGAAAAATACAATTGCCAAATGAGCTAAAATACTAGTATCACCTGCTTTGCACATTCTCTTCCATGTAAAAAAACCCCCAAAAAACCAGAAAACATTTCCATGGAGATTCAAATGAGTTGGTAGAAATACATTCAGAACGGTTATGGGATGTTTTAAATGGCTCATATCATCAAATTATGACACATGATGTCCCCCAACACACTCTAAGGGTATATTTGCCAAGCAACCAGAATGTCCATGTCAGCTGGCCAAGTCACCTTCATCTCTGGGTGGTGCTGAAACTACACTGACAGAATTGTGTTCCTTGACTTCATACAGACCATCTGGTGACATTTATTCTTTAGCTGTATCAGTACAGTTGGTTAGGTTAAAGCCTTCTCTTATATCAAGTCACATTCCAGGCATGCCTTCTTGAGTATTCTGTATTTTAAATGACAGTTGGAAAACAGTTCTGCAGGGATTAAAAATGAGTAATATATCCATATGGTTTTCTAATATTCTTTTAAGTGCATTAAAAGAAAACCCAACAATTAACTAAAATGAACTCGAGTTCGTTTTGGTAAGAATGAAGCTAAAGATGATTAATCTATTGGATTAAACAAATCTGCCATTAGAAGCGTAGGTGCTAGTGTCAGAGTATAGAATGCACAGTCTGTGATATTCTTTATATTGTGTGTACATTTAAGATACTATCAAACTCTTTTAATCACCACCCTTATGTTGGAAGCTTTGTTTGTCTTAGCTAGTGAAATGTCACTTCAACAAAACCAAAAGAATTTTAAAAAATACCCACATGCTTAGAAAGCAGAAAATAGCAAAATGTGGGAAAAAAGTCATCTTTGCAAGGAAAGGTCGGCAGAAACATATGGATCCCAAGTGAAATTAAAATAAGGTTTCTGTACAGACTAGATACTGTGGCAGATAACAATGCCACAGGCCAGACAGAAGGTTCCCAAGGCCCCAGGCTGCTTTCTAACTTCTGCTCGGCTGAAGACTTTATCCAACATTATTTTGGTGATAACACTTGTTATACATCCTCTGGATCCTCAGATGCTAAATCATCCTGTATTAGTCTTCATCCAGGAAACCTAAAGGCCAGCCATATTTCATCATTTCTTAAGTTTCAGTGATTATAAAACAGCCATCTGTACATGTCTGGAAGCATATTTTTATTTGGGTTATTATTTGATAATGTACAGACAATCCAGTCTCCAATCCTCTCTAATGTGCCTACTTAAAAAAAGTCCATAGGAAATTCTTAAATGGTTATGTTTTTTATATTCATATTTTATTTAGTTGAAATGTATACAAGACTTCTTGCCTGCATATTAGATAGGAAAATTACATGGGATGACAAAGAATATGTTCACTGAAAACTATTTGACTATATTATCTCATTGATTTATTTATTGATTTATTTTTAGTGAAGCAAACTGCCCATATGCTTAGAATTGGAGACCATATATGAGCATTCTGTATTGAAAGCTCTTTGGAAATTTTCCTTCTAAACACACTCTTTTACTCTTGTTTAATTTAATGTATTACCTATCAAGTTTTATCTATTAGATGCTTTTATTACCAATCAGATTCAAAATAGGGAGAGAGTAAGTTCAATGCTGTAAACCCCTCCTCTTAACTACAGACTTTTGAGCTTAATGGTCAAGAACATCTGATCGTAAGCCACCTGCAGCAGATGCCTGGCATGCTGACATGAGATGTTTATTCTTTGAGATTAAGGCAAATATGCAAATACTGTTGGCCAGTTGGAAATGGGGTAGAAATACTTATTTATTAGTGATCTAAATATTAATGTGAATGTTAAAAAAAATCAGATTATTTTCTTTTGATGAGGAAAGCTTGATGAGCTTGTTTGTCCAGAACAAAGATAGCAGGAGTGAGTACTTCAGTGGGAGCAAGGGACAGAGCAGTTGAGATGGAGCATGGTAGAAATGGGCAGTGGGATAGAAGTTGGTAGAGAGTTGGAGAATGCTATTTAGGGTTACACCGTGCTAATCAGGCTCCTGGCAGAAAACAGAAAACATTCAAAAAGATAATTTAATAGAGAGATGATTTATAAGGGATGGGGAATGGATAGATCAGGAAGGAGAAGATTCTAGAAGCAGAGACCTGTGTAGAGAGCGCTGCCTGAGAAGTTGTGCCCTTCAGTGGGAAGGCCATGTAGAGCAAGGACCAAGGCATTGTGGAAAGGAAAGGAAACTACATGTGGCATCCATGTAAAGACTTGAATTTAAGTCTTTGCTCCGCAATGTATACTAGCTAAGTCTGGATTTTCTATGCCTCAATTTCCTCATCCAGAAAAGACGAAAAGTAATTGTGGAGGTCGGAATATATAATTTGTATAAAAGCTCCAAGTGCAGCACCAGAGAAGAAAGTTTGGAAGAAATGAATGTTTAATCTCAAGAAGATGCAAAAATTAAAGGCACAGGTGAAAAGGAAAGAATACCTTCTTTATCTGAGGCAGGTCCTAAGGCTAATATATGGGAAGTAATTCATCTACGTGCTCACAAGCAAATGTTTCAGAGACATATGTGTATAAATAGGGATCAATAAGTCAGCAAAGTTAAGGTGAGAGGACAAAGAGGGAGAGTAAAAATACTCCCCTAATAAAACCCAGAACTTTTTCCTGAATCATTAGGATCAAGAATATTAAATATCTGTTTTGCTAGTGGAAGTCTGACTATCCAATCATAGGGCTTATCCTCCTATATACTGGACATGGAACAGCTTGTAGCTTTGAGTAAAGCGGTGATTGCAAATATTTATCATAATGCTTCAGAAATTTATTTCACATTCACATATATATATTTTAGTCTGCACTATTAATTTTCTTGGTAAGCCACAGAAGGAAAGTTTAAAACACTATTCTTTTTCTCCTTGTTTCCCCATGGAACTAGCTTTCAGTTTAAATCCCAGCATAGAGTAATGTATGAAGAATGTCAATGCACTTTATCTCCTACAAGATATTCTTGTAAGAAGGATTACTAGTTAAAAGGGATGATACGCTTCTTAAGTCTGCATCAGGGAAAAGAGAAATTATTTGTTTGATCTCATGAGTTTGGTATTGTGTTGTGATAGCATCTAACATGAATGCAGTTTAAAATTCTATGTGAAGTCCCTCTGTTTGGACTGTCAATTCAGGGTGGAAAACCATTTTGTTAGAAGTGTCAAGAATATGATGAATGGTGAAGATATCAACTGTGTTAGCTTATTTTTTTTGACTGCCACATGATTCTTCTTGTATTATAGCATGTATGAACAAAAAAGGCATTAATTCAAAGACTAGAAATTCAATGAGTTTTAAACTAATCACCTCAAGGTGCAATGAATTTATCAGCAATATCTTTTACATATTGATGTCTGTGTATACTCAGCTCCCTTGGTTTATATTCAGTATTTGTGCCACAGAAAGGAAATCATTAATGAATGTCTTTAAAATGCAAATTTGTCAAGGTCAGAGTTTCAAAAACAGTAGCTTGTTGGTTGAACTATGCACTGCATTTTATTTCTCTTTAGTAGTTGGTTGGATTATCAATCAAGATGTTGACTATAATTGTTTAAAAATTAATCTATAAAAGCCATTTTCAGTCTTTTCTTCGTCTGATGTGAGAGAGGAGATAGGATAGGTTGGTATATACAATACAGATATTGCACTCTGTGGAACTGAGTTATCCTAAAGAATGTGGCTGAAAGCAGAATTTTTGCAAAGTGAATCTTGCTTCTTTGTTGACTCTCTATAAAAGGCGTTACAGGGGCGCCTGGGTGGCTCAGTCAGTTAAGCGTCCGACTTCAGCTCAGGTCACGATCTCGTGGTCCGCGAGTTCGAGCCCCATGTCGGCCTCTGGGCTGATGGCTCAGAGCCTGGAGCTTGCTTCCGATTCTGTGTCTCCCTCTCTCTCTCTGCCCCTCCCCCGTTCATGCTGTGTCTCTCTCTGTCTCAAAAATAAATAAACGTTAAAAAAAAATTAAAAAAAACTAAAAAAACCCAAAAGGCGTTACATTTCTTGTGGAGGACACCTTTGGAAGTATCTTCCTAGGAAGTTCTCTTCCTGTCTCTGGGAAATGTCCTCTCACCATTAGGGATGGCACACTGTCTGCCATGTTACATGTTCATGAGTGGTTACATGTTCATGCCTCAGAACTTGACCTGCAGTCCAGGGTGGACACCTGATCCGAACTAAATCAACACAGCAAAACCTTCTTGCCTGAGAATTTGATATTGGGACCTGACTTTCCAGGGTAGACTGTAGTCCCATCCATAAGTGCCATTACAATCCTCTCCTTAGTTTCCATGAGACATTTTATAGCTTAGCAATATTTATTTTTTCTTTACCTGGTTCACATTGGTATCTGATACTATAACCACATTTACCTCTTTCTTGGGATGATCTTCATGAATTGAATTCAAGACTATTTTAGAAATGGCAGACTGGCTATTAACTATAAAGATATTCTGGGACCCTATTCCAACAATGAGATTTCCCATATGTTGTTTCCCCTGTGCCTTCCCATCCTGTCCATGCACAGTCGCTCCATCTCCAACTCTTTTCCAGGCACGTCTTACCTATGTATATTCCTCTGAGGTGTAGAAATTCCCTTACCTTTCCCCTCTTAAGAATGTCACTCTTCTGGGGGCACCTGGGTGGCTCAGTCGGTTGAGCGTCCGACTTCGGCTCAGGTCATGATCTCGTGGTCTGTGAGTTCGAGCCCTGCATCGGGCTCTGTGCTGGCAGCTCAGAGCCTGGAGCCTGCTTTCGATTCTGTGTCTCTCTACCTCTCTGCCCCTCCCCTGCTCATGCTCTGTCTCTCTCTCTGTCAAAAATAAATAAACATTAAAAAAAAAAATTAAAAAAAAAAGAATGTTACTCTTCTGATTTTACTGTTAAATTTATAATTTTGAGTGAATCTAGGCTATAGTATTTCATTGAAGGCAAGATAAAAAGCAATGTAATAATACTACATTTTATCTATTTTGCAAGTAGTTTTGAGGGCTCCTGGCTCCTCAGTGTCTCTCCTCTCTAACTTGTCTTGCCACAGTAACCTAAGTGTCCTTCCAAAAGCATAGCCTGTTCAAACCTCTCTGATGTTTAAATTTATTATCTTTAATTTTTCTACACAAAGATGTACATACACTAAAATGTTTTTACCTGAGGTAGAGGTTCACAACCTTTTTTATTAAAGACCAGATAGTAAATACTTTAGGCTTCTGGAACATAAGGTTTGTGTCTCAACTACTCAACTCTACTATTGTAGCACAAAAGTAGCCACAAGCAGTGAGTAAACAAACAGGAATGGCTGTGTTCAATAAAACTTTATTTATAAAAATAGATGGTGGGCAGGACTGACCTAAAGTATTCTATGTATTGGACCTTATCCAAATTTGTTTGTTTTGCTTTCCACTCTATCCCATCATGCACTCAGCACTCAACTGAAATTAAGTTTCTGTGCCCTTTAGATGCTTTATACATTCATATTCTATGATTCTGTTCCCTTGGATGGGGGCTGGGGTGGGACACAGGGGAACTGTCATTTCCCCAAGCACATTTCCTATACATAATGCCTTTGCATCAACTTTTAAGATAATATGTGGTCAGCCTATTAAAAGTATGATGACAGTACTCCAGAGAAAGCATAATAAAATGCATGATTAAAACACAATGCTGGGGTGCCTGGGTGGCTCAGTGGGTTGAGCTGCTGCTTCTTGATTTTGTCTCAGATCATGATCCCAGGGTCCTGGTATTGAGCCCTGAGTTGGGCTCTGAGCTGAACGCTGAGTGTGAAGCTTGCTTAAGATTCTCTCTTTCTCTCTCTTCTCCTCTCCGCTCCCCCCATTCACGTACTCTCTCTCTAAAATAGAAACAAAACCAAACGCAATATTAATACTATGATACAAGTAATACTATGAGACACCTAAGGAAGGTAGTGAAAAAGTTGTACTTATTTTTAAAAATATGCTTGCTCTTGTACTCAACTCAGTAACTGATGCTATCCTTCTATCACTCCCCACCCTCAGATGGAAGCTGGTTATGCCTTTTCCTCCTGGAGATTTCTTCCCTTTGTCCGCACTAATCTTAAAAGTACTACCTATCTTTTAAGATGCAGTTTAAATGCTCTTTCTTTTATTAATCCTGATCTCTCCAGCTAAGAGTAATTTCTCATTCTTTGGAATTTCTATTGCCCTCTATCATGTCACTTTACTCTCTGTCTTATGGTTATTTGTTTAAGTATCTTAGTTCAATCGGTAAAATATATAACTAGGGTATCTTTCTTAACAGACTCTGGGTATCCCAAAGATCAGTGCTTTGCAGAGAGTAAGGATCAAATAGTTATTTGATTAATACATTTAAAACATTTGTAAAAATGAATTTTTTCAATTGAAGTTCCATTTATTTGATGAAGCTATATTAACTCTGTAAAAAGATCAGGGTCAAAAGCAAACCTCTGGTTTAGTTATCTTTAAAAATTATCCTCAGGCACTTGTGGTCCAATATTATTGAACTTAAGTTGTATTTTTGCTAGCCAAATTTGCTACATATGAAACCCATTGGCCATTTGGGGATTGACAACTTTCCTACTGCTCCTTTCAAAGAACTTCCCAAGAAAACTGGGATAGATAATCTATGTGCCATATGTGCTGTTAAAATAAAGTTGGATATGCACTAATCAAGCGGTTTCCATGAGAAACACAAGGACTCAAACTATGAAAAATCTTTTTAATTGTAGTACTTATGGTAGGCACTCCAAATAGCAAAATTACATTTCAAACTTTTTTATCTAAAAAAATAGTTTATACCAAAGCTTAAATATCTTGGAGCAGAAACACTGTGACTGTTTAAATGTTATATAAAAAAGTTTGAAACAAGCAAAAAAAAAAAGTTTTCTTTTTCATGTTGCCTACAAAATCTTTAAATTAGTGCTTAGCTTAGAAGAGACTTAATTTTTTTTCTTTTGCTTTATGAAAATGGTGGAGACAAAGGTCTAGGATGCCCCTTTCCCCTGACGGATTGCAGGCAAGAAAACAAAAATGAACTTGAATTTCCCAGCTGAATGGATTAGCTAGGAACTCTGTCATTTAGGTATCATCCTTAGGTATAATTCCCAGGGTCATTCAGTCTTTTTTATTTGTTTGTTTCTTTTGAGGTGAGAGATAAGGAAGAATTAAGATTGAATACTGTTAATTTTTAATGCACCCAGCATCTAAGGCCAGCTGGTTGAAAATTTGAAATATTTATCAAAAAGACAATGTGGATAGAGGCACCTGGGTGGATCAGTCGGCTAAGTGTCTGACTTTGGCTCAGGTCATGATCTCACTGCTTGTGAGTTCGAGCCCCGGGTCAGGCTCTGGGCTGACAGCTCGGAGCCTGGAGCCTGCTTTGGATTCTGTGTCTCCCTCTCTTTCTGCTTCTCCCCCACTCATGCTCTGTCTGTCTGTCTGTCTCTCCCTCTCAAAAATAAATAAACATTAAAAAAAGACAATGTAGATAGAAGTATCTTAACTATAAATTGTTATCAAAATTCACTTGTATTATTTTCTAAGTTTTATACTATTATAATACATAATAAAATAAATATTACAAGGCTAATTTAAATTCTTCCAAGCTATCCTGTATTGTAACCTCTTAAAAGTAGGTATAAACATGCAACTTGTTTGTTTAAAATAGTCTAGGAGAAGCAAATTGAAAGATTACTTATGTCCTTTGCAATTTTAAGCATTCCTAGCTGTAACTTGTTTTGTATCCCTTCTGAGTTGTCTGTTTCTATCTACAGTCATTCCCATTCTTTGAATTTGTTATTTAAAATTCCTACTTCTGTGTCCATAATCAGCTAAGAAGATTTGTACTTATCTTGCAAGATTCTCAAAGAAGTCGATTGGATCTTCTTTTTTAAAATCTAATTTCTCTTTTTCACCAGAGTATCTGAGTTTATCAAGGAGAAGAATTATGTCAAATAAATGCAAGGGGTAATTCAAAAATTCACAATTTCTTATCTTTTTTTCTTCCATTTACAACCTTTTATTGCAATTATAGATGCCAGCAAAGTGACTAACTTAAGGTTCATAGAGATTACATAATGTTAGAAATTGTAGATGTCTTTGAAAACAGAATGTAGTATAGCTTCTTTAAATGAAAGGTATTTGTTAAGGAGTGTAAACAGCTTAGAGTCATGTGGATTGTTGAAGAAGGAAAGTGAAGGCCGAGTTCAGGAACAACTCTTCAAGTGCAGTCCACACTGGGCTGTAAGGGAGCTGCCTGCCCGCTCTGTGGAGGTCAGGGAGGAGGTGGGCCAGGAAATCACCTAAAGAGTCCCAGATGCTGCCTCTTGCACACACCTTCTTTGCTGTGACCTGCACCAGCAAAAACGATACTTCATGCCATCATCTCTCCTCCTGAAACTTGGTTCTGATTCAAAGTCTGGCATAAGAACATGGTAGAGGGGAGTTAGATGTCCAGTGAGTGCATTCGTGATGTCCTCCATTTCAGGCAACTTTTTCTATTCTGTTTTCTTTGATTCTCACTTCTTCCCTAGCTGGGATGCTGATGAACAGCAAAATGACTAGAATTTGAAAATTGGAAGATGAATCAAGTTGTGTCAAGATGTGTCAAGGACTTATGAGAATAACTATTTTCCCATTTCCTAATTTGTAGCTTCCTTATCTGATGGTGAAAAATGTAGCTTCCACTATCTGTATTTACTTAATTTATCAATCCTTCTGTATGTAACCACTTTCTTGTCACCACTGCTATCTTCCCCCCAACACTGATTCCTTCATCCTGCAGGAATTCTGACATTGTCACCACCCTGCACCCCCACTCAGACTCTGTCACTCTGTACCTGGCTGCTGTATTGCCTGGGCACTTTCTACACCCTGTGGGTGGGTGGGGGGTAACATTTGCAAAGAAGTCCTCTCTATATTACTTGGGTTTCAGTATCCCCTGCCAGCCTGCTCCCTCTTCTGAAGCTCTCCTTACTCTGTTTGGGTTAAGCTCCACATCAAGCTGGTTCCCTTGTGCAGAATTCCTCTTCACACTGCTGGTTCTTATACCCTGCACTGTGCTACCAGCTGCCTTATTGCCCCACTCAGGTTCCAACATTCTGGACAGCTTGTCTTCCAGTATAGACTCTCTCCTCTCCTTTTCATGCTTTGATACCCTGCAGTGGGGGTGACATGCCTGCATGGAAGTCCATGCTTGGACTCCAGCTACTCTGCAATGACCATCCCTCTTGTACAGAAGTTCTTCTCTCCTCTCTTAGGCTCAGGAACCTCATACTGGACAGTGCTATGGCTACACACATGCACACATACACACTCAGAGATGATCTCCTCACCTGGGCCATTCTCTGACTCCTCATGTTAGGCCACTACCGTCCCATGTGGACATTTCTCTTCTTCTTCTTGGGCTCCAACACCCCATGCCAGGCAAGCCCCTCCCTGCACCAGGAGGAAATTCCTCAATCTGCTTGGCTTCTGACACCCTGCTCTAGACTACTATAGCTCCTGTCCACCCTGACACTGTTTGCTTGCACCCACCTAATGGCTTTCGGCCTGAATTGTTCTGTAAGGGAATGGAGAGGAAGAGAAAGAAGAGATCGAATTTGACACCTGGAACATGATGTCAGGTAACGGGGGCACAAATGAGGTGAGACTCAAAGGTGCAGTTGTATATATGATAGTACAGTGACTATCATGGTTCCTCTGGAGCCTAGTGTATGTGAGGGACTTGTCAGAGGCAAGGATAGAGAGCTAATCTGTGCTGCTGTTGTGGAGGGCCTTAAATCGTTTGGAAGTGGTCTCTCATTGGCAGTTGATTAATGTGATTGGCTTTACACTTCAGAAAATAAGTCACATTGAAGTGTGTAGGTGTAGGAAGATGGGATATGACTATAGTACTACTATAGAGGCATTCCACTGAGCACTGAAAAACTGATCTGGAGAAGGGAGACAGATACATGACGTTATCATTCCAGGACACCGTTCTGAGCCTGACCTAGTTTGTGAAGGTCTGACATTACACACGAAATAAGACTTTCGTCAACCAAGCTGCCACGTCTCCTGGCTTTTTGTGGATGTTCTGGATGCTGTGGCTGCATCACCTAGATTCCTGCTTCAGAACTGAGGCACTCATTCCCCACAGCCAGGAGCTTGGCTGCTGACAGCTCCCAGCTGAGGTTCTTCTTATACTGGCCCTAAGCCAGAGGAAGCTGCTTTGCCCAAGGGTATGCTTCCTCTGTAGGGGCAGCCCACATTTAATGACTGGTCCCTGAGGGGACACAAACACTGGCCGCATTGCCCTACTCAATTCAGGACCATTGTAAAAGACCATTCTGAACTCCGGAACTGCAACTGGGGTTGGCTGAGACTTCCTTGGCAATTGTGCCATGCTTCAACCTTCCCTCTGACCATCTTGCTTCCCTCACCCCTCCAACATTTTGCTCCTGAGAGCATGCTCCAGTATACATCCTGCATGCAATCTCAGAGTCTCACATCTGGTTCTGGGAAACTGGATTTAAAATACACTTAATCCCAAATGCAGACCCTGTTGTCATACATAGAGATGTTAATTTAGGAGTAATCAAACCTTCCCAAAACATTTCCTTCACTCTCAGGAACTAGTTCAGATACTGGGGAAATCTACTTGTAATGACTGTATTCTATAAAAGTTAAATAAGCTTTGTCACCTATAGATACTGAAGATTTATTTTCTTCCTCTGAATCACTGTAGATACCATGTAATGAATCACTCCACATGTAATGTGGATATGAATCACTTCCAGTGTGGTACTTAACTTCCAGGAGAGTCATATTTGTCATTGTGGATGTCATAAAAAGATATTTACTGAAAACAATATAGATTATATGATTTAAGAAAAACTTAATGTTGATTTATTTTGAGAGAGACAGACAGAGTGTGAGTGGGTGTGGTGTAGAGAGAGAGGGACACACAGAATCCAAAGCAGGCTCCAGGCTCTGAGCTGTCAGCACAGAGCCTGATGTGGGGCTCAAACTCACAAGCTGCGAGATCATGACCTGAGCCGAAGTCGGATGCTTAACTGACTGAGCCACCCAGTCGCCCCGATTATATGATTTTTTTTTTTTACACATACAGGATACGTGTATTTTATTTTACTTTCCTGTTTATTGTCATTTATTTGCCCTTTCTGTCAGTTGTTTGTGGGCTTTGGGGGAGATGGAAAAAACTTGGTGATAGCATATTGGAAAGGTGAACTCCTGAGAACAGGGAATATAAGATTTGTGCTTAGAACATTAATAGTTACACAATAGATATCAATAAACATTAATTAAAGGAAAGTCAGTAAATAAATAAATAGATAAGTAAGTAGATAAATAAATAAATAAATAAATAAAATCTAACATGAATTCCATAGGAGCTCTGTAGGTAAAGGAGGTAGACAATGATAGTGAACAGTTTTAATTATCAAGTGTCAATCTCCAGCAAGTCTAACTGCATGATACTGAGTCTAAAATGTTTTTGAACTTATTAGCATATTTTATGTAACACGGTAATAGATTCTAACATGGAATTAGAAGTTTGGTTTGGTACAAATAGTAATTTTCAAACAATGGATGCTTGCATGGATTGTGAGGCAAAACACTTCAGCAGAAATCCAGATAATTTGATAAAAGAGAATTATTTTAGATTTGTGTATCTAAATACCTCAGTCTAACCTCTCTCTTTCTGCTTAGACGTCGGCATTCTGCATCCCATTCTTGATTTGGAAAGTTACACAGGGTCCCAGCATGTCTGTCATGAGGCAAAAAAGGTCAGCTTGAAACCTTACCTGGCTAGCGTCCAGCTGACACACTGCCCCAGGGAGGCCTCTTACCTGATAGATGGGAACAGAGAGGGTTGCTGTCGATACTGCTCCTTCTTCATGTCCTCGTGAAATTCCCAAACCTTCCCTTGCTTACACTGTCCCTCATTATTGCTTGGAAACAGAGTGACCAACAGCCTCCTTTGCCATGGACCACCCCAGGGACTGCTCCAGTTTTAGCGCCAAAAGCCCTATCTCCTTGGACACCCCTCAGTCTGGGGCAAATCTGGACAGTTGGCTGCCTCCATAATTAATGACCTTTCCCTAATTTTTACTAGATGAAAGAGATTTGATTAATTGTTGGTTTCTGCTAGGTAAGGCCAATTCCCTGCTTTATTATAGGTCTTACATGAGTAAATGAGTGAAATGAAAAAAAGTTCCAGAACTGGGCTCAATTAATTACCTAAACAAATAACCAAAAGAATAGTAATATGCTTTAGTATTCCATCGGCTCTGCTGGTCTCATAGTCAGGAAAGGACTAAGTAAGGAGACCTGAGGCGGTCCAGGGAATTTTGAGGAAGAACAAGTTTTAAGTCCAAGATGTTTTGTTTAGTGTAGGCCTGGACAAGATAGATCCTTAGATTAGTGTGTGCGGTCCCAGAAGATGAGCAGGTTATGAGTCAAGAAGCTAGGGGAAAGAAAGCCAATAAATGTGAGTTTAAAATACTTCATCATGAGGATAGAGTACATAGTTGGCATCCTGTCTCTTATTTCCTCACCTTCTGTCCCCTTTTAAACCAGTTGTTATTACTTTCTGTCAGATTTTTCTCCCAGGTTTTATTCAGTCACATACTGATACAGTATTAATTGCTAAAGGTATATCATACCTTTGATTTTATCTTGATTAAAAGTTGAAAATGGAGACCAGTTTTAACCAACGGTGAACACTAAAAACCTCGACAAGAGATGTTAAAAAGCTGTTAATACAAGTTTCCTGAAAAGGTCAGCCTGTTTCAGCTTTGTTGTGGGAAGTCAAGGAGATTAGTGTATCTATAGTTGGACCCAAATGTGAAACAAAAGGGGATAGCAAATCCCTGGAGACCTGATGGCTACAGAGGAATTAAAATTTCAGAACCTCAAGAAAAGATGAAGCCAAGGAGTAAGCAAAGAATTAGGATTCTTTTAATACAGCCATCCCTTTCCTTAGACTTTCTTCTGGAGTTCAATTATTTGAACACAATGTGTTTACTTCTAACAGAAGGCTAAATGATCTTCCATTCGTTCAGTCAACCACTTGTCCTATCAGTACCCTCCCTACCCCAACAGGTAAGAAGTGGTAGATCCAGTGCATGGTCCTGGAATTTCCATCTCCAGGTAGCAAATATTTCCAGATTGTGGGTCTGTCTGTTTTTTTTTTTTTTTAATGCTTATTTATTTTTGAGAGAGACAGAGAGAGTGAGAGAGCGAAAGAAGGAGGGGGAGGGTAACAGAGGGAGGGGAACAGAGGATCCAAAGTGGGCTCTGCACTGACAGCAGAGAAATCCACGAAGGGCTTGAACTCACAAACCAAACTGTGAGATCATGACCTGAGCCAAAGTTGGACGCTCAACCGACTGAGACACCCAGGTGCTCCTGTCTGGGTTTATTAAAGCTTTTGTCCATTCATATCCCTCAGTTAAGCTGCTGTAGGGGCGATGGTCCAAGTACTGTTTTACTGTGCCCTGATACTGAAATAGTTCCTGACTGGCCTCCTTGCTTTCATTGCTGTTGCTTCCAAATACATTGTGGCATATCAGCCAGAAAGATTTTTGAAAAACATAGATCATAGTACTTTATCCTCTACCCCATCCCAGAGGCTAAACTCCTCTAATGGGCTTCTATCACACTTAATAGAATATAAATGTAATGTAATGTAAAATATCTGAATTGTTTATCACAATTTACAAAGCACCACATAATCTGCCCACAGCCTGCCTTTCTTACTTCATCTTTCCCACAAAGCTGTAGCCATACTGCTTTCCTTTCTGTTTCTTAAATGTGCTAAGCTAATGCCTATGGTGACCTGCAAAAGCTAGGGATTTCTTTTTGGTTCTTGGAATAGCTGGCTGCCTTTTGTTAGTCACCTAGTCAGTCATTCCCTGTTATATTGCCATATTTGAAATCTCTGCAAACCACCTGCTAATATGGACATTTACTTACTTTTGTCTGCTTTTCCTTTTCAACCAGACTGCTCTTGTTCTGTGCCTTCACTGTAAGTCCTAGAACAGTGCTTAACAGATAGTTGGTACTCAGTAAACCTTTTTAAAGTGCCTGGTTTCTATCCTCAAAGAGCTTACAAATCTGGTTGTATATGGAAGGTAATGTAAGTGAAAAGTTAAATGCATATGACAACAAACGAGATGCTAAAAGGTAGTATATGATTAAGTACTACATGAACTTTTTATCATAAAGCATCGATTTAAATAAAATATAAAGGAGGAGGGGATACTTCATTTTCCCCTTTCATCATACCAGTGAAACTGCAAGTTCTAAAAGCCATTTTCAACAACGGGGAGGTCACAGGTGGAGGTGATGGGGAGGAGACGGGAGGAAGTGCAGAATCAGTAAGCAGAGAATGTGAGTGCCCTTGGACCTTCAGCCCCGGCCCAAGATTGACAAGGACGGCCTACCTTGCCAGGGGATGAAATTCTTAATTATTTGTAACTTGGGGGTAACGCCAGTTGGATGGAATATTTTGAGGTACAACTTTCCGCTCCTAACGAGTTCTGCGTAGGCTTCTCCCCCCTCCCTCCCCCCTTTCTGCCCTCCGCCCCGCCCTTTTGGCTCAGCAAGTTGAAACTACAAACCAGGTTTACAAAGAGGAAGTTGCCTTAGGGAGGTAGACCCGCAGCAAGTACAGCTGGCAGGGCGCCTGCGGTAGTGGGGGTGGGGCGGAGGCCACCACCTCCCTTGGAATTGCTAGGCTTTGGTCTCGCAAACACAGAGTGCCTTTCTGCACAGCTGCTGAAATAGGCCAGGCCTGCAGGCTATACGGATATGTTTAGTATCTAGGGGACACTTGTTTTTGTAAACTCCTTTTACCCTTTCAAAATCTGGCAAACGTTAGTCAACTTGAACTCAGGCACGAACCCACAAGTGTGCGTGTGTGCTTTCAGATGAGGCCCCGCCCCCGCCCTCAGACGCAGGCTGACACACAGAGAGAGACCTGGCCAGATCTTGCTCTTGGCCTTGATTGAAGCGGCTTCCCTGGAATCGCTAGCCCCAGGGCCCGCTCTGCCTCCTCCCCTAAAGGGGACCGCCCGGCTGCGCCGCGCCAGAGCAGAACACTGGGAAGAAAGTTTGGAGAGCGGGCGGGGGGAGTCGGGCCGCCGGAGGAAGGGAACCAGCGGACGGGGATCTCTGCTGCAAGTTTGCGCGGCCATCCCCGCGTCCCGAGGGCGCCTGCCCCGCCCGGCACTGCAGCCGCCGGACATCAGCGCTCCGGGCGGAATGGGGCTTCGGGTCGGGGTCCGCGGCTGCCGCTAAAGGCTCGGCCAGAAGCCTGGAGCGAACTTCTCCTGAGCGCTGTCGCCGTGGGCCCTCATTGTCTGCAGGAACTCTGCGGAGGGGGAGGACTGGATCGCTCTTCCACTGGGATTCGTCAAGAGTTCCGGCGGCAGCTGCGGCGGTTGCAGTGTCTCCCTTTGTCCTCCTAGGACCTCCCTCCCTTCCTCTCTCCCTCCCTCAGTCAGTTAGTGGGTCCTGCTGCCCCGGGCGCCGGCGCCCTCGCTGCTCGCTGGCCCCCACCCCAGGGTGCATCCCTGGTAACTCCTGCCACCTTAGCGTCCCCACCGAGTCGAGTCGAGGGGGCTGCGAGCAGGAGGCAGTCGCAGGCCCCTGGCCGCAGGATGGTGGCGGGGCTGTCCCTGGCCCGCAGTCCCGGGAGTTGGCTGGTCCCTGGGCTGTGGCTGCTGGTGCTCAGCTGTCCTGGGGGGCTGGTGAGCGCCCAGGAGCAGCCCTCCTGCAGAGGAGCCTTTGATCTCTACTTCGTCCTGGACAAGTGAGTGCCGGAGGGAGGTCCAGGGTCTTCTGTTGGTGGCACTGGATGAGCTGTGGCTGAGGAGACAGAGATGTGTGTGCTCTCTGAGGAGGGGTGTTGGAAACCCGAGGACGGGTACTTTGTGCCCTGTCCAAAGGGCAAGCGCTTTCTTATCTGTGCCGGCTGTGTGTGTGTGTGTGTGTGTGTGTGCGTGTGCGTGTGCGTGTGTGTGTGTGTGTACGTGTGTGTCGTGGGCGGGGGGGAGGTGATCGTAGGAGCCCGGAGCTGCTGGGCTCTCTGGGGAAGTAGGGTAGTCACTGTTTGCCAGTCTTGGGGCCTCTTGGGAAATGGGAGCGTGTCTTGTTTGGGGTAGCCGTCTGCATCTCTGTAACCCAGACGGGCTTGTTCCTCGCCGCCCCCCCCCCCCCCCCCCCCGCCTTGTCCTTACCCCCTCACTGGCTAGTTTGCCTGGTCTTATCCTGATCACTGCGCTTTCATTGTGGCCAGGAAAACCTAGGGTCCACACACTCAGGGTGTTTTTCATTTCCTGTGAGGGGAGGTTGTGTTTATTTTGAAGAGTTGAGATCTACTCCAAACAATTGGGCAGGTGGTCCTAGAAGATGGCTTGATTTCCTTGATTCTTCTAGCACCTAAGTTTTAGCTACTGATACACTTATTTTGCTTGAAGAAGAGGTCAGGTTACCCTATGTAAATATTTTTTTTGTTTGTTTCTGTTTTTGTTTTTTCTGATCAGTTCGTTTTCATTTTACAGGTCTGGGAGTGTGGCAAACAATTGGATTGAAATTTACAATTTTGTCCAGCAACTTACAGAGAGATTTGTGAGGTATTTCTCCCACTTTACTTTTCTAGGTAGGGAGGTTTGAGGTGGAAGGAAGTAGACTGAAGTGTAAGGTATCCCTTTTTTGAAAACTTTTTAGGGAGAGTCTTTACTGAGATGTTGATTTTTCAGTGCCTCAAGATCATTATTACATACATGTAGTTATTAGGACAGCCCTTCAGTTCTTCAGGGCTTTTATCATCTGGATCCCAGAAATTTGGCTCAGGCCCTGGGGAAGCATCTTCAAATACTATTCCAAATGTCTTTTCCTTTCTGAATTTTCATCTGTTTTGAATTTAAGTTGTGCTTTCTCATAATTTATCACATTAAACAAATTTTATGCTAATAGTATCCATAATATATTTTTCCTTCCACACAGTTCTTAGCATTGTAGAGGTCCTCATTAAGAAAAAAAAAGTGTTGGTAAACTTCAAATGAACATGTGTTAATAACCCACTACCAGAAAAGGCACTTGTGTGTGTTTAAAGAAAGAGTTGTGTTTACCCAATGTGTGGGTGTGTGGCTGGTTTAAAATTTAACTGTTCTATATATGCAATAAGCCTTACTAGGAAAGACTGGTTTTCTCTCCTATAAAAAGCATAACTGCTATGAAATCCAGCTTACTCTCTTATTTAGAGGTAACTAGAAATTAGTGGCATCTCTGTTTAAAAATAACCCCAGGACACCAGGCTTTTGAGCCTTCTTTTTCTTTCTTTTTTTAAAGGAAAAAATGCAACGAGCAAATGCAAGTTTATCAAGATAATGCAAAGGACACAAAAAGGAGTGTATCATTAAATATTGCTTCTTTCAGTCTTGTTAGCCCAAATGTTTTCTGTAAAACAGGCTTGGATGATCAAAACATTTTGAAAGTCATGTTGCAAGTAACTTCAAACAATCTGTAGAGGCCTAGGCAATCCTTGCTTTCGGTTATTGGCAGCAGTAAACTTATCCCTATAAAAATGTATGCTTGTCCATGTTCAATCATCAGTCTCCTGCTTAAGAAGCCAAGTATAACACTCTCATTTCTGGACAGGGTCTGAAGTAAAACTGTCTAGGAAAGAAAAATAAATAAGCCCTATATCTTTAAATGTTAAAGGCAGTAGAGACAGTTGTTTATAAATTTTCTGATTTAATCTGAGAGTGCAGAACGTATCACACAGATTTTGATCGAAAGCAACGGATCCTTTCAATACAACGTTTTTAAGAAGTGGGGCCTTTATTTATTTGGTCTGGTTTGCACGTTGGAATTCTGTAATACACAGTTCTCTGGCTCAAATTTAGTTGCTTAGTTACTGACTCATAAAACATTGTAGGAAGTGAATAAAGGGTGACTGCTGAAGAGAATGACTTCAAATATGGATAAGTCTTTGAGATCATTCTGATCTTTAGTTTACAGATCTTTGTTTCCTATCTGCAGTTTCAGATCTTAGTAATAGTTGCATAGAGTGTCATGGAGTCAAGAACTATTACGTGAGATAAATGCCCAAGCTTAAAGGATGTAGCTAACTGGGGCAGGTGTTGCCATATAGAAATATGATGTTTGAGACTTGGGCAATTGAAAATGTCTAATCAAACTAATTGCTTGGTCTCTTTCACATTGTCCATGGCACTCTATAAGTATTCTTACTTCCAGATAGCTTTTGTTTGAACTCCTATCGTAATTGTGGTGATTAAATCAAACCAGCTGCTCCGTAGCCCTAAATATTGTTAATGACAATCACTCAGAAGGGTCTGGCTTCCTTTAAGGAGATGAGGTAGAACCAAGGGAAGAAGTGTTTTCTACAAAAGGATTTTACATTGGCCTAGAATTTATCTTTCTAGTTAGTCTCTTCCTTAAATGGCCCTATGGGTCATGGAGGATTGCTTGAGTGCTGAGAATCACTGATTGAATCCAAAATGGCTTATGCAGTAATGTTAAGCAGAGTTAGTGTATCTATTTAGGGAGTTCTATTTAAAAGAAGCCTGGACCATCAGAGTCCGATTTTAACTGAGACTCCATAACTATATATCTGTATTGTATCAATATTTCTTTTAAAAATGTTTTAACTGCCTCTTTTCTTATTTTGCAGCCCTCAAATGAGATTATCTTTCATTGTATTTTCTTCTCAAGCAACCATTATTTTGCCATTAACTGGAGACAGGTTAGTGCATTATCATTTCACTGTAGGCTCTTAGTAGAGACTAATCTGGAAGGAATGATTGATATTTCCAAGTGGTGATTCGGGCCTCTCAGTGGACTCAAACAAATGCACAGACAATTCAGCTCTCTTCACTAATAGAAAGGAAAGGAGGTATGCGTAATATAAAAGACCAGATAATCTGAAAATCAATATCATTCGTATTGTCCATGGAACGTACAATGAAACCCAGATCTCTGCCTTAGTGGTGTATTTGCTGCTTTCTACCTCTCTTTTGCTATAAGTAGTTCTACATCTTTCTTGTTTAAATGTAATATATTAATCGACTAGGAATTTGCAGAACATTAGGGAGGAGAGAGATATAGATCTCTTTGTATAATTACTAGATTCAGGAGACATCACAGATCTTCAGTCTTATGCTGAGGTCCACCGATGCTGAATATATTTATCCTTGTAAAGGAACTTGCTAGTTTTATTTATAATGTATATACATATAATATTATATATAAATTTATAAATATATACAAATAAAATATATATTATATGTTTAAATATATATAAAGATATATAAATACAAATACAAAGATTATACATGTAAATGAAAAAAATATATAATCTTGTGAAAGCTGTGTTTTGCTTAATAGCAGATTTCTGAAAAGTTATACTTGAATACAGCTTTTTTTATAAATTATTTTTTCTTTAAAAATGTCAAGAGAACATAATTCTTATTTGTTTGTTTCAATTTTTTATTTAAATTTTAGTTAAGGAACCATAATATTTAAAAGGACTCAGGGAAAGAACTTATTTATACTTCACAGAATTAATTTGGAAATTATGTTTATATATATGTACATATACATATGTGTGTATATATATATATATATATATATATATATATATATATATATACTTCTTTTTTCTTTTTTTTTTAAATTTATTTATTTTGAGAGAGAGAGAGCACGAACATGGGAGGGGGAGAGAGGGAGAGAGAGAATCCCAAGCAGGCTCCATACTGCCAATGAAGAGCCTGACACGGGGCTTGAACCCATGAATCTGAGATCATGACCTGAGCCAAAACCAAGAGTTAGATACTCAACTGACTGAGCCACTTAGGTGCCTATATATATATATATATATATATATATATATATATATATATGTATATACATGAATGAACTTATAATTTATTTGTGCTTTAAGTTTTACTTTTTCTGGAGAGGAAATAAGCTCTGTAGGTGAGGAGTCCAGCTTATGCCTTCAGTCATCTCATCAATACTTTCCTTCCATACTTTCTTGTATGCATCTGTGTGCCATCAAGAGCCAGAGCAATAGTAGTCCCTTATAACCCAGCTACAATAGCTTTCTATACCTGGTGATTTAATACTCTTTGCCTCCATGAGAAGAAATTTTGTTCATTGCCCAGCTTAATTTTCAAAGAAACAGCTTTGGATCCAGATAGTTCTAAAGGAGTCTATTCATTAAGAGAAAGAAAGAACAGTGTTAACACTTATGGGGTGCATATGCAGGGAAAAGCACTTAGCATAATGCCAGACACATAGTAGACTCTCAGTAATTGTCACCTGCATATGTTGTGTCAGGTTCTCTGTTAGGCACTTTACATATGGATCTTCCAGCACTTGGAAGATGAAGTGTAGTCATTGGTCAACAAAATTGGTATTGCTTAGACATGCGTAGAAATGGTTTAAATCGTTAATCTAAATTAGAGATTTTTCCTTTATCACTGGTTGAATCTAATTGAGGAAAGGAATGGGATAAAGAGGCTTCTATTTCAAGATGCAGCATAAACATAAGCATTTTGCAGTTAAGAGTCACTGAACCAATGTACTAGCCAAATGGTCATGGACAAGATACTTAATCTCTTGATGCCTCAGTTTTGTCCATCTATTTGCGTAATGATGACAATGATGATTGTGATAACAATATCCACCTCTTAAGATTGTTGTGAGAACTAAATTCAGTGAATGTGGAGAATGCAGGACAGAGTCTGGTACGTTCGTATTCAAGAGATGAAAGCTTTGTTGTTGTGATTATTTATTACTATTATTATTGTTTGGATCTAGGGAATATGTAGTATTTTAGTGGTTAGCGAGGAATTATGCTTATTTAAAGGGACAATTGTCCTGCTTGAAAGGATTTATAATATTCTAGGAGAAATTTCAATAATGCTACTTGCAACTTATATACAGTTTGCTCCTTTCTCTATTAAATAGGGATACATTCAGTTTTTTATTTTTTTATTTTTTTTTATTTTTTTAACGTTTATTTATTTTTGAGACAGAGAGAGACAGAGCATGAACGGGGGAGGGGCAGAGAGAGAGGGAGGCACAGAATTAGAAGCAGACTCCCAGGCTCTGAGCCATCAGCCCAGAGCCCGACGCGGGGCTCGAACTCGCCGACCGCGAGATCGTGACCTGAGCTGAAGTCGGACGCTTAACTGACTGAGCCACCCAGGCGCCCCAGGGATACATTCAGTTTTAATGAATTGCACTATTTGTGACATGCTGAACTAGTATGGGATGGCAGAAAGTGCACTAAGAGGGCCTAGGTTACAATTACAGCTGTCCCACGTACTGATTTAGAGACTTGGGGCAAGTCATCTACTCAACATGTCAGTTTTTATGTCCATGAACTTCGGATATAATTGGCCATATTTTTTTTCTCTTTTTGTAATTTTTATTACTGATTATCTGCTATTTTCTTAAGAGAGTTATGAAGGTCAAAATAAGACATTGCATAAAAAAGTACTTTGTATATCACAGGACAAAGGATATTATTTCTTAGTTGTTCTTTTACTAATTTTATTTTATTAAATCAGTAACTTCTCAAATTTCTGTGGTTCTGTGTATTTGGATATAGGGTCACTTGTCCTCTATTACACATTCTCTGGTATGTGGAAATCTTTCACATATTTAGGTGCAAAATCACTGAACAAATGTTTCCACTACTATTGTGGATCTTTGTTTCAAAGCCTAGAAATTGGAATTCTACATGTAAACACTCTTGATGTCACATATCACACTCACAAAGAGAGCCAGGTAAATGGGAAACATGGCAGATTTCACAATTTTGGTTCTGTTGCTCATAAATCTACAGTACAGTGATTATTATGAGAAGTACTGCTTTCATGTTTTTCAGAGTATTGCTAAATATTTTCAGTAGAGATGAATCAAGATTGGAAGGCAGTAAGTCCTTATGATAGTGCAGCATCTTCTTACGGGGTTTCAGCATGGGGTCCACTACTATGCAAATACATGAATAGAATAATAAACTTGGCAAGAAAGGATCAGTTATGCATTTTGCATACTCATAGTATAAAAACTTTACTCTTTTAAGTGTTTCAGTGAAACACTTTCTTCTTTTCTCTCACCCCCATGATTTTTGTCCTCTGTGTATCTGTTAGCCCATCCTTCCACCTACCTACTTACCTGCTTGCCTACCTTATATATGATGTACTGAGCATTATGGGCTCTGGGACCAACACAGAGATGAATAATCTAGTGTGTGTGAGAGGAAGGAGTGTGCACATACGCATAAATAGCTCAGGGCTGTATCATAGGATCAGATAGGAGAAAAGTGCCATGTTGATTCAATATGGACAAATCCAGCCTCCCAATAATAGAGATTTGAATCAGGACTAATTTTAAAAGATATTTTTTTGCTATTAGGCTGCATAATTGGGGATGGTGAACCATGCTCACTTCAGTTCAATGTGATCTTAATGATGTAAAAGTGATTTAGTTGAAAACATTTAGTGAACAGTTATTATGTGCTAGGCAGTGTGCAAAATGCTTTCCATTCATTACCTCATTTCATCCTCATATTAATACATGTAATACATACTATTATTATCTTAACTTTACAAATGAGGAAATATCAGCTAAGAAACGTAATGTAGCTTATCCAAGGACATACACTTAATACGTGGGGAGCAGTATATTAGCCAGAATGCTCTTTTAAAGTATAAAGTAGAGCATGTCACTCTCATGCTTAAGGCAGTTCTAATGGCCTAGAACAGAAGGCACATGTCTCCTGGTGGCCTCAAAGCCCTACCTGATGGCTTTACCCAGTCCTCCTGTACAACATTGTGTGCCGCAGTTTAGCCCACTGATCTTTCCATTCACTGAGGTGACTGAGCTTGTTTCCAGATTACAAATTTTGCTCTCCCTCTGCCCCAGAACTTCCCCTGGCCAGCTCATTCTTACCATTTAGGCACCATCCCATGTGTCCCCTTCTCTAAGACCCCTAGCCTACAGGATCAAGTCTACAGGAACCCTGGCCCTCCTCCCCAGAAATCTGTCACAATACTCTATTTGGTTATCAGTTTTTGAAATTGTTCTATTAATTAATTAATTTTTATCTCCATCACCCTACCATAAGTTGTGAGAGAGCAGAGGGGTCTTCTTTGTCTTGTTCGTTCATATATTCAACACCAGAACAGAGCCTGGCACACAGTAGACGCTCAACAAATACTTGTTGAATGAATGGTTGAATTGGTCTGACACTAGAACCTGAATTATTAAGTACTGTCATATATTTTATTTCTTTAAGAAATGAGAAATGATGACTTAGATTTTCTTTCCTATTCTTACAGATCAGTTATAAACATTTCCAACTCTCTTTTTTTGAATATATTTTTAAAAAATTTAATGTTTATTTCTGAGAGAGAGAGGGAGAGAGAGAGAGCGCGTTCATGAGTGGGGGGAGGAACAGAGAGAGAGGCGGACACACACTCCAAAGCAGGCTCCAGATTCTGAGCTGTCAGCACAAAGCCTGAAGTGGGACTAGAACTCACCAGTGGTGAGATCATGACTTGAGCCGAAGTTGGACGCTTAACCGACTGAACTACCCAGGTGCCCCTCCGATTGTCTTTTTAATATATTTGTTCCCCATATTAAAAATAAATCATATAATTGTTTGACCTGAGAAGTTTCCATAGGCAAACTTACAGAAAATTAAAGTCATTTGATTAAGTTTAGATAATATATACATTTCTGTTATTTAAAAAGATTTCTTCTAATTCCTTAAAATCTGAGTTAAAAATTTACTTGTAATAAAATAGCCCTTCATAAGAATTGGGAACTTATAAATTGATTCATTTATTTTGCACAGAAATTTGGCAGTATCTGTAGAAGGTTAGAAGGTTCCTATCAGCCATTCTACTTTTTAGGACCATGTTCCACTGAAATACTAGCACCAGTGTGCAAAGATAGGTATGTGCAAAATTGGACACTGCAGTGTCGTTCATAATAGTGAAAAACATTCAATCTAGATGCTTATCAATTGATACTGTAATTAAAACATATATATATAGAATGGGATACTATGTAGTCATTAAATGAATTGGAAAATCCATATATATTAATATGAAAATTTATTTAAGATACATTAATTGGGAAAAGCAGGAACAGTCTGCTAAGTATGATATTATTTTTCTAAAATAAAAACAAAAAATCTTTAACTGTTTTTATGGTGTGTGTGTGTGTGTGTGTGTGTGTGTGTGTGTCTGTGTGTGTGATCATAAATGCATGGAAAAAAGTCTGGAAAATGTGCCACAAACTGCTAAGGACAATACTGTCTTCGCAGTGAGATTCAGGGTGGGGAGAATCTTAATTTTTTAATTTCCATACACTTTGGTTATTCAATTTCATTTCAACATTAATTTATTATTTGTAAAAATTTAAATAAATGCTTAAATTAAAAAAAGGGGGGGTTAGAGAGAAAGCATTTGGGAATAACATATCCAATTGCTACCTTGGAGGGTCCTGAAAGCTCCTTGTTAAAATGAAAACACCAGGAGTGGACCTTGAGTCAAGTAGACATGGAAACTATATACTAGTTGTGTACCTTGGGCAAGTAATTTCATCTCTTGTCGGCCAATTCTTGTCTGTTAAAAGGAGCTAATCGGGGCGCCTGGGTGGCGCAGTTGGTTAAGCGTCCGACTTCAGCCAGGTCACGATCTCGCCGTCTGTGAGTTCGAGCCCCGCGTCGGGCTCTGGGCTGATGGCTCGGAGCCTGGAGCCTGTTTCCGATTCTGTGTCTCCCTCTCTCTCTGCCCCTCCCCCGTTCGTGCTCTGTCTCTCTCTGTCCCAAAAATAAATAAAAAACGTTGAAAAAAAATTAAAAAAAAATAAAATAAAATAAAAAATAAAAGGAGCTAATCATTTCTCCCGTAGAGCAAGGTGGGGATGATTAAAGACATATGATGCATGAGAAGGCCTAACTGATGTTGGGTGGAAAGGGGTCTCAGGCTGAGATGGGATTTGGAGGTTATCAGTGTATACTACCATCATTATTTTCATCCTAATGTGCAAGGATTCTAACAGTAGTATGGAGACATCAAATGAATTTGCTCGAAGTGACACGGCCAGGTAGTGAGAGCTGGGATTCACACCCAGGTCTGACTCCTGAGTGTAAGCACTTAACCACTGCATTGCCTCAGAATTTCTATGTTCCCTCTTCCCCACATCTCAAAATTAGTCAGAATTTGTCATAATTCAAAGACGCATTCATCCTCCAAATTTACTCTGTTCTCTTACAAACTTTTTTGCAGTTTATCCGTCATGCATTAGGTGAGAAGTGACTATAATTTTTTGGTTGTTGCTAATTATATTAGGGAAGTAATTACTTCTGCTTACAAAAGTAAGTTTTGGCCAGACATTGTACTAATCCTGAGAGGTCTGGGCAAGATAGCAGCTCAGATTCTAGTCATGGATGTGCTAATAGTTACTTTCGGTGCAGTCCTACATCTGCTTTATATTCTAGAAAATTAAATACATTGTTACTCAGATCTGGGAGACAAACCCGTATACTGAAGTGGTTAAATGTAGAGGTCAATTTCTCATGCCTCAGTAAAGCATAGTGAAATGGCATAAAAATATACAAACTGCAGCAAGTATGGACTTCAGGTGTGAACCATGTAGCATACATTAGTAAGTGTAGACTAAATTGGAGGGAATGTTTTTCACAAGAAACAGATTGTGCAGAGCATCTTGTAAGCAGATATTTTTGAGTCCAGGACTGTTACCTTGGATTCTTTGGTTTGGACTTTGGGCCATGGAGACATTGGCATATGTTGGTCTTAGAGTGACATGCTAAATAAACAATGAGCAAGTTTTTATATAAAGTACAATAAAGTTAGCTAAACCTGTTAGTTCCTAAGATATTAGAATGCATTAGCAATGTTTGTGCTTAGAAGATAACTCCTTCCCTGCTTTGTAACCTTTAAACATTTTTTAAGTTGAGGAGCTAGTAGAGAGCAATTACTTTTTTGCAGTTTATCCTTCATGCAGTAGGTAGTATAGTAGTATATAATAACATGATTAAATAAAGTGGGTATATTTCAGTGAATGAACAGATTTTCGTTCATTATTTTTTTTCTAATTTTATCAGCTTGGTTAATATCGTGTTTTGTTATTATTCTTTTTTTAATGTTTATTTTTTGAGAGACAGAGACAGACCAAGCATGAGCAGGGGAGGGGCAGAGAGAATGGGAGACATAGAATTCGAAGCAGGCTCCAGGCCCTGAGCTGTCAGCACAGAGCCTGATGCGGGGCTCGAACTCATGAACCGTGAGATCATGACCTGAGCTGAAGTCAGAGGCTTCACCCAGGCGCCCCAGTATCATGTTTTATTAATGGAAGGAGGCAGTAAAAGTAGTAGATGGAGTTTATTGAGCACTTACTATGTGTCAGAGATTTTGCTAAGTGCCTTATATGCAATAGCTCGGGTAGAGTACTAAGGACTAAAGTGCTAAGTGGATTGTAAATTATTGGTAATTTGTAGAGATGTAAAATAACACGTTGAGAACAGTGTTTCATATTCTACTCAATCTGCTAAATTTTACCTTCTAGAAAACATTTAATTGGGGCACCTGGGTGACTCAGTAGCTTGAATGTTCATCTCTTGATTTTGGCTAAGGTCATGATCCTGGGTTCGTGGGATAGAGCCCCACGTTGAGCTCTGTACAGAGCGTGGAGTCTGCTTGGGATTCTCTCTCTCTCCCTCTCTCTCTGCTTCTTCTCTGCTTGAAAGCATGCTCTCTCTCTCTCTCAAAATAAATAAACATTAAAAAAACTCTATAATTATATGTAATTGGCTGATCATCACAAAGTTACTGCATTGCTACATTTTGTTTGCAGTTACTATTTATTTCAAAAATTAATGTTCCTGGCTAATAATCTCTTGAGGACAAACAATTGACGTATGATACAAATATTTATAACATTTATGCACATGCACTTATCTAAATTGGCATTTGGTAGCATAAGTATATGAAGTTTTGTAGCTTTTGTGGTGGATTGTTCTGTGGCTTCCATTTAAGTAAAGAACACATACAAACATATATATATATATATATATATATATATATATATATATATACATATATATGTATATATATATATATATATACACACACATATATTTAAATACATAATTAAATTACATATATTTAAGTTTATAAATTCATTTAAATATAAAGTTTAAAAATCTGGTGTGGGCCTATGGCCGACTTTAACCAATAGAGTTCAGCCCATGAAAACATGGAACTAAGCCTTAATAAGGCATGGGAGTTTCCTTTCTTGTGCTCCTAGTAGCCAGCTGTCATATAAAAACTTTGATTACCCCAAGACCACCATCGTAAGAGGAAATCCAACCTAGCCATGTGGAGAAGAGAATGATCAACAGTCCTAGCTGAGCTATGCAATAGCCAGCACCAGTTCTGACTTGCCAACCATGTAAGTGAAGCATTTCAACTCTTCTGGCCATTCCTACTTCCTAGCTGACAATGTGTGAAACTTAGGAACTGCCCGTTCAATGCAGAGGATTATGAGGAATAGGAAATTGTGTTTTTTACACCACTAATTTTATTGTAGTTGATTATGGCCAAAATGGAAATGTGACTGAGGTAGGTGCCAAATGACCTTGAAGAGATTGATAGTGAAAACTGGAAGGGCAGTGAGCAAAATTGTTAAATTGGAGGTTGAAGCAGAAAGGACCATTGTCCTTTGGTGGTAATGTGCAAAATAGAAAATGTACATAATTTGATACATGGGGATCTCATAAAATTTTTAATTTTTTTTTTTTAGTGTTTATTTTTCAGAGAGATAGAGGGAGACAGAGTATGAGTGGGGGGAGGGGCAGAGAGAGAGGGAGACACAGAATCTGAAGCAGGCTCCAGGCTCTGAGCTGTCAGCACAGAAACCATGAGATCTCACAAACCATGAGATCATGCCCTGAACTGAAGTCAAACGCTTAACCAACTGAGCCACCCAGCCACCCCAATCATAAAATTTTTAAAGGGCTTTTTTCAACTTGGATTAAAAGAGATAGAGATTTCAAAATGAGAGACTTCTGGGCTTCAATTTTATATGGGCAGGAAGGAATCACACGTGGTCTACTTGCGAAAAAAGAATGACTCAGTAAGTAAAACCAAAGCCCAGAGGATGGAGCTGAAAGCCACAAAGATACAGTTCCCCTAAGTTGAGTTGAGCCCTAATCAAAGAATTGGGAATATCCACAGAGATGAAATATGACACTTCTGGTACCAATTTCTCTTTTGATTCATGACAAAACACCCCAAAACTTAGGGGCTTAAATAAGAACAATTTTATTAACATTAACGATTCTGTGGTTTGAGGGCTTGGCTGGGAGGTTTCTCTGCCCCATGTGGTATTACCTGGTGCTGTAGTCACAGAGGCTGGTTTGTTTGTGTTTGAAGCTGGTTGTTGATTCTGGAGCTCAGCTAGAGCTGTTTAATGGAATAACTTGATTCTCCTCCATGGGACCTCTGAATGTGGCATAGTTTCTAACAGCATGATAACTGGGTTCCAAGAGAGAGCATTCCAAGAGCAAACATTACAAGATGAAGGAAACAAAATCCCTGGTTTTCTTAAAGGTTGGACTTAGATGTCCAACAACATCACTTCTACCTTATTCTATTGCCAAACAGTAACAGGAGTAGACCAGATTCAAGGGGAGAGGAGATAAATGTCATCTCTTGATGGAAGAATGGGCATACATGAGTGGGAAGGAATTGACAGAGGTCATATTTGGAGATTATCTACTAGGGATTTTATAAAAAGTAATAGTGAAATTCCAAGATGAATCTCTTCTGAAATAAATATGTTCAGTTAGAGAAAAAAATATAAAACTTGTATATAACCAAAATAACAAATGAGATAGGTGATTTCAGTGCTAGTCTTCAGATTCTAGTATGACCCATAATCCATCTCAGTAATTTTAAATGCCAAGTGTCCTTTACTTTTATTATTTATTATTACCCTTTTCCTCTCATTCCTTTTATTGTTTTCTATATATTAAAATATTTATTAACAACATTAATACATTCCCTTTTGTTATTTTAATATTACCATTATGTCCTTCTTGAGTTATGTTAGAATAGATTGGAACATTCTGCTTTATCTCCATGATTTTGTATGGTATTATTAAATTTAAACTCTCAAGGGCTTAATAATTAACAATATGCAGAAATACTTTCTAATACAACGTGAGGACGGAAGTTTTATTAATTAGAAATGACTGAAAATTTAAAAAAATATCTTAAAAATTTGTGCTATAAAAGAAGAACATTTTGAGATTGTTGGTATTTGACTGTTTACTCAAGAGCCATAGTGAACCTTATGCATATGATTTGTAGTTTGTGTGATTTAATGTACAGTTTTAAAATGGTGTGTTTCATCAGGGGTGATTAAAGGGATAGTTCTCAAATGAGGCTTATAAACCATGACTAACAAAGCTGATAATTCATGCTTATGTTCTCTTTTATGGATAAAGAGATAGTACAGTGAATAGACATAAAGTTGGTATTGATAATTGAATACTTATGTGCCATGCAGTATACTAAGTATTTTACATATAATAGTATCTTTAATTTTTATAACAACTCTACTATGTAAGTACTACCATCACCCCCATTTTTCAGGTGGGAGAAATGGAAGACTAGAGAGGTTATATAACTTACCCAATGTTGCAAGACTAAGAGGCATTAGGGCTAGGAACTGAGGCCAAGGCCCCATTGCTTGACCTGTATGCTACATTCATTATTTGATGCAGAGTGGCATAATGAAAGAATTGAGGGTTGGCTTGTGGATGACCCCACTCCATCCCTGACACATTATGTGATAAGAGAATAATAACTAATGTCTATGTAGCATTCACTTTGTACCAAACACATATACATATGCATTATATGATAGGTTTTCCAGAAGAGTAACATAGCAATGAAAATGAGAAACTATAATGAAGAGGATTTGTTTTGGGTGCTAGTCACTTTCTTTCTCCTGTCTCTCCTAATACCCTCTCTGACCAGTCACTTACTTCCTTTCGAATGCTCAAAGGTGCCAAATAACATTATGTTGTAAATATCATAGTGGACACCCAATAAATACGTATAAAATGAATGAATGAAAACCCAACTGGAGCAGGCATTATTATTTACATTTTATGGATATGGAAACTGAGCTCCAGGAGATTAAATAACTGCTGGTATTATACAGTTCGTTAGTTGCAGAACCAGACTTGCAGTTCATTTTTAATTTGCTCTATCCTTGAGTCTTCCTACCTCATCACATAGCTTCCCATTTAACTTCTTTCCAGGAGTTCACTATAACTCTTTCCTCTCTTCTTTTTCCTTTTCCTCCTTTCTGGTTTCTATATCAAAATGTTCAACTCTCAGTTTGCTGGGTGAGCTCTCCTTAGAATCAAGGACAAAGTAGACTGGGTGAACAAAATCCTACTAACACGGGAAATGACTAATATCAACTTAACAACAATAGTAGCTACAGCTTACTCAGTACTTATGTGCCACTGAATCCTCACAATGGCCCCATGGGGTAGATATTTTCACCTCTATTTTACAGATGAAGAAACAAGATAGGGCTTGGAATTAATCTGTATTATCTCTGGGTGTAAACTGTACCATCTGAGAAAGTATATTGTACAATTTAAAAGATTATCCTAGGTACCCCCCAGCCCCTTCAGTAGAGGACTGACTGGCAAAATAGTTAAGGAAAAGAGCATTCCAATAACATGCAAAGGTTTTTAAATTAGTTCAGATTAGAAGTTCTTAATTCTGGCTGCACAGGAGAATGCTCTGGGGAGTTTCTAAAAAATACCCGAATCTTTCACAAAACAAGTAAATTAGAATCTCTTCAGTTAGAGCCCTGAAGAGATTTTTTTTAAGCCCATCATTGATTCCAGGGTACAGCCACGGTGGAGAACTAAGGTGCATCTGTAGAGATGTGTGTGGACTATTTGCGAGCCCTTCTCATATCACCACATAGATTCAGTGTTCACTTGCGGTGGGTGCTCAGCAGGGGGATATAGACTGACTAAAATCTGGAAAGAGCTTTGAAATCTGAAAAGTTCAATTACCATACAGATATACTGTATAAACATAATGTCCTTAGTCACAGGTAAAAGTTACTTAAAATAAAAAAAAAAATGTGCCTCACTTGTGTTAGTTGGGCAAGTTAGAATTCTTTGCCAACCATTTTATTATGCCCCTATTTACAATATATATTTATGTTTAGTGATGACATCTTGAACGCTTTTCAAAATGCAAAGTGTTCTATGCGTGGGGAAAAGCCATTGATGTAGCACATTATATGGCAGCTGTAGTTGCTGTGTTTCCTTTCCTTCTCTTGTCTTTTTGTCCTTTCCCTTCCCTTTTATCTCTTCCTTTCCCTACTCAGCAGAGAAATTTGAAAGATACTAACAGAGTGGAAAGTGTTATTTTATAGATTTAAAAAATGAGTCTGCGTGTTTTTGCCTTTCTTCCCTGTCCCTCTCTCTCTTTCTCTCTCTAATCAGTATAATTACAACATAAAAAAGAAACAGTTGATGATACATTTTGGCCCCCTGATTCTCAACAAAAAAAATCGGAGCTTTAATGTCCCATTTTACTTGTTTCAAGTCTCTTTCCAAGAAGTATTTGAGGCGTCACTGAACGTAATAACATTGCAGAAAGATAACAACATAAAAAAGGAAAAGTTAAGATCTTGCAAAAGAGGATGTAGCAATAGGTTAATCATAGGAGCGTAGCAGAATTCTGTGAATGACTAAGAGATTTACCGTGGGCTTCCCAATAATCAGGGCAAGAAACAGTTCACGTAGTTGTAGTTAGCAGAATGGAGGAAGTATGTAGCGATTACTCAGGGATGACAAGAAACTTCTGCCTCGAGACCTTATAGGGGACATTATGTGTTATGACAGCAGTGCCCTTGACTACCGCTTCACAACAAATACCAAAGTAGTTTTGGTATCTCTCTTCCTGTAGTTGAAGACCTAAAGTTAAAACCAAACTTGGTGAGGATGATCTAAGAGGCTGTGGGATTTGAGCTTTGTAATGTGTAAATATTTTTTTTTGTTTTTATCATTCCTCACTTGCCTTTTTTTTTAAAGAGTCTTCTTCAAGTCTTAGTGTAGATGAATGAGTCTTGTTTTTAACCTTCAACATCATTTGCTTTCCCCTAAATTAGCTGTTTATGCATAGACAAATTTAGAACTTCTTTTTAGTGGCTTGTGATTTTTTGAAGCCCTGAGATCTGCCCTGTGTTGTTTTAGCTTTCCTTCCCCCTAAAGTGATACTTGTTGAGGCAGTAGAGGCTGACAGACTGTGTCATTACACTGGAAGGAGATAAGACCAGGGCTCATGTGTGTTGATGTTGACTGTGGGCAAGAAACACTTTTCCTCTAGGGACAGTGCGGCTGCAAAAGGAATGATGGAATTCAGTGCTATGTAGAATATTATGGTATCAGGTGTGGGTATGGATAGAAAAGCCAGGGGTACTCTACTTCTAATGAAATGAGCTAGCTGAGACATCCCTTCCAAAAAAGCTCTGAATTCCACACTGGGCAAGTTCATTTAACTTAGAGTTGTCTGCTGCTGTTGTCTGGTGTCTGGTTCTTAGAAGTACTTAAAAGGTGAAGTGAATCTAAGCTGAATGGAGAGGGTGATTTTTACCTTGCAGAATCTGTGTAAACTTAAATTTCAGTTTTCTTTTTCATTTCCTTTTTGGTAGCAAACAATGCTTGAGGCCATGCTACCACTCATTTCTGGGAAGCATCAAATAGTTGGTTTTTGTCCTCATTGAGACAGCATCAGCTTCAAGTTGTTTCTGTAGACACTAAACATAAATATTTAGGTAAAACAAGCTTATAAATTATGTGATTTACTCCATCATCTGTGGAATTAGAAATCTTTTTCCTAGGACAGATTGAAACATTTATTGAACACTTACTTTGTAAAAGGCATTATAGGGGCCCCTGGGTGGCTCAGTCGGTTAAGCGGCCGACTTTGGCTCAGGTCATGATCTCACGGTCCGTGAGTTCGAGCTCCGCGTCGGGCTCTGTGCTGACAGCTCAGAGCCTGGAGCCTGTTTCGGATTCTGTGTCTCCCTCTCTCTGACCCTCCCCCATTCATGCTCTGTCTCTCTCTGTCTCAAAAATAAATAAACATTAAAAAAAAATTTAAAAAAAAGTCATTATAATAAGCAGTAAATGCAGAGTAAGGGGATACATTATAAATGATAGACACAGTGATAGCCCACTGTAAACTTGCATTCTAGTTGAGAAGTTAAAATATGAGATTCAGTTAAATTAAATTAGTTACATTATTTCGAAGTAGAATGTATTTGAGAGCCAAAGTGTTCTTTAAAGTAAAAGTTGAACAAGGGTCTATTTGCGGTACCTTACAAGAAAGAGTGTGATTAAATTAAAGATAGGTTCAGAATAGGCTGATTTTATTTTATTTAAAAAAAAAATTAACGTTTATTTATTTTTGAGACAGAGAGAGACAGAGCATGAATGGGGGAGGGTCAGAGAGAGGGAGACACAGAATCTGAAGCAGGCTCCAGGCTCTGAGTTGTCAGCACAGAGCCTGACGCAGGGCTCGAACTCACAAACTGCGAGATCATGACCTGAGCCAAAGTCAGCCGCTTAACCTACTGAGCCACCCAGGCTCTTCCAGAATAGGCTGATTTTAAACCAGGTATTAAGAGAGACAGAGATGGTAGGAAGAGATGACTGAATCAGGAAGGAAGAAGATTAAGGTCAAACTTTGAAAGTTGTCTTGTGTTTTTGGAACATTTCTTGAGATGGAAAACTTGTCTGATAATAATTTTCATTGCCATATCAACATATAATCAAGAAGTTACTTTTAAAACATGATTGAAGCTCTGGTAAATGGTTCATTTATTTCAAGTATTTGACATACAACATTGCTGCATAAGTTGTTTTTTTTTTTTTTTTTTACTATTTCTGACATGTTTTAATAGTGTATTATACACACACACACACGTTTATGTATGACTCCAGTATTTCCTTGATGTTCAGATAATTCGCTTTTTATAATTAATTTTTCATCTATCATTCTTAGTAGTGCAGGTGCTCTTCATGTTTTATTTAAAGTATTATATTTCAGGGGCGCCTGGCTGGCTCAGTTGATTAAGTGTCTGACTTTGGCTCAGGTCATGATTTCATGGTTCGTGAGTTTGAGCCCCACGTCAGGCTCTGTGCTGACAGCTCAGAGCCTGGAGCCTGCTTTGGATTCTGTGTCTCCCTCTCTCTGTCCCTCCCCCCCATCTCTCTCTCTCTCTCTCTCTCTCAAAAACAAACATTAAAGAAAAAAAAATTTTAAAAAAAAGTATTATACTTCAGTTTACCATTTCAAGGCTCTTCTGTTTAGAAAGGTATTTTTCTTTGCTTCTTTTTAAAAACTAAAATTTTGAAAACAATATGTTAAGATCTCTCTTCTGGTCTTTTAAACTTAAAATTTTTAAATGAAATTTTAAGTTTATCTCAGATTGTTTTTGTAAAGTTGTTATATTTATCTCATATGACTCTTACAGTTTCTTTATTTTTCAAGGGGTCTTTGGAACCTATATTTAAAAAACCCTGAAAAAGGAGTCTTTTACTTAATACACATAAAATAGCTCTTAATTGTGTAGTCATACTTCATTTAGACATACCACATTGGAACACTAATTAGTCATGATGGAAAAGATTCTTCTATAGTTTTTCATCTTTTTCATTTATACTGCCTCTTGCAAGAATCCATTATCATCCATCCATCCATCCATCCATCTACCCATCCACCCATCTACTCATTTATTCTTTCATTTGTTCATCAAATATGTATTACTACCTGCCGTATTCAAGACAATGAGCTGTCCAGTGTTCGGATGGGTGAGATGTTACAAAAATGACTAGATTCTGAGATATTTGACTCTGGAAACAAAAATGGAGAATGTTGATTTCTATAAGTTAAGGATTAAGTAATGTGCCTTGGAAATTTGCAAATAACAAAGAAAATTTTCAACGTGTAGGGAAGTGGTTAAGTGCTTCAGAAAGGCTTTTTTCACTTGAGCTGACCTACTCAGTCCTTGTTTATTTTGGATGAAGGAAAATGTTTTAACATTTAGTAAAAAATACAATATAAATTATCTGTTCTCATTTCAAAAATGCCTAGAATATCCCTAGATTTTTCAAGATGTTTCACATCATCAGTACTTTTACTTTTTGTAGTTAAAATATAAATGCTATTAAATACTTAACTAAAATAGCGAGAAGTATGAGAAGTTATCTGTCCTCAAGGTCCATGTTCTTTCCTCTTACTGAAGAAACCTGAGTTGTAATACTGCCATGTTTTTTGATAAGTGCTTATTGTGACCTTTGCTCATTTTTCTTTTGTTTGATGTTATAATGCATTATTTTTCAGGGGCAAGATTAGTAAAGGCTTGGAGGATTTAAAACATGTTAGTCCAGTAGGAGAAACATACATCCACGAGGGACTAAAGCTAGTAAGTTCTTTTACATTTATAAGCATAGGGGAGAATGTTTTCTTATTCTGTAATACAATAAACTGTAACTCTCTAGTAAAACTCAAAGGCCCCATTACATGTTTATCTTTAAAAGTTTTTAAACATGCTTTTGTTATTCTAAGGATGAGACTGACTTACCATGGTGATAAGAAAACTTTGGATGGCATTTTGCTTTTTAAGGAATTTTTCATCTTCTGTGTGATTACATTCAGACTAGTCAATCAAAGCTTAAAATTTATCTCCTTTAAACCCAATAGTAACTACTCTATACTGGGAATATATGCACATTTCAAATAAAACAGTTAACCCAAAATACCCTGTTTTAAAAGTCAGTCTATAATATTTTGATTTTGTCAGACTCCTAAATTCAGCTTGATGGAGCATGCTGGTTAAAAGTTAAAATTCTTAGTTGGATAATTATTCTTCATTTTCAGGCAAATGAACAAATTCAGAAAGCAGGAGGCTTAAAAACCTCCAGTATCATAATTGCTCTGACAGATGGTAAGTTGGACGGTCTGGTGCCATCATATGCAGAGAGAGAGGTGAGTATTGAGCTGAACCTGTTCTTTATTTATTTATTTATTTTTTTAAATTTTTTTTTCAACGTTTTTTATTTATTTTTGGGACAGAGAGAGACAGAGCATGAACGGGGGAGGGGCAGAGAGAGAGGGAGACACAGAATCGGAAACAGGCTCCAGGCTCCGAGCCATCAGCCCAGAGCCTGACGCGGGGCTCGAACTCACGGACCGCGAGATCGTGACCTGGCTGAAGTCGGACGCTTAACCGACTGCGCCACCCAGGCGCCCCTGAACCTGTTCTTTATACCCCAGTGTATTTTGCTGTGTGTCTCTGTATGGATAGCTTGATATTTGGATAATTCACCTCTGTCTCTCTCCCTCTGTCTTTCTCTGTCTTTCTCTCTCTCCATAGGCAAAGATATCCAGGTCATTTGGCGCTAGAGTTTATTGTGTTGGTGTCCTGGACTTTGAACAAGCTCAAGTGAGTACAGCAGATCTGTAAACTTTAATCTAAATTACATAATTGTCCTAAGGATAGCTTATCAAATTTTTTTCACTGATGACTTACTGTGATGCTAACCATTTGCTAAAGGTTTTCTATAAGGTGGCCATATGTCTTGAAAGCTGCATCAGTCACGTCTAGTTTTGATAGGTTTCATTACTGAAAACAAAACTCTAAATTTCGTGACTATTCATTTGATTTGAAGGAACTAATATTGTAGGATATACATTTGGATTAAAATAATATGAATGCTCCTTCTTGAACTCAACTGACAAGATTATTATGACAGTCTTATAGAGGTATTTTAGTTTGATTGAAAACTTGACTCTTAGGAGTGCAGGGATTTGGGAAAACAAAATTTTTTAATTAAGTTTTGAGGGTTTATATATTAATTTTTTTTTCTGCTCACCAAGATGACTTTGCATTTAAACTTTTGGTTGAATGTGACATAGGACTCCTGTGTCTCATGGCATTTACAGCTAGCAGAGCTCTGCACTGCTTTGAGATTCAAACTTGGGGCCGATGTAAAGGGGCTGTGGCTGATTCATTTCATTGTGATACATTTAGAATGACACTGATGCCGTCTCCTTCAATTCCTGACAGGCTACCCTGGTGAATTAATCTGTAGTGTAATTTTTCAGATGAACATAACTGAAACATAATGAAGTGTATAAAATCTTGTATGTCTCAACTACCCGTTAATTAAATGTTCCTCCTTTTACTAAAGCTGGAAAGAATCGCCGATTCCAAGGAACAAGTTTTCCCTGTCAAAGGCGGATTTCAAGCTCTTAAAGGAATAATTAATTCTGTGAGTATTTTTCTGGGAGTAAGAAAGGCTCATAATTTTAGATACATTTTACAAATGTTGGCAGTAATCTTGATGTCCAGTTCAGGTAGTCATTGTGTTAAAAAGGAAGTTTGTTTGGTACTGTGAACACAGCATAATTCTGAAGATCTGATATTTTGTTTGTGAGATTTGGTGTTGATTCTTAGACGTTGAACTCGGTGAGCGTGGGTTTGTGATTCCAAGTTTAAGATCTTAGACAGCCTGAGACCCTTATATCCTTTGAACGTGGAGTTCCTCACTGTCTTGATATCTGGTAAGTTTTATAGGATTTATGGAGGAAGTATAAAATAAAAATTTGGATTGGAATTTGTGTGATTTCTCCCTCCTCTAAATACGGTGTTTCGTGGCTGTCAGGCACCTTGCCCCAGCGGCCGAGTATTTGACTGCTGTTGTTGTTCTTTCCGTTTTAATGATTAATAGTTTCACTGGAGCTCATAATATTTCTGTTTGGAATTCAGTTGCTCTGTCTCTGGTGATCGTTAGAATCGAGGCTACCCTAAAGAGGATGATGGGAAGTGGGATGATGAAATGTGAAGCAAAACTCCTAGGCTTTCACTGCTGAGGTTTATGTTTCATTTTACTGCCTTTTGCTAGAAGCACTAGGAACAGTTGCTATTAAGTATTTATGATATTTTGGTAAACACCATCCTAAAATGGAAGCGAGTAATCTATAGTCTCTAAGCTGGAGCCTTTCCTTTAATCTTTAGGTATTTACTGAAGGGCAGTGGGGTGGGGGGAAACAACTCAGTGTCTTTGGATGTTTCGTTCTGGCTTTTAAAATTTCTCTTTAAAGATCATTCATGTGTTTCACAACCAGAGTGAGATGGATTGATTTTGTTTTTAAGTAGCATGCGAGTTTTTTTCCCCCCCTCACTCATGGAACTTTCCAAAGAAAAAAATATGATTTGGTTCTCTCACATATCGGTACTTCTAGTGGGCAGGCCGAATGTAAATACAGAACGGAACAGAGATTTTGTTATTTTAGGAGTTTAATTATGCTTAGTATTTAGAAAAAATTGCAATGCAAAAAACAGTAAATATTTCTATACTTGGATTCAAGGTAAATACTCTGCAACTGTGATTTGTTTTAAAATACAGAAACATGCATGGTCAATGCAAAAGGAAGGATAATTTGATCCTATAAATAAACAAACCAGCAGATTGTGTTTTAAATAGAATTTCATTGTGCTTTGGAATTTGCCGTTATTTTTATAATTATACTGGGAAGGAGAGAAGACCTCTCTGGATTATTTTATTTGGAATTTTTTTCTCTGTATAAAAAAGGTTCACATCAAAAGACGAATTGGTTTTTTAAAACTCTTTGCTTATGGGCTATGACTGCATATTTCTCCTGTAGGAAATTAGTAGTTGACAACCAGAGAAGACACAGTTGTTGTTTTCTTTGTTAAACTTCATTTATTTTATTTGTATTGGAGAAACTTTAGAATGGAATTTCTAACTGCAGTCTTTCTGGCCTGGAGTTCTTGATGGACTTTAGCTTGAGTAAGTTATGTGGAAAGAGTTAGCATGAAATTAGACAGACTTATGTTATTTTAGCTACAGATTGCAAACAAAGCCTCTTGAGTTTCGTCTGGTGGAGGCCGATGGGTATAGCGTTCATTTTAATACGGTTCCACTTCAGCTATTTTGTCACTAAAGGAGGAGTAAATTCTCCTCAGGGAAGCCAACCTCTGGGGACAGACTGGCAGTAACATGGCAGAGTTGACAGGGGGACAAATGGAGTCATCACAACCAAAGTTAATCTCACTAATGGTTGAGATTTTTATCAACATGATGATAGCTTGGGATTTTTGCTTACTTTGCAGAAATTTAAGGCAATTCAAACACTTTATCTCTCTTCAAGGCAGAGATTGCCTCAACTCTGATAATATACAAAAGCTGTAATTCTGCCTTAAATTTGAATTGCACTTTATACTGACCAAGTACCATGTTATCTTCAAAAAATTATATCTGGTATTTAAAACAAATATACTGTGTCTATTTCAGGGTAAGGGCAGAGAGAAGAGACGATCTCTTTATTCTTTATGATTTACCAAACTAGTAGATAAAATTGTGCTGTGAAATGTATTTATGCAAAGCTAAGCAAGTGTAAAAAATTAGAAAATTTAACTCTTTCAGATGTCTGGTACTTTGATTTTTTTTTTTTAATATTCATTTTTGAGAGGGAGAGAGAGAAAGAGACAGAGTATGAGTGGGGGTGGGGCAGAGAGAGAGGGAGACACAGAATCTGAAGCAGGCTCCAGGCTCTGAGCTGTCAGCACAGAGCCCGACAGGGGGCTTGAACTCCCAGACCACGAGATCATGATCTGAGCCGAAGTCGGATGCTTAACCGACTGAGCCACCCACGTGCCCCCACATGTCTGGTACTTTGAAGGTAAAATATTAGTTAAATTGAGAGATAATTTCTTTTTACTGCGAGAAGTTCTTCAAATACATCTGGCTTTATTGTCAATGAATTAATTTCTTGGAAGTTAATCTTTAATTGAGAAAAAATGTAATGTGTTCTTCTTGCTTTCTTGATCCTCTCTCGCCTGCCCACCAAAATTCAGTGACCTAGATGGTCTGGTCCCTTATCGTATATCACGTTTTGTTAAGACATCGTTTGTCTAAAATCCACTTCTTAATCAGCAAGGATAGGTGTTTCATTTTGGAGCCTTCCTTCCTGTAGTTAAAAAAAAAAAAAAGAAGCACTGTAGCAGTACTGTCTTCTGTAACTTCAAAAGCGAGGGACTGAAAAAGGCCTTTGTTCTGAACTTTATTCATTTTGCATGTTGGCAATATAATACCTTCTCTAAGATTTACTTGATTCAGAAAATCATTTTAACGTTTTATTTTAATTTGGAATGGAATGAATCATTTCAAAATTTTTAGACTTTTAGGCAAACGTGATATGTGACATTTTTTGGAATATGGGTTTAATCTCCAATCTTAATTAGGGATATTAAGGTTTAAAATTCATTATTGTCTCAAGTAGATGCTGGTAAAACTTTCCTCTTTTTCACCTCTTTCCCCCCCCCCCCCATTATCTAATTTATTCTTTCATTCATTTATTTATTGAGCTCGAACATGCTTACAGCACTGTTAAGCTCAGAAGAAGGGACATAAACTTAAATAAGACAGACTCTCTGTTTCTGAAGGAGTTTGAAGAATGACGACTTGATGTTTGGAATATGGTTTTCCCCTTGCAGGAATTGCAAAATGCGCAGATAAGGAGGCGGGAAACTTCAGTGAGTCACTCTAGGTGATAAAAAGGAATCCTATCATGCAATTTGTGTTAAGATGCCAATATGGCTAGAGTAAAGTTAACAGAAGGATGGGATAAGTTTGGATATGTTAAGTCATGGAAGACTTTGGGTGGTGGAATTTGAACTGTGCTCTGACAGTTGGAGTAAATTAGAAACAAGGAACATAGAACTTAAAGAACCTGGGCTGAGTGGCTGAAGCACGGGAGGCAGTGTGTGGCCTGGCTTGGATTATGGAGGGATATGAAGGATATCAGTCTGGATCCAGATTCTGGAAACTCTTAAGTGTTTGAATGGGGAATTGGCACTTATTTCATAAGTAATTGGGGAATGATGGAGGAGCAGTTTGGGGATGGGATTGATATGATAGCTGAGAACGTTTAGGAAGAATATTCTTGCAGTAATGGATAGGATAATTTGGAATATGGAAAGGTGTGCTGAGATTGGGAATAGGAAGACCTGAGTATGAGTTCTGACTCTGCCACTGTCTAGCTATGTGGCCTGGTGTACTTCCTAAGTGTAATCTCTCTGATTTTTAAAATTCTCACCGGGGCGCCTGGGTGGCGCAGTCGGTTGAGCGTCCGACTTCAGCCAGGTCACGATCTCGCGGTCTGTGAGTTCGAGCCCCGCGTCAGGCTCGGGGCTGATGGCTCGGAGCCTGGAGCCTGTTTCTGATTCTGTGTCTCCCTCTCTCTCTGCCCCTCCCCCATTCATGCTCTGTCTCTCTCTGTCCCAGAAATAAAAAAAAAAAAAAAAAAAAAAACAACGTTGAAAAAAAGGAAAAAAAATAAAATTCTCATCAAGTCAAATGGGGATAATTCTATTTCATCGGGTTGTTTTGTGAATAAAATGAGACAATGATTAAGAATGATCTAACTCAGAAGGGTTGGGTTTTAAACCATTTTGTAGGCAACTAGGAATGGCAGGAAGTTGGGACCGTATAGGATAGGTTATTGATCTTTCTGCAGGACAGTCCACTGAGAGAGATGGCTAGAATTCCAAATAATCAGTGTCTTAGAAGAGCAAGACACTGATATGTGAGAGGATCAAATCTAGCAAGTGGGTCGTAAGCACAAGGATTTCTAGATGGTGTAGCTAACCAAAGTCAGATATTTGGCTGTGTCCTAGTTCTGAATCTTCAGGCCATGGAGCTAGGACCCAGCCAACAACTGGGAAAGGAGATTCAGTATTCCCATGACAAAAAAATTGTTTTTGGTAGAATGTCCTGTAGAATTTCAGGACCCTGCATTCAGAAAAGAGTCACAGTTCTTGTCAGGGAACTTGTAGTGCTATTTAGTGATTCAAAGTAGAAACCTAGTTGTTAAGGGGGGAAAACCATCTTCAGTGGACCATAGTTCCTTAGGGCTTATTTTAGGTACTGAGATTCTAGGTCTTTCCCAATAAAACTAGGTCAAGGACCACAAGGAAAACATGTAATAAACTCTCTGCCCTGGTCAGAATCATGTCAGGAACAGGGTGGGGCAGAACCTCCAGGGATAAAATTGTTTTCTCTTGCTGAGCCAGTCTCTAATGGGTCTGGAAAACATTAACTGCTGTTATTATTGTGATGGCAGTGAAACTGGAAATAAAAAGGTACATTTGGGAAACCTTAAAAGTTAATAGAACCTGAGAGATGACTGGATATAGGGTGAAAAAGACAGAGGGGAATCGAGTATAACTTGGGCATTTTGCCCCCCATCTGGAAGCAGTGAGAGTGAAAGCTGTTTTTACAGAGGGGCACAGAGTGCTAGAGAACACACTGGAATTGGACAGAGGGACAGAAGAGAAGTGGGACTGGGCTGGGAAGTCCCTGTGGGGAATGCCCCTTTGGGAAGTGGAGGTCCAGCAAAATGTTCAAGTCAGAAAACTTCAGAATTGAGTCATTGTTCCTCCTCTTGTGTTTTCTCCCCTCCCGTTGCCTACAAACACAGGACATAATTCTTCTGTTTTCCTCTTTAGATTATCTTTAATATGTTAGAATGTTAAACAATTATTTTTGGTTTCTTGGAAAGGTGATTACCAGGCTTTGATTTGAAAATGAATTTTGAACTAGTATTTGACTAGTGTAGGTCAGACTGACGTGTGAGTACCACATGGGTACTGGTTCGGTGTTTCATAATGCAGTGCTTTGGATGGTAGCATTCAAAATAAAATAACACCTTAGATTGGTGAATAATATGGAAAGAATAAAAATAAAAATTCTCTGTGGAAAACCCCCCCTCTCCTTTTCTTTTCCCCTAAAAGCAAGGCCATGGGATGTTACAGTCTTTGCAATTATTTCAACAATTTTTTTTATAGAGTACCTCAGATGTATTAAGCAGAAGAGATAAATCAGTTGTGAAACTGGTTTTATAAATAACCCTGATCCAAAAGAATTAAGAACACTATATCCTAGGCGATGGCAGCTAATGCCAGAGTTCCTAAGTACCTAACGGGGAAGTATGGGAACATAAATAGGAAGGAAATGATCACTCATATGTGTAGGACATTTAAATAAAACTGTAATAGGTTGTTTATAAAGGGGGGGGGGGGAAGTGCAATCTACATTTCAAAAAATAGCTTCATTCATAGTACTGGAAATGTAAGCTTCGTCTGACCTTTGCAGCCAAATTGTTTTTTCTCAGTAATGTCTATTGTTGTTGTTTTGAAAAGTTTCTAAGAAAGGTGTCTACATTATGTTTTAATGAGATGAGAAGACACTGCAAAATTGTTTTCTTTACAGGCAAATCATTTTCATAGAAGAGGTACCTAATGAACATTCTGATAAGACCTCAGTTTAAGTGATTTTAGCAGGTTCTGCTACGAATGTTGACTGCTTAGTTGTGAAAATCTCTATAAAATCATGGTTTGATGAAAAAAATCTAACGTCTGAGCTAACTGTAAAGATATATCCACAGGAAAACCCCCAAACTGGTAGGATTACTCAAAATTGGAAACCAGTTTCTAGGGCTCTTTTTAACAAAAGATTGACTATAATATGAGGCTCACAATAAATCAGCTTCTTCTGGGCTTCTATTTATCCAAGAATCTTTAGTACTGAATATAGATGAAGTGTCTCATTATAACATCTTTCACATTAATGGTAGGAAGGTTGGGACTGTATTTCCTCCTAATCCTTTTTTTGTCTAGTGCCTAATATAGCACTGGGTAAATAGTTATTGGTTAATTTATATTTATCAATGAATGGAAAATAAAATCAGTGCTTTTTGAACATATTTTCATAGTTTTATAATATAGTTACGGTGTATTTAAAGATTAAAAAAATCAAATTTTTTCTTTGCCAGAGAATATTTTGAATTAACATGATTCCATATAACTTTTATTTCATCTTCTTATTTATATTCCACTGTATTATGACTTTGTTTACAAAAACCACATTCATACTAGCTTAAGAGGAAAAAGAAAGTTATTGGCTGATATAACTGGGTGGTGCAGAGGGAGGAAATTACCTCAAGTACAATTGGATCCAGAGAATCGGTCTATGTTCTTAGGATCTCTCTTTGTAAAATTTACCCATGATTTTATTAGCCTCATACTTTTCTTGTTCAAATGAGTGTCCGATAAAGGTAATTGCCAAAGGTTTCAGGCTTGTATGGGCCTCAATTACCAAGCATATTGGAAAGAGAGAGCTATTGTTCTGGGGCATCAGTATACTCTGTCCCAGATAAGGACTCTGAGTGACTCAGTTGAGTCAAGTGCTCATCCCTGTCAACATATTTGGGCCAGCCTGAGCATCATGCCTACCCCGTGATAAGAGATTGACAGCAAGGCAGAGAAGGAGGAGGCATCATGATCCATAGCATCACTCAGACCACATGGACTGGAGAACACTTTCTCATTAGAAAGGAAACACTGTTCATAGATACGTTAAGGGTGAAAAATGTTCTGGGTAGGGAAAAAAAAATCAATAGCTATTATAGTACACTATATTCAAATACCTTTAAATATTTTTGACATCTATTCTTCTATTCTATTCTATTCTATTCTATTCTATTCTATTCAAGACAGAGAGAGTGCAGGTCGGGGAGAGGGACAGAGAGGAAGAGAGAGAATATTAAGCAGGCTCTGTGCTCAGCATTAAGTCCAACACAGGGTTTGATCTCATGACCCTGAGATGATGGATGACCTGAGCCAGGATCACAAGTAGAATGCTTAACTGACTGAATCACCCAGGCACCTCTGACGTATATTCTAATTAGACACTTCATTCCTTCCAGATGTTAATTAACTAAAAAATACAAATAGAAAATTTGTTTTAAGTTATTCATTTTATGTACTGAAATTTTATAATCTTATCTTGATGTCCATAGTCCAATGCTCTGTTTGCATTTGCATGATAATTTTACTTGATAACAGTATTATTTTCTTTATGTGGTTGGGACTATAGTTTAAGAAAATCAAACCTAGTTTGAATAAATACAGCTTTGTGATATTTTGTGAGAAAACTAAACTAGCCATAGCATTACATAGCCAAACTCAAGGGCCAGAAGGTTGTTTTTTAACATCAATCTGTTGGGCTACAAAAGATGACCTTTGGAGGCTTACCTGTTCTTGAAAGCAAATTCAATCAAGTAGAAGGACATTGAAAAGGAGGCTGCAGTGATTAAGATTTATGAATTAAATGTACCACCGGTATGAATTATAATAGATAAATGCATGATTTCTCAGTTATATCTTATTTTTACCCAAATATAATAATTCTCAATTTATTTGGAAGCATTTTTTTTAAACTATGTTTAACACACGTTTATGGTGTTGGGTTACAAGGATAGGTATGGTACCCTTGACTTTTCTGAGTTGACTGCTTTGAGGCATGTTTGTTTGAATGTAAAACTAATAGAAGAGTTGATAAGGCTTTTTTTTTTTTTTTTTACTATTCTTGTTACATAGGGAAATATTTTATTTGCCACTATGGATTTTAAAAAATCAAATAGGACAAATATAGACTTAGAATGACAGATGGATTTCATGTTTTAGTTAAGAAAACAAGAGAGTGGGCAAATAGGACTAATATGAAATAATATATGTATCAGAGTGAAAAACTTGCTGGACCTCAATTTCTTTAGATTCTGAAACAAATAGTTCATTTGTTATAACTTTATCCATAACTTTGGTGTGCTTTTTATGGAGATTCTTCATCCTTTAAGAAAGCACTAAATGATTATTCTGAGTTTGTGTTGACTAAAAAAACCAAAAAGATGATAAGCTTTTGTTTCAAATCACAACCATTTTTGGCAGATTTCTATGTGGTAGCAAGAAAGGAAGACTTGCTAATATGAATCGTTTTTGAAAATTGTAGTTGTGAGATGCGGAGGACCTAAATGCCATTTGGGGTTTTTGTTTCACAATTTGTGATATGGCCATTATTTTCACCAACAGTATAATCAGAATGATTCATCTGTTATGTTTGGAGCTGAGAAGAGTAAAAGGCAATGATTATAACTCACATTCTTCCTTAGATTTCTTAGAGTAAAAGTTTGTTTAAAAATTTGTCACTTGTGCTTATACAACTCGCTTACTTGGAAGGAAGAGAGAATCCATTTTTAGTAATGGGCCAGTGCAGAATGAGCTGTATTGAGCAACTGGTATTTTGAAGCTTCAAGCACTTTTTAGAAATGAACTCAACCAAAACATGTGATTACAAATTACTTTTTTTAAAGATTTTATTATTTTTTTAAAGTTTACTTATTTATTTTGAGAGAGAAAGAGTGAAGCGTGTGAGCAGGGGAGGGGCAGAGAGGGAGAGAGAGAATCCCAAGCTGACTCTGCCCTGTCAGCCCTGAGCCTGAGGCAGGACTGGAACCCACAAACTGTGAAAGTGTGACCTGAGCCAAAATCAAGATTTGGACTCTTAACCGACTGAGCCACCCAGGCGCCCCAAGATTTTATTATTATTTTTTTAAAGTTCATTTATTTGTTTTGAGAGAGAGCAAGAACAAGCAGGGCAGGAGCAGAGAGAGAAGGAGACAGAAGATCTGAAGCAGGCTTTGCACTGACAGCAGAGAGCCCTATGTGGGGCCCAAACTCATGAACCATGAGATCATGACTTGAGCTGAAGTCAGATGATTAACTGACTGAGCCACCTAGGCACGCAGCCACCCAGATTTTATTATTTTTAAGTAATCTCTACACCCAATGTGGGGCTCAAACCTGCAACCCTGAGATCAAGAGTCACATGCTCTCCTGACTGAGCCAGCCAGGTGCCCTATGATTACAAATTATAATTGTTTTTCATTGATGTATCACCTTGTAAAGAAAAATATATTTGATAGGGATGTTTGGCAGCCAGAGAGAAAATAAAGATCATCTGAACACTGAAAGCTAAAAAGCAAACAAGAAAAGACTGTGAAAACATCCTTAAAATTGTTCTGGCTGCTTATTTTATGCAAATATATGGTTAATTACTAAGGCTTCATTTTCTTGGGACCTTTGGAATAATGCTGTTCAGTGATTATTCCTTATGAGATAGAAGCTTGGAATCCTTCATATTAGGATGAACTCCTATAGTGTTTAAAACTACTCCCTGAGTAAGGAAAAAAAAATGCTTGCTTTTTTAGACTTATTCTTATCCTTAGAGATATTTTCTGACATGTTGTATGTCATGGAAATTCGCGGTTTCTGTCTGTTAAAGATATACCTTGGATGCCTGTAAATTATCTATAATGTTCTACTGTAGATGATGTTATATACCCAAAGTCAGTGTTAAAATTTATTGCTAGGATGAATATTTTTAATTTTTAATGACGTTTAAAAATGTTATAGATGTTTGGGTAGCAGTTGAATTTAAGTGTAATGCGATATTCTATTTTGGGGGAAAAATCTCTAATATTTAGAATAGACCTTTAAAAATGAGATCACAAAGGAAACCATTCAGTGGGATTTATTTATTTATTTCTCTTTTCACATATCCTATCTAGAATTAACCTTCTTTTCTTAAGAAAATAACATATATTAGGGGCACCGGGTGGCTCTGTTGGTTGAGGCTGTCTCTTGGTTTTGGCTCAGGTCATAATCGCACAGTTCGTGAGTTCAAGTCCTGTTCAGGCTCTGGGCTGGCAGCCGGGAGCCTTCTTGGGATTCTTTCTCCCTGTCTCTCTCCCTTTCCTTCTGCTCTTCCCCTGCTTGTACTCTCTCTCAAAATAAATAAATAAACATTAAAAAAAGAAGATATGTATATTAAATTCATGTTTCTTTTCGTGTTGTTTTATTGTTTCTTATTTTTTTTCCATTTGGTTTGCTGCTTTATGGGTGCGATTGATTACCAAAATTTGTACTATGCAAATAAGCTTTCTCTTCATGTGTGTGACTGAAGATGTGATTTGATTAATTCAAGTAGCACCTAATTAAGCTCTGTATTTTTTTGTGGGCTTAACTGTTCAGTATTACACACTTCATTTATTTGTCTTATAGTCAAAATGCTCATGATTTTTATTAGAAAGTTTTACAGGTACTCTTCAATTAATTCAATAAACATTAATTGAGCAGCTGCTATTTTTAATATATTGTGCTATCTGCTTTTTATATTAGATTGGTTTTGAATATATGGCATTATCATTCATTAGAGAAATGTTTACCTAGTTTTTTCTGGAATGGGCTCTATTCTATTTTCCAATATTATAACCTTTCTATTGCCATTTAGAAATTGGAAAAAGTACAGATGTTAAAATCTATTTTGGTTTATCTTAGTTGTGGGAAATTTTTCTTTTTTTTAACTGAATGCTTGATTCTCAAATCATAAAACCTAGATATTTCAACATAAACTTGAGAGACATGGTATGTCCTAAGTCATATTTTGACTTCATTTCCCCATCTTAACTAATTTCTGCTAAATTTTATCTTGGGTATATCTCAACCAGGGTTCTCCACTAATTAATCCCATTTTATCGTAAAGCCCAGAAGAAAAAGGCCACAACTATATACATTGTATGCATTTTTTTTTCAGGCCATAATATGGCTTTCATTACTTCTTCCATGCCCCATATCTATAATTATAGCCTGTGTTCATTATGTAAATATGTTGAGGAATTTATAAGATCTCATTACGTGGTTTAATATGCTTCTTTAAATATCTAAGAAAGAAGAGATAAAATATGATGCTGTCTGGTTATTTCTGTTGTAGATGGTTCCTCAATAATGCTGTCATTTTACCTGATTATTATTCCATACATATAAAGAACTGATTGTAACTTTAAAGACAAACAAGATGAGAAATCGCTTTGTAACCAATGAGATTCTTGAAAGAGTTGTGTCTGACTTAGTAGTTGTCCTTACCTGTGCTCCCACAAATATTGCCGGTTCTGGCTTCAGGATACATCTCTGCCACTTGTTACTTTATATGGAAATTTGGCCTACCGTGAAATCCTGCAGCCGGACCACATGACATTAGATGTAGACTCAATCCAAATTAATTTGGAACATGCCTGGAGTAGTCAGGGTGAAACACCATTCTGGTACTTCATTCAAGTAGCTGTGCAGAGAAGCGACAGCACAAAGGGATCTATTTTGATCTTCTGCCAAACATCTATAGTCTCAGAGAGGCCAGCAGGCACAAGGTCAGAGCTGACTCCGAAGGCTGCATGCATCTGGTCTTACTGCTAACCAACAACCAACCCAGAGGGAGGCATAAATAACCTTATCTATTCTCTCCCCCTCCCTTGCCCAATAGAGAAATTCCATGAAATTAGTATTTACAGTGTACACGGAACTAATGAGAAATTTTGATTATCAGAATTGTGCAAATAGTGAATTAAAATTATATACAACCAGTTAGCAACAAAAAAATAATGACAGTTTGTAAGAGTGAATGCTATTGTTCCACTTGGAGTTTTACCCCAAAAACTTGGAAGAGGGGAAATATTTAGGTTTTGACTTTATTATCATAATGCATGGCAGACTTTTTATCATACATTTAAAAGAAAGCATTCAAGACAAATACATTTAAAATTCTTTTTAATGTTTATTTTTGAGAGAGAGAGTGGGGGAAGAGGCAGAAAGAGGGAGACACAGAATCCAAAGCAGGCTCCAGGCTCTGAGCTGTCAGCACACAGCCTAACTCGGGGCTCACATCCACGAACTGTGAGATCATGACCTGAGCCGAAGTCGGACGCTTAACCGACTGAGCCACCCAGGTGTCCCAAAACAAACACATTTTAAATAGGACAGAAAGTTTTGATAATGAGAAAGGACAGTGACTGTGATTATAGAGATTAAATATATAAAACCATCTTTAGGCATTTAATTCACAGTTTGGGACAACATGTTGGAATGTAGAATTTTTACACAAAGAACCAGAATTTAGAATTGTATGTATTTTAACTTCTTTTCTATTATAGATTTGCACTGGCTTATAAACGCAAGTCTTGCAGATGGCCTTGTGTATACCAATGGCTACTTTGCTTAGATCTCTCTCTTCTGGAAGTTCATACCTTCATCTCCTACCCAGCCTGGCCCTGTGGGTGCAACTGTAGGCTACAAAGTTTTCACAAATATAGGAGGGAAAGAAACCAAGAAAAAGAATAACAGAGGAACAGTCTCTGTCATGCAGACATATAAACAGATCTCATTTTCCGATGTAGGCATCCCATTTTAGAGAACATTTTCCCTCATGCTGCTTGCATTTCTTGCTTTACTAAATGGTTGTGCTACCTGAATTTCCATATGTAGGGATTTTTATGGGTAAAAAATTTCTCTTCAAGGTATAACCCCATCTAGGTTGTTTGAAAGGCCATCATTTCATATATTTATTTATGTATTAGTATGAATAAGTTCATGAAATGAGAACAGCCTCATTGAAATAGAATATTTTGGGCAGTAGAAAACCTGGACAGTGATGGCGTTTAGAAAAGGGGTATCTGTGTGTCTAGTAACCTAGGTGACACCATGAGTGAGGGAGGCACAAGGACTAACTTACTCTGTATCAAAAATTCTCCTAAAGCCAGTTCCGCATCCAGAAAAAATGGAGAAAAATGAAAGAAAACAAAACAAAAAAACCCCAAATGTCCTTCTGGCTCCAAATGTCCTTTCTGTTCCCAGGACTCAGGCAAGTTCTAGAAACATATGAAAACGAAATACCCTTCAATGCCATTGACATCATTACTTTTATGAAAAAAAATATGTAATTTTGGAGTAACATACAAATTTGGAGTAACAAATTAAGTTTTCTAAACACAGTTTGATTTTAGTTTTCCAAGTGCTTCTGGTGCCCTCAAACCAGAGTTAGGACCTTTTGTGGTTCTAGTATAGCCTCTCTTGTCTTTTAAGTTCTGGATTATGCTGATAAGTAAGAAGTACAAGTGTTCTATCTGAACAAAACACTTTTGAGATAGAAAGCGATAATAAAATAAGACAATAGAAAGCAAAAATAAATCAAAAGAGAGAGGGCCCTAAGCATTTGCATATCCTATATATTACTAATTGATAGGCTGACCTAAAGTTTTAATTTATTCAAAGTCAGTGGAATTCAAAATTTTAAATCTATAAAAACCCCATCAAATGTAGATGAGGGGTGGCTGGATGGCTCAGTTGGTCGAGTGTCTTACTCTTGATTTTGACTCAGGTCATAATCCCAAGGTCTTGGGATTGAGCCCCGTGTTGGGCTCCATGCTGAACATGGATCCTGCTTAAAATTCTCTCTCTGGCTCCCCCTGCTCCTCTCCTCCACTTGTGCTCTCTGTCTCTAAAATAAAAAAAATAAAAATAAATAAATTTTAAAAATGGGGGTGAACACTTCATGGAATAGTTTTGAAGATAAAATATAACATAAATTTTACTTGTTTTTCATATTAAGATAGTTTTGTTGAAGTATAATTGACAGATAACAGACTGCATATATTTAAAGTGTACCATTTGATAAATGTTAACAGACTTTTATGTATAAAGTGTCCATGGAAATACCACCACAATCAAGATCATGAACTTATCCACCAAAGTTTCCTCCCTCTTTGCCCTTCCCTTTGTTCCCTGGCAACCACTGATCTGCTTTCTGTCACTATGGAATGTCCTTTGTATGCATCCAGAGTCTTGGAAGTATCGGTATCTATTGACGCTGACCAGTAATTAGATTTTTAATAATCTTTGGGCCTATATGCATACATAGTATACACTTGATAAATGTTTGTATTATTCCTGCCTTGTGTGTAAGGATTATCACTCCATTGATGTGATATTTCACTGCATATGAGCCAAACATTGAAACTTATGTGTGTTCATTATTACTGGAATATATATATTTTCTAAACCCTTGCTACTCAGTGTAGCCCACAGACCAGCAGTCTGTGGCATCATTTGGGAGGTTGTTAGAAATGCAGAATCTTGGGACTCTTCTCAAGACCTACTGAACCAGAACCTGTATTTTAACAATATCCTAGGTGATTTGTATACTCATTAAGATTTGAGAAACACTGTTCTAAGACATCACCGGATGTAAACTATCCGGATGTGCCATTATTTACTTGACATGGGGAGAACTTTGTAATTATATTAACTGAAAAAGCAAACAACAACTCCATATAGTAGGATTCAAATTTTATTTTTCAAAGATGCAGCTTATAAAATGCATAGAAGTGCACAAAAACACAGGAAGGAAAGAGATAAAGACGGAGTGAGTGATATTGCTGAATAGCATTGCGATTTTTATTTGAAATGAGATAGATTTAGATCATTTTGATAGTGTAAAAAGAATCTGGGCAAAACAGACAGATAAATTGCACAAGTTTTGTAGATATTAGATTTTGTAATGATTAGACTGTCTCTCACAAGCCTGGAGGATAGCAGAGTGCACTGATGACAATAGGCTTTAGAGTCAATCAAACCTGAGGAGATCTTGCTATGCTATTTAAAAACTACTCTTTCTTAAAAAAAAAAAAAAATTAACAGTAAAAATATCTCTCTAAGCCTCAGTTTTCTCATCAATCAAGTGGGGGTAAAAATAGTATGTATTTGGGGTGCACCATGGGTGGCTCTTGATACCGGCTCAGATCATGATCTAATGGTTTGAAAGATTGAGCCCTGTGTTGGGCTCTGTGCTGACAAGCACAGGGAGCCTGCTTAGGATTTCCTTTCTTCCTCTCTCTCTGCCCCTTCCCTCTCTTGCTTGCACACATGCTCTCCCTCTCTCTCTCCAAATAAATAAATAAACAAACAAGAAAATAGTATGTATTCATAAGACTTGAGAGGATTAACTGAAGAGATTTAGATAAAGTGCTTAGCACACTTCCTGGAACATAATTAGTCCCCAATAAATGATAATTATTATTACCATTGTTTGGGATTCTTTTGAATTTTTTTTAAAATATGAAATTTATTTTCAAATTGGTTTCCATACAACACCCAGTGCTCCTTCCAACAGGTGCCCTCCTCAGTGCCCATCACCCACATTCCCCTCCTTCCCTCCCCCCATCAACCCTCAGTTTGTTCTGTTTTTAAGAATCTCTTATGTTTTGGCTCCCTCCCTCTCTAACCTCTTTTTTTTTTTTTTCCTTCCCCTCCCCATGGTCTTCTGGTAAGTTTCTCAGGATCCACATAGAGTGAAAACACATGGTATCTGTCTTTCTCTGTATGACTTATTTCACTTAGCATAACACTCTCCAGTTCCATCCACGTTGCTACAAAAGGCGATATTTCATTCTTTCTCATTGCCAAGTAGTATTCCATTGTTGATATGAACCACAGTTTCTTTATCCATTCATCAGTTGGTGGGCATTTAGGCTCTTTCCATAATTTGGCTATTGTTGAGAGTGCTGCTATAAACATTGGGGTACAAGTGCCCCTATGCATCAGTACTCCTGTATCCCTTGGGTAAATTCCTAGCAGTGCTATTGCTGGGTCATAGGGTAGATCTATTTTTAATTTTTTGAGGAACCTCCAGACTGTTTTCCAGAGTGGCTGCACCAGTTTCCATTCCCACCAGCAACGCAAGAGGGTTCCCATTTCTCCACATCCTCGCCAGCATCTATAGTCTCCTGATTTGTTCATTTTAGCCACTCTGACTGGCGTGAGGTGGTATCTCAGTGTGGTTTTGATTTGTATTTCCCTGATGAGTGACGTTGAACATCTTTTAATGTGCCTGTTGGCCATCCGGATGTCTTCTTTAGAGAAGTGTCTATTCATGTCTTCTGCCCATTTCTTCACTGGATTATTTGTTTTTCAGGTATGGCGTTTGGTGAGTTGTTTATAGATTTTGGATGCTAGCCCTTTGTCTGATATGTCATTTGCAAATATCTCTTCCCATTCCGTTGGTTGCCTTTTCGTTTTGTTGGTTGTTTCCTTTGCAGTGCAGAAGCTTTTTATCTTCATGAGGTCCCAATAGTTCATTTTTGCTTTTAATTCCCTTGCCTTTGGAGATGCGTTAAGTAAGAAATTGCTGCGGCTGAGGTTAGAGAGGTTTTTTCCTGCCTTCTCCTCTAGGGTTTTGATGGTTTCCTGTCTCACATTCAGGTCCTTTATCCATTTTGAGTTTATTTTTGTGAATGGTGTGAGAAAGTGGTCTAGTTTCATTCTTCTGCATGTTGCTGTCCAGTTCTCCCAGCACCATTTGTTAAAGAGACTGTCTTTTTTCCATTGGATATTCTTTCCTGCATTGTCAAAGATTAGTTGGCCATACTTTTGTGGGTCTAATTCTGGGGTTTCTATTCTATTCCATTGGTCTATGTGTCTGTTTTTGTGCCAATACCATGCTGTCTTGATGATTACACCTTTGTGGTAGAGGCTAAAGTCTGGGATTGTGATGCCTCCCGCTTTGGTCTTCTTCTTCAATATTACTTTGGCCATTCAGAGTCTTTTGTGGTTCCATACAAATTTTAGGATTGCTTGTTCTAGCTTCGAGAAGAATGCTGGTGCAATTTTGATTGGGATTGCATTGAATGTGTAGATAGCTTTGGGTGGTATTGACATTTTAACAATATTTTTTCTTCTAATCCATTTGCACGGAATGTATCTTCTTCAGTTTCCTTCATAATCTTTTGAGTTTTTGACTGCTGATATTTGTACTAGATTTAGGAAGTTTGACTTTTAGTAAATTTCAGTCTTGTTACACATATTAATATTTGAGGACTTAAGAGTAGGGAGTAGGTAATAATGTACCTATTATTTTCATTTGTAAATATTCCTTAACACTAATATTACTTTTTGAGTGAACAGATGCTTGTGAGTGAACAGATGCTTTGGTAGTATACTTTTCTTCATGGTGACCATCAAGTTCTTTGCCAATTTTTATATATATATAATATAAAATATATGTATATGTATATATACATATATAACTTATATACATATAAGTTATATTATATATATGTATATATATGTATATATACACACACACACACATATATATATATAAATAGTTCAGAATCTCAAATGATGCAGTTTTGCATCTAGTGTGTGCAGTGCCCTGGTTTTATTAATAGCATTTGGCATGTCTTTAAATTTGGTCTATGGTGCTATTAGCTCTCTCTGATGTCAACCAAGGCTGACCTTTAGTGGAAACTATTTTCTGTGTCTATTGAGATATAATGAAGACAGATGGCAACACATATTTGAAGAAACGTCCTTACAAGATGCTCTGTTGTACAAATGATGGAAGTGCAGATATGAAAGATAATGCATCAATTATCATAGATGGGACACCTGATCCAGTGTTCAATCAATCAATAACAGTATTTAATTTAGTAAAAATTAGCTAGAGTGTTTAAAATATTTGCTGTCTCTGTCAGTTGTAGTTTAGTGATGACAATTTTAATATAATGGACCTATTTTGATATCTTGAACATTTGAACCTGTGCAATTACTTGGTGAAAATAAATTATAAACTGTTTTGTGTTTATGGAACTCTTTATACATACAAACATTGAATTATTTGAATTTCCAGTTGTTTTCCTTTTTTAAAAAAATGGTTATTTATTTATTTTGAGAGAGAGAGAGAGAGAGAGAGAGCGAGCATGTGTACAGGGGATGGGTAGACAGAGAGAGAGAGAGAGAGAGAGAGAGAGAGAGAGAGAGAGACGGAGAGAGAGACAGAATCCTAATCAGGTTCTGTGCTGTCCGTGCAAACCCTACCACGGGGCTTGAACTCAGAAATCGTGAGATCATGACCTGAGCTGAAACCAAGAGTCAGATGCTTAACTGACTGAGCTACCCAGGTGCCCCGTTAATTTCTTAATACAGGAACATGGTAAACACTAGATGGAAAAATCCAATTTAGGACAAATTTTATTTCTTAAAAATGCATACACTCTCCTGTCTCAGTTTCTCCCCAGTGCATTCTCCATCCCTCTCTTTGATTGTTTTTCATTTGGAAATGTTTTGGCTGGTTTGGGTGAACTTCCTTTCAAATTATGGGTTTCTGGATTTCCAACATTCACAACTTACTTGCTTTTTCACATAACTTTATTCTGCTTTATCATAGTCATAATATGGTTGTTGCTATGCTTACTAGGAAGATATTTTTTATATTCTCATTAATTCATGTAACCTGTATTCCCTAAGCATTTATCAGTAGTACTACATGTACAAAACAATTTGCTAGTTCTAAAGGGTTGTATAGTATAATATCCTATTTTTATACCCCAAAAGAGTTTGTCTTTAATAGAGGAGGTGATTTGTATACTCAACTAATATAACATAAGGTCCAAAGAAATACATCTTAAAAAATCAAAACAAACTTTAGAGGAGGGGTAGGTAATGTCCTGTGGGGAATTGAACTAAATTACTTTAGATGATGAGTCCAATTTTATGACTCATTGTCTAAAATGCTTCCCTTCTTTTTTCTTTTTTTTTTCTTCTTTTTAAGTTTATTTATTTTTGAGAGAGAAAGAGACAGCATGAGTGGTGTAGGGGCAGAGAGAGAGAGAGAGGGAGAGAGAGAGAATCCCAAGATGACAGTGCAGAGGCTGATGTGGGTCTCGAACCCACAAAACTGTGAGATTATGACCTGAGCTGAAACCAAGAGTCAGATGCTCCACCAACTGAGCCATCCAGCTGTCCCCAAACTGCTTGCCTTTCAATGAATGTGTTACTGGAGTCACTTTTCCGTTCAGTAATGTCATTTCTATAAAATTCATTTTATTAAAATAAGTATTAATATTAAACTAATGTAAATGTATTCTTGTATATTATATAAGAATATAAATGTATAAATGAATGTATAAATGAATGTATAAATGAATGTAAATGTATAAATGTATATTATACAATGTATTGCACTATATAATCAATCTTTAGCTGTTCTTAGCTTCTGCTTAATGCAGTGTGACTTCTTTAATCTCAGACTTGAATAGAAAATAAATTTCTAAATAATTTTGAACCTTTTTCTTTAAAATCAAAATACCTTACAAGGGATAAACAGGGTCTGGCTTCAGAGATGTATACCATCAATAGTACTTAAAGGTATTTATTCTCCAGTTTTATGGAGAACGCCACAAGAATTAATCATTTGATTTTGCTATTGGAACTGTCTTTTTGAACTATATGATGGATTACATCAAATTAAAAGAGAAAGTCAAGATACATACATTTGTCTTAAATATTTTGAGATCTGATTTAATTATGGTCAATATTGGTAGAAGAGACAAAACTAAGACAATTTTAGAAATTCACACAGGTCATTCTGGGTTGCATATTCTTTGACATGACCTTTGGAAAATCTAATTGTAATTTCTTTTTTTTAATGTTGACTTATTTTTGAGAGAGGCAGAGAGACAGAGCACAAGTGGGGGAGGAGCACAGAGAGAGGGAGACACAGAATCCAAAGCAGGCTCCAGGCCCTGAGCTGTCAGCATAGAGACAGAAGCAGGGCTCGAACCCATGAACTGTGAGATCATGACCTGAGCCGAAGTCCGATGCTTAACTGACTGAGCCACGCTGGCGCCCCCTCATTGTAAATTCTTGATTTATCTTATTCTAAGCAATTAAAAAAAAAATGGTTACAGTTTCCAGTGGATTCAGTCTTTAAGCCTCTCATAATTTTTCTTGATGTTTGAAACATTTTCAGTAATGCTGCCAGAGGTGTGCCTGAAATAACTAATAAAGAAATTGAGAACTGATCTCCTTAAGGGATCTATTTTAAAATAGATTCCCTCAGACTTGCTGGCAGGTAGAGTAGATTTAGAGGCTTTACGGTTTTCCTTTGACCCCTCCGTCTGTGTGGCTCACCGTTCTTTTACCTCAGATCGGCCAAAGTGAATGCTATAATGCTCCATTTTTGTCAGAACCTTTTTAGCTCCATATTCCTTTAGCAAAACTTTTCTGTTTTGTTCCTTTGTCTTGTTACCTGTATTGTGTTAAAATATTTAAGGTCACTGATTTGAGATACTTGCCCTCCAAGAGGGCATGTTAACCTTTGACAGTGGTCCTCAATTCTTTCCCCAATTCTTAATTGAACAAAGGTACACAGTCTTCAGAGGAATGAGTGTTGATTATAGGAGATAAAATAACAGACCAAGAGGAGGTCTTTGGGCATTGAAAGGTCTGTGGGTGACCATGGAATCAATCTTTTTGGTCATTTCTGAGTTTAAATAGGCCTCATCCAGAATGTCTCAGATATAAAATTTTACTGTATTTGTTTCCTAATCACTAAAGCTTCAGTTGCTTTGTGAAAAGTGGATTCACTGAGAAATGATCTTAAAAAGTACAAATGATTCCCCTTTTCAGTGATGCATATTCAGCAGCAAAAATTACCAGCTGACTTTTAGAGTCTGACAATTTATACTTCCACTGTTATTAAAGAAAGCATAGAAAGTGTTTCTATTTCCTTCTTTCCTTTTCTAGTTACGAGCAGGAGATGCTAGAGACCATTGTACGTCATCTGTCTTCAACTCTGTCAAGAAAGGAATGTCGTTCAAAGATCATCTGGAATTTGTCTGAATTTGATAATGAAGTGCAGAGCAGTTCTAAAAATAAAGACAGGATTGTTGGGTCCATTCAGACCAGCTTATTTCATCATTGTTGTTTTTCACTTGTAGCCTTGTGCCTTGTATGGTGGTTTCTGTTTCTCAGAACGAGCTAAGAAGGGCCATTCTGTTCCTGTGCTCTGGGCATGCTGGAGTACAGAGTCTGTGTTTTTGAGGAAAATGTTGGGCTCATCTAAGGAGCCTGTGTCCTCCAACCATAAGGTTTGCTGCATACAAGGTGGGTTAGCATCCGTGGGAAAGGAGGCTGAGAAATCGGATAGAAATGCCAGAAATACAGAAGTGCTTCTTTATGGATATTATATGGAACCTCTTAATAAAATCACATTAAATTTTCAGAATTAAAGAGGGGGTCTGATTTGCTATCTTGTTTTTGCCTAATAGGGAAAGTCAGCATTGATTTCATGGGCATCAAGAAATTTTAGTTATCTGTTTGTATTCAAGGCTACCAGACTTTGAGGCAACATCCACTTTATTGGTGCCTATTTATTTTTACTCTAATTGAGTAAGGGTTCCTACAGTATACAATTGTAGAATATATACTGGAAGACAGCACAGAAATTTCCTAAGAGCTTGGTAGCTGTATATACAATAGTTAATAGGTTTTTCTCTGCCATCTATTAAAGTTAAGGGGAGGACCTTGAGGTTATTAGCAATCTTATAATGCACTTTACATGTTATAATTTAGTTCTCTATCTTGGTCTTCTTTTTTTCCTTTTTAGATACTAGCTCAGTCATGCACTGAAATCCTGGAATTGCGGCCTTCAAGTGTCTGTGTAGGGGGTAAGTGGTTAGAATTTAAAAATACCATATAAGAAATTGTATTTTTTCCCCCTAGTTAAAATATATGATTTGAAACTCGTGTTGGAATGAGAATAACAAAATTAACTTTTTTGGCATCCTTTTCTGTAAGAATTTTTAAATAATTCCTTGAAATATTTCTATTTTAAATTCAAATTTTTTAAGATTGGAGTGTTATTTTAAATAATGAACATATTGTGTGACAGGCTTTTAGAATTTTCTGTATATTTAGTTCATGTTTGAGACCTTTCCTATGACAAGTAAAATAAAATATGATTTTTTTTTCTTTTATCTGATTATACAGTCATGTATCTGTAGACTTTGAGCTCCATGATTTGATGACCGGCCCGAAGTGCAGTGCCCTCCAGCTCAGGGCACAGAAGGGAGCGATGTATGGGTGGATGGCAGGAAGGAAGCAGGTGGCTTCATTAGCTAAGAACAGACTCAGGTTTTAGCACTTCCAAGCTGTCCTTACCCAAAGAGAATGTGATTCTCTCTGGCTTGTTCTGTTTCTTCTTCTTCAAGTCTGACCTGGAGTTCATTTTAACCTGACTTTACTAGAAAAGGAAAAATATATTGGGTCTGATGGAAGAGGAAATGTGCTGTGTAATTTACCACAGAGCCTCCCAATCGCTGGATATAGTCTTAAGTTCTATATCTTTTAGACTCCCTAATTAATGGTTGAGATGTTTAAAAGGAATAGTGCATTTGAACGTCTCAGAGCATCCCTTTGCCTTTATAACTTTACTTAATCTTCATACCAGCACTATTTGACATTTTTATAGTCACTGGTTCAACAGATGAGGAAACCCAGGCAGAGTGGGTCAGTATTTGCTTTAGTAATTGTCCTATTTGACTCTTGTCTATCTGACTCTGAAGCCCATGATCTTTTTCACAGTCACATTGTAAGTTTTACCTGCCCTTTATAAGTAAAATTCCTTTTATAATATACTCAATGCAGAGTGGCATAGCAATATTTTCTTGATAATACATTACTGTATATATGTTAGATTTTGCTAGGAGATTGCTTGAGAAGATGGAGAGTTAATCACTGTTAAAATAGTTAATATGCCTTCTTCTAGCTAAATAGCAAGTGTTTAATGGCCTATCAAGGTATCTGATCAGTTAACGTTTTTTCTAGCATTTTATTTTACTGTCTAATATTTAGTGACTACTTCCCCTGTATAGAGTCCTGAGCAATATGTTGAATAAACTTCCTTTACTGACTGGTCATAGATGATTAGTAATCCAAAGTGCATGTCCTCTGCTGGGTTCTAAATTTGTATGCAAAAGAAAATGAAACCAGATTAGTAATGTCAAGAAACTGTTAAAGAACTCTGTATGGGGTGTCAGAGATTAAAGAAAATACAAAACTGTTCTAAGAAACAAAGAACATGAATAAGTAATTTTCTTTACATTCCCACATCTGTACTTGGGAGTACAGAAAAACAAAGAGGGTTCTTTCCTACTGATATTTGCCTAAGGATAGAATTTCTTTCTTTCTTTCTTTCTTTCTTTCTTTCTTTCTTTCTTTCTTTCTTTCTTTCTTTCTTTCTTTCTTTCTTTCTTTCTACTGCGGACAGAGAAGACAGGGTAAGGGGAAGTTCCTGTGGTATGTGGGAATAAGTGTTAGGCTTTAGTTCTAATTTCTTGGTTACTATTGGAAACCACTTTGTTTAAAAAATTAAATAATGTCACCTTTCTATGTGACAATCAATGATATCTTCCCTGAATTTCCCTAGAGGGTCCGAGAAAGCAAGTAGAATTGGAGACAACGATGTCTTCATTGTTACTAGTTGGCTAAATACTATGAAGAAATTAATTCTGTGTACCTTGACCTTTCAAGTTATGTCTTTTTATTTTTTGTAAAGCAGGGGTTAAAATGTTTGTTTTTCTTTTTGCTTCTAGAGGAATTTCAAATTGTTTTGAATGGAAGAGGATTCATCTTGGGCAGTCGGAATGGGAGTGTTCTCTGTACTTACACTGTAAATGAAACATACACAAAAAGTAGGTTCCTCATAATCTCTATGTTGCTTGAATATCTGTACAGCATATAAGTATCAAGTGTTTTCCTCTTTTTCCCAGCTGAAATCAACTATGCTATATTTTTCAATCAAGGAAGAAAGAAATGAAGTCTGGTGAGAGTACCAGTAGTTATAACAATGTGTTGTTGTTGTTGTTTCATGATTACAACCTTTGTTCATAACTTAAGAGATGCTGAACCCTATCCTGAGTAGCCTCATTTTACGGGTTGTGGTCCAGTGGCTGAAAGAGTCAAATAACTTGCCTGTGGTGACACAGCCAATAATGGGCAGAGCTGAGAGTTGAACCCAGTTTTCCTAACTTGATTCTGTGTGGACTGCATCAACTGCTTGATTTAATTGCCTCTTTCTCCAGATTTATTTATTGTCACTCTTGCCTGAAAATCTAACTATCTTGGACCACTCTACTACTTATTGCCTTATTTTATGCTCACTCATTTTCTTCATCTAATGTCCCAATAATTTGCCCGTCAGCTTCTGGAGATAGGCTTTTTGCCTTGTCGATATTTCATATATTTTATGTTTTTGAATGTTTCACGTATTTTTATCTTCAGTGCCCACCCAGCACTGTTTATTGAAAATTATCATATTTATGGAATGGGGTTTTATTTTCCCTAACATGGCTTTCAAAAAAGCAGATGAGGATAGTGTTTTTAATCTTCATTCTGAGAAAAACTCCTTAAATAGATCTTAAATATTCTGAGAGTTTTGGGTCTCTATTGAGACATTTTTTCCTTATCGATGATTATATTGGCTTCTAAAATTTTAATCTGTAAGGCAGATACCATAACTCTGTGAACTCTGGTGGAATTATGTTTTGAGAGGTTCATCTACAATTTTGCTGTTTTTCTGATGGTACTAAGCACTCCAATAGCACAGCTTTGGCTATGTACACAGCAACTGTTCAGTGTGTGTTTGTTGAATTAACGTGGTGAGGATCTCAGCATGGTAAATGTCAGAATTAATTCCTCTCTTTCCTGTTAGGATCATCATTTTGGTAAAGCAAGACAATAATATTTGTAACAAATGCCTCATAGTAGATGCTACAGTTGTAGAGGACAAAGTAATTTTATTTTTATTCACTAGCCATCTGAATCTAAGAGCTAGCTTTACCTAGCTCCCTTTGGGTACGTGTTTGATTATAATATAAACATATTTATCCCTTAGCTACATAAGATTAAGTTTCTTAAACTAAATTCTCAAACAAATAAGTAGAGTCAGGTTATATTTTCATCCCTCATATCCAGGATTATCCATTTGTTTATGTAACTTTTCTGAATATTTATAGTCCAGATTTTTTTGATCCTATATTATTAAAATTATTAGGGCAATTTAAGCATTCTGTTTTATGAAATGTATTTATTTATTGTAGATACAACTATTTTATTGAAGCCTTGAAATACTTTCATTCTTCTTTGGATATTCATCTTTTCTCCATTGTTTAAAAAAATTTTTTTTAACGTTTATTTATTATTGAGAGACAGAGAGACACAGAGCGTGAGCAGGGGAGGGGTAGAGAGAGGGGGAGACATAGAATCTGAAGTAGGCTCCAGGCACCGAGCTGTCAGCACAGAGCCCGACGTGGGGCTCGAACCCACAAACTGCGAGATCATGACCTGAGCCAAAGTCGGTCACTCAACCGACTGAGCCACCCAGGTGCCCCTCTCCATTGTTTTTAAATTCTGCTTTTAAAATATATATCACTTATCCTTAAAAGCCTAAGATACTTAAAAAATGGAGATGGAGAAGATGATAATTTTATAGTATCTGCAAATACATGTGAATTTAGTCTAAGAAAAAAATCACAATTTACCAACACTGTATATCAGTGAGGCATATAATCTCTATTTTTTTCATTCTCTTTTCCTTCTCCTCTTTTTCAATGAGAATCTATTTGGTTTTTCATTCTAATATATATCTAATGTTCCACTGTTAAACCCTTCTTGCCATTATGTTTTAATATAATTTAAAAATTTTTTTTCAAGTTTATTTATTTATTTTGAGAGAGAGAGGGAGAGTGGGGGAGAGAAACTCCCCCATATTGTCAGTGCAAAGACCAATGTGGGGCTCGATCTCACAAACCATGAGATCATGACCTGAGCTGAAATCCAGAGCCAGATGCTTAACCACCTGAGCCACCCAGGCACCCCATGTTTTTCATATTATTAATGAAACTGAGAAAAATAAAGCTCTTTATTAATTCAGTGCCATTTTATTTTCTAGGTGTTTACCCAGTAAGTGTGGAGCTTAATTCTATGCTTTGTCCCGCACCTACACTGAATAAAGTTGGAGAGTAAGTACTTCATTTAAAACATATTAAAAACATTTTCGGTACAAATTATTAGGAAATGGTGACAAATATGCATTAATTATTTCACTGCATCTTTTTATTTTTTATGTACAGAGTGAACATGAAATAGTAGTTCTAGGCAAACTACCCTGGCTAGTACTTTAACCATATATACTCTTAGTAGGTTGAAAATGCTTCAGTCAGCTTTATCGTATTTCTTAAATATTGATTAAAAGGCTCCATAAGTATTTATCTGGATGGGTAAGAGATATTGTTAGAGCCTTTAAATAATCAGAGCCACAGCATTATTTTGAACTGTGTAGTATTAAATTTACACATGCCCCTACACACATCTACACACACATGAGTTACAAAGTGAGATTTTGACTAATTACTATGGTGTTTAAATATCAAGATTAAAGAGCAAAAGGAGCATGGCTCAATAAGGCATACCTTGGACTAGGAAGTATTTGTGCTTTAATTTAATATCCATATCCTATAAGGTCTGTTTTCTCATGTTCTTTGGTGTGACAATATAAACCATAATGATAGCTGGTTAAAATAAAGGATGTTAGTTTGGAAGAAGAGCTTTTATTTAAATCACCTAAACAGATAATTTCGTTAGTAATTTCCATTTGTGATTTTTTTTTACACTCTATTATGAAGGAAATGATTGCAGACAGTTCAGATATTCCTTAGCCCAAAAGTAGTGGAAGGGATATGTTTAGGATGATAAATAAGATACAGAATTACTTTAAATTGATCTTGCATATAGAGCAGAGGCAAATAAAATATACAAGGTTTATTAGCTTCTCCTGGTTTTTCTGCTTCTGTTCTTGGCATAGCGATCCTTTTAAAACTGTTCATTTATATCACCTTTCCCTTAAATCCTTGATAATATTTCCTGTTCCACTCAGAGTGAAAATCTAAACATTGCCATGTTCTACAAGGTTCTGTAGGATCTGGCCCCTCACCATGTCACAGTATTCATCTTCCTTTTGCCCCTTTTGTGATGGTCACACAGGCCTCTTTGCTGTTCCTCAACTACGTTGGCACTTGTATACCTGTTGTTCCCGCTGCTTGAAATGCTCTTCTCCTCATGGCTCATTCTCACCTTCTTTAGGCCTTGTTCACATGTCACCTTCTTGGTAAACCCTTCCTGGTCACCCTATTTAATCAATACAGTCTTTCTCCTCTTGCATTTGGCACTCCCTATTCCCTTCTCATGGTTATTTTTTTCTCCCAAGCATTTATTTTCTCTTGGGTCTCTTTCCTGCTAGGATAGATTTTGTTTTGATTCCTGCTGTATCTGTAACACCAAACACAAAGCTTGGCACACAATAGATTCATAAATGTTTGCTAGATGAGAGGATGGATGCATTTTCCTCAAATATTTTGAATTACGAGTTATATTAAGAGCAAAAAAGTACCTTTGATTGCTGGGGGTGGTCAGAGACTTATATCAGGTAGGAGAAAAATGCCCAGAATCCTATGGGAGGGGCATGCCATTTAAGAGAATAGAGGGGTGCGTGGGTGGCTCAGTCGGTTGAGCGTCCAACTCTTGATTTCAGCTCAGGTCCTGATCTCACCGCTTGTGGGATCAAGCCCTCCATCAGACTCTGTGCTGACAGTGCTGAGCCTTCTTGGGATTCTCTCTCTTCCTCTCCCTCTGAGTCTCCCCAGCTCTATTTCTCAAAGTAAATAAACATTTAAAAAAAGGAAAAAGAGAACAGAAAACTATCTTGATTTTTTAATAGCAATGATTGGTTAAGGAAGACATCTTACCACCTTCTTCTCCAAAGTAGTTATAAAATGCAGTATGCCTGTTTTATCCCAGACACTGAGTTTGTATTCTCTAGAATTTGCCTCTTTTTTTTTTTTTAAGAGACTATAGAGACTGCTGATATTCTTCAGTGATTTGTAGATTGACTAAATACCCAGGGCATGTGATTTAAAAAAAACATATAGAACATAATAAATATCAGACATGAGAAGTCATCATTTATTTGGCTTTTGACATGAATATTTCACCTACAAGAGAACTGGAGATTTGGGGGGAAGGACATTTTAGATAATTACTTTTGCTTTCTCTTGCTTTCCTGCTTTCTTTTTGGTATCAAGCACGTGATACCACTGAGGCAAAACATGAGGTTTTATTTGTTAGTATATTGGGCACTTGGGGATATCGTTATTGTTCTTCTAAGTATGTTGCAAGTAATTTGGACCTTTCCTTTGCCTTGACTTTTCTTTAGATACCTCTGTAGGTGACAGCTCTCTTATGAGATTGGATAAAAATCAACACAACTGAAACAGTTTAGCCTTGTAAGGTGACTGATGCTTAATATGTTTGCCTAATTAGCTTTTGGCTAAGAATTCAAACCCATTAAGTAGCTAGTTAGTCTATGTTTCAAATAAACACATCTGGCCCAACAACGAATGAAGGGTTTTCCTGTGTGAGGGTGACAGATGTGGTGATGGTTCCCCCTGTTCTCTCACTTCAATAATTAACAACACCCTGGTGAAGTAACCCTAGATAGACAGCCTCAAAGCCAGATGCCTAGTCTCAGAGCTGGACCCATGGACATGTGCCTCATCTCATTAACCTGCTCTATCAGTTCCTTTCGCATCTTGCTGTTACTTCCTGAATTCCATTTTTGTTTGAGGATTATTCTTTTAAAAAAACCTAAACGGGGCGCCTGGGTGGCGCAGTCGGTTAAGCGTCCGACTTCAGCCAGGTCACGATCTCGCGGTCCGTGAGTTCGAGCCCCGCGTCGGGCTCTGGGCCGATGGCTCGGAGCCTGGAGCCTGTTTCCGATTCTGTGTCTCCCTCTCTCTCTGCCCCTCCCCCGTTCATGCTCTGTCTCTCTCTGTCCCCAAAAAAAAAAAAAATAAAAAAAAATAAAAAAAAAATAAAAAAATAAAAAAATAAAAAAACCTAAACACTTGTGAATGTTAGTTTGTAAAAAGGTTAATATGAAGATGCTTTGCTTGCAGATGGGGACAAAGAATATAGCAGCAGAGCTAGGACCATAGCTTTGCATTTGGAAATTGATGTTGTGGCGTAAACAGACATTAAAACTGTCTGGGCAAATCTTATCCAGCCTATCATTAGTTAGTGTTATTGAAATGGGTCTTTGAAGTACTTTCTTTGAGAGAGATTTCTGTTTATTAAATTTTTTTATTTGATATAGATTTCCAGATTGAGTTGAATGGATTCTTAATATTTATTTATTTTATTTTACTTAAGTTTATTTATCAATTTGGAGAGAGACAGAGACAGTGTGAGTGGGGAAGGGGCAGAGAGAGAGGGAGGAGGGAATCCCAAGCAGGCTCTGCACTGTCAGCGTGGAGTCTGACACGGGGCTCAAACTCTCGAAACCACGAGATCATGACCTGAGCTGAAACCAAGAGGTGGACACTTAACTGGCTGAGCCACCCACGTGCCCCTGGATGCTTAGTATTTAAATGGGAAGAATGTAAAGGTGGTGGTAATGAGGTCGTTCTTCTGTACTTCTTTCATTGGATACAGTTTAATTTTAAAATGTCATGTGATTAAACAAATTGTCTTACCGAGAGGAATCTGTAGATTGTTGGCAGTTTACTTCTGCCAGTGGCTCACTTGTACCAGTGTTTTAAGTCTGAATAGGAAAGACTCTGTGGAGTTCTTTGGATCCTCCCCACCGCAGGGCATTCGCCCTATGGTGTAAGTGCAGGTGTCCCCAGTACTTGAAGGATGGGCTTCTCCTCTGACCCTTGTTGAGTGAGATGTCAACAATAGCACAGCTGTTCTGCAATAGTTGAGATCCTCAAACCTGTAATTTGGCAAGAAGAGCAGAACAAATTGGGTAAATATACATAAACACATTGTGAAGAAAGAAAAACAGAACAGAATGAACCAGAGCCTTATCCTACAGCTTGTTTGATAGAGATGATTTAAGGAGGCATATGGTATAGTTAAATGTGCTTTCAAAAACATTGGCCAGAATCTTCTGGCAAATATGAAATAAATATCTAAGTCAGATGAAACTGATAGTATTAGTTCTCTTAAAAGGCAATGTGGGAAGACACATGACAGAGTGTTTTGAGTAAGAAGTGGCGGGACATTAGCGTATGTGGAAATTTTTAGGCATGTGATATTGAAGGTTCATTCAGATGAATGGTGTGGCCACCTTGGGGTTAGAGCCTAACTTGGTAATAGAACCTTTTTATTTTCTTCTTCAACATTGTTAGTTTTTCAATATGATCATTTTACCTGGAATAAAATTGATTCATTCCACTTCTCTTTCTTGGCTGGACAAATTCTGCCTTTAACACAGCTTCTCACATGAACACTTCTTTTCAAAAATATACCTATGCATATATGTGTATATATATCTATACAATACCTAATAACATTATCTTAGTAGCAGATGATATAAGAATGCCTTTATTCTCTCTTGTTTTCATTATGAGGAATGACACTTGATTTATTTATTTTTATCATAGATTCTAGGACAGTAGTTATGTCTTTACTTTGAATGTAAACATTAGAATCTTGGTGAGATGGGTTAAGGCTGAGGACCATCTCTGTTTCTTTATTTCTCTATCCCCCACCCTAGTGGTGGGGCATTTTATCTTTTTCTTTCCCATAGTGTATTGCTTTCTGATTATACGTGTAAATGTGATCAGTTCACCTAATCCTTATTGCAGCTCCATCCTAAGTATTATTTTTAGTTCTGGAAATTGTCTTTTAAGAGGAACAACTAATTGGAGCACATCTAGAGGTAGCCAACAAGATGTTGCCAAGTATGGAAATGTTAAATACGATGTAATTGAAAATACTCTAAAATATGATTCAGGCGTGACATATCAGATGTCTTCAAACATCAGCTCTGTCATGTGAAAGATCTGACTTATTCTTTATTGCTCTAAGGAAAGGAGAAGGAAAGAGCGAAAGGTAAAGAGAGGCACATTTCAGCTCAATACAAAGAAGATCTCTAACAATTTAGAGAATGTTTTGGTAACCACAAGTGTTCAAAGACGGACAGATATATGATGAGATAGAGATATCCCTAGATATGTGTTTCAATCCTCTTAAATACTGCTTCTAAATTTTGTGTTATCATTTTATTTTTACTTTTTCTTTGCTATTAATAGGGGATTTGGCTTTTTTTTGGATGAAAGGCACTAAAAATGAGTGATTATTTCCAAGTATCTTTTCATTATTTTATTAAAATATGCAAAAACAGTTAGAGAGGGATTATTTTCAGGGTAATACTGTAAACATTTGAAGTACAGCTTCAGGTGTGATGGCCAGCACATTTCTGAATACAGCTTTCTGTTCTTTCTGAAATCTAGCAATTTCCCAAGTGCAATGTTTGTTTTAGTATACACATATTTTGAAATATCTTAAAAAGAAATTATTTTATTCAAGAACCCTTTAACCACGTTAAAAAGATATCCTTAGATAAAGCATTATTTACATATATACTTATCACTATAAGTGAAATCTAGTGAAATCTTTATTCACAAATATGAAGACTTATTTTTCAACTCTTCATCTTTGTTATGCACAAAACTAACTTTTAAAAAGCTCTGCAGAGTATTTAATAGTAGCACTTGATTTCAAAGTATCTTAGGTCACCATAATTTTTATAACTTTTTGAGTTGTTGCCAGCTTAATTTTCAGTATGTGCAAATTGGAGGTAAATTATTTATTACTTCTGGCAAATACCTTTCATAATTTTATTTAATTTTTTCATCTTTTTAATGGATCATAAAATGGCATCTTTTATTGGCTACACAAGAAGTCAGTAGTAAATGAATACTTTGCAAATAGGCTACCATGGATTGAAATGTCAACCATAGTTCATGGTATGTGAAGTTTCTTAGATCAAAGTAGCTCTAACATATGGCACTGAGCTATTCTGTTTGGGAACTCTCCTGCATCTTTAAATAAACTCACTGTGACCATTAGGACTTATTGAATTTTATTTACTTAATTATATATCACAATACTATTTAATAATTCATGTGGAATGAATTTAGTTTTATCACTATTAATTGAATACCAGTTAACATTAAAATGTACTTCAAACAATCTTTTTGCTATGGTGAGTTGTTTGGGTTTCTTCTGTCCTTCTACTTTGTTTTGTTTTTTTTGTTGTTGTTGTTTTTTGTTTTTTTGTGCTTAAATGAGCTCTAGACCCAACATGGGGTTTGAACTCACAACTTGGAGATCAAGAGTTGCATGTTCTATGGAAGGAGCCACCCAGGCACCCTGATCCTTCTACTTTGAAAAAAAAAAAATATATTCCAAGGATGGGACCAAGAGTGTATTAAGATATTTGTGAGCAATTCTGAACAATGTAGAACCAATTTATAGAAAAGGATGTTGGAAGTTTTCAGTTCTTAGCCTGATCTTCCCTAACCCCCCTGCATTAGGCACTGTGGGCCATCCCTGTCTCAGAAGGTTCTCCCTTTGTCTTTCATGACTTTTTATTCTCACCTAGCTGGCTGTTTCTTCTCAGATGTCACTGCAGGCTCCTCTTCTTACTGTCCCTTGCTCTTAGTTATCACCATGGTTGGCCTACTGATTCATAAATGCATCTTCTCCAAGGCTTCCTTTTCTTGCTGAGGAGCTCCAAATCTCAAGACAAGATCTTTTTCTTAGCTCTAAAGGCACTATCCGAAAGTCCATTATGCAAAAGTCTACTGCTTCCCTTGGATTTCTCATGGCCCATTCAACTTGACGCTCCCAAGTTAAGCCTAGGTACTTCTGTTCACACCTGCTCTGTTTCCTGTATTTCCTATGCAACCCACCTCACACCAAGATAGAAACTGTTAAGTCATCATTAACTATTTCCTTCTTCCTCACCGTTAACATCCTAAATGTCCAATCATTTTTATTTTAACTCCTTAAGATCTCCCAACTTTCATTTTCACACCACCCTTATTGCCACTATTTTAGTTCATTTCTACTTTGGCTCTAATGTGAAATATACCACGACATCCATAAATGGTGTTTCTACTGTAGAATCTACTCTTCCAGTCCACGTTCTACACTGTAAAAAAGAATGATATTTGTAAAAACACAGTTCTGCCAATATTTCTACATAATTTAAAAACTCTTAAGACTAATTCCAAATGTCTAAAGATGGCATCCTGGCTTTTTCCTGATCCTTTCCTACTCCCTTTTCCAGCCTCAGGCCATATATTCTCACTCTCACATCTTGTGATGCTGCTACGTTGAATGGTTTTAGTTCCTTGACTGTTCTGTGCTTTCCTTACCTTCCAGCCTATCAAATAGCCTCCTTCTTTGTGGATCCTTTTCTAATCTCTTTTCCTTATTATCTCCTGGTCATTATTTAGGATTCATCTTTGAGTGACTTCCTGCAGGAAGCCTTTGTTGATGTCCCCTTGGCAAAGCTGAACAAGTTGTATCTCTCACAACTAGGTCCGCTAGTACTCCTGTGCTTATACCTCTTTTAGTTAATGTCACACTCTATTGTAATTGTTTATGTGGCTTCCTTTCACTTACATTGTAATACTGTGTTTTATTTGTTACTGCAGTCCAGTTACCAAGCACAGCCTAGCTTGGCCTATTGTAGCAATTTGTAAGTATTTGTTTAATTAACTAGTAATAGAATGATTGAGTGATTAAATGAATCATGAACTTATTGGCAAACATTCATAAACCAATTTAGAGTGCAGTTTTAGGTTTGAGGTGTAAACATACAGCCCAACACAGTTATGATGTTGGGTTTAATCAGATGATGTTTTGTAACAGGAAGGAAATAACACTGAAACATTTCTGTACAGGAACCTGGATGATGTTATATACTAGGCAGTTTTTGAACAATTTATCTGTAGTTTTACATGTCAGTAAGTAGAAAAGTTCTTTGAGCCAAAAAGTGTTAGGTAATTATTTTATTGCTGCTAGATATTCTTCTGTATTATCTGTGTTATATTTTCACTTGGGTCTAAAAGGTTTATATAAAAGTACCTTGTTATTCTGAATAATCTGTTAGAAAAATAGTCAAGTGTTACAGTAATATAAGAATAACTGCTGTATCCTATGTTGGGTATTTTATGCTTATTATTTTGCCAAGCTCTCTTCCCCCAAACAACTCTGAAATAGTTAAAATTATCCCCATTTTACAGATTGAGGAATGAAAGGTTGAGAGTACAGGGACTAGGCTTCAAACCCAGGACTCCTGATTTCTCAACTTGTGAGCTAGACCTCTCCCCTTTTATAATTTTAATTGATTCTTGGGACAAATGAAAAATGAACTCTCCCCTCACCTCTCACTTCTGTGTGGAATTAGGTAAAACCAACATGGCTTTCATACATTTTCATCCATAACAAAGTGTCTATCAACTGTGAGTGTGGGTTCTACTGTTAGTAATACACTAACCAGAAGTAGGGGTTATGTAGGAATGAGCAATGCATAGATACGAATGGAAATGACATAAAATAAGATGGCAAGCATTAAATATATGTATTGGAATTTTGAGTCAACAAAAGGTCAGGGTATTAGGTTTGGGTTAGAGGGTGAGGTGGCTTTACCAATCTGCATGCAAAGGAGCAGCATACCTTTGGGCAAAGGTATCATTCATGTGCCAGTATCATACCAATAATTTCAAAAACGTTTCACTAAAGAAACAACAACATTTAAATGCAAGAGTAACTTTTGGAGCGTGTTTTTTGTGTTATCTTAGCAGTTAGTAAATGCCATTCTAGTTAACCATGAGCAATATGCTAAGTGTATTAGTATGAGCAATATGGTAAATGAATGTAGTAAAAACCTGGAGGAGTGTTACTCAGCTCTTGCCGATGAGAGAAATTTAAATGTAAGATTCTCACATATTTATCAGGGATGAAAGAAGTATGTGGTAGAAATAAAAGAAGCACTTTGACTCCAGAGTCAGAGAAGTTTAAGGTTTGGGCAAGTTACCTTTGTAAGCTTCAGTTTCCTCTCTTGGGAAGTGGAGGAAATGCTGCTGCCTAGCTCAGGGGGTCTCTGTGAAGATTAAATGAGAGGAGAGCCGTGTGTCTGGCTCGTGGTAGGGACTCGATAAATGCCATCGTTATCAATGCTGCTGCTGATAGCCATGCTCTGCTCTCAAGAAGGTAAAGATCATATTGTTTCAGTTGAGTCCACATGTCGAAAGAAACATCAGGTGCCTTTCCATCCGTGGAGACTTGTCTCAGTTTTATGTGAAACCAGCCACATGATACTAGACTGAGTTTTGGAGATAGCTGCAGTTATATTGGCTGCCTAGAAGATCTCGTTGGCATGCATTTCTACTAGAGGAAAGAACTTTGTTGTAAAATAGATCTTCTGTTCTTATTCCACTTGGATAAGCATTAAAATCCTTTTTTCTTTTTTTCTCAGTCTGGAAGCATCAAAATTTTTAATGTTCCCTTCATTAATTAGAGAACTGGTTTATTTCTGGTGAGTTCTAAGTGCCAGGTTATAAACAACTTCAGTCAGTATCTGCTGAACGCATAAAAGTTGAATCAGTAAGATTATTTGCAACAATCATACATTATTGTGAATCAGATAGTCCCTTCCCCCAAACTAAAACCATACTTACCATGTCATATGCTTTCTGGTACGTTTCAAAGTAGAGGAATTGGGAACTAGGAAAGATTATTTTTGGATTCAACTCTGCTTAGTCTTCAAAAAAAGTAAATAAAACAAGGCACTTGGTTCTGCAGAATAAGCAATTGGGTTTAAGTTTTCTTTCTTAAATAAACCACTTGGCATTCTGTGTTGAACTAGTTCAAAAGTTCAAACAAGTTGATATAAATATCTTAAGTTCTCATTCTTTTCTGGATATAGCTAAACCTTTTTTTTTTTAACAAAGTATTTTGAAGGGAATAATTTAAAGAAATATTTTGAACAGAAGTATTACTGATTTTTGAAGAAGAGTTCAGCTTCAGGTCTGCTAGGAGTATCTTTCCTGGTGTCTCTTGTTCCTGTGTGAATCCAAACTAAATATCACAGTGAGAAAAGAAACACACTAAGGACTCTGATTTCAACAAGCTTGCGTGGTCTGATGGAAAGACTTCAAGATTAGTTAGAACCCTAGCTGTACCACTTTAGGCAAGGTAATTAGCATTTCTGGGCTTGACGTACCCCATCTGCACAACTGTGAAACTGCTGCTTTCTTTAAGGGCTGTTGTGAAGATGAATGAGATGATGTTCATAAAATGCCTAGGCTGGGTATCTGGCACATAGCAGGGGCTAAATAATATTTCTCATCCCCCATCTCTGGCATCGTAATTGAAATTTTACCGGTGGTTTGAGATTGCTTCTCTTTTATCAGAATTCTTTGTAAGTAGTGGTGAATTTGGCTTTCAATTCAAGGAATAGAGAAGAAAACTTCAAAATATAACATTTTGTTGATTCAGAGTAATTCAGGCAAAGTTTTTAGCTATTAATTCTTGGAATTTAGAATATTTTCGGGGACTGTGAGCATGGCACTGTATTGAAGTTAGATTACCAAAATGTTATCTATTACTTTCTGCTTTAACGAATGGATAGCTTTGAAATGTTGGCTTTCCAATTATTATAGGATAATATACTGTGTAAACTATTTTGGAAAAGGGCTGTTTCCTTAATATTTTAAAATCCCCTTGTCATTTTTTCCCCTTTTGTTATCTTAGACCTATTTTTTAGAAAGTTACCAACTCCTGGCTGGCTGATCACAAATAATTACTAGAATCTGAATTAATGAAATTTTAACTATTATTAATTATCTTCAAATTTGAACTCCTGTTTCCAAAGTAAGAGCTGTATTCTAATTCTGATGTATCTTAGCCATGAAAAAAAGAAATTATTCTTTCTTCTTGTACCTTTGTCAAGATATTTTGATGTCCTAGGATCGTCTACAACAAATACCTACATGGACATTGCATTCTTGTTTTTCTTCAGTTTCTCTCTCCTGTATTATCACTTTCTCTATATTTTAACCTTGAATGGTTTATTATTTCCAATTATTTATTTATTTACCTATCTATTTTTTAAGAATTTTTTTTAATGTTTATTTTTTTTTTAACGTTTTTTTTTTTTTTTTTTTTTTTATTTTTGGGACAGAGAGAGACAGAGCATGAACGGGGGAGGGGCAAAGAGAGAGGGAGACACAGAATCGGAAACAGGCTCCAGGCTCCGAGCCATCAGCCCAGAGCCTGACGCGGGGCTCGAACTCACGGACCGCGAGATCGTGACCTGGCTGAAGTCGGACGCTCAACCGACTGCGCCACCCAGGCGCCCCTTTTAATGTTTATTTTTGACAGAGAGACAGAGCGCAAGTAGGGCAGGGACAGAGAGAGAGGGAGACACAGAAACCAAAGCAGGCTCCAAGCTCTCAGCTGACAGCTCAATGTGCGGCTCTAACCCACAAACCATGAGATCATGACCTGAGCAGAAGTCGGACACTTAACCTACTGAGCCACCCACGTACCCCTCTAATTTTTTATTCTTAATAATCTTGTGATGGTAGTAATGTCTGAAGACAGGGGAAATATGGTAAATAGGATCTCAGTGGGTTTTTTTTTTTTTTTTATTCTTTTTAGAGTATTGGGAAGACAGCCTCAGCATTTCTCTCAAGGAATTTTTTAATGTTACTATTTATGTTAATCTTTCTTTTAGGAACAATTAGATCATTTAAGGAATTTGCCTCTGGCTACTAAGTAATGACTGGAGCTAAGAAAGAAAAAAGTTGGGATAACTGATCAAAAGTAAACATTCCTGCTTGTTTTGAATTATATGCAGAAATAAAAATCTCCCACAATCCTCTCGTTTTTAATTTATTTTTAATTATTGTTTCTTTCATTTTCTTTCAGAACTCTTGATGTTTCAGTGAGCTTTAATGGAGGAAAATCTGTTATCTCAAGCTCATTGATAGTCACAGCCACAGAATGTGTAAGTAAAAAGTTGCATAAAGTTACTTTTTAAAAATGATTCCATCCAGAAATGATTTACAGATTCTGAGTGCTGTTGCATATTATAATAAGGAAGATGCCAACAATGACACTGGAGAGCACCACAAGGAAAACTTTGTATAGAATTCATTCTAGATTCTGTTTTTTTCCTTTAGTCTCATTAAAAAGAGATTTTAAGATAAGATAAGTTTTGTTCTGATATTCATAAAATTCAGAAGTCATTTAAAATCAAAATAAGGTAGGAGAATGATTTTCAAATGAAACATTTTTATTAAAACATTAATTATCAAAATGGAATAATTTTTTTGTGTGTTATGAAGGTTGGGTTATTGTGTCTAAGACATTGATCACGTTTTTGAAATTATGAGTGTATTTTAATGGTGAGCTCATATTTTTGTCCCTTTTAAATGTTGGTGCTTTCTAACATGAGTAAATAATTTGATTTCAATAGTTTGCTATATCTTAAGTTTGAAACTCTATTTTAGTTGAGATGATTGATTTGTATTACCTAAGATGCAATAATGTCAAATGTAAACTTTGTTGTTAAGATAGTGTTTTCCTTGTAGGAACTTTTTAGGGTTCATGGAAAGTTTTCATATTCAGTTGAACATGAAAACAGAAAGCACTAAAAGGGACTGATCACATGGCTATTATTTTTATGAGTATATTATCTTTGTGAAAACTACAGTAATCAAAGCAAGAAACCCCAAATTCTTGCCCTTCAAAATACCAAAATTACAAACCAAAACACTTTCTCACATCTCATGGTTGCACGGTTTTATATTTTGATCTTCATTTTTTAAGAAATGTTTTTATTTTTATTTATTTTGAGAAAGAGGGGGAGAGAGAGCAGGAACGGGACAGAGAGAGAGGGAGAGAATCCCAAGCAGGCTCCACGTTGTCAGGGCAGAGGACTTGAATCCACAAACCATGAGATTATGACCTGAGCCTAGATCAGGAGTCAGATGCTTAACTGACTGAGCCACCTAGGTGCCCCTTCCTTCAAAAAACAAAGTAACTCAATATTATCTGTATAGAGACAGTTGTCTTTCTCACTGTAAGAAAACATTGCAAGGAAAACAAACATCCGTAAGGACCTTGGGCCACTACTAAATTTTCTGGATAACTCTTTATCAACACCTGTCTCTGTTTGAAAATATCTAGGTTTTTTTTTTCTCTCTTCATTTGCAATTCATGTTGCAATTTGCAAGTTTTCTTGTCTCTCAGGATGTGGTTAGATTACAAATTACGTAGTTTCTCAGTGATAAGCTCACTAAATGATACTCGTTCTCCGTCCTTCCTCTTATTCTGTTCCTCTAGCCATCTTTTCTCATCCTTGTATAGGATACAAAGACTTGTGTCCCATAGGCACTCACAATTTTGGTGTGCAGGGAAGCTGAGGTTAAATAACTCATTTTTGAATTTACAAGTCATGTACTTTTAAGGGAGTCTTCTAGGTCTTTCCGGTGCTGAGGAGAGCACATTGTGACTCAAGGTAGTTTAAGAGTAAGGTCATTTTAGAAAGAATGACATTGGTTGTGTCAGAGATGGAGAGAGTGAAGGTGCAAGTTGTAATATTAAGTAAGGGATCAAAGTAATTTTTGTTGCAAACGTGAGATATGAATAAAGACTTGAGGAAGGTGTGAACGTGAACCCTGAAGACCACCCAAGGGAAGAGTGTTTTATGCAGCAGGAGCAGCTAGAACAAAGCCTAAAGGGTCATTCTGTCTTACAAGTTTAAAGCAAAGCAAGGTGGCCAGTGGGCTGGAATGGAGGTATCCTGGGAGAGCAGGAGTCTCAAGAAGAGTAGGAGAGAATAGGGGGGCGGGGGGGGGGGGAAGGGGACTGATTGTATAGGGTTTTGTAAGTCATATTAAGGACGTGAGTTTTTCTTCTGAGTGAATTGGGGAGCCATTGTAAGGTGACATGATATGACTTAATACTTTGAAAGGATCATTCCGGCTACTGTGTATAAATAGATTTTGCAGAGAGGGGCAAATGTGGAAATACAGAGACTAATTCCTTGCTGAATTCAGTAATCTAGGAGAGGGGAGAATGGCTCCACTAAATGTGAGATGGTGAGAAGTGATTGGATTTGAATACATCTGTGTAAAGGTGGAACCTATGGGATGCCTAGACAGAGTAGATGTGGGTGTGAGAGAAGGACATTCACAGTAATTCTTTATTTTTTATTAAAAAATTTTTTTTTAATGTTTATTTATTTTTGAGAGAGACAGAGACAGAGCTTGAGTGGGGGAGGGTCAGAGAGAGAGGGAGACACAGAATCGGAAGCAGGCTCCAGGCTCCGAGCTGTCAGCACAGAACCCGATGCGGGGCTCGAACCCACGGACGGTGAGATCATGACCTGAGCCAAAGTCGGATGCCCAACCTACTGAGCCACCCAAGCACCCCCACAATAATTCTAAGTGTTTTCACATGAGGGACTAGAAGAACGTGTTGTCATCAGGTAGAGCAGTGTTTGGAAGAAGATGAGGACTTCTTTTGTTTTGGAAATGTTGAGTGAAAGATGTCTATACAGCCATTTCAGTGGAAATATCATAAAGCAGTCGAATATACAAGTCGGGAATTCCAGAGAGAGGTCTGGGTTGAAAGTACACATTTGGGCACTGTATAGAGTGAAGTAGTCAATGAAATTACACATGATTTTTACTGAAAAAAGAAAAAGAAAGTGACTTTCAAGAGGTTAGAGCAAGAAGAGAAGGAGCACCAGAGAAAAGTTTTGCTTTGTTTTAATTTGGAGAATAGTTGACAGACAGTATTGTATTAGTTTCTGGCTGATTTGATATTTACGTACATTTCAAAATGGTGACCGCCATAAGTGTAGTTACCATCTGTCACTATACAGAGTTGTTACCATATTACTGACTGTGTTCCCTGTGCTGTACGTTATATCCCCGTGTTTCATGTGTTTTATAACTGGAAGATGGTACTTCTTAATCCCCTTCACCAGTTTCATCCATACCCCCAAATCCCTCCCCTTTGGCAACCACCAGTTTGTTTTTGAGAAAGGTTTTGTATTCATGGAGGAATCAGGATAAACTGGGTCCTGAAAGGAAAGCAGGACCTAGGCAAGAAGAAAGGAGGGAAAAGCAGATTACAGATGAAGAGAAAAATGAAATTGAGGGTGGATGTATTTGATTGGAATGAAGATGGGAGGGAAACTTGAAAATAGAAAATTTAGACCAGATTATCAGTAGCCTCAAAGAAGAAAACAACCAGGTGGAGTTTAGAGTTCATCCCATAGGTCTGTGGTTCCTAAACCCCAGTGCACAGAAGTCAGTGCTGAAATGAAAAAAGAAAAGAAGATGGATTATATTTTTCATAATGCTAGATTTATTCAACTTGAAAGAATTCTTTTATTCTGAAATTGTTCTTTCTGCCACTTTAATTTTGCAATATCCTTTAACTGAAGAAAGGATAACTGTAATAATTTGTTGGATCAGCCCTTCGTTCGTTTTTTATTCTCTCCTTCCCTCTCTCTTCCCTCCTGGCTCTCCTTTCTTCCTTGGAATGGGAGAAATATGTAGCAATAAAGAAAAACTGCACTCAACAACATTAAACAGGTAAGGAAGACCTTATTCAAGGTTATTACAAGGGTGCCTGGCTGGAGCATGTGACTCTTGATCTTGGGGTTGTGGGTTCAAGCTCCACATTGGGTATAGAGATTACTTAAAAAATAAAATCTTGGGGTGCCTGGGTGGCTCAGTCGGTTAAGCGTCCGACTTTGGCTCAGGTCATGATCTCACGGTTCGTGAGTTCGAGCCCCGCATTGGGCTCTGTGCTGACAGCTCAGAGCCTGGAGCCTGCTTCAGATTCTGTGTCTCCCTCTCTCTCTGGCCCTTCCCCTCTTGAGCTCTGTCTCTCTCTCTCTCTCTCTCTCAAAAATAAGTAAACATTAAAAAAATAAAATAAAATAAAATAAAATAAAATAAAATAAAATCTTAAAAAAAAAAGACTATTGCAATAGGGGAGAGATTGAACTCAACAGAGGTGGGACAAGGGAGGGGAAAGAATTGCAGGCCACCTGTATATGCTAACTGGTTTTACCCAAAATAGAAATAAACTTTCTCTTATTTTACTGACAGGGGGTAGTGTTAAAATTTGGAGCTAGGCACCCATGAAGTTAGGCTACTGCCCTTCCACAGAGGCTGGGAGATAGGGTTACCATCTTGTTTGGTGAATACATTTCAAAGGGGTAGCTCTCAGGTTGAGAGAGACCTTCCCCCTTGGATCTGTAAAACTGGAAAGAGACTTAAATATATTTCAAAGAGGGAGAGAAAGATTTTGCAATTAGAAGTTTTCTTTTTTTCTTTTTTTTTTTTAAGCTATGAGCACAGTGCCAGACCATTCAATATTTATTCAATCAAGAATGCTAATTCAGCTGTATATAAACTAATAGGAGGAGACAGATATGCAAACGTATCAGGGCAATGGTATTATACAACAGATAACACTGTTATCTGTGTGAAGTAGGTATTATTTTTTTTTCAATATATGAAATTTATTGTCACATTGGTTTCCATACAACACCCAGTGCTCATCCCAAAAGGTGCCCTCCTCTATACCCATCACCCACCCTTCCCCCCCCACCCTTGCAATTAGAAGTTTTCTAAAGTAGATTCTCTCAAAAAAAGGGAGGTCATGGACCTATTGCCAAGAGGAAACTTATCTGAAGTTTAATCAAGATGAGGAAAAATGTAAGCCTTTGTTGGTCAATAGAATTAGTGAAGTGAATGAGAGAAGGAACAGTTCAAGAAATGGGAAAACCAGGACACTTACTATATAAAGGAGCCGAAGGAAGATGGAACTCCAATATGAAAAGAAGGCAGCATTAAGTGCTTCAGAGAGGTGAAAGAGGAAAGGTCAGAGGGGTCACAGTTACCTTGATGCTTCAGTCTAGGTTGATGATGTATAGTTTTCTGTGGGAATTTTATTATTCCAGTAATTATTATAGGATAATAAATACAATAATTTTCATTATTGTATTGCTAATAATCATAGCATAATTCATTTTTCCTATTAGAATAGTCATTGTTTTGTACTCAAATACCTCTAGTGTGTGGTAGTGATATTATATAACATTTGTAGATGTGAAAACTGAGACCATTGCCATGAGATGCTCCTGCTGATGTGTGCATTAAATCTCTTTTCAAAACAGACTAGGATAGTGGGTAAGATGATGATAAACACTCGGGTGTTGCATTAAGTGGTATTCAGTCTGTCAGGCATTTTCAGATATGATGAGATGCAGTTAGTAGTATTACTCATTCGAGGATGATGCTTTTGGCTTTCACAGATATTTGAAAGCCAATGAAAATAAAACACCATTGCTTTGGCAATCGATTAATCCTCATAGAAATCCCACAAATAAAGCAGCCCTTCTGTGTGCTCCCAGGGCATCCAGGCTCAGTTCTGTTAAGGCACTACGTCACTGAACTGTAATTTCCTGTTTACTTCTGGGCTTTTCTTACTTGTTTCGAGATATTGACAGCAGGGCCTGTCTCACTCCCTGCCTTCCTCCCAGTGCCTGGTCCTTACACAGGGCTTGTGTTCCAAAATTATTTGTTAAATGAATGGATGTAGATCTAGTTTACAAGTGGGAAAATGAAGCTTCGATGTATGAGATTTAAGATTAGGGCCCAAGGAGGGCTTGTATTTAGACAGTCATCTCTCTTTATCTATGTCAGAAGATCTCCTAAATGTGTCTCTGCATAAAAAAAACAGTGAAAGGTATCTTTCTTCCCCCTTTGAACCACTGTTCTGACTCTTGACATAACAGTATCAAAAATGTTTCTTGAGTACACAATGCCAGACACTGTGCTAGCACTATACATGTGCTAAGCACTTTATGACTTCATTTAATACTTAAAACTTAAGAGGAGGCTCTTACTGTTACCTTAATCTTACAGATGAGGAACAGAGAGCCACCTCTTATCTCTCCTACACATATATGCAAACACATCAGAAGGTGCTTCTTCTATTCGGTAGACCCAACCCTCAGCAGGGGGTATGGCTTGATGAGAAAGAACATCAGTTGATTTTAGCTCTCACTGCCCCTGAGAGGGGGGACATGGAGCCTGGAGGCTCTAAAGGTTAAATTATCTGCTCATATCAAGTAGGTGGCAGAATCAACAATTGAATCCAAGTCTGTCTCCGCCTACCCTGGCCTGACCACTTGTGCAATCTGCCATTTGTAACTAGGTCCTAATTTGATTTATATAAAACAGGGGTTGGCAACTTTTTTTTTTTTCCTGTAAAAGGTCAGATAGTAAATATTTCAGGGTTTCAGGGCTACACAATTTCCATCACAGCTACTCAGCTCTGCCATTCTAGCACAAAGGCATCTGTAAATACTATGTAAACAAATCCATGTGGCTGGTTCAACAAAGCTAAGTACACTGAAATTTGAATTTTATGTAACATATTCTTTTATTATTATTATTATTATTATTTGAAAGGGAAATGGGAGAGGGGCAGAGGGAGAGACACAGAGAGAGAATTCCAAGCAGGCGCCATACTAAGCGTGGAGCTCGATGGAGGGCTTGATCCCACAACCTGGGATCATGACCTGAGCTGAAATCAAGAATTGGACAATCAACTGGCTGAGCCACCCAGGTGCCCCATAACATTTTTGTTTTTGTTTTTGTTTTAATTTCTTTTGGCTATGTAGTAAGATAAAAGAAAAAAATCTTAACTTGCCAGGGGTCTTATGAAACACATGAGCTGATTTGGCCTTTGGGACATAGTTTGCTAATTCCTGATATCAAATATTCCAAAAGAATCCAGAACATGAAATCATCACCCATTCTGTTACTGATTTTTCTTCCCTGAACTCTAAATACATAGAAACAAAAATTGTGGAGACCCATTTCCCCTTCTCTGAGTCTCTCTTTGTTTTTTGTGGTTTTTTGTTTGTTTGTTTGTTTGTTTGTTTTTTTAATGTGGTTGCTGTGATTAATTATTTTCTAGGTAGCTTACAACACTTTTGAAATTTTTGAGTGATTCCTTTCTCATAGTTATTTTGCAAGTACGGTACTGACTGATTTGTTTAAAAAAATTTTTTTATGCTTATTTTTTTTTTGAGACAGACAGAGACAGAGACAGAGACAGAGTATGAATAGGGGGAGGGGCAGACAGAGAGGGAGACACAGAATCCAAAGCAGCCTCCAGGCTCTGAGTTGTCAGTACAGAGCCTGATGCGGGACCCGAACTCATGAGCAGTGAGATCATGACCTGAGCCGAAGTCAGACGCTTAACTGACTGAGCCACCCAGGCGCCTGTGACTGATTTGTTTTTATACTTCTATGATTCTCTCAGCCAGAATTTCACTTACATTAGGCAGAGTGAAGTTTTGATTGGAAAACTTAACTTTTAATGGAGAAAAGGAAATCAGATGCAGATGAAATTCAAAAACTTAGTGTGTCCAGGATGACTACAAAATATGTTCTTTCTACCCCACTGTCGAGCTCAAGGCTCTGGTATGTCCTCAGTTAACCCTTAAAAGAGTTTTGGCTTCAGAGCTATAACCATCATCTGGGTAGTAAGTCTCAAACTGGACTCCTCAGCTAACTTGCACAACCTACTCTTCACAGACATGTGAGAATGCCATTTTTTCAAAACTATGGTTAGAAAGATTCAGTCCAACAGATGGCCAAAAGAAAGGGTATCCAATAAATGGACATTAATCCAACAGATGGCCAAGTCTCTCTGTATTAAAAAGAACTACGACTTTTGAGAACTTTGTGTTTCATACCCTCTCTTCAGCTTCTTCAGGTGCTACTAAATCCCCTCTACCTATGTTCCGCCCAAAGTTCTCTTGTCCTTGCAAGAAGCCAGTATTTCTACCATACTTTCTCCCTGCGCTTTCTTACTTCCTCAAAGTGGTCCTCTTAGAACTATAGACCGGGTTAGTCTCTACTTTTACTTGTCTCTATCGTAGTTGCCTTCCTTGCTCAACCCTTGCTCAAGGTTTGTCTCTCCAACTAACCTGTGGGCTTCATGAAGACTTGTGCAACTTGGTAACTTTGGCACCTACTTATTTAAAAAGTGGCTTGTAGTTTCTGCCTGTGACACAGATCTATGTGTCATCATGGCTAGTTTCATTTGTCTCCTAAGTCTGCAGTTTTCATCTTGCTGTCTGCTCTTAGGACTGAAGTCTATGTGTTTGACCTTTCCTTAATTTGTTTATAAAGCTATGTGAACAATGAAATTATTTCCCTTTCAAGATGAAGTCTTTCATGCTCTGATAATGGCTCTGGAAAATGAAAACAACAGAACTGGGAGAGCCTGAATTTGTATCCAGTTAACTGAGCTAATTTCTGGGACTGGGGCATCCAGGGTCTGTGTCATATACTTATGGCACTGATGGCAAGGTTGGGCTATATTATATTCTTTGCTTCCTTTGACCTGCTTTCCATCATGCTCAGATTAAATATGATAAAGATTAGGTCTGTAGGTCTTTAGAAAGTGTGTATTTTCGGGGTATGTGGGTGACTCAGTCGGTTAAGTGTCCGACTTCGGCTCAGGTCATGATCTCACTGTGAGTGAGTTTGAGCCGCGAGTCAGGCTCTGTGCTGACAGCTCAGAGCCTGGAGCCTGCTTCAGATTCTTTGTCTCCCTCTCTCTCTGCTCCTCTCCCACTCATGCTCTATCTCTCTTTGTCTCTCAAAAATAAATAAATGTTAAAAAAAAGAAAAAGAAAAAGAAAGTGTGTATTTTCTTTTTAATTTTATTGAAGGTGAATCTTTGGAGTCCGTTGACATAATATTGTCATAATAAATATATATTTGCGTGTGGATGTGCATAGTGTCTTATTAATGTTCCTAATAGAGTTATTTTTTTGGAGGAAAAATTAAGAATTTTAACTGCCTATCATGGTGAGCCCATCTACTGTATATTCTGTCAGTATGATTTTCTGAATTTCCTGCTAATGACACTTTCATAGAAAGAAAAAAAAGACACCAATAAAATTTTAGCAGATTCGTATCTTCTGGTTGCATGTTCTTATTTCTGAACACAGAGTTTGAATTCTAAGAAAAGAGGAAACCAAATGTTCATAGAACCTTTTTGAAAACTGTATAGCACAGACAAATGGTGAGCCATTTCCATGAGTGCTGTGACTAGATCCTAATGTGGGAAAAGACTGGTAGGGAATGCTGTATTCATTCTGTACATAAACAGTCAGATGGGGAGTATCTTATATAAGACCTTATATTTGAAGGTAGAATCATGAATTTATGCATTTGAAAGCATTTCTCCCATAGGATATCACATTTTTCTATGTGTTTCTTTGACATTCTTTTCCTGTCATATTCCTGTTTGCCTAGATTTTAGAGCTTAGCGTAATCAAGGCTGTGGAGAGTCACATGATTTGTTCATGAATGTTTAGAAGTCTGTGTAGAAAGATGTACTTTGAGTATTTCTTAGGTAGCCTGATGTGTGTTCTGAATTGTTTTCTTTGACTTTAGGAACAGAGAACTTAGATATTTGCCTGGAAAATTTCTGAAAAGTATTTATATTCTCTCTCTCTTTGTCACACATATGTGCACACACACACACACACACACACACACACACACTCACACACAGGAATTTCTATGTGCAAGACAGTGAGTGATTTAGATATTTCAGATATATTAATAACTAGATTTGAGGTTATATTTTCATTCTCCCAGACTCCACATCAAGAAATTGCTACATGAGTCCATGTCTTTTTATTTCTCATATTTTAGGTTAATTCTTTATGGTAAATATCATGTAGTTGCATCTTCTAGAGCCTTAAGAATGGTCATATAGTGAATGATAGAACTCGGTGAAGATAGTGTGTGCCTGTGTGAAGTTTCGAAAGTTATTTTTGTTGTCTTCTGTGAGAAAAGTTAAATAAAATGATCAAAGGTTCTAAGTGATACCTTGGTGGTGCCAGTTTGGGTTCATTTGCAACCTAATAGCAGCTACAGAAATTTACCTCCTATGGTTGTTCCCTCTTCCTTTCAGATGCAAAATCAGAAATCAAAGGATAGCTTTAATTGTTCATGTGTAGTTGAATCTTAATCTTCTGAAAGTTTCTGAAAGTAATGAATGTTTTATGGTTTATGCTGCTCTGAGAATTAATTATTTGAAAAGTAGATTTATTAAAACTGAAAGGCTGCTAGTAATCGGTATCTATAAAAATTGATCTGTTTTGGGATAGCTTCCAAGCCACTATATGCTCATCGTTTTTCCTTTTTCTTCCTTTGTGATAATAACTGGTGGTACAGGGAAATGATACGCATGTCAAGATTTTTCTGATTAGCTGCACCAAGTGTATTTGGCTAGCACTTCTTGCCACTTGTTTTGAAAACTACCTTCTCTTCTCTTCTCAGTTATTTACATGTAACTGTCTACATAGTGATTATTATCTCTTTTTGTGTGTATGGCATTATGTTTTGCACTTTAAATCCCACTATAAAATGTTCTGACTGAATACTACCACCGTTGTCACTGAAACATCAGAAAGTCTCTCAGCTTTGATCGATCCCATCATTTCTCAGTGTGGATTCTAGGGAATCCTAAATTTAAATATTTAGATGTTTCAAATGTTATGAGAAAAATAATGGTTCTGTGCTGATGTAAGTTGAACTTCTTTACTGCAGAACCATTCAGATACTTAAAAGTATGTTAACATGCAGAATGATTTCCTACAAGAGAGAGATAATAGTAATGGCTTTTTTCACAAAGAGTTTCATGCTTTGGGAACAACTGGCTTTCTTGTTTTGTAGATTAGAAAACCGTCCCTGAGAAATTAAACAACTTGCTTAAAATTAAAAGTCTAGACTAATACTTTTAATGCAGTGCCATTCCAAGACGGATACTACTGAGTCCCCCCACACCTTGCCACCCCTCTCGCTGTCAGCTCTTGTCATACAAGTAGCTCACTCTGACCTCTGGGCTTGTTGTACTTCTTATTTGTTTTGAATGACAGGACATGTGTTTCTGAAAAACTGCCCATGAAGTTCCAAATTTCCACCTGGAGAGTGTATTGATTTATTTACATTTTTTTCCTTCCCTGCATTCTTTCCAAGAAAGAAAGAAAGAAAGAAAGAAAGAAAGAAAGAAAGAAAGAAAAGAAGGAAGGAAGGAAGGAAGGAAGGAAGGAAGGAAGGAAGGAAGGAAGGGAAAGACACACATACCAAAAAACAAAACATTATTACTGGGGGTACCAGAGTAGGATTTTAGAGACACGCTTTGTCCCGTTGGGAACTTTATCCCCACACTAAAAATTCAGTAAATACGAGTCTTCGCATCAGTGGCTTTTGCAGCCTAGTTTTTTAGAGTTCATTTTCTTAATGCCAAGCTCATAATTTTAAATGCCAAGCAAGGAATGTACATGGGTAAGTAGGTTGGATGTAACCCCATGGCTTTCTAGAGCTCCTAACGAATAGTGGCAGAAAAGAGAAATTAAAGAAATCAGTTTATCAAAAGTAAACAAACAGGGGCGCCTAGGTGGCTCAGTCAGTTAGGCATATGGCTTTGGCTCAGGTCATGATCTTGCAGTCTGGTCCGTGAGTTCGAGCCCCTCGTGGGGCTCTGTGCTGACAGCTCAGAGCCTGGAGCCTGGAGCCTGCTTAGGATTTTGTGTCTCCCTCTCTCTCTGCCCCTCCTCCACTCACACTCTGTCTCTCTATCTCAAAGGTAAGTAAACATTAAAAAAAAAAAAAAGGAGGGGAGCGCCTGGGTGACTCAGTGGGTCAAGTGTCCCACTTCACCTCAGGTCATGATCTCATGATCTGTGAGTTCAATCCCTGCATCGGGCTTTTGTGCTGACAGCTCAGAGCCTGGAGCCTGCTTCTGATTCTGTGTCTCCCTCTCTTTTTGCCCCTCCCAAGCTCACACTCTGTCTCTCTCCCCCTCTCAAAAATAAATAAACATTTAAAAAAAAACTAAAAAAAATTTTTAAATAAATAAATTATGATAAATGTTAAAGATTGAAGTACAGAGAACTATGAATTGTGTAATAAAGAGAGATGTTTTCTATCTTTTCTTTTTTTTAGAAAATTTTTATTAGTTGATGGAACACTTTTTGTTTGTTTTTCAGATTTTTATTTAAGTTCTAGTTAGTTAACATATAATGTAATATTAGTTTCAGGAGTAGAATTTAATGTTTCATCACTTACGTACAATACCCAGTGTTCATCATAACAAGTGCCCTCCTTAATACCCACCCATCTAGCCCATCTCCCACCCACCTCCCCTCCATCAACCCTCAGGTTATTCTCTATCCTTAAGAGTCTCTTATGGTTTATTTCAAGGAGGGGCATTTTCTAGCCACAGGGTGCAAGACAGGCTTCCTGGGGAAGTGACTTAAGCTGAGCACTGTAGGATGAGTAGGTGGTGGTTACAGGAAGGGGATTGGAGGCAGAGGTAAGAGCAGGTTCCGTAGGGCTGGAGGATCTTGGCATTAGGAAGCGAGCAGACACCAGTGTGGTTCTTGAGTGGTTAGTGCTTGAGCTGTGGTGAGAAATCTTCTGATATGTGAGTGCAGAGGTTGCTTTCTTGCACTGATGCGTACGAACCGTTTGCCAACAAGAACCATCGTTGTTGGTTTCTCATTTGCTTGGTGATTTTTGATATTCCTCTTGCCCTGGCATTTAAATACAGAATGCAAGTAGTTTTCTATCATCAAAAAGTCTGGGAAAATGCTGCATACATTCTGCCTAGAAGTAATCATGCTTGCAATCAAAATAATCCATTCCCAGAGACTATAAAGATAGAGACCCAGACTGTCCATTCATATAACCCGAGATCGTGATTTTTCCTGCATTCCTTTAAAAGTGTCTATAGCACTTTGGAAGGTTTCGTATTTATTATTGACTGTTTTAACATATATGAAATAGACTATAAAGGAATTTACCGAATTTAAAGGAAAATAATAGAACTCTGATTTGACATCATTATGCTTTTCGCATCGTTTTCTGGTGTTTCCTTAAAACACAAAAACAAAAACATGTATTTGGGATTTAACTCTGCGCTTTACTGACTACTTTGTTTTTGTCTTCTGCCTCTTCTAGTCTAATGGGATTGCAGCCATCATTGCTATTTTGGTGTTACTGCTACTACTGGGCATTGGTTTGATGTGGTGGTTTTGGCCCCTGTGCTGCAAAGTGGTGAGTAAGGAGGATTTTCAACTCTACTTGTTTGTAAAGCAGTGAGATGTCAAGGAAGGCCTGGACTGTGAATCAATGCCACTTGGTCAACAACAGCAAAGTTTCAGTTAGCAAATTGAATTTTAGGAGCTTTTATTACTGTAATAAGTTCTAGAAAACATGCATGCCAATAAATGTTTCTTATAAAACTTCATCTAAAAAACATTTCAAAATGAAGCTTGGAGGGAGAAGGTGAGAGGGTGGGGGAAGAGGTAGTAGGGATAAAGGGCTTTCTACTCCAGTACAAAAGAATTTCCAGTAAGTTGAATGATACTTTCTGTTGGATTCCTGGGGAGAAGTTGCTAATCTGTCAGGTTTTCTTGTCAGTTGCTTATTGAATCTTTCATTACCTCTTTGGAAAATCTATTTCAGGACCATCTCTGTTTGCCTCTCAAAAAACATTTTAGAAATAAATTGTGTGCAGATGTTAGGGTTGCACAGGCAGTTTTGAAGTTACAACGGTTTATTTGAGTTATTTTTCCTGTTTGAGTAACACCTTTGAAAGAATACAGGTTTATATTTGTTTTCTATCGCAACTTGAACAAATTGCTCTGCATTCCGTGGCTGAAAACAACACAAACTTATTATCTAACAGTGATTTAATCACATATCCAAGATGAGTCTCACTGGACTAAACGGGGCTAAAAGGGAATGGCAGAGTTACATTCTTGTCTTAATGCTCTGAAGGAGAATCTGTTCCCTTGCCTTTTCTGGCTTCTAGAGACCACACACGTCCCTTGTTTCGTGGACCCCTTCCTCCATCTTCAAAGCCAGCAACATTGCATCTCTCTGACTATTCTTCTGTAGTTGCATCTCCCTCGGGTCTCAGCCAGCTGAGAAAGGACCTCCAATGTTAGGAAACCATGTGAAGAAATTGGACCCAGCTGGATAATCCACGATAATCTACCCTCTCAGCATCCTTAACTTTATCATATCTGCCAAGTCCCTTTTGCTATGTAATGAAAATTATTCATAGTTCCAGGGACAGCTTTGGGGGGACCATAATTCTGCCTACCACAGGATGGAATGTTGAGTAATAAAGTTCAGCACATTTATGGGGCACCTGGGTGGCTCAGCCAGTTAAGCATCCGACTTTGGCTCAGGTCATGATCTCACGGGTTGTGAGTTCAAGCCCTGTGTCGGGCTCTGTGCTGACAGCTCAGAGCCTGGAGTCTCTTCAGATTCTGTGTCTTTCTCTCTCTCTCTCTGCCCCTCCCCCGCTCACACTCTGTCTCTCAAAAATAAATAAACATTAAAAAAAATTTTTAAGTTCAGCACATTTCACGCAACCCAATTTGGATTGTTCAAGTTTCATAGAAAAGATTATCCTGAAGAAGCACTCATTCAAAGCATACCTCCTACTTAGTTTGATAGTATTCTTTTTATTATCAGCATATTATGTAGAACTTTATATTCTGTAGATCACTGTGGTGTTGTACCTAATATTACTAGACTGCCTTTTTTCTCCCTCACCTTTGCTGACTAATTCCAAGTTCCTTATAACTTCAGGCACTACTTTGCATCACTCCTGCATTTATTATTAATTGTACTTCAGTCCGTTTTCATGAGTCAACTTTACAATCCTTTATCGCAGAGCAGTTGGCCCATATAAGAGGTATAGAATTAACTCAGACAATGGTAGAGACAAGAAGCATCCTGTCTCTTTGCTGAACTAATCAGTTTCCTGCCATAGCAGTTTATGCTCAGACAGTTTCCTGTTGTAATCTCGATCATCCTAGATATGGTATTTTCGGGTGGCTAACATTCTTGAGTCAAATTGAAAGCAGAAAGGTGCCCTAATATGATTTGTGCTCCTTGGTTTTTTAATTTAAATTTGGCCATGGTGGATGTCCTTTCCTTCCTTACTTTGCAGTTACATTTATTATTGATCAGAGGGCTCAAAAGCGTCAAAGTATATGATTTTTTAAAAAGACGTGCGAAAACTAAAATGGGCTTCTTTGGAGCATTGTTAGATGCTCCAAAAATGTGGGCAAAGTTTCAATGGAGGAGCATGAGTGTCCCAATAGCAACATTTGTAAAGCACACTAAGAACATAAGGAGGAGGGATTTACCAGAGTCACGGGATTGTTTCAGAGAAACCTGACTGGGCTGATGACCCCACACTGAGTTTTGAATAATGAATAAGATGTTTGCAGTTGAGAGAGATTTCGGATGAAGTGTGTGTGTGGAATTATACTGAGTTATTCTGGCATGCTTTGGGGAGCACTAGGCTGAGGCTTACCTAGTGTGCCAGTGAAAGGGAAGTGTGAAAGATGGTTTGGGATTTAGGTAGGAATCTCATTTAGGGAGGCTTCCTCTGTCTTTTAGGAAGTTTGAGCTCACCCCAGGGATGATGAGAAGCCACTGGAGAGATTTGTTCAGTATAATCCCCTGAAAGAAGCTTTGCTTGCTTTACAGCAGTGTCTACCCAGGTCTGGTCCTGGTGAGGATTAAGTCTGTATCCAGCTGAGTTTCCATCAACAATTGAAATGGAAAGCCAGTGACAGATGATGCACCTTGGATATGGCCAAAGCAAAGGAATGCTAACAAAGTGAAGATAGGAGTTAAGGTAGAAGCTAAGTGAGCTAGGGAAAAATGAAGAGGTGATGTGACGAAAGGGGCACAGGGACTTTAGCCTTGTGAAACAATCTTGAGAGTGTCAAAGGGTGTTGTGGTGCAATTGCAGGATATTTGTTTTACTTTGTTCCTTTTAGAGAATGTTTGTGCAATGCTGGACTTAGAATGTAGTTAGCTAAATAATTCTTAGCAGTTAAATTATTAAGGATCAATTTAACTTTGACTATCTATTGTTACCAGTAATATGACTTTCTAATGTGAAATGAGATGCATTTATTTCAGCTTGGTGTTGTACAAATTTTGTTTTGTTTGAGTGCTTTCAAAGTACTAGTGGCAGGGGCACCTGGGTGGCTCAGTTGGTTGAGCATCCGACTTCTGCTCAAGTCATGATCTCACGGTTTGTGAGTTTGAACCCTGAATCAGGCTGTTTGCTGTCAGCACAGAGACAGCTTCAGATCCTCTGTCCCCTCTATCCCTGACCCCACCCCACCCACTCTTGCATGCCTTCTCTCTTTCTCTCTCTCTCTCTGTCTCTCAAACATAAATAAACATTAAAAAAAATGAAGTACTAGTGGGAAACATTTAAATTTAATGTTTCTGGGGTGCCAGGGTATCTCAGTCGGTTAAGTGTCTGACTTCAGCTCAGGTCATGAATTCGCTTTGTGGGTTTGAGCCCCATGTTGGGCTGTGTGCTGATAGTTCAGATCCTGGTGCCTGCTTCAGATTCTGTGTCTCCCTCTCTGTACCTTCCCTGCTCATGCTCTGTCTCTCTTTCTCTACCTTTCTCTCTCAAAAATAAACATTTAAAAAATTAATCTTTCAGCTGAAACATGACTAAAGAGCTTAAAAATGTCTGTTCTCAGGCACATTTAGATTATGTCCATGATCCACTTCCTTGGGGATCACATGCTCAGGAGCTCTTATAAAGATAGAAAGCCTTGATATAAAGCTCTGAACAGAGTCCATAATATTTGTCACACATTCTCATTCAATCATTTTATATTTTATGTAAATATCTTATGAAGTGATTTGTTCATTGTTCAGAGATTAAAATTTCAAAATTTCACATTTACCTGATCAATAACTCAAAAATGACAGTGTTCCTTATACTTCAGACAGTGGTTCTCATTTTTTTTTTCCTGCCCCAAATAACCAGAAGGTCTCAGAGCAGTAGTGGTAAGATTTCCCATGGTGATGATTCTCCCTGAAGGGAAAGACAGGGCAGTTTCTCTAGGATTCAGTGCCATTTGGAGAAGCCTGTGGGGTTTGCTGAATAATGGTCTCTAAAGATATGCAGGTCTTAATTCCTGGAAATTGTGAATGTTATCTTATATGGCAAAAGAGACTTTGAAATGTGATTAGATTAAGGATCTTGAGCTAGGGAGGTTGTCCAGGAGGACCTACTGGTGGGCTCTAAATGCAGTCACAAGTGTTCTTGTAAGAGGGAGACAGAGGGAGATTAGCCTACTCAAGGGGAAATGGCAGTGTGACCATGGAAGCAGAGACTAGAGATGCAACACTGGTCAGGGAATGCTCACCGTCACCAGGAGCTCTGGGAGGCAAGCAACAGATAACAGTCCTGGAGCCTGTAGAAGGAACCAGCTCTACTAATACCTGATTTTAGCCTGATAAGACTCAGTTCAGACTCCTGACTTGCAGAACTGTAAGAAAATAAATTTTCTCTGGTCTTAAGCCATTGCAATTGTGGTAACTTGTTGCAGCCATGTTAAGAAACTAATACAGTTCTTAAATGATTCTGATATTCCTCAGGGTTGGGAATGACTGCCCAGGGCTATTGATTTTGGCAATTCTTATGTAACACGTCTTCGGAGCAGCTCGTTACAAAAACTGTTCATGGAGTACAAGAGGTTGTAAACTGGAAGACAATGAAATATTCTTTAAAATGTTAGCAGTGGTTCCAAGGCTATTCAGAAATCAATATGCATTTTTAAAAATTAGAATTACGTTTCTGTTTTGTTCTGAGTAACCATAAAATAAATGTGCATAATGTTTTATATACTGAGTAGAAGTTACTTACTGTTTCAGAGTGACAAGGAATTTTTGGGAAGAAACAGGTTTCTAATTTTCAGAGGTATTCAAGGCATATATGTCATTAGAACCATTTGACAACAGAGATCCATGGACAGTTCCCTCGGGGTGCTTGTTATTTGCTAGAAGAGGCCAGTATCATCCTATTCATATTCAGAAACTGAACCACTGAATTCCTTGAAAGCTAGAAAGTGACCATTTTACTCTGCAAGGAAAAGCAAAGAATTCAAACATTTAACTAAATATGTCTCTGAAACTATGACATATACTTCATTAGCTGTACCAAATTATCATGAGGAACAAGAAACACATCAAAATCATAACTATCCCCTCTAGAATATTTTATATTAAAATTTTAACCAACGGGTGCCTGGGTGGCTCAGTCGGTTGGGCATCCCACTTTGGCCTAGGTCATGATCTCTCTGGTCTCAGGTTCTAGCCCCGTGTCAGGCTCTATGCTGACAGCTCGGAGCCTGGAGCCTGTTTCAGATTCTGTGTCTCCCTCTTTCTCTTTCTGCTCCTCCCCCACTCACACTCTGTCTCTTTCTCTCTCTCAAAAATAAATAAACATTAAAAATAAATTCAAAATTTTAACCAAAATCCTCAAAAAGTTACCCAATGGTACATTTTTGGTGATACTTAAATGAAATTAAGATTAAATGATTATTTATGTAATCATTTGTTGAACATTTCTCTCACTTTATAGTATACTAATTTCATGAAGTCAAGTATTGTGTGTATTTTAATCATAGGCGTGTTACACATTATCTTCTTTGAACTATTTCAATTCTTAAAATTAAAACACTTGACATCTCTTTATCTGGAAGACGACTTCAAAATAGGGTAATCTGTTGCCAGTTTTAATCAAAATTCTGTCAACTATGGAGAAGCATTTTGCATGAGAGGATTTATGGTATACTCTTAGTTCTTTGTATGATTTTCACTGATTTTATTTAAAAGGTATTCTTTATGATGTATATACAATAGGAAAGGTGGCCTTTGCCATTTCTATACAACAAGAAGTAAGATACAAGTAAATAAAATTTTTTATTATTTTTAATTTTTTTTTAATTTTTAAAATGTATTTTTGAGAGAGAGAGAGCGAGCGAGCGAGAGTGTGAGAAGGGTAGGGGCGGAGAGAGAGGGAAACACAGAATCCTAAGCAGGCTCCAGGCTCTGAGCTGTCAGCACAGAACACAACACAGGGCTTGAACTCACAAACCACGAGATCATGACCTGAGCTGAAGTCAAATGCTTAACTGAATGAGCCACCCAGGCTCCCCAAGAATTTTTTATTATAATAAAACTCTGAAGTAGAAGCAATTTAACTTTAGTTGCTTCTATATATACCCCACAGGGGTTTCAAACCTGAGGATTGTGAACTTGGGTGGGGAAAAAACTCTTTCTTTTTACTTCCAACTGTAATTTATCATTTCCTTCATTTATAAATGTAGGCCGCTATTCACAAAAGTATTGTCACCAATAGTAATTACAGGTATCCTATATCACATACAATTCTTCAGATATTTTTGAAATATCTTTTATAAGTAACACAACTTCAAAATTAGGATAGTTCTCAGTTCTCATTATTTAATGAATTAATAAAGTAGCATATATTTCTATATCAAAAATTTGTGTGTGTGTGTTTACAGAATTGATAATTATATTTCAATATAATTGGATTCCTTAAACCTTTTTTTATTTTAATGTCACTTAATTATTCTGGGAAGAGATCCATCGGTTCACCAGATTGCCAAAAAAGGGCATAGAATAAAAAATGTTAAGGAAAAACCTGTGCAATAAAAAATCTGTCCACTCACAGACTACTTACTGGGCACCTAGGTGGCTCAGTCAGTTAAGCATTGAACTCTTGGTTTCAGCTCAGGCCATGATATCACAGTTCCTGAATTGGAACCCTGCATCGGGCTCTGTGCTGACAGCATGGAGCCTGCTTGTGATTTCTCTCTCCCTCCATCTCTGCCCTTCTCCGGCTTGCTCTCTCTCTCAAAAAATAAATAAATAAACATAAAAAATAATGAGACTACTTACAAATTTTAAATCTTTCAGTTCTGTTTAATGAGTGTTTTCAAGGATAAGAGAGAGAAAGAGGGAGAGAGAGAGAGAGAGAGAGATCATTTAAAATGTTGCAGAATAGGGGTACCTGGGTGGCTCAGTCGGTTAAGCGACTGACTTAGGCTCAGGTCATGATCTCATGGTTTGTGAGTTTGAGCCCGGTGTCAGGCTCTGTGCTGACAGCTCAGAGCCTGGAGCCTGCTTCTGATTCTGTGTCTCCCTCTTTTGCCCCTCCCCCACTCATGCTCTATCTCCCTCTGTCTCTCAAAAATGAATAAACGTTAAAAAATATTAAAAAAAATTAAAATAGGGGTGCCTGGGTGGCTCAGTTGGTTGAGCATCAGACATCAGCTCCGGTCATGATCTCATGGTTTGTGGGTTCGAGCCCTGCACCCAGCTCTGTGCTGACAGCTCCAAGCCTGGAGCCTGCTTTGAGTTCTGTGTCTCCCTCTCTCTCTGCCCCTCCCTGTCTTGTGCTCTCTCTCTGTCTCTCAAAAAACAAATAATAAAAAAAAAAAAATTAATTAAAATGTTGCAGAATAGTGTCCTCTGTGTGCCAGAGCTTTCCATGACAAATAGAAATCTGAAACAATCATAGTTGGAAAACTACCTAATAATAATCATAGTAAAAGAGTCTTCATGCAAAGCTGAAATTTTTAGGCACTATCATTAGTGAATTATAGAGTGTGTTGGGTTTGCAAACTATTCCGTAAGGGGAAAAGTTCTCATTTTGTGTGAAGTTATTTCTTACCATCTGTTTAAGAGTCTGTGTCCTGCTCATTGAGGATCCTCACATCCATCCTTTAGAGCTGCTTTTCTTTAGCAAAGACATCAGCTGCATCCTTCCTTAATCCTTAAATTAAAAATGAGGGCAGGAGAGGTTAAAAAAACTTATCATGTACTGAGTCATGAGTGGAATATCAGAAAATATGGGTGTTTTCATCATTGTTTAGCTTAGAAGTTCTGTTGAGTTTATGACAGATTTGTTTTACTGCCAGGATGGCAGAAATGACAGTCCTATAGTTGTATCATTGGAATATCCAGACACTCTGCAGAATTACAGATGTAAGGCTAATGAGGTGGCAAACAAAGGCTTTCTGGAGTGTTGTCAATTAGAGGGTGTTCTGCAGCTGCAAATAAATATCTGAATATGCTGGAAATGATAAATGTTCACTTTGCTCTAGTGTCCTTGGCCAAAGTTCTTCATCCTCAAGGGAAAATTGCAAGCTCATTTTTCCTTGGAGCATTTAAGACTTTACATAAAGATCTCATAAATCTTAATTTAAAAAACCATTTTAAAAAGTTATCTTTTTAAAGCCCAATTTGCTTATAAGTAAGTTGAGCTTTCATGATGAGGATATATCTGACTGCAGCTCCATGGAATCATTTTCTTAGCCAGCAACAGCTGTGCTGTTCTTTCTAAATAGTAATAATGCTTCTATATTGCACTTGTCTTTTATTGTTGAGGAGGGCTTTTGGTGCCTTTATTGAGTTACTTTGAGAATAGCCTGACTTTTTGGGGGGGAATGCACAATAAAATAGAAGTAATTTGAATTTTAATATGCCTTCCTTGCACCATTAATTAAAATGATTTATGTTTGGTTGCCTCCTCGAAATAGAGTGTGATGTTAGTACTTACAGCTTCCATGGTGATGTTTTCCAACAGAACATCATTTGCGAAAACAGGGTATCAAACTCTCCCTGGTATTAGTTTATTTGCTTTGACAGCAGCACCTTTACTTAACTCTTGGCAAAATACACTCTCACACTATTCTTCCCAATCCCATTTGGCACTTTAAGTTATATTTATTGTCCAGACCTCCCACCAGCTCTTTATTTGTTCAGAGTAGGAATCTTTGATCATTGATGAGTGTGTCAAGGAGAAGAGGAAAGGGAGGATGAGATAAATCAGACCGTATTTTGATCTGGATGATGAAAGGATCTAACTTGGTGAGATTCAGGGGAAAAAAAAGTCCCAAATACGAATGTAAGAGAACTTTGTGTTTATGTACTTCAGAGGAAAGGCACAACACTTGCTCTCTGATCTTATCAAAAAGAAAAGGAGAATGAAAGGAAGACCCCATATATTTCAAACAAACTTTTCTAAACACTGAGAGTGACTTCTCTATTGTTTGTGGGCTCTTAGTCGCTTAGATGACATTGCTGATAAATTGGGCATTTGTTTTTGTCACTGGCAAGAATCAGTCCTGAAACACGACTTGATCTACAGGCGTTGTACAGTATCTTATTCTTTTTTAATCCAAGGCAGTTCACTGTTGACAGTTCTTTTCACTCTTTTCTGAATATTGGAACATATGATTGCATCAAGCTGGCTGCAGGCTCCAGTGCTGACATTTTCTAGCGCAAAGAATGCCCACATCACTCGAACATTTGAAAAGTGTTAATGAGCGGATCAAAAGGACTGTTGCCTGAAGCAGCTAACTTTTTTTTTTTTTTTTAAGAAATCGGCTCTCCTCCAAACTGAAATCTTCATTCTAGCAGCTAAGTAGATGAGATGTAATCCTCCCTGATGATGATAATAACAAATGAAAAAAAAAATTGGAGGAGAATCAAACTCTACATATGGTTCATAAAGTGGTGAAAGTGTTTTCCAGAATCTTCAATACAGAACTAAAGGATGCTAAGTGGAAAAAATCCTGGCAACTAGGCAATATTATGCCTTTTAAAATCTGCAAATTCTCATAAAATATGGTGCATATGAATACATCCTTTTCTGAAATGGATGTGTTCTTGCACTATTTAGTACAAGAATGGGATTCTCATGACTGTTATTTTTAATGTATTTACATTGACAGTAAGGTTTCCTTTTCTCCTGCACTAGTGTTACTGAAATGTAGGGATATCAGTTGGACACAGATTTTTGCCATTTTGGCTTTTGAACCAAATGGCTTCAGATTATTTTCACCATCTATGGTTACTTATGAGAGCCTGTAATAGAGTGGAAGGAGGGAACATTTTGAAACATCACATAAAAGCCATTTTATTTCTTGTTCCAACATTTCTAGGTCAGTGATGTTGGGCATATTAATTAACAAGTTATGTCTCTATAAAGTGGGAATGATAACCTCTATCTTTCATAGTTACTATAAGGTTTAAATTAAACTCTCTCTCTCTCTCTCTCTCTCTCTCCCCCTACCTACCTGCCTACCTACCTTCTTATTCATCCACCCATCCATCCATCCATCCATCCATCCATCCATTCATGCATTCTAGCAATTAACAGATACTCAACACATCTTAGGTCTTTTTTCTTTTCACCCTTCCCCTTTGCAGTCCAAACCTTATTTTATTTTTAAAAAAAATTTTTTAACATTTTTTTTATTTTTGAGAGACAGAGTGTGAGCAGAGGAGGGGCAGAGGGGAGAGAGAGAGGGAGACACAGAATCTGAAGCAGGCTCCAGGCTCTGAGCTGTCAGCACAGAGCCCGATGCAGGGCTCAAACCACCATGGGATCATGACCTGACCCGAAGCTGGAACCTCATCCGACTGAGCCACCCAGGCACCCCATTCCAAACCTTATTTTAAATGGATGCCATGTGGCAGAGGAAGTTGAACTCAGAGTTTGGAGATAGATGGACCTGGGTCCTGGATTTGAGTCCTAATTCTGTTTTCTCTTTGTGCATCGCTAGACAAGTTATTGAAATTAGCATCTCCCTCTCCTTATATTTAAAATGTGGATAAGTATGGTAACTGCACAGGGCTACTATGACAATAAGAGAAATATAGAGTATGTGGCATATTGTAGCACCAGTAAAGGGTGGTTGCTGTTAATAGTCATAACAGCACAGAGATGAGCCTTAGCTCTGGTTCAGTTTCTGAAGGTGCTATTCGTTGTGGTGGTGGTTGTGTCCCTTAATTTACTAGATCAAAATTTGATGTAGACAGAGTTTTAAGGGGTGTATTTCCATTGTTAACAATGTAGAAAATATACTTGTTAGAATTTCAGAATCAATTGAAATTTATAAGTCATACATTTAGTCATAAATAAGATTACACATTATTGGAAAAACAAACCCTTATGTTCTTTTCTGGAACCAGGTGGATACAAATGCATGTTGATATATGGCCTACTTAATTATGGAAAGGCCTAGAAGCAAAGACCTGCTGGAAAAAATGTGATATGTATTTTTTAAGTGTTCTGTCAGAATTTTCATGTTGGAAATGACCTACAATTAATCAAATTTATTTCCCAGATGAAGAAAGTTAGGATGGTCTAACGTCTTCCCACTTGCCATTTAGTTAATTAGTTCTCTGATTTTATTGGTTGAAAGAGAAATTTGATGCTTCATTTTTTTTGAAACTAGCAGTGTTTTAGTTTCATGGGAACCTGTGTCTATTTGCTTATCATTTATATATTTTTTCTCAGTATTTTTCTTTAAATGTAGAGGTTGGCTACAAGCCTTTGTGAACATTCTCAGCTAGCTCCTTCAGGTTACTTACAATCATATTTTTAGTATCGCTATTCTCAGAGCACTTTCTGAGGAACTGGTGATACTTGTAAAGAAGGAGAAATGATTATTGCCCTTAAGAAGTCGACACTCTTATGGGGTAATTGAAAAATTCCCAAATAAACATATAAGTCCAAGCTAATGAAGCATGAATGATTCAACTGTGCAGAAACATTTATTTTTAGAAGTTTTCAAGATTTTAGATAAAGCAGTAGAAAGTTGGGGGAATGGTTCTGTGAAGGTTGGATGGGACTTAACATGGAAATGGGCATTTTATTTGGGGCAAGCAAAATAATCTTCACTTTTTCTGGAGTAGCGATGCACATAGGGATGTTTGTAGATAGGATGTGAGGGCATAACTGCATCATACTGATGCATTTGAACCATGAGAATAGAATTGCTCGTTCACATATATGTCCTGTACTGAAAAGAAGCTTTGGTTTTCCAGGTTGTGGCTTATAAAAAAATGCAAAGATGCCTCTTGTTAACCTGTTGTGAGTCTGTTGGCAGTGGTCATATGAAGAATTTATATTAAAACTCAATTTGCCCATATAAACACTAAAACTAGATGCTATGCAGGATAATGAATATGACAAGTATGATGTAAAAAAGGATGAGTCATGGAGGAAGATTTTTCAGTAATTTCCAGGAGGATATAATATAGAACCAGTTTGGGGATACTGTTTATGTCCTCAGAAATATGTATAAAAGTACAAGATGTATAGGTAATAAGCAGAGCAAATATGAAATCTTTATGAGGAAATGAAAAGGAGTTCAGATACAATGTACTCACACTTAGTGGAATGAAATATGTACCTTGGTCTTTTTCTAGTGAAAGAACTCTAGGGAGTACTTTAAGGTAATTTGCAAAGCTAAGAGTAGAAGCATCATTTGTAAGGATCATCCAGTACAATTCACTAATTCAATGATTTCAATTGTGGTCATTGGAACCATTGATCCATTTTGACCAGAGAAACACTTAGGCTACTGTTAGAAAAATATACCTAGTTACACAGGTTAGAATGATGGATGGGTCAGAGATAGAAAAACAAGATAAATGTCTACTTTAAGTAAGTAGAGCATGTGGACATTGATGCCAAAAAAGCTATGGCAATTATTGACTACCAATCAATGTTATCAGTGTGTCATTAGTTAAAATGCGTAGAATTGAAATAAAAACTGGTGAGGGTGCATCTGTTTTATGTGAGTACCATATATTTACTTATAATGGCTTGGTTACACTTAAAATGCTATTATCAGTTCTGGAAAGTACTGCTTGGAGGTATTGATCAAAAGAATATGTACTAAAGAAATGGACCAAGATGACTGAATAACTCAGAACCGTTGCATGAAAAATTGTTGTGATGTTTAGCTTCCAGATGAGTAGGCTCAGTAGATATATGGTTATTATCCTAGTATTCAAAAATAGGAACTGCCCTCTTCTGGAAGAAAGATTAGTTGTGTGTGTGTGTGTGTGTGTGTGTGTCCATCCGTGTGTGTGTGTCCACATCCTAGGATCTGGACTAAAGAGTGGAAACTACAGAGAGAGAGGCGCTTTGGCTTCTTTGGGGGGGGGGGTGAAACTTTCAAATGATGCAAATTATTTGCCAGTGGAATGAATTGCTTTGTGAGGTAGTGAATTTCTCTTTATTATAGGAATTCAAACATAGTTGGACTATAACTTGGTGAGAGGTTGTCAGAATCTTGAAGTTTTGGTTGAATGTGCATTGGAGAAGTTGAAAAATGTACTAGATATTTTTAAGGTCCAGAGAATTATGAGTTTATGATTTTAGGTGGAAATAGTGGGAATAGAACGCAAAGAATCCTTCCTTCTTCCCTTGTTCTTCCTCTCCTTCCTTCTTTTCTCTCTCTTTGTCCCTTCCTCCCTTCTTTTTTTTCTTCCTTTCCCATTTCCATCCTTTTCCTCTCCTCCTAACTTCCCTTTATTCCTTCCTTCCTTTCTTACAAAATAGAAAACCTATTTTGTGCCAATTTACTAAGTACTGGGAATGCACTGAGGAACAAAGCAGACATGAATTTCCAAATAGGCATTTATGCATATGAGGGGAATCTTACCTGCATTGGGAAATTGGGGAAAGTCTTGGGTGGGAAGGTGAGGGACACAGAGAGAGAGAGAAATATTTCAAAAAATCTGTTGGACATGGTAAATGATTTGGTGAAGTCATATAGAAATGAAGAAGAAACTATTGATTATGCAAAAATTTTGAGGCTGCAACTGGAAAAAGTAATTTACTTGAAAGAAACATGGAAGAAGAGTTGGATTTTCGAGTGTGAAATGTTAATAGATACAGTTTTTACTGGTTGCGTTTGGACATGCAGTTTGGATAATGATATGTGGCACTTTCTTTCTATAAATGCACCTGTAGCTTGATAACCTTCACTTTGTTTTAAATCTTATCCTCCACTGGCATTTATTTCTGGGCTAACTGTAAAAATTCACAACTTTTTATCCTTCAAAATTACTAAAGAGAACCAAAATTTTATATTGCTGATAAAATAAAATTGAATTAAACAAAAGGGCTAAATAGAAATAACAGCATTGTTGGTAGCATTCAAAGTTTTGAATAAGTTAGAGATTCAGTCAAACTGTCAAATGACTGTCTAGTTACATCTATGTGGAGACTGGATCTATCTGAAATTTAGATCCAAACTAAAACTTGAACAATGAAAATATTATTCATAAAGAAAAGTAAGAGTCGGTTCTCTCAACATTATCAATAGCATTGCATATTAAAAACCTTTCACTATGGAAAATCTCAAACATATAGAAAGAGAAAGTCTAAAATAACGAATTCCCTCATGTCTCTTTCACTCAGCTTCAATTGGTTCTCAATTTATGGCTAATTGTATTTCATCTATAATCCCTTCCACTTACCCATCCCAAATTTTTTTGGTGAAATATCAGAATCCTATCATTTAATCTGAAAAGTTTTCAGTATATATCTTTAGAAAGATGAACATTCTTTTAAAACATACCCATGACTACAGTAATATACCTAAATAGTAATATAATTCTTTGATGATATTCATTTTCAAAATTATTATTTTAAACTTCTTAAAAAATTTAAAACATAATTGAAATATTTGACATTAAGGTGAAGCAGTTATATTTTCAAACAGTTTTTCCTCTTTGTCTAGAGACTTGGAAGTATGTCTAAATTATCAGAAGCCACCGACACTTGGTCAGTAATTTTCTATCACGATGGTGTGAAAGTCTAGCTACCCCAGTACTGGTAAAGGTCGTTTAGATTAGATCTTAGGCTTCATTTCTATCACATAAAGAATCGGCCATACACAATGTCATGAAAGAATATATTGAGTAATGATTCACAGAAAAGGCATCTTCGTTAAGAATGCCTGTTTCTAGCTTAAAGGGTGCGGAAAGAGAAAATGTTAATTTCCCCGTCATCTCTTCCAAAGCAAGCTAACTTGTGCATTTTAAATTCATGGAAAAGTCAATGAGTCATAGAAGGAAGATGTTGCTAGTAAATTCCTGCTCTGTTTGAAGGGGCATACTGTAATCTAGTGAAAAGCGGTTGCATTTTGACATTAGAAGAACCATTCAGTGAAACTTTGTGCAAGGTATTTGACAATTTTTGCTCTTGTTTTTCACCTGAAAAATGAAGCTACTAATAATTCTATGGCCTAAAGCTAAAAGGAATGAATGCATATGAAGGAGTTTTGTAGATCGTTAGGTGCTTTTTATCTAGTGCTGCTTAACAAACCACTCCACAACCTAGTGTCTTCAAGCGACAAGTTCTGTGGAAACTGGCTCAGGCTAGGAGATTCTTACTCTGGGGTTCTCTCATGTGATTGCGGTCTGGTGGCAGCTGGACTGGAGTCTTCTGAAAGCTCAACAGACCTCCAGGTCTGAGAGAGCCATGCTTGGCACTTCAGCTGGGATGGTTGGCCAGGCACTTCTCTCATTACCGAACCTTTCCATAAGGTTATCCTGGGCTTCCTCCTGGTCTGATGGTCTCAGGATAGACTTCCGACATTAACAGCAGGCTTCCTGCAGAGTGCGTGTCCCAAGGAAGAGGGGAGTGGAAAAGCTTCTTTTGACCTAGCTGCAGAAGTCACATGGTAGCACTTCTACTTCATGCTAGTCAGTCAGAAGCTAGTTACAGGCAAGCCTGTATTCGAAGGGAGAGGCATATACATGGAGAAGCAAGGATCACACGGCACTACCAATATTTCATTAGCACTACCACGTTATGTTATTTAATCTAGTTATTTATATACATCTTTGCCGTCTCCTATGCCACCAAAGTTTTTACATTTGATTTTTTTTTTTTTTGGACAGGTTATCAAGGATCCTCCTCCACCACCACCTCCTGCACCGAAAGTGGTAAATCAGTGCTTAATAAGTGATGTGGATATTTTTTCTGTATTCAGATACTATCCCCAAATATGATCATTTACTTTGTTGTTAGACAACTGTGATACCTGTCATTGACTTTTGAATTTATGAAAATTCATTGTTATTTTTCATCTTCTTATGACTTCTTTCATGTGCTTGAGGAATAGAACCTTCAAAAAATGACAAATATAGCCTGGCCATGAGGATCAATAGTGCATAGAAACTTACTTTTCTTTTTATGTCAATACATCAATAGTCCGGATGTAACTCATAAAAAGTTGTAAGATCCAAGCTGACGGTTTAAAGATGCTATTCCTTTCTTCAAGATGATTCTTACTTTTATATTCCATTCTTTGTTAGCCAAAATTGAGTTAGTATCATGAAATATGGAAGGTAGTGGTATAGTGCATTTTCAAAACTTTGCAACTGCCTATCTTTTTAGTACAAATTTTGCAGTTTAACTTCAACATGTATGTTGATATTTTAAATGATTATTGAAATGCTGTTCTAAAGTTAGTGTCTTTTTAAATATGAAGTGATGTATAGAACTGGAAAAATAAATGATGCTCATAGTTAGGGAGCAACTTCTGGTGATCTGGTGAAATAAGGGAGATTCCTAAAATTGGAAGGGCAGGAGTCTTGTATTCTGTAGAATTCCACTTGAAATTTATGCATGTAAGCATAAGTACATCCTCATGCCCTCTACATAATTGTTACCACATTTCTTTCATGTCAGTGGCATTATTTGGAAGAAACGTTTAAATGTGAGTTATTCTGATGAAACAGTATTTTAAGAAATTAATTAAACCCGTGTTTAAAAACTTGTATCTACCCAGGAAGAAGAAGAACCTCTGCCCACCAAGAAATGGCCCACGGTGGACGCTTCCTACTACGGTGGCCGAGGGGTTGGAGGAATTAAAAGAATGGAGGTTGGTATCTTTAAAAAAGAAAAAAAACCCAGAAGCTGCTAATCTGAACATGTAATTCTAGAACTATTAAACCATGGAAACTGTGCTTTTCACAATTTAATAATACCGTCCAATTTTATTTAACACTGGCTCTTTTTTGGATATAATTTTTTTTTCTATGGGATCATCCTGGCCATTTCAAAACCATTCAAGAAGAACTGACTTCATTTAGTCAAAGCATCGCATTGATAAGATGTTTGAACTCTAAAGGGCAAAACAAAGTTAGGGTTTTTCTCACTATTTTGGAAAAAATTACTGCAGACAGCATCAACTTTGTAGAAGCCAGCCACTTAAAGTTGCAACAATGCTTTTCTTTGAAAAGATCCAATAGTTATGTACTGTTTAGAGATAAAAATGTTAAAATATTCAGTGGTATGGGTATGACCTTATCACATGTAAGGAAGCACATTTAGGCTTTTTTTTTTTTAAGCAGCTTTTAGTTACCACTTATGAACAATTGTAATTAACTTAATTTATTTTTTTAAAGTTTACATTTTATTTTGAGAGACAGAAACAGACAGGGTGCACCCATGAGCAAGTGCAAATGAGCATGAGTGGGGGAAGGGCAGAGAGAGATGGAGAGAGAGAGAGAGAGAGGGAGAGGGAATCCCAAACAGGCTCTGTATGGTCAGCACAGAGCCTGACATGGAGGCTCGAACTCAGAACCCATGAGATCATGACCTGAGCTGAAATCAAGAGCCTGATGCTTAACCGAATGAACCACGTAGGCACCCCCATCATAGTTAATTTTAAATATCACTTACAGAATGTATTGAACTTTTAGACTGGCTCAAATTGAACTTTAATATTATATCTTCAAAATGAAATGTGGTCTTCTTGCCACCACAGAAATAGTTCTCAAGGTGATAGCTTAATTAATAATAAGCCATTATTGCCAGCACTGAGCCCTTAGCAACAGTGTAGACAGGCCAGCATCCCACCTCAAGGAACAGTTGGAGGAATTTTGTCATTGATAGGCTGACTTTATTATGAAACACAGATCCTGGCATATCTTCCTTATTAGTTACCTTTTAACTTTACTTCTTGATAAGAAGGAGTTTTTATGTGCTCTGCAATTATTGTGTATCTCCTACCACCGTATCTGCCTTGTCGTGTCACTGCCAGCAAAAACCAGTAAGCCAATTAGTAAACAACCTCACAACGGTTGCAGTTTTCTCTTTTTATACTTTTCTGTAAAATTCAGATTCCCTAGGAGGGTTTCCCCTTTTCAGAATAAATTTCAGTATTCTTCCAAAGAAGTGGTTACTCAAGCCATCTGATAGTGATTCTCACTTTCTTGACCACATTAGATGTTAAAGTAATGCACACTTTCCATAAAAGCATGCCACTTTATTGCTGAAATATCCACTGAGACAGGTACGTCATTGCTAATAAGCCATGGAAAAAGGAGATGCGGGAAGCCATTAAGTTTGTCTTTTGGAGGAAATAGTGCGTATGTGTTTTCTTGTGAGTGATTGAGAATATCAAACAGTCCACAAGAACGTGGCTATGCTAGCTTTTGTTGCCTGTCACAGAACCAGGAACATTTCCTTCTGCTTACTTTTGTTGTGTCATTCAAGGCTTGGAGGGGTGGGGAAGGAATAGACTATGTCATCTAATGTATATGAAAAATAAACTTGGAGATAAAATAGTTACCTCTGGATATCCTAATATTGTCTATCTCAACTTATTTTTAGCTTATTTCACCTCATTCCAAAATGTGTGTGTAAAAAAATGTGAGCAAGGGGAAAAATGTTTTGACAAGACATACTACAAAATGTTAGTAGATTTCTCTGGATGGAGTGGTTTTCAGTTTGTGCTATGTATTTCCCTATTTTTCCTAACTCATTTGATAATGAGCGTGCACTACTTCAGAGTCAAAATAATACATTTAATTCTATTTTGAAATCCACACATATAAAATACCACATGACCGTGAAATACAGATATGCTAGTAAGTGAGCCTTAACTGAATAATGTTCTTGCTGAAAAAACGAGGAATTATGCCAGATTTTTGTGAGTCCAATATTCCAGTGTACCAAAGATTGAGATCTCTTTCTAAAGGGGAAAAAAAAGCATACACATGAGCTCCTGAAGGGGTCCTGAGTTAAAAGGAATAATATTGGTTTGTGATCAGGAAAGCCAAAGGCTCATGCACGTTCTTGAGTAACTCACATTTCAAGTTCTAAGAGTTATTAACTCTTAATATGTGAAACGATATTGCCTGTCCTTTTCAGTTTAAGAAAACTTATGAAAAGGACCCACTTTTAATGATTGGGGTGCATTTTAGCTTTGGACAATTTTGGCTACATTGTATAGGGTATTCCATCCATAGGGTATGTAGGTATATAGGGTATTCCATACATAGGGCAAATAGGGTATAGGGATGGAAATGGGAATGAGAAAAAATGAGAAAGGAAATGTGAACATTACAAAAGGGAAACAATACATAAAAATACACAATAAAAATTGAATCAAGAATTAAGCACCATGAAACTTTCTCAAACCTGATCTTATTTAAACTTAGGGAAAATAGAAAATTTAATCTGTTTTAAAACCATGCCTATTTAAGCCTGGAAAGTATTTTCCTTAAAAAAATACCTCTAACTAGGAAAAATAAATGGAATTCTAGAAGTTATGTGCACATCTGAATTACAGAACAAATCTTCATAACTAATGTTATTTTAAGGCAGGATAGGGATTTTACATAGATTTTTTTTTCTTACCCTTCCTTTAAATTAAATATTTAAACGTTACGGTAATGGCAATTTGCAGAACGCTGGAACTGAGCTGATGTTAATAACAGCTGTTAGCACAACTGATCCACAATACCTAATGACTTCAAATGTGTGTTTCTGCCAATTCAGCGTGAAACTGTTTTTGTTTCTTTTCTCAATTCTAAAATTGCTCCTTTATGATACAACCTCCTAGTCATCCAAATATACTCTGGCAATTATGGAATTTTATTGTTTATTATGAAAGCCAAGTAGAGTTGGAAGGATTTAGCTATCAAGCTTGCACTTTTTTTTTTCCATAGTAAAAAAGCCAGGTATATTAATTCTGCTAAAGTTCCCTTTAGCAATTTATTTGTGTGTTTTTTTTAAATCCTTTTTTGACTATCTTAAAGTGGTTAAACTAAAATATTAAAATTTATACAACTAAATGTATATATATTTGCTGGCATACCTTGTTTTATTGCACTTTGCTTTATTGTACTTCACAGATACCGTGTTGTTTTTTAGAAACGGAAGGTTTGTGGTAACCCTGCATTGAGCAAGTCTGTCAGCATCATTTTCCCAACAGCATTTGCTCACTTTATGTCTTTGGGTTATGTGTTGGTAAATTCTTGCAATATTTCAAACTTTTTCATTATTATTGTATTTGTTCCGATGATCTATAATCAGTGATTACCACTTGCTAAAAGTTAAGATGACGGTTAGAAGCTTTTAGCAATAAAATATTTTTACTTAAGGTACATACATTGCTTTTGTAGACATAATGTTATTGCACACTTAATAGACTACAGGACAGTGTAAACATAACATTTATATGCACTGGGAAGCCAAAAAATTCATTTGACTCATTTATTACACTATTTGCTTTATTGTGGAGGTGTGGAGCCAAATGCGCCATATCTCTGAGGTTATGCCTGTAATTGCTTGGAGAGTTTTAGGAAAAATCTATGAAGTATTTCCTAATTTTAGACTTTGAAATTGAATGGGAATTATTTGTTTTGTTCTTTGTGATGATGGTGACGATGAAGGAACAGTTACTTTAGGAACTAAGGATTCAACTAATGAATTTCCTTTAGACCTCAGCAACTCTACTTCACAGAATATAGTCTTCTAATAGTTGAGTGTCTAGAGATACATTGAGTCAGAACTCCAGTTCAACAACCTTCTTCATGTTCTTTATCTGAGAATGGTGCCAGTGATAATTGGAGAATATGATTACCATTACCTGTAAGATACCAACTGTGAAAGCGAGCCTGGAGAGCTGTGTATGTTAAATCTATAAGTTCTGAATAGATCTAACCTTTATCTACTTACATTTTTAGTTTGAATTACTTTTCTGAGTTATGACATTCATTTGTTTACTTAACTGTGTATATTTTTTTGTTTTCTTTTTGTTTGTTTTTTTTTTTTCCCTTAAAATTGAGACTTCACAACTGCCAGAATAATATCCTGGTTTTAGAGGGTTTTGTTTTGTTTTTGTTTTTGTTTTTGTTTTTTTAGCTCAGTTTAGCTATATTTAAAGATTTCATAAGTTTTAGTTTATCTAGGTGAAGACACTGTGATTTGAAAGAGAAGGTCATTTCTCTGGAAAGAAAACCAACTACCTAGCTCTAAAGGTTTAATGGTGTTTAAAACAATTTTAACAACCTCATAAAGAACATTCTAGTACCACTGATCACACTGAAAGATACAGATACATTTTAATGACTCAGCAGGGTCTACTTGAAGTTGAAAGCCTGTTCTAAAATTGTAGTAAAAAAGGTAAAAACATCTAAGTAAGCCTTATCGAAAAGCCATGAATAGTTCTTCCTGTGAACAGTAATCATCTGTATCCCTACCCACTAACTCAGGTCATTAAAATGCTTTAAAAAGTGCCTAATTTTTTTTTTTTTCCTTTGTAGAAATCATTTAACTCTGGTGAATCAGTGTGCTCTGGACAAGGCTTCATATTTCTTTTTAGACCTTCACTTATCTTATCCTTATCATCTTTGTTAATGTCCTTGCTTTTTGTAGGACTTCTCCACTGCTCCTGGTTGGACAAAATCTTTCCCCAGGAGTCACATCCTATTCCCATACCTATATGGTGGTAAAGTTTAGCTCAGATTTAGCTCTTAATTCTTATTCATTGAAGAATAAAGAAAATAATCATTTGACCCTATAGTTTTTCAATGTCTAGAGTTTTCAGAGAAGGAAATACCCTAAAATTTGTGGAATTCTCTGGTGCCTCTGAATTTTTCCTTTCAAAGCAGTCTTTTCAGATTTGCCTTCCTCTCAATGAAGAATTGACCTGTCAAATAACCATACCCAAATGAGCATCAGAACTAAAGACTAAAAGCTACTTTACAAAGTCAAGTTTTACAAATTAAAGAAAAATCGTATATAATGATTTTACATGTACAAATATTTTTTAAGAGACTTTTTAAAAAATGTTTTTATTTATTTTTGAGAGGAAGAGAGAGAGAGAGACAGTGTGTGAGCTGGGAAGGGGCAGAGAGAGAGGGAGACACAGATTCTGAAGCAGGCTCCAGGCTCTGAGCTGTCAGCACAGAGCCCAACACAGGGCTTGAACCCACGGACTGGGAGATTATGAGCTGAGCCATAGTCAGACATATAATTATTTTATTTCTAAAGTCTAAATGTTAATATCATACTTTTTGATTTAGGCAAACTTGATGAGAATTTTGGAAGGAACAACTTACTCCTTTGTATAAAATACAAAGTTTTTTACAAAGTTGTAAAATACATGTAAATTATATTTGTAAAATTCAAACCTATTTGAAAGGTACTTATTTCAGACTGTTTATGTTCAAATCCCTGCCCTGCCACTTGCTAGCTGTGTGACTGTGGACATATCACTTAACCTTTCTGTGCCTCAGCTTCCTCATCTGGAAGGAAAAGAATATAGTACCTATACTGTCTATTCCATTGCATTCTTGTATGGCTTAAATGCAAATTGGCACATGGTAGCCATTCAGTAAATGTGAATTGTCATCATCATCTCTTTCCCCCAGTGCCATCAGTACATATGGGTACGTATTTAGCTAGAAGAGGAACATACCTAATATGGTCTCAGAAGAGGATAAATTGAGAGTTAGTATACTACTCATCTCTTTACTCCAAGATGGTGAGCCAAAAGACCATCTACTAAATAAGAGGTTGTTCTTCTAGGACACTATATGTCTGATACAAGTATTTCCCCATTGTTTTGAAGGTCCGTTGGGGTGATAAAGGATCTACTGAAGAAGGCGCGAGGCTAGAGAAAGCCAAAAATGCTGTGGTGAGGATTCCTGAAGAAGTTGAGGAACCTGTCAGGCCTAGACCACCTCGTCCCAAACCCACGTACCAGCCTCCTCAGACAAAGTGGTACACACCAATTAAGGTAGTTGTTTAAATTTTGTGTGATTTAACTGAGAAACCGTAACTAGAGCAAATGTGACTTCTTCAGCTCCCCCAAGCTCCCAACTGTCTGAAGGAGGACCAAGGTACATCAAGTAGCAGACATTCATCATACATTCTAACAACTGAATGCTTTCTCGGCAATAAGAACCTCCATTTTTAAAATTTTTTTTTAACGTTTATTTATTTTTTTTAACGTTTATTTATTTTTGAGACAGAGCATGAATGGGGGAGGGTCAGAGAGAGGGAGACACAGAATCCGATACAGGCTCCAGGCTCTGAGCTGTCAGCACAGAGCCTGACGCGGGGCTCGAACTCACAGACTGAGAGATCATTACCTGAGCCGAAGTCGGACGCTTAACCGACTGAGCCACCCAGGCGCCCCAAGAACCTCCATTTTTGTTATTATTTGTTTAATTTAGTAAAGAAAGGAGAGAGAGACTAAGACTTTACCTTCTTCATTGTTAACTGTTCGTTTATTTAGTAAGTAGAGGTTGAATACGTCCACTAAGAATTTACAAATCATGTTTCCCTTTAGGGTCGTCTTGATGCACTCTGGGCTTTGTTACGGCGGCAGTATGACCGGGTTTCCTTGATGCGGCCTCAGGAAGGAGATGAGGTTTGTATGTGGGGATGTTAGGAAAGAGCGGAGTGCTTGGATCCGTATAATGAAGGTAGGGAAATAATGATCAAAAAGAATTTAAAGCCCTCATCACACTTGAGGAAGGAATCATCGTCTTACACAAGTTCCTATTACGTAGGGTGCTTAATAAATTATTTTCTATTGTTGCACTATATTTGCAAGTCAAGGCTCAACACAAGTCCCTTCTCAAGTAGTATGTAAAAATTATGGCCTATTGTACACATACTTTCATATGCCCACTCGTTGCTTCAGCCTTTGACTTGGACGACATCACATTCTGAGGTTTTGCAAGGTGGGAAGGACAGACTGAGGACTGGTAGCAGACATATGTCCTAGCAGACTAGGACAGACTGAGGATCCTTTCTCTAGCATCTACCAGCAGAGAGGCCCAGGGAACATAGGTGAACTTCATTCACATCAACTTCAGAGGACTTTAGGTTCATTCAGGTTTGATAGGCTATTTTTTTTTAGATGAATGATTAATGACACTAATATTTATTTTACAGTGCCAAATTAAGTTATGTTTAGTGTTATATATTTTAGCTTGGTGCTTAACGTACAAAAACATCTAAATCTTTAAAATTTTACTTCTAGGAAAATGGGGGTCATTTTAAAAACCTCTGAGCTCAACTATTTAGGAAATACAGTTTGAGACTTCTCAACAGATCATTTACCCTTTGCTTGGACCATAGGTAGAGTGAAGCAGGTGGTTTATGGAACAACCTCATTCGTTTCCAGACCACTGTAGTTAATAGAAAGTAAACTCTATTTACTCTTTAATATGCCAGCCTTTCACTGTGTGTGTCTTAAAATCATTGTTGTTCATCTTCTTAGTTTTCTGTTCCCCAGATTAGACATTAATTTATTTGTTTAATAATTTTCACCTGTAAAAGTCTTGGGTATTGTGATAGCACTAAAGATGTATTAGCTGACAAAAGCAGGCAGTGGTTCTAACATTCTTGCCAATACTGTATATATTCTTTTCACTCTTATGATTAAAATTTAGTTTTGTCTTTCATCATTTCTACTAATTCTGATTTAATTCAATAGTTTTTGAATTATATATGTGCCTTAGTAATGACATCAGGTACTAGTGAGGGGTAGATACAAACTGTAGCCTTTGCCCTTAAGAAACCTAAAACTTGTCTGGGAAACAAGACAGCTAGGAAAGAAATATTTATTCCAGAAGGTGATCTGAGCCACAGTATAGGTAGTTATCAAGTACTCTTGAGTGTACAGAAGGAAGAGAGATGAACTCTTTCTGCAGGAATTTGGGAATGCTTCTTCAAAAATATAGGTCTTCTATCTTTAAATATGAATAGGATTTCAACAGGTGGAGTTAGGTGGAATGAGCTTTTCCATGGATGAAACATCAGGAACAAAGTCTCTGAGGCAGCCAAGAGCACAGTAATTCGTGGCTTACTAGTCTGAGGGTTGGGGATTGAAACCAGAATGATAGGTTGGGAATAGAAGAGAAGAAATCTTTTGAGATTGAGCACAGTAAATATTGTTATTGATAAGGCCAACCATGTGACTCTGTGATATTTGTGCCAAAAAAATCTACACCAATCATAAGGCATACATAATCATAGTACATGTTGGGTCAACTTTATAAAATACTGTACAATAACTGAAATACCTGTACATCTTTTGACCCCAAATGTCCTGTCTTGTTCTCTTGTTACCCATGTCCTCTCCCCACCATACTTACTACTCTTCAGATATGTTCAGTCCATTTCCTTGAGTATGCACACTCTCTCTTGCTTTCTTTTTTTTTTTTAATTTTTTTTTTAACGTTTATTTATTTTTGAGACAGAGAGAGACAGAGCATGAATAGGGGAGGGGCAGAGAGAGAGGGAGACACAGAATCTGAAACAGGCTCCAGGCTCTGAGCTGTCAGCAGGGCTCGAACTCACGGACTGTGAGATCATGACCTGAGCCAAAGTCGGACGCTTAACCGACTGAGCCACCCAGGCGCCCCATCTCTTGCTTTCTTAACTCCAGGTCAAATAATATTATCCAGAAAATAATATTTAATTGTTTATATGAAATCATGATTGCATGGCACCATGGCAATAATCTGTATGGACATTCCAACATCCCACAAATTTGATTTTAAAAAAGAGAGCAACAATATTTCTCAAGTTCCAGTACCTTTTAACCTTTAGAATATCTTTCATTTTAGAAATAAAAGTGATTCACCTAGTAAGAAAATGATCTAGAGGTAGAAATAGAATTAGGATATGGAGCATATTTTGCACTGCTAATTTTGATGTACATTTGTTGTAGGATATTAAAATGGGATGATTTGCTTTGGTAAGGCTTTATTTATTCATGAGAAGCAGACTGGCTCACCATTACCTTCTACTTACTATGGCTAGTTAAGCCCTCAAAAGCTAAATGGACTGAACTGTACAATTTTCACCAATTCAGTGTATGTAGACATGGTTTGTCCCCCAGGATTACATGGAGTAGAGAAAATTTTAAATTTAGGAGATTAAGATATTCAAATGGGAGAGGCCTCCACTCCTCTGGCTATTCTTCATGTTGAATACTCCAAGTAGGCCAGAATAGAATCATTGAAGGAGTAAATTAGTCTTGGGAGGTTTTTTTTGATAGCTTAAAACCATACTTACTAGTGACTGGATGCTGTAGCATGTGGATGGGTAAAATCCTATCTTCAACTTTACTCCCCTGAAGCCAATCAGTACCTAATTAAACTCAGACTACTCAAAGTACTCATGAAAGGCTTGATACATGTGTGTGTACAGCACACATGTATACAGTAAAGACAATCATTGTCCTTCCAAACTGTTTATTACTTTTATTTCACATCTATTTTCCCATTAATTTTTCCCATTAAATAATAGGGAATTGGTAAATAGTATTGTATCAGCATAGATATATTGATTCCCACAAAAACCGTTCTCATATCAAATAATGCATTGGAAAAATGTTATTAGCTAGTCAAGGACAATCTTTTTAAAAGAAATTTTCTTATCAACATACAAATTGGTGAAAAAAATTGCCAATAATTTTGTTATTTTCCTGTGCTCATAAAATCTTGTGCGTGTTTACCTTTGATTATACTTCTTAGAAGTATTTGTACAATGTCATACGAGGCATGTGTGTATATATGGGCAATTTGTACGTTGTAGAAATTAAGAAGACTTTTGGAAAAATTGTCTAGTCGTTGGAAATGGATAGTTTGTTTCATATTGTCAAGGAATAAGCAAGAATGGTTTCTCATTTGTGACTTTTAAAGGAAATAATAGTCTCTTTAAAAAAAAAAAAGGCAAAACAAAGTTAGCGCTGCTTGGGAGACAATAAAACAATTGTTTTCAGGTTGTGGCTGATGGTTCCAAAATAACAGAACCAATGCCTAGTCAACAGCACGTTTTCCACCTTGGAAAACAATCTTGTCGTTTATTTATAAGTTGTTTACTGCAGATTCTGCCTCTTGAGAGTTTAGTTTAATAAACAAATCAGCGTACGTAGAACTAAACCCGGAGTCAAGCACATTTACTCTGCAAGTCCCGTCACGCTGAATTTCAAGCCAAATGTTCTCCTTTTATGGCTCCGGGGCCGCACCGGGCTCATTTGCAGAAGAATTCACTGCTGAATTGAAGTCCTTGATCAAGTAATTGAAGTTCAGGCATAAAGTATCAAAGCGGCGCGAGAAATCTCTGGCCCCGTCCCTCGTTCCCGCTTGCTTTCCGCGCCGCCAGCTCCTGCGGAGGTGGCGGGGTCCGCGCACGGCGCACAGACCAGGCACGAGCTTTGATTGTGGCTGCAACTCCTCTGAGTCATGAATGTTTCAGCGCGCGGCGCGCGAGGTTAGGGCCGCGCGTCCAGGTGTAAGCTAGCAGGTTGTCGCCGACATCTGTTTGCAGCAGCGGCAGCGGCCTCCCCAGCCCGCAGCGAGCGGCCGGATTGTCAGCGGAGGTAGTTGAGAGCGGCAGAACCATTTTGGTCTCACACTCGCTGCCTGGAGGCCTGAAACACCAAAGGTAGGAGTGGGGGTGGACACAGCTGCGCTCCCAAACTTGCCTTAGGCACAAATAAAGAGATCTAATGCAGTTTGACTCCGTTGCGGTGGGGAGACGAGGACAGAAAGCCACTTCAGAGACAACTTAACGCTGCAACATCTGCCGCCAAGTTTCCAGGGAGTGACGGGGGACAGCAGGTACAGATTGAAGTCTCCACATAAACAACCTCCATTAAGCCATGGACTCTTTTGAAGGGCCTCCATCAAACATGCTGGAGTCCGCAGCAGGAGTTTGTTTGGTTTTCAAAGCGGTGTTTTGTTTTTGCAATAACAAGGTAATTTATAAATGATGCATTACCACGCGTTCTCCTTTTTCATTTGAAAAGTTAGAGTTGGAGAAGCAGAAAGGCAAAGAAAGAAGAAAGCGCGGCACTAGTTTTGGAGTTGTTCCACAAACCAATTAAATCTCCAAGGAGCTTCTTGGCTGTGATGGAGGTTATGTTAACCTTCAGACCGCAATCCCTCATTCACCAGTAAGCAGACATAAATTTATACGCTGCAATAGAAGAACCCTGGTAATAGTAACACCCATAAAGCGCATCCACTCTTTGCTTTTAAACTTCTGTCATGCGGCTTTTTACTACTTGGGGTGAAATGAAATTAGATTTTTTTTCAGATGGATGTAAATTTTTAGCAAAGCAAAATTGAGAAAATTCTATTCGCTTTAATTTCCTATTTATAAAAGACTTTACTTAATGCCTGTAGTTGGATAGTAAAAATACAATTGTAAGTCAAAAGTAAGAAGTGCATGTTCAAGGAAACATTTTTCTTTCTGAGGGGTTTTTCTGCTCTCCCACCTAGATTTAGCCAGAGAAAAATTCAAGAACGTGTATACTTTTCAGTGGCAGTATTGCAAAAGCTCATAGTTGTGCACACACTCATGTGACGTAATTAGAATTGGTTTAAACATTAGTGTGACAAATAAAGCTCCAGGGTACAGTAAGATAATATTTTATGGTAATGTAAACTGTTATTATTAATAAAGTTTAGGCCCCCTCACCTGAGGAAATACCTGCAAGGCTACTCTGAGATAAAGAAAAGGTGCTAACTCAGAGGTATCCTTTGGAGTGGGAATAGCCAGGGAACAATGGCCTAGGGAGACCTGTTAGACTGTGGCAAAGTTTTCATCAGTCAGTAGTGAAATAAGCAACAGAAGTGCGTAGTGAGTTTCCAATTAAGCTAAATTTATGCTGAGAGGACTTTTATTAATCGTACAGATATAATTTTCAGTTTTTGAGATGATTGATGGTAGCTGCTTTAAAAGACAAAGTCCATTTTGACAGAAGCCAATGTCAGTCCTCCAATTAAAAAAAAAAAAAATCTGCAGGGAAAAAGAATCTCTGAGAACATAGATAGCACAGGCTCATTTAAAAGGCACCAGAGAGGGGCGCCTGGGTGGCTCGGTCGGTTGAGCGTCCGACTTCGGCTCAGGTCATGATCTCGCGGTCTTTGAGTTCTAGCGCCGAGTGGGGCTCTGTGCTGACTGCTCAGAGCCTGGAGCCTGTTTCAGAGTCTGTGTCTCCCTCTCTCTCTGCCCCTCCCCTGTTCATGCTCTGTCTCTCTCTGTCTCAAAAATAAATAAATGTTAAAAAAAATTTTTTAAAGGCACCAGAGAAACCTGATAACCTCAATGGCAAATGATTAAGGCTGGACCTCTGATGTTTATATCTCTAGTTCTAGATTTACGTTCACTCCTCTGCCTGTCCTGCATCTGCATTCTCAAGTTCAAAACAAACCGGCCTCACTGTCTTCAATGGCAGCTTCTTCAATGATCCTAACCTCCTGAGGATCGCTGTGAAGTCCATCATGCTTACAAATCCCCCAGTGCTCAGTGCTATTATTAAGTCACTTCATCTTCAGACTGAATAGCATTTTGGTAGCAGAGATTTTGTGTCACACTGCCTTTAAGTTCCTCATCACATTTGCAAAATGTAGACCACTTGTGGGTGTTTATGAACAGATTGAAGCCTTCACTCACATGATTTGAAATTTCAAATGTTTTCAGTGCTTGGAAGTATGCAGCTAATGACTGCATTTTTACACTTAGTTTTTAGGTTCCATCTTAATATTTTGTGTCATATAGCTGGACTTTGCAATCAATTTTAAGTGCTATAAGAAAACCCTTTATTTTAGCCTGAGTCATTAAGTCCATACTATACACAAAAATGCCCCTGGGGCATTGAGGAGGGCACCTGTTGGGATGAGCACTGGGTGTTGTATGGAAACCAATTTGACAATAAATTTCATATTAAAAAAAATGCCCATGGTACTTCCAGATCTTTTCTTTTTTTGAATTCTTAACTCAGAAAAATATTGAGATATTTTAAAACTCAGATATTTACCTTTATCTTTGTAAGGTCTGAAATTTTACGTGATCCTTTAAACTAATTATGATGTGATATCGCTGGGAAAGAAAACCATCAGATTTTTCTACCCTCTTTGTTATCACCAGTGTCTTTCATTCTTTTTATCTCTTGTCTTAATATTTTAGGGCATTCTGAAAATACCTAAAATGTCCCGTTTAAACTAGTAGAAATAATTTAATTGGTTTATATACATTTGAAAGATAAATTTTTACTAGAATAACACAAGATAGACCTGCCATTATTACTACAATCCCACTGAGTAAGTGTATATATGTGTGTGTGTGTGTGTGTTTACTGTAAATATTTTTGTGTGTATACCTATAGAACATATTTTCTCTGTGTGTATGACATCAGCTAATGCTTGTTTAAGTAGAAAATAACAATTTCATGAAATAGAGTGCTTTTTTGGATACCATTTCTTAGCGTAAATAAAACTATCTCTTAATTATGTGTATAAGCTGACAAAAGTGTTGACTTCAGTTTAGTTCTCTAAAGTGAAATATAGAATATGTGAAATGTAATGATTTAAATTATACAGGAAGATTTATTTTTTCAAAGAAAGTATAAATAAAATCTAGATACTTACTTGGCTTTTTAACCCCCCAAACCAGGCATAATTTGTATTTAGTGGCCTCATACATATTTTATGTATCAACTTATAAATAAGTTTAGGTAGAGAGATTTCTTGGTTAAAATTGATCAACAAGTTTTTGATTATCAAGAGGCAAAAATTATTATATTAGCATGAATACCCTCCTTCCAAAGCAATGTGCTGATTTTAGAAATAAACTTTTTTTTTTTCATCATCCGTGAGCCTTGGCACACTAAAACAATACTTTAAAAATACCAAGAGGGGCGCCTGGGTGGCGCAGTCGGTTAAGCGTCCGACTTCAGCCAGGTCACGATCTCGCGGTCCGTGGGTTCGAGCCCCGCGTCAGGCTATGGGCTGATGGCTCCGAGCCTGGAGCCTGTTTCCGATTCTGTGTCTCCCTCTCTCTCTGCCCCTCCCCCGTTCATGCTCTGTCTCTCTCTGTCCCAAAAATAAATTAAAAACGTTGAAAAAAAAATTAAAAAAAAAATACCAAGAGTTAATGTCAGTTGTCTAGGGCTAAATACATTATTTTCTTAGGCTTAATATACAGCATTGCTGTTGAACATCTTGAGGACATCAATTCAATCATCCAGCTGGGAGCAGAAATGTCAGCACAGGTATAATTTTTAACTTCTCTTTTTTACCGTTTTGAGTACTTTATGTATGGCCTTTTAATAATTTTAATTGCAGAAGATTAAGTATATTTAAGTAAATCATATAATTCCTAATGATTTACAAAAATGTATATTATTCTGCATATATTAAATATTAAGTTTTCAATTTAGAGCTCAAAGGACACAGTCCAAGGGGTGGGGGGAAGTGCATCATTTTTGTAGACAGTTTATTATTTTACCAAAGCACATTACGATGGTGCCTTTATGTCTACCAGAGCCCCAATTTATAAGTTTAGTTTAAGGAGAGCTTCATAACTCAGTTAAGGAAATTGGCTTGAGTAGGAAGCTTTTATAGTTCCCTTATTCTTTTTCTTTTTTTTTTTTTTTTTAACGTTTTATTTATTTTTGAGACAGAGAGAGACAGAGCATTAACAGGGGAGGGTCAGCGAGAGGGAGACACAGAATCTGAAACAGGCTCCAGGCTCTGAGCTGTCAGCACAGAGCCCCACGCGGGGCTCGAACTCACGGACCGCGAGATCATGACCTGAGCCGAAGTCGGCCGCCCAACCGACTGAGCCACCCAGGCGCCCCTCCCTTATTCTTAAAAAGGAATTTGTATTAACACATTATACAAATGTATATACTTTTAAGGAATGTCTTTTCTTGCTAAATATCTTTCATTTTTATTTCTAAATAAAATACTAGTATTTTTATAATAATACTTCTAATCTCTAAGTAAGTCCTTTTTAAAATTACTTCACATAATCTTTGTATTTTCCCTTAATTCTGCCCTGAATCAAATCACAACCTCTAACACTTGAAAAACTTAAAACTTATATAATTTTGAAGTATAAAATAAAAATGATTTACTTTTCAAACTCTGCAAGAAGTTGTTTAAGAATACCAGTAGACATTTGTTTACCATTGTATGACTTTGGCTTAAAAATTAATTCTTTTATTTCAAAGGGTTATGAGAAATTTCTTGTTTATTTTTCTTTTTGCTTTTTTTTTAATTAATGAGACTGGGATGGTTTTTACAAACTTGTTCCCATTTCAAAGCGATTTTATTCTCTGATATACCTCATATCTTTCTCCTAGAGAGCTCTTTTCATTTAAGACTGTGGAAAAAAGGAATGCATCTAATTTCCTAAACTTTAGATTCCCGTAATGTTTCTTAGCAAGCAGGTTAATGTAGTGAAAATAATATATATTCTATTTATATTTTAGAGTCTTCTCCAGTACTAAGCACATTTTGGTTTGGGGTCAAAATTAGATGTTTTTTTTTTTTTTTCTTAAATCAAGCACTGTTTCCTGCTTACAATAAATTCTTCTATTAGAGCCATTTCCTGACACTAATGATATCTTAACAAAGAGTTTATAATGAATTCAATAAATTTTATTCAAATAGCATTAAGATCTACCCTAATGAGAATTGGCTATACACACACAGGAATATATGGTTTTGCAATTATACACACTGATATCATATTATATATCAAATCATATCTGACTTGCCTAACAAAGTAAATCTGTAAAACATATTTCAATGAAGAATTCAAATAGGACATCTATATATATAGTGTAGAGATAAAAGCTCTAGAGTTAAAAGTGTTTATTCTCTGATTTCTTTCTCTACATCTTTCATTTTTCTCTCTTCTCCTTCCTCCTAACTTTTATTGGTTCCTCAGGTTTAACCTTTAGTCTCCTGGTATTCTCACATCTCACTCTTCTCTAGAGATCCCATGGACTTTCACTGCTTTGCTATCATCATTAAGTACATCATTTTTAGTCGGTTCCTTCCTCTCTCCTAAATTCTACTTGCACATCTCTGAGAGCTTATATGAATTTCCTCTTGAATGTTCTCTTGTCACCACATCATCTGTGTTCACCTGGATTTCTACTGTATTCTTTATGTATGGCTTTCAAATTATAATTACCGTATAACTTTTCAGTCTGTTCATCTCTGCCCCTCACCTGATGTATCTCAGCTGAGGCCCAGCTGACTTCATGATTCCCACCAATGCAGTGAGCACAGTCAAGACTTTAACTTTCTCATTCTGGATAGGAAGTCCTGTGCCAATAAATCACAATATTTCACTATAATGTGCACAAGATATTGAACAGAACTGTGTGTATTAATGTCTCTTAGTTCTATTATAATTGATGAAAAATAAAGATGAGCTGTTGAGGAATATATGCATTAGACTCTAGTGACTCTTGAGAGACACATCATTTTGACTTTGTACAATTTCAAAGCTTTTATTATCACGACTTATGATTTTAGGTTCATGATTTTTCCCCTGAGACTATGGGACTACAAAAATCAAGACACAGAGCAGTTAGGAAATTTGATAAATTTGAATTATTTCTTATAAAGATATAGCTGAGGATGCTGATACATAAAAATGTTATTTATATGGTGTTAAGATTTATCATTTTGGATGATGATTAACTTTTATAATTAAATCTATTAAACATTTTCTGAGTAATAAAAGCATGACACAATCTTTTCCTTTTAGGTGGAATTCTGAATAGATGAAGGCTTGTAATTTTTATTAATTCTCTTTATCAAGATACGTTTATTATTTTGTTGCTTGCAGCTGCATTCTGCTTATTTTTTTCTAAAACAGATTTAATCTTTGTTTCATATTTGATCCAAGAAGAGTTTTCAGTGATTGGGATTCTTGTGAAGCCTGTATTTGTCCCAGTGAAATCATACATTAATGTCAATCTCTTCCATAATCATCTTTCTGCAGGGCTGTATGTGGCTTATGCTAGCCTCTGAGTTCAGTTTATAGAAATGCTGGCTCTTCCCAGCAAACAGAGAGAAGGGAGCTGCTGATTGAATTCAGTTCCTACTCTCCAGAAGAGGTGTGATGTCTTTATCTATCCTCTGAATCCAGATTTATGAACTAGTCCTGTGCTCTTAACTAGATTAGTTCCTTTTCCATTAACCGCTTAAAGTAGGGCAGAGCTGTCTGAGCTGTTGGTTGTAAATTTGCTAATGTCTACTTCGTTAATCTCAGATACAAAAGGCAACAGATAACAGGAACAAAGTTTTAGGACCCTGTGTTTTCACAGCCTGAAATGAGCGTGGAGTGGTCACAGGAATGAGAAATTAGAGATAGGAAGGACTGCTACATTGAAGAAAAGGGAATGACTTCTGTCATTAATCTTAATTAATTGCCAAGAGTTTTAAATCTGAGTTATTAATACTGAAGCTTAGCCCTTAATACACTGTTCATACTTTGGCATCAGATGCTCTTTTATGAGATAAGAGGTTTAGGACGGGAGGGGAGGGAAGTGGAGAGAAGGGGAGAGAGGGGAGGGGAGAGAAGGGGAGAGAGGGGAGGGGAGGGGAGAGGAGAGGAGAGGAGAGAGACTTACATAAATATTTTCATTTACATCTTTCAAACATTTCCCTGGGTTAATATTCAGGCCTTCACCTTTTGACAGTTACTGTAGGGCAGTTAGGAATTATAGACAAGTAACAATAAATCCAAATAAAATCCCTAGGTATAGCATCAGCGGTAAATCTGAATAATATTACTTTACTGGTTACCAGCATACAAAATACTTCACTGAAGACGACATGTCAGATTATGGGCTGAGATAGAAAGAGGGAGGATCAGGAGCAGAAAGAGGAAAGGAAGAAAGAGGAAAAATAAATGAAAACTGGGGGAGGAAAGATGATTCCTCTTAAGCACATGTGGGCAAAAGGAGGTTCAAGTGTTTATTTATTAAATAATAAGCTGCAGATTATATGTTTGTAGGGCTTCCTGCTCTGCTGGACTTCAATATGGAATGAAATTGACCCTCAAAATGACTAAGCCATCTTCTTAAAATCTCTTTGTTTTTCTCCCCCTGTGGCTGTTCCATTCATATTTGTCAGGTTAATCTCCCTTCACTATTAAATCTATGCTATTATTCTGTGATACTTTTCAATGTGAAATCACAGCAAACTGTATTCATTGTATTTTGTTTGAAAAACGGCTTGCAATTCTTCCAGAAGAACTCCTTAAAAAGCACACAAGGCTCGAAATTTAAGAACATGATTTCAGTCTTATGTCTCATGTTCTTCATGGTTTTTGGACAAAATAAAAAAAAAACAAAAGGGTCTGTAATGAAAATATGCGACACGCTAAATCCATTTAGTTTCTACATGTATATCTTACTTCTGATAACTGTGAACTCAGTTTCAGTAGAAAGTTGTCATCAGTGGCTTGAATATTATTGTGTGCAAATTTGAAATCCCAGATTTGGCTGTGAGACATATGTTTATTCTTTGCAGCAAAGTTTCCTTTTATGTTAGCTTTAAATGTAAATAGGGGAAAAATGTGAAAGTGAAATAGTATTTATTTTATGTATTCAGCTATTTATTTTGTACCGAGTAATTATTGGAGAGACAAGCAAAAATCTGCAGGTGTCAAGGGTTTAGATTTTAATTTATAGTCCATGGGGAGCCAGTAAAGGATTGGAGCTGGGCAGTAACATAAATAACATTAGAACTGGGCTCTTGGAAGGTTCTCAAATAAATTTGTGACATGACTAGAGATAATTTGTGTTTTCCTGTATGGCTTAGCCTTGCTTTCAATGTTTTTGTCTTTGAATATAATCTTTCATCATGAGTCACAAAAAAAGACTTGTATATAAATTTTGATATAGAAGGTGTGGTGGATTGTCAAGTCATCAAGTGGTTTCTTGGGTAAAGTAACGCTTTTTCAATAGGAATCCTATCTTTTGTTCTTGTTGTTGTTGTTCTTGGGTGGATATCAACTTAGGTTTATTAGCTACAAAAAAAGGAGATTCCTGGCTTCAGATATTTTTCTTGATATTACCAAGGCTCAGGCTTGTAATACCGATAGATAAAAATGCATGTGTGTGTTCATGTGTACATATGCATATATATGTGCGGTGTTTATGTATCTAATGGGGGTGACAGTGCTTTGTACTTGTTGAGGGTGCTCTTAATTTCAGGAAGGAGGAAATCTTTCATAGGATAGATTCAGAACTCAAATTAGCTAACTGTCATTGACTGCGTATTATGTTTTACGTATGTTCTGTATATTCAGTTCCTCACAGTCCTAAGAGTTGGGTGTCATATTATTCCCATATTACAGATGAAGAATATGTGACTCAGAGATATTTATTTTTTTTTAATTTTTTTTAACGTTTATTTATTTTTGAGACAGAGAGAGACAGAGCATGAACGGGGGAGGGCCAGAGAGAGAGAGAGGGAGACATAGAATCTGAAGCAAGCTCCAGGCTATGAGCTGTCAGCACAGAGCCCGACGCTGGGCTCGAGCTCATGGACCGCGAGATCATGACCTGAGCCGAAGTCAGACGCTTAACCGACTGAGTCACCCAGGCGCCCCGACTCAGAGATATTTAGTGAATTTCCCAAGGTGACATTGCTGAAAAGTAACTGAACTTAGATTCAAACCCAAGTTTTTTTGATTTCTGGTTCAGTGAGCAACTCCATTGTGCCGTGCTGTCATTTTACAGTGCAGCACTTTATTTTTCTCCCTCTTTCACTCAATAACAGACTGAATGAAGACTATTATACATGTAGGAAAGTACTTTTAAATAAATTTCAATTTTGAGTCTGATTCTCATATGGAAATTATTAATATTGTATTGATGTCAACGTCAATAAGTCGTTTTGGAATATATACAGAATGCATGCATGTTCTATTTCTGTATATTATATAATGTACATTTAATTTTGCATGCATTTGTAAATAGAAGATAACATTTAGAAGTGGCAATAAATTCCATAGAAAGTTAATAAGCTGCATCTGTAAATAAAAGATAATATTTAGAATTGGCAATAAATTCTACAGAAAGTTAATAAGGATCTTTTGCATCATAAAGGACCTTAGAAGTTGTGTAATTCATCACCTTTCTATGCAGAAACTTCCCCTCCATTTCAGTTCTATGCCTCAGAAGGTAGAGCATGTTCAGAGGAACAAAAGGGATGAAATATCTGTGTATTCCAGGAACAGTTGTGTTCTAAGCTGGCACAAGAGCGTCAGAATTGGGGAAGTAAGTTATGAGAAAAAAGCAGAATTACAGAAGTTCTAACGCGCTTGGTGATGTATTGGCAAAATCACTACACTGGGAGTCCAGAGACTTGGATCTCTGTACTGTCGTTGATTAGCTTGAAGCCCAGCATAAATCTCCTCCTCTCTCTGGTCCTCAGTTTTCTCATTTATGTATAGAGAAATAAATGATCACAAGGATACCTTTGAATTCTTGCAGTCTGGTCTTTTTTTTCTAATTCCAACCAAGCCAGTTTTATGAAGACAGGGCTTTTCTCCAGAACGTAGTGCACTACCTCTCAGAGAGTAGGCTTTCATAATAATCTTTGATGAATGAAAGTTTGTGTAAGTAGAAAGTTTGATCTACTGTTTACAAACCTGTTCAAACTAATTTATACTTTTTTAGTAATTAGACATTTTGTCAGCCCATCAATAATTTTTTTTTTTTTAATTTTTTTTTTCAACGTTTTTTATTTATTTTTGGGACAGAGAGAGACAGAGCATGAACGGGGAGGAGCAGAGAGAGAGGGAGACACAGAATCGGAAACAGGCTCCAGGCTCCGAGCCATCAGCCCAGAGCCTGACGCGGGGCTCGAACTCACAGACTGTGAGATCGTGACCTGGCTGAAGTCGGACGCTTAACCGACTGCGCCACCCAGGCGCCCCAGCCCATCAATAATTTAATAATACATAGAAACAACCTGAAACTAATATAATACTATTTGTTAACTACACTGGAATTAAAATAAAAAATGATAATACGTATAAACATTTTACAAGTTACCATAAGAGTTAAAGAATAGTATATATTCCTCACAGTATTTTGAAGGATGTCTGAATAACTGTAACAGTATAATGATTTTAGATCCATAATATATATTTTGCTACTATTATGCTTTAAATAAATTGAAAATAACTGCATATGGAAGAAAGTAGAAAGAATACAGATTTAAGAGAGCAGCATAGTTAAATTTTATGCCAGTTTTCTGTCTTTATAAGACTAGTCTATTACTGCTTTTCTTCTTTCAAAATAAAAGAGAAGATATTTATGTGTGATATTGGATTATCTCCATTGTCGTTTTGATATGTTGCAATTTCCTGCATTGTGTCACAACTGCAAAGTAATTTCAACACAAAGTTTCTTTTATTTAATGCTGTTATAAGTAGTGAAGTACTAATGTGTTTCTGTCATTAAATATATATAGCTAACATGGAACCCTTCTCCCATTGGGTCACTGTGAAATTGATTTTCCAACTTGAGTTATCAGTAGTGGACAAATGTTAAATGAAAATCAATCATTTTGATTTAAATTAACCAAATACACTCCTTGTATTAAGTGGTCTTTTCCCCTAACTAGATGACAAATAACACTTTTGGTGACCTCTAGCCTTTGAAAGCTTTTAACATAAACCTCTAAGGACAATGGTTTTTATCATAGTTTTATTCTTATAGTAGAATTATTTTACTACTCTTGATCAGTTAGATAAAAACATATTTTAGATATTCTTTATATATTGAAAAATCCTGAGTTAATATTGGCCTCAAATTCTTAGATCTTTAATATTTCAAATATATATCAGAAATATTTCATTAAGGGGGCACCTGGTTAACTCAGTTGGTTAAGTGTCCGACGTTGGCTCAGGTCATGATCTTGTAGTTCATGAGTTCGAACCCTGTGTTGGGCTCTATGCTGACAGCTCAGAACCTGGAGCCTGCTTCAGATTCTGTGTCTCCCTCTCTCTCTGCCCCTCTCCTGCTCATGCTCTGTCTCTCAAAACTTAATAAACATAAAAAAAAAAAAGAAAGACTTCATTAAGAATACAATGTGGATATAAATAGCAACATGTTATTGGGAATTGTAAAGATGAAGACATGGAAACACAGCAGCATTTAGTAACCTTTAGCTTCTTTTTTTTTTTCTGGATCATAGATTATATGGTAATTTTGTTTTTAATTTTTTGAGAAACATCCATATTGTTTTCCACAGGCTGTACCTATTTATTTGCTTATTTATTATTATTATTTTTAACTGAAGTATAGTTGAGACATGATGTTATGTCAGTTTCAGGTGTACAGCATGGTGATTGGACCAGTCTATATGCCATGCTCCGCTTACCACAAGTATAGCTACCATCTGTCACCATACAGCACCATTACGGTACCACCCACTGTGTTCCCGGCACTGTGCCTTCTATCCCTATGACTTTAAAACAGGCAAAGATAGGGGCGCCTGGGTGGCTCAGTCAGTTAAGCGTCTGACATTGGCTCAGGTCATGATCTCATGGTTTGTGGGTTTGGGCCCCACATCAGGCTCTGTGCTAGCAGCTCAGAGCCTGGGGCCTGCTTTGGATTCTGTGTCTCCCTCTCTCTCTGCTCCTCCCCCACTTGCACTCTGTCCTCCTTCTCTCTCAAAGATAAAATAAACATTAAAAAAAAACAACAGGCAAAGTTAAAAAATCAGGAAAGACCCCAATGTGACATAGATCTTAGGTAATTATAGTGATGTTGGGACAGTGTCAGGATCCAAAACTGTGATGGCCAGCATTGAAAATCAAAACTTGAATAGACTTGATTAAAAAAATTGCTTAAGAATTTGGTTCTATGGAAGGCAGCACACCTCACCATCATTATTGATACCATCATTAATTTAAAAACCCAGCATTATTTATAGAGAAGCAGCTGTGTGCCAGGTACTGTACTAGTGACTTGTATATGTTGCTCTAATTTTCAGAGCAACTCACTGCAGAGTATGTTTATCCCCATTTTATAGATAAGGAAACTGAGGTTCAGAAAGGTCAGGTAATTTGCCAGAATCACACAGCTAGTTGGTGAGTGAGTGATATTAACGTTCTTTGAAATTTAAATACATTATTGGAGGAATTTGTTTGCCAATTAAATTCTACTTTATGTTTTAAAGCTAATTGGCCAATTGTACAGAAAATGCACCACAGTTTAAAATTCATTGTTTTAGTTGTAGTATATAGGCTCATGCATTGATATGAGAAGATCATACCAATGAAATTAAATTGAAAAGGCCAACAGAGACATGGGAAATACTACTAAACTATTTAAATAACCTAAGCATCACTAGTGACTATTTAAACATAAAATATTCAAAACATAAATATTAAGCATTTTAAACGCAGTGTTGTAAATATTGGGGTCAGAAAATCATTTGTGGATTGATTTTTGAGCATCTACAGATACTATACAAGGACCAAGGCTTAGGAACTATTATAAAACATATTTTCCTTAAAAAAAGAGAGCTAAGTAGTGGTAGCAAATAAATCAACAGGTTACTCTTTTTATTTTTTTTAAACTTAATTCCAGTGCAGTTATCATACAGTGTTATATTAGTTTCAGGTGTACAATATCGTGATTCCACAGTTATCACTCAGTGCTCCTCATGATAAGTGCACTCTTAATCTGCTTTACCTATTTCATCCATCCCCCCACCTACCTGCCCCTCTGGTAATCATCAGTTTGTTCTCTATAATTAAGTGTCTGATTTTTGGTTTGTCTCTCTTTTTTCCTTTGATCATTTTCTTTCTTAAATTCCACATATGAGTGAATCAAGTGGTATTTATCTCTCTTCGACTGGCTTATTTCATTTAGCATTGTACTGTCTAGATCCATCCATGTTGTTGCAAATGGGAAGATTTCATTCTTTTTTATGACTGAATAATATTTCATTGTCTATAAATACCACATCTTCTTTATTTATTCATCTGTCGATGGTCACTTGAGCTGCTACTGAGCTTGGCTGTTGTAAATAATGCTTCAATAAACAGGGGTGCATATATTCCTTCGAATTAGTGTTTTCATATACTTTGGGTAAACACCCAGTAGTGTGATGATTGGATCACAGGGTAGTTATATTTTTAATTTTTTGCAGAATCTTTGTACTTTCTTCCACAGAGGTTGCACCAGTTTGCATTTCCACCAACAGTGCAAGAGTGTTCCTTTTTCTATACATACTCTCCAGCACTTGGTTCTTGTGGCGTGTTTTGGTTTTTTCTTTTGTTTGTTTTTTGAGAGAGAGAGAGAGAGAGAGCCCACATGCATGTGCAAGCGAAGAAAGGGCAGAGTGAGAGAGAGAGAATGTTAAGCAAGCGCCATGCCCAGTGCAGAGCCCAATGGCAGACTTGATCCCATGTACTGATCCCATGATTCTGTTTTCGACGAGGCCTCTTGAAAGATTTTCATGTCATAGCATGCTGATATCATTACTATTTTTGTTTTTATTTTGCTGAGAAAATACCTCTTTACCAAATTATAAGAAATAATAAGTCTTTTTTATTCCCAGGTTATGTTCAGTGTGCTCCCTTCCATATAAAGATACTAATATTAATAGTAATAGTAGTGATGAATTTATGTAACTGAAGGAATTAGGACAATGTTTATATGAACTAAATTTTAAATCTTAAGTTATAAGATTTAGAATAAATAGTTTTCTAGTCATTTCTAAACATTGTTTTTGTAAGTAAAAGCAAGTAAAACACAGGAATAATTAATGATATTAATATAATTATAATATATGGTCTAGAAGATTACAGGTGAATATTCAACTTTGAAAATTATGAATGCTAGAATTTTTCTTTCTTGGTGTGTGGAAAAAATGAACATTTAAACACATTTCTTTTGTCTTTTCTGAAGTTTCAGTTAAAATGTTTTTTAATAAAATTAGACCAAGAGGAAAATGAACTACAATCTTGTCAATAGAGCCTTTAAAAAATTTAATGATAACTAGATCGTCCCTACTTGGAATTTATGGTCTATTGGGGCAGTAGATAAAGAAAAGCTCACAAATTATAACTCAAAGCAAATTGGGTAAAGTTCAATTAACAAATAAAAACAAAAAATGAAGCCAATTGAACAATCTAGATGGTTTCTAATTCTTAATTCAACTTTCTACTATTGTATTGCCTGAAATATATGACTATGTTGCTTTTGATAAATACTGTATTTTGAAGAATTAAAATATTTTTTGCTTTAAATCAATTCTTATATATGCATGAATGTGTTGCAGATAATCTATAATACGTATTTATAATATGTATTTATAGCAAAGCCTGGTATCATATACATATCTACATATACATATATATGTATGTGTGTGTGTATATATATATATATATATATATATATCTCCATAACTGCAATTCCAGAAACAATTGGTAGTTTAAAATAATGAGAGGCATAAAAATAAAATGATTCATTTCTTTTTGAAAACTCACTACTTTAAGCTATCTTTGAGACCCCAAAATATTTAGTACACAGTCCTCGATAAAGTTATAATCTACTCAAAGGACCAAGAATGCATATATAGAAAACAAGATAATGGAATATTTAAATACCAATTCTAGGCAGTAACAAAGAGATGTTGTGAAAGTATCGTTTGCTTTCCAGATGAATGGTCTAGACATTAATTGCTTTTGGAGTTATCAGGGAAGAGCACTTCAGACTAGGAGATTAGTCTGAAGGAGATTAGCACTTCAGACTAGGCTAGTTAACAAATGAAGAAATAAACATATGAGTTAACTTTGAAGGATTTGTACAGGTGGAAAAGGTAGGAAAGTTAACATTTGTTCTAGGACAGTGGTTCAAGTATTTTCTCTGGAAACTTCCAAGCTATATGGGGGAAATAGTAGGGAATAAATCAAGGTCATGTCCATTCTCAAGGGTCTAGGATATTAGACTTAACATGTAGCAATCAATGTCCAGCACATACTTATTGCTCTGTGTCTCATGTTTTTTTAAAACCTTTGCCCCACCAAAGATATTTTATTGAATTCTGTTTTCTTCATGAAAACATTTTTATTTTTTAAATTTATTTTTAATGTTTATTGACTTTTGAGAGAGAGAGAGAGAGAGACAGTGTCTAAGAGACATGAACTGTGAGATCTAAGGTGAAATCAGACGCTTAACAGCCTGAGCCACCCAGGTGCCCCCATGAAAACATTTTTCAAAGGAATTAGCTTGGTGATCCACACTATATATACTCCTGGATAGGTTGAAAGAGAGAACAGAAGAAGGCTGGGCTAATGCAGGAGGAAGGGACAATGGGATTTCATCAGAATGGGAAATAGGAATTAGAAAGGGGCGCCTAACAAGACTTCATTACTAAGTGGCACTGGAGAGAGCCATACATCTAGAAAGAAAGAGAGGCCGAAGAAAGAAGAGAAAACACCTGAGGATGGTGCCATGGAATTGAGCTTGAAAAAAAAAAAAAGTTGGAAATACTAGATGAGTCAGAAAAATCAGACCTGGATATGGAGACCGGAGAGGCTCCTTATGTAATTGAAACTGCGGCAGTGTTTAAGAGATTGAGGATCAGTTTGTCCTACTTTATATCACGTATTTTCTCTCTTGCAGATCAAAACCACATCTGTTTTATTTTATTTTTTTTAATTAGAAATATTTTCCTGACCACTCGTTGGCAGTTGTTTTTATTTCCCAATTCTTTGCCATTTTTGGTAGCGTGAAAGATACAAAAAAGGAAGGGTTTGAATAATCTACGATGGAGGGTGGATGGGCAGAGAGAATGGAGAAGAAGGGAGAAGAAAGAAGAAATAGTAGCTTTGGTTTGTAAAATTCTGTAGCTATTAACTTGCAGCTGTTTAGAGCAGCTTAATTCTTTTAAGAGCTAGAGATATATGTAGCTACCAGAGATGTGTTTTTTCTTCTAAAGCAGTGAGAGTTTCACAAATGAACATGGATAGTAACTGAGAGATGTGGGTCTGTAGGTTCTTGTGAGCTATTGTATCTGAAAACAATATTAAAGAATGATGTGAATGATGATATTTTTTTTAAAAAAATTAACGTTTTATTTTTGAGAGAGAGAGCAAGCGCACAAGTGGGGGAGGAGCAGAGAGAGAAAGAGACAGAGACAGAATCCCAAGCAGGCTCCAGCCCCTGAGCTGTCAGCACAGAGCCCAACGCAGGGCTCGAACTCATGAACTGTGAGATCATGACCTAAGACAGTTAACTGACTGAGCCACCCAGGCGCCCCATGAATGATGATACTTGATGTATTAAATGGTACAGATAGTAACTACTGCAGTCTTAGAGTATGAATGAAGATATGATAAAGGAAATTGGGGCCTTTTTCTACAACTATTTCTAAGATTGATGATCCAACAGAGAGTGTCAGGATGACTGTTCAGTTAAAAAGAATATACCAGATACTGAATAAAATAATGAATATTGAGTGGGAATTTTTTAAAGAAGTTTGCTAGTGGTTTTATAAACTTCGTTGGAATGATGCATATTCAAAGAGGACAGCACTGATATGATAGCCATTCTGTTCCCTTCCTACGCGTATAAATATAGTCATCAGTTGTATGCCTTATTTTTAAAATATTGGACCATAATTCAGAAGTTATAGTAGTTATAAGTTGATGTCTTTTTCAGCAAAACTTTGTAAGAATATAAGAGTATGTAGGAATATGTTCCTTGGAGAAAGCAATCTTAATCTAGATTTGATCAGTTTGTTCAGTGGATTAGCAGATAACAAAACTTTATCCGATAGCTTCTTTGTGCCAGCTGTGTTACATTTGGTTTTTAACTTAATCCTTATAAAGAGTAGGTTTTCCATTATACACAAAGGAATTTAACAAAAATAAAACAGTGGTTTGTTTAAACTCAGAGTTTGACGACATCAAAGCTCTCACTTATATTACCCTGGAATTAGTGCCTTATAAAGACATAATCTACGAAGGAGTAAATTCTTGGGGCATTGAGGACACAGATTTTCTGTGCATGTTTCTGTATATATTATTACTTCTATTTTCTAAGCAGATGTAGTAAAGCCTGCACTTTCCCAGGAAGGACCTCCATAGAGATAAGGATTATGGCAGTATGGTTACCCACCTGGGACAGTGACAGCTGCTGCAGCCAAATCCAGCCCTTGTCATCATTAATGACCTGCATGTGACACTTTATCCCAGCCATCCTTGTTTAGTGTACAGTGTATTGCATTAAAATAATTACTACCTGTCACCCCCTATTTAACAGAACTCTTGGTCTTCCCAGACATGTGAGCATCATGTGACATACCAAACCCATGTTAGCTCCTGTGCTCTCATCCTGTTTGTGGATGCCTGTGTCCTCTGCCTTTCTTCTTTTCTCATGGTGTTCCGATACACTTTATACTTAAATGAAGCATTTTCATTTTGTCATTCATATTGAAAGTTCATCTCCTTTGTTTTAAAAATAATGGCCAAAGGATGTACAGTCTCTATTTGTCCTGCTAAAAATACTGGAGAGCTAAAGTAGAAATCAGAGGAAGGAATGGGACTCAACGAAACATGATGACCAAATCCAGAGTATAAATCCTGTACAGAGGGTATTAAAATGCTGATAAGAAAAACTTTGTTTTAACTTAAATCTGAGTTACTTCCAAGGATAATTTTCTTTTCTTCCTCCCTTCTTCTCTTCTCTTCTCTTCTCTTCTCTTCTCTTCTCTTCTCTTCTCTTCTCTTCTCTGTTCTTTCTTTTCTTTCTTTCTTTCTTTCTCTCTCTGTTCTTTCTTTCTTTCTCTCTTTTCTTTCTCTCTTTTCTTTCTTTTCTTTCTCTCCCTTTCTTTCTTTCTTTCTTTCTTTCTTTCTTTCTTTCTTTCTTTCTTTCTTTCTTTCTTTCTTTGTTCTCCTCCCTCCCTTCCTTTTTTTATGCATTTAGTTTGAGGGAGACACAAGGGATTCACTAAATTACTCAAATGGAAAGGACCTCCATCATGATGTTAAGTCATTATAATATTCTTGCAATATTTCTTGAATGGGTTTAGAAATTGCTTTGTCTTAGACATTGAAGATTGCAACTTTTTTTTTTAAGACTTGTATTATCTTTATTTTGTTTAAGACCCACTCATAGGCATCTGTTATGGTTTATTTTACTTAAGGGAGTTAGTCTAAAATGTGCTTCTGAATTGCTGTGTATCTTAATTTGACAGCTTAAGAAAACAAAATAAGTCATGCCTGAAATTTGTAATAATGCATGCCTTGTATTTATTATGTGATTTATCCCAGCTTTATTGTCAAAAGTCCAGATTCAAATACCAGATTTTGAATTTACTGCTGATTGGCCTTGAGCAAGTTATGTAAGCTTTCTAAACCTTTAAAAAAAAGAATTTTTCAATTGAGGCTCCTTAGCTGAATCACAGAACAGAGGAAATATTTTAAGGGACTATCTTCTCATTCTCCCAAGGATGCCATACAACTAGCATAAAGCTTGGGTGAGAAGTTAGTGTATCATATACAAATAGATACTTCCACAGGTCTGTATGCACTCTAATGAGGATAAGAAAATTTTCCACTTTACATATTTTTACCACTATTTTTCTCATTAATTGCAAAAGGCTTTGGTTTTGCAAGCCAGAAGTGAATGCAGCCAACTAGCAATTTATTTATTTTTTACTTCCCAGAGTATCACTCAAGGAAAAGGAAGTTGTTTTCTCTGAAGTAAAATTAATTTCTCAAATATGGGCCTTCTGGATAAAGTATAATTTTATAACAATAATGAATAGAAAGGGCAGAAGCCTATTTTTAGATGGGTTTATTCAAATTTATATTTGTGGGATTAAGTTTATGTGTATATTATATTAAGTTTGGAGAGCAAACTTTTTTAGAGTTTTGTGATACACTGACGAGATAGTTAGGTCATTATTGTGCGTGTGTGTGTACGTTTTTGCAAGAAGTTGTAGCATCACTCAACAGTGACCTTGTTAGGTGAGAGGGAAGGCAAGAGAGGCTTACACTGCCTCTTGAGAGCAAGTGGAGTGATGCGTATCAGGAGAAGACACTAAAGATTTATTGTCTGTGGCAAAGGAAACACAGATCTCTGCTTGTGCAATAAGTGTTTTTGACATTACCCATAGTGAAGGGTGCTTAGGAGCGCTAAGTTAGAAAATGTTCTACTGGAACAAAATAATAAACATTTTCACGTTGTTTGTATTAAGAGCTTGTCTCACTGTTTCTTCTTTGTAGCACTTAAAACATAAATGATTGTCCTGACAAACCAATCCTTGTTGTAAATAGGACCTTGCTATCCAAATAACCAGATTTACCTAATTGAACCAGTATGTAAGAGCAGATTTGGTGTGAGAGGTAGCACTATAGAGGTGCATAATTATCATTTTTTTCTTCCAGTTTCATATTTTCCTTATGTGAACTTTCTTCTCTGTGTATACTGGCTAGTTTAAGACAAATGTGATCCCAAAATTTGAAGGAAGGAGAACAATTGTAATGGGAAGAACTACTGTCCTTGGGTCTTCACGTAGCCCCATCTGGCTAAGGAATAGGGATTACAGTTCAGTTATTGTTGTTTGTTCCTACTCTGTTTCTGGTCAGAGGAAGCAGGCATCTCACACATAGTAGAGATTCATAGCAATTTGAAATATTGTCTCTGTGGGTGTATGAATCTTCACTTTAGTAAGAAAAGAGAGAAGGCATTGTGCCCTTTTTATTTTGTATGGTATCTGCTTCCTAAAGTTTTAGGATTACCAATATACATATACAGGATGTAAACTATCTAGTATATAACTTTGGGTAGATTAACCATCCTAAAAAATAATGTCTTTAGTTAAAAACAAAAACAAGGAGGTTTTTGTGGCTTATCACCTGTTCTCATTCTTTTTTTCTCCTCCATCCCTCTCTTTCTTCCTTCTTCTCCCCCCCCATCCTTCTCTCCCTGTCTCCATCCCTCTCTCCCTCTCTCCCTTTCTTTTTCTTTCTTTCCTTCCTTCCTTCCTCTTTCTTCCTCCCTCTGTTCCTCTTTCTCTTTCTACCTTCCTTCCCTCCCTCCTTCCTTCTTACTTTTCTTTCCTTTTCTTTTCTCATCTCTTTCCTTTTCTTTTTTTTCCTTCTTTTCTTTTCTTTTCTCTTTCTGTTGAGCATTTCATGAAAAGCATAGGAAAACTATTTCCCCTGATGGTTCAACAAAAACAGAGTAGGGCCACCCACATTCAATGGCTAATTGATGTGAGGTGCTCAATTCAGAACAATTTGGAGGGCCTTTCCCACTCCAGAGATCCCCAGTAAAGTGGGGAGAACTGTAACACAATACAAATTCTTGTTTTGCCCAATCCTGCTTTCTTCATGGAAACAGGGCTGTTTCTGAAAGCACTCCCAGGGAACATTTTGCAGACAAATAATTACCTTAGAGTCTGTTGCAGGGGGACATGACCTCACTTAGTAACCCATCGCTTTCTTTTCATATCTGGCTTCCATTCCTGGTTGTAGTATTTACTAAGTCTGCCTTGACAAAAATTCCTAGGCTCTCTAAAGCTCATTTCTCTCTTTTTCAATATTTAAAATAGAAATTGTTGTATAACAGCGGTTTACCACAAAGGGTTGTTTGGAGATTAAATGAGATAGTAAAGCACATAGTCCAGTGACTGAAACCCAGAAAGTCCATAATAAATATTTGCTATTATTATTTTTACCATGATGATTATTATATGGGTAGTCTCTATTTCTCAATTTCATTCTCACGCCACATTTTCCCACCATACATATTCTGCTTTAGAAGAGCTTACTTCCTCCCCACCCCCCGCTCAGTTTATTTTTATTTTATTTGTAAATTTTTAGGTCATTATGTAGTGAAAAAATCTGGGATATGCATTTATGTGTAAGAACAAATATATTAAAGGAGGGCCTATTTGTGATGACCAGAATACATTTAATTTAGGTTCTAGCTGTTGTAACTCAGACCTTGTTGAATGCATGGGGCTCCTTCTTCCATTCCTGTTACATCAGAAGCAGGATGGCCCAGTCTTCTGGAGGGGTGCCCAACAAACACCACCGAGTGAGTCTAAATGCTGTTTGACACAAAGGAGCCTCATAAAAGCTGAGTATCTCAGCTTCAGCTTGTATTGAGGATCTCACATCAATAGATAGTAGTTTTATTAAGGCAGAAAACAAAACTGCCTCCCTGGCTTCATGTTGTGTCATATAAATACCCTGCTTCATTTCTGTGGAGGTCGTAGGAGTTAATTCATGCGAAACACTTAGAGCGTTGCCTGGCATAGAGTAAACCCTCCATAAATATTACCAACTATTTTAGTCATTAATGACAATACATAGGAAATCAGTGCATTTCTTCCAATAAAATGATATGGGATGGATGCTGGTTGACATGAAAATCTGGAAGCTGAAATTATAATGAGAATTTCGGGGAAGAGGATTATTCCATATTTAGGTTAGCTACTGCTATATAAAGAAACTTTGAGGCACACTCCTAAAAATGAGATTTCCATATTGAACTTCTGCACGCGTTGCTTACTGTACTAAGTTGACTTCTAATTGGGCAAGAGATCTCCACATACTTGCTCTCTCATCCCTGCCTTCAGTGGGCAATGCTGAGCAGAAGAAATGTGGCAGAAAGAAGAGAGAACATCCACTCTCACGGAAGCAGCTCTAGTGTGGATGCATCGATGATCTCCAGTGTAGCTGCTGGAAACTAAGCCCACATTCAGGAGTTAAATAAGTCAAGTAATGCTTTAAAAGTCAAGAATGACCTGTTGGAAAACCATTTATGCTTGGTTTTAGAAAGCTCAAGCGTAGAAAACTGCCGTGTCTTGAGGGAATTACAAAACAACTCTAATTTTAGCTGAATTTCTTTATTGTTTTGTTGGCAAGAGTCACTCTGCGGAAACCTCCAGCTCTAGGGTGAGAATCCTGGGCTAGAAGGAAAGACAATCAAAGGGGCGGGGCGTCTGGCAGCAGTGGTGGACATGCTTAATGTATTTAAAGGATTAATAGGCTATTGAAATGAAAATCGCCAACACAAGGCACGTTATACCAAACTCACACACGTATGTATAACAACCATATGGGCTACAGCTTAGGCCAGTGGCTTGCTTTTATATTGTGACAGGCATAGAGTAGGCCTTTTTTTTAGTGCGAAGGCTCAAAAAAAAAATACCTTTTATTTGTCACATAAATTAGAAATACACACTTAAGTACAAGAATTCATGTTCACATTTTTCCCCCCAAGCAGTACAGTACATCATTCTTTTGGTATGGTGCCAGAGTATGATACTCTAAAAATCTGAATGTTTTTCTCCTACTGCAGCAGTTTAAAATGGTCTTGTGATTTAGTGGCTTTTAATGAGTATAGCAGTAGTAATTATTCCTATGTATAATATAATATATTAACCACCATGGATAACAAAGTAGCAATACTTAAGGTAATGTACTACTTTCTCAGCATTATTTAAATTTGTCTGTAGGGAACTAAATTGGTTATAGAGAGCTTGGCATGAAAATACAGAAGTGTTTCAGATACATTTAATGGGCTTGAATTCTAGAGCTCTCTTCTTTTTCCTGCTTTTCCATCACCATTCTGCATTTCACAAAGATACCCTCTAAAGTAAAATATTTTGTTAATTTGTATGAGTAGCACTACCAGTGTTGTTAGGCTTTGCAAAGCCTCTGGCAGGTTTTAATTAACTTGATTCAAACTCAGAAATGTATGACGTTTTGCCATCAGACTTAGCAAGATTACTTGCCATCTTGTTCAGTGTTCTTTCCACGTGACCATTTCTGTCTAAATGGACAGTAGTAATGTTTATGATCAACCTCATGGAAGCTTTTGCAAGAACTTGAAACAACAAATTCCTAAAAATATGGAATAGGAAAGGTAGTCATTTATTAATAAAAACTAGAATGAAATAGGAACCAGCTGTCAAAATATCATTTCTTGTTTTTACTGAAAAGCAATGAATTATTTGATAGTATTAGGGAGTTTTAAAAACACAAGCACAGTGCAAGGTACACAGTTGGTGCTCAGTATAAAAAATTGCCTCAGTAGACACTTAATTGCTCAAGTTGTACTTTGTTAGTGACACACAACATTTTTTTATTTCTCCGTTTCTAGTTTAGATAGTGAAACAAATCTGCTTTTTGAGAATGACACAATCTGGGTAGTACCTCTATCACGGTAGATAGAAGTTGGAAATCAGAGTTGAGAAAAAGTAACCCAGGTGAGTGGCGAAAAAAGTAACCTGCAACTGGCCAATTTTTTGTGGATGTACTATAGTGAGGACTTTGATGAAAATACATCCAAGTGTAAGTAATCAGAAACCAGCCGCGCTAGCCTAAATTTTTATGGATATTTAGAACAGTCTTCCGGAGACTTTCTTCTTCTGCCCTATGCTGTACAGTTTTAGATGGTTCTATGAGATTGGTTTTCAAGGACCTTAATTGAGCCAAATCTGAATCTTTTGAGGTTTTCCTATTACTGGTAATTGCCTCATTAAGAAACTGAAATGGGCACCTTGTTTTCTTAATGCTGCTGTTGAGACTATAGTGATTGACTCCTATTCTCTATAACTGAGTTAAAAGCTTAATTAAGTTTATGGGTATTTTTAAACTGCATAAAATTAGGGCTAATTCATTTATTTCTTAAGAGTAAAGAAAAAGATCAGTACATTTTTTTTCTTCTTTGTAAGGAAGATAAAAATGAGAAATGCCTCCAAATGATTGAATGAACACATAATCAAATTATTCATTACTTGCTGACTTTGTTCCTAGAATTGTATGAGAGATAGAAAGAAGAAAAGTATAGTTCTTACCTTTAGTTAGTACCCTTGAGTATATAAGCATGCTTATATAAATAAGTATAGTATCTAAACCTTGGATACTACTGTTGTATCATGTATAAGTGCAAAGGTCAAAATTCACAGTGTAATAAATTACCAGAGCTTAAAGTTAATTATTTTAAAGATTGTGCAATAATTTTTTGATTAATTGCTTTCTAATTATTTCATGTGTGTTTTTTTTCTTTACTATCTCTTAGGTTTAATAAAGGATATTTATTTATTTATTTATTTATTTATTTATTTATTTATTTATTTATTTTTGTATCATTGTCCAGTCTCTAAGAACAACTTGAATGCTATGGAAATATCTCACTATTTTCTTCCATCAGCAATTATACATGAACTTTTATGAGGGAAATAAATTCCCTTAAAAGGAAAAGAAGCTTTAACAGAGTTAGAAAAATGTGAGAATATTTCGCCTGTTCATTTAGGTTTTGGAGTGAGATAGAGGGGAAAGCTTCTTGTATGGGATGTCTCAAAGTAGGATTCTAATGTAGTGCTACCAATTATAGTGCTGACTTAGGGAAAAGAATGGTAATAGTTTTGAAAGAGAGTAGCCAAGTTCAGATGAAAGAAGATCTGAAAATGCACAGCTAAATAGCAGTGTATCATTTTACTTTTTTTAATGTTTATTTTTGAGAAAGAGAGCACACTCATGAGTGAGTGAGGGGTAGAGAGAGAGGGAAAGAGAGAATCCCAAGAGGCTCTGCACTGTCAGTGCAGAGCCTGACATGGGGCTCGAACCCATGAACCAGGAGGTCATGACCTGAGCTGAAATCAAGAATAGGGCACTCAGCTGACTGAGTCACTCAGGTGCGCCCCTCCCCCCCCCCCCCCCCCCCGTAATGTATCATTTAAAAATTTATCTGAATGGGGATCGATTTTTTAAAATCCAGCAAAAATTAATGTACCTATGAATTAAATAATTATATCATTTGTAGTATTTACTTGAGTGATGATTGAAACCACTGGCCCCCTTAAAAAGTAGCATCAGAGAATGCTGGCAATGATGTCTGGTTACTTCCTACATTTAGAACTGAATGCTATCTCTGTATTAGAATATGTGATCTGTAATTAAGTTGTAATATGTCAAATCCTGATAAATCACATTTTCTTACAACTTTAGAATGGGATCATAGTTCTTGGTCCTTTTTGGGGGGCGTGGGTTGGCAGATGCACTTATAGTTTAAGAAACTAGATCCTAATAGAAGCTAAGTCATCTCCGGAGAGTATACTGACTGGAGTGTCACTCTTTAATATGACTATACAACACCTAGACCGTGGTGGAATTGCACCGCGTATTATGGCAGTGATGTGAAATGGCCAGTGTTCTTTCTGAAAACAAGCAGTCAGTGTACCTACAAATGGTCACAACATACTCCTTTCTAACCCACGTTAGATTTCCAAGTCCTTTGAATTTTATTTATTTTATTTTATTTTTTTTAACGTTTATTTATTTTTGAGACAGAGAGAGACACAGCATGAACGGGGGAGGGTCAGAGAGAGGGAGACACAGAATCGGAAATAGGCTCCAGCCTCTGAGCCATCAGCCCAGAGCCTGACGCGGGGCTCGAACTCACGGACCGCGAGATCGTGACCTAAGCCGAAGTCGGACGCTTAACCTACTGAGCCACCCAGGCGCCCCGGTCCTTTGAATTTTAAACACATGTGACAGTTTCTTTGCATCACAATTTCTGTAGCCAAAAGAAATAAGACTTTCTTTCTACTTTATTCTGCATACCTTCAGCACTTCATTATAAATAGCAATGTGCTTGCTTGCACTTTAGTTTCTACTCTGTTTCCTCATATTAGCATGACCCAGCCTTCACCCAAGTCACTGCTCCTTCTGGCATTTCCCTGTTTCAAGTCCCCTTTTTGTCATACCAGCTGGCCTTTGAGCTTCTCTTTTTTTTTTTTTCTAAATTTTTTTTAAACGTTTTATTTATTTTTGAGACAGAGACAGAGCATGAACGGGGGAGGGGCAGAGAGAGGGAGACAGAATCCGAAGCAGGCTCCAGGCTCTGAGCTGTCAGCACAGAGCTTGATGCAGGTCTTGAAACCACGAACTGTGAGATCATGACCTGAGCTGAAGTCGGATGCTTAACCAACTGAGCCACCCAGACGCTCCCATACACTTTTTTTTAAACGTGCTACAGTTTATATCTGAGGGAAAAAGTAAAATTATTTGCAACTAATTAGTTTCTTCCAATAATTTGATTTAGTGGGAAGACAACAATTTAGAAAAAGTAACTTCATGTTTCTTGCACGTGGAAGATGGGGGTAAATAGATAAATGAGGTAGTAAGTTTTAACTTTTTATTACAAAACAAATATGTACTTTATATTAAAGAAAATTTGCAAAAGTTTCAGGACAAAGAAAAAAGTATCTTCCCCTATCACACAAACCAAAACTATTAAAGAAAGTATTACCTCAAAACTTTTTCTGAGCCTGTTTTTAAATATAATTGAAATCATACTATATAAATACTGATTTCTAGTCTCCTTTAAAACTATATGATTATTATTTTTCATATTGTTACATAGCTTTTATGATAACCATCATATGACATTTTCCAAGCATTTTACTATGATCAGTTTAGGAATCCTCTGTGTTTGGATATTTAATAATTTTCTCAGTGATGGGAAGGACACTATTGTAACCAATGCAGCAGTGATGAATCTGAGGAGAAAACGAATAGGTTTATAATGACAAATTAGGAAGGAAATCTTTTTCCAAGGAAAATACACCACTCCTTTATGCCATTAAGAGTTGTTGTGAACCATTTAAATAATTATACAAGGAAATTCTTTCTGCGCACAGTCGCTACCTTCCTGAAATGCCTCCTTCACTAATCTTTCTGCTCTCTCTAGACTGAATCACACATTAAATGTTTAACCCTTTTCTCCTCTTGGGGGCAGTCTTCATGAAACAAACTTAACTATGAGGTGGGCACAGGTGGGGTTACTTAATAAAGGTCATTTTATTAATGTTTTGCTTGTATTTAGAATTAACTGAATATGAATAGTAAAGGCCTGACTTAATATACCTATATAATGGATATTTTGGGGGCATTCCAAACTTAGAGTATGCTAATTTGACTTAGTTAATACTTTCTTTTTCTTTTTTTTAAGATAGTCTTCAAGTAATATTATATTAGCAGTTTACAATAAATTTGTATGTCAGAAGAGTTTTAACGTGTGAACGTAGGTGACACATGAGTGGCTTTATACCCTCCTTTATTTTTCTTTAATATTCATGGAGTTAGCAGTTTATTACTATGTACTGAGAGGCATCAGTGGACAAGACAGATCAGGTCTTTCTTCTTGTGAGGTTTACCTCTAGCTCAAGAGCCACAGAACAAATAATTTCATTATGGAATGTGAAGTCCTGTGAAGAATTCTGTGAATAAGAGTAGTGGGGGGCATATTTGGTATATTAATAGGCAACCAATAAGATTTTCAGGTAACAGGAACTCTGAAGAAAACAAAATGAGGTAAGGAAATAGAGAATAGGTGGGAAGGGTCTACGGATACTCAGATACACATGAATATGTGAATGCATTCAGGCGGGTGCACAAAAGAGAGTATCCTCTTCTTGTATTATTCCTAAGGATACATCATTCATCCAAATACCATCTAAATTAATGCATTTGTGGCAAATAAAATGAATTAAATATGCTTATTTGTTCCAGAATTTCTATTGTTGCTGTGGGAACAAATAGTGAGCTCTCACAGTCGCCGCTTTAACCTTGCCAATCACAGACTTCCTGTAAGTGCACTGCAGTTATTTGGAATCTTTTCTGGGTTGGCGTTGGCATTCTTTTACTAGATTACATTTATGCATTAGTACCATCTGTGCCTGCTGTACCTTCTGTGAGTTAGCCCTGGCCAAATGACTGGCATTTATCTGGAAGGAGGGAGAGAGAGAGAGAGAGAGAGAGGGAGAAAGAGAGAGAGAGAGAAAAGAAGAGAGAAAGGAGAGAAAAAGGAGGGGAGGAGAGGGAGAGATCTAAGAGCATTTATTCTACTCTGTTGGCACAAGTGGAATTTAGGAGGCAAGACACATCAGTGAGCATAAAATATTTGCAGCTGGTGTCCCTGACTTCAACCCTTGTAAAGCTAACTCTTCATTTACGTTCTCTTAAAAAATAAAATATAATAGTTATTTACTTTTAGCCTGTGATATGCAAAAGAAGATAAAACCAAGCATTTAAATAAGGAAGTATAACAAAGCACATTTGCAAAATTTTCAAGTTGAGAAAAATTATGTACAATTTGAATATGTGTGCGCTTATATGACAGTGAATATACATAATGTGAGTTTGGTTTTGTTGTTTAGATTTGGTAGACTGCTCGAATTGGACTCTATTTTGGTAAACGTGTTGAAATGTAGACTTAAGAATATTACAATCATGTAGGAACAGTATGGCTCAATATTCAACATATAATCAGGATACTGAATTTATTCTGTAGAATCTTCATGCAATTATATTATAAACCACAGTTGACCTTTGACAAATATGTATTTGAACTGCATGGTTCTCTATTTTCTTAATAATATTTTCATTTCTCTAACTTACTTTCTTGTAAGAATACAGTATATAATACATGTAATATACAAGGTTTTTGGTAATTGACTACGTTATCCGTGAGGCTTCCAGTCAATAGGAGACTGTTAGTAGTTGAGGTTTAGGAGCTAAAAGTTATATGTGGATTTTTAACTATGGGAGGAGAGGCATGGTGATGCACCTAACCTCTGTGTTGTTTGAGAGTAAACTGTATGTGGTATTACAGAATAGATCAGTAATTCCTATACCTGAATCACACTGTAGAACTGTAAATGGAAATAAATAACTCTCTGATCAGTAAAAATAGATGTTGAAGAGTTCCGGCTCATTGACACTATTATCTATTCTTATCTCATACCTACTTTTAGTGGGCTTGATTGTCTGGTTTCCCTATTGGTGGCAAATTAGAAGAAGGGATATAGAATTGAGGCAGAAGGATAGATATCTATCTACAAAAGATAGATACGACACAGTAATGAGAGGTCAGCATTGCAAGGAGGAGAACGAGAGAAGATAGACAAAAGACTTAGACCAGCACTGCCCCTGGGGGGTCATATGATGTAGGAAGAAAAACAGCCTCACATTCCCTATTATCCTCTGAGGACATTATTGACTACATCCTAGTATAATAATTAATATTCATCATTACAGAGTTATATCATGATATGAGAACATGTGCAGATAACTCAGTTTAAGAAGATGGAAGTATGAATACATTCTCAAGGAGAGTTCCATCCAGATTCTAAAATATACAGTTTTAGGACTTAATGTAGTTAATCTACACGCATCTTTACATACTAGCTTGTATTGTGTTTTCAGTTCTAGATATCTGAGTCACTTTCTGTGGTCTCAAATAGGAAAAGTCTCTCATATAAGTTTCCCTAATATATTTTATATTCCTTTTCATAATGCTCTTCAGACTAAATTTGTCCTGTATTTAGTTCTTGTATTTTCACTGGATTTAAGTTTCATAGAAGTGGGCATTTTTTCGTCCAGTAATATTTTATTATGTCTAATGTAGTTTAAAAGACCTATATAAATATTCAAGATACAGAATTTTGTTAGTGCTAGGGTGGCAATGATTAGGAGTGTTGGAAGCTGACACTCGTGGGTCCAAATCCAGGAGCTGCCATTTACTTGGGATGGACTTTGACATAAATGATTTGCCTTCTCCAAACATCAGTTTCATCATCCATAAATTTTGAATACAATACCTGCTACATAGGGCCATTGTGATTATTAAGTAATACCAGTACTTATAAAGCCCTCAGAAAAGCATTTGGTATATAGTAAGGACTAAATTGTGTAATGGTTAGTCATAATTATTGCTGCTGTTGTCAGAAAACAACTGATTATATACATGTGGAATATAATTGGTTATGGTTCAAATTATATTTTAAAAAAATGATTATTACTGGTTTCTCTGCTGTACTATGTTATGTGTATTTAGCTATGTATCTGTTTGGAAAAGTCTTCAAACTCACAGTCGTATTGCAATGTTAGCACTCGGAGAAAGAAATGCTGTAGCATTTGCTCCTGTCCTGGGCCCTGGGTCCTGTCTCTGTTGGAGACGGTCATGGTGGCAGCAGAATTAAGAACAGCTAAGGAGAATTTTCTTTTGCTAACAATAGCTAAGGTACTTTACATTTTAATCTTTGGTGACCAAGTCTGCCAGGCCAGTGGTGGCTACTTACGTTCATCCCCAGTAAATGGCAGCTCCTGGATTTGGACCAGAGGTTAGGCAACAGGGGAGAAGGCTCCTTACCAGGGCCAACTCAGATGACTGGGAACAGAACAGAGGCTGGGGAAACCAGCAGCTCCTTTGCCTTCTCCCCTCAATTAAGAGTATAATTAATTGTTCCACTCTGAATTACTTGTTTCCCTGCCTGCTATTACATATGGTTAAGATTTGGTTGCTTCTGTTAGCATCTATTTGGGTTAGTACAGTAATATATCTAAACTAGAATTTTGAGTTAATTTTTGAGGTGTCAGATATTTTCTTATAAAAATACATATGAGCCAACAAGTAGTTCTTTTTTACATGCCATCATTAGTTTTTATAACATTAAAATGAATTGACCAGCATGGTAAATAAAATAATCATGATAAATATGTAGAGATAACCACGTATTAGGAATTTATAGTAAAATTTGTTATATATTTTTAATATGTTAATAAGTGTTTTTATTTAAACATAAATATTCCATAATATTCCTAACTGAATTATTATTGGTATATGGGATATTTTGATTTTTTTATATCTTGAAATCACCTTATCACTGACTTCTACAAATTACGATATTTCAGCTGATTTTAAAATCATATAAATAATAATTGTTTATCGTGGTAAAATGTGCATCACATAGATTTACAATTTTAGCCATTTTTATGTGCACAATTCAGTAGCATTGAGTACATTGACATTGTGTAACCATCACTGCTATTTATCTCTAGAACTTTTTCATCATCCCAATTAAACAATAACTCCCCCTTCTCCCTTTCCCCTAGCCGCTGGCGGCCATCATTTCATTTTCTGTTTCTGCGAATCTGACTATTTTAGGTACCACATAAAAGTGGAATCATACAATATTTGTCCTTATTTTACTTAGCATAATGTTTTCAGAGTTCATCCATATTGTAACATGTGTCAGAAGTTCATTCTTCTTAAGCCTGAATAATATTCCATTGTGGGTATATGCCGTGTTCTATTTATCCATTTATCTGTCGATGGACTTTTGAGTTGTTTCCTTTGGCTATTGTGAAAAATGCTGCTAACTATATGAGTGTGCAATAAGGACTGTACAATACCTGTTTGGGTCCCTACTTCCAGTTTTCCCAGAAGTGGAATTGCTGGAACATACAATTCTGTGTTTAATTTTTTTTGAAGAATCACGATACTGTCTTCCACATTGTGCCATTTTACACATCCCCTGACAACGCATGAGGATTCCAATTTCTCCACATCTTCTCCAACACTTGTGGGTTTTTTTTCTATTTATTTATTTATCTGTGGTTTTGAGAGTAGCTGTCTTAATGGATGTGAAGTGAGATAATGATAAGCTTTTTTTAGTTTCCACTTTTCTACTTATTTTTCCCATTTGTAAACAGGTAGTATGTACTTCCAACTCAGGCATTTTGCTTGGCATGGAAATACAAAGATAAAAGACTTATCTGATAAATTATGGTAACCTCATAACAGCTTTCCCATATAAGAAACATAGTTGGATTTCTTAGTTCATTTAAAAATATCTACAGACATGTTATGTTCAGCTGTCTCCACATTTGATGAAATTGATTTATTTTTAAAATAAAATAGTTACTTGCACATGCAAGTCTTTACAGATCTTTATAAATTCTCATTTTCCTTTCTAAGCTTAAAATCGTATCTCTTAATTTGCTTCAATATGGCAACCATCTCACTTCTCTTTCAACTCACATAAGCTAACACAACCTTCAAGATAGGAAGCTGACATGTAGTCTATAAAATAATAAGGTTTAGAACTCGAACCTTACTTCTGACATCATGTTAGACACATTTCCTATCTCATTGACAACATGGTACAGTAAACTGTTTTCATAGACATGATTGAAATTGCTGTGTTTTGGTAAGTGAAATATTTTGGTTAACTAAACTTTCTCAAAAACATGCACAAGAACATACGACTCTTCAATAGATTATTAATTCTTACAGAAATTGGATTCAGCTTCTCATTCACAAATATCGGCTAATCCACTCAATGCATATGAATCACTACTAATTCAGCACACCCTTGGCAATCTTGAAAGGTCTCCAAAGCCATCATTTTGAATCAGTTTTTAGTGTAGAGTTCTCCAAAGGTAAATAACCTAGGACACTGAAGTGACTGTTTAAGAACACACTGATTGGTGGAAGGTAATTTCTAAGATCATTTTATTAGGTAGAATTTGTCTTTTTCCCATAAAAGTGAAAAGCAACCAAAGAAAACTGCCTGCTTTAACATTTGTCTTGTCTTGAGAATACCTGAATGATGTCAAATTTTCTTTGTCAGACTTTGGTTGCTCAGTACTTACTTTTTCGTGGACACCACATCTGTGATAATGCAGTTAAGTGGATAGATGAAGGTTGTTATACTAATAGTATTTGTTGCTGTTAATTAATTTATTCACTGGCTGATTTGTACAAGTGTTATTTTTAATATTGTTCAATACAAAATGACCCCAAGTCATACAAGGAGAAGGGTTGTCTTGATACAATCTTTAAAAATCCATGAATAAATTTGGTAGAACCTGAATAGTAAGCCATCGACTGTGGAAACTTTAAGTCCTGAAGGTTAGTACGATTACAGTAAAGAGATTATGTTTCTGTTAGTTCTGAGTCTCCATAACCTGCCTGATTTGAAACTACTGTAAAGTAGCTTTTGAACCAGTATTTGAGGCTGGAATTCAGATTTTCTTTTTCTTATTTCCATATGCTCCGTTTCAAACGTATGTTACATTGTGTATTTAAATCAAGAAGTACCAAAAATCCACATAAAAATATGTTTTCTTCATTATTAAAAGCTTCAGTGCCATCGTCATTTGGAAAAAAAAAAAACAGTGAATATAATTCAAGTCTATACAACAGACTTTTAATAGCACCAAATAGAATGAACATCTGGCTTTCTTTTTGCAAGGTGCATTGAGGTTGTCAGAAGAGAATAAAAATGCTGATATGATTGTCCATGTTTGGGGTTTGCCAATACAGAATATTTTATTCATTCAGTGTTCTCTGAGTTCCAAAGATAGGTGTTGACTTTGATGAAAAAATACAATGATATATATTTAGAATGACCAATCTTTGACATTTAGATCTACAAACGTGCTGCTGCAGTTGGGTTTTTCTCAGGGATGCCATTCAAGCAACACATTACATTGTCATCTCACATAGCCTTTCTATTTGTGATGATAGGATGCCAGGTTAGAGGATGACAGCTTGGCACAGCTTTTATTATGGCATTGTACTGATGCATGACTACCTCGCTTTTGTTTCAGTCAAAGAGATATTTTAAAGTGGCAGCGTTTTGAAAGTGAATTTTCGTTGTCATATTTAAAAAGTGTACCAGAGGCTGAATTTAAAGAAAGCAAGCTTTCTGAATATTAGATGTTTTGCAATTGCAAGAGGCAGTTTCTTGTCCCTTCCTTTCACATTTCCTGACTCTGAAGAACATTCTTTGCTCGAGTCCTGCCATAGAATTAATACTTTTCTAATACCCTCTCACCAAAAGAACAACAACTCCAATAATGGAATGCGGGTTAAAGATGTATTAATTGACATTGATTTTTCAAGTTACATTTATCCTTTTAAAGAATGTTCTCAATCTTTTTAAGCCCAAATCTTTCTTTTTGATAAAAAGAGCCCCGTATCCATTAAATCCTAAACTTTCACATTTGTCAGCAAATGCCACTAATGTTGAGAGTATTATAAAAACGTGTATTTTGAAAAATCTGCGTAAATTGTGTTGTATTATTTTCAAATTCAATAATGTTAGTAACAAATGTAGAATAATCCCTCCTTGATGCATAACTTAGTCTCTGGAATTTTTTAACACATGTAGAGATAGAAAGTGGTGTGCCACTTGTGTGAAGAAATACCATGTTTCTTCAAATATTGATTTCTTTGACAGGGAATAACTGAGGGATAAAGGAAAATAAATGCCCAGGAAATCAGTTAATTAACTCGGCATTGATTTAATGTTTCACTACTTCATAACATGTTTACATGTGGTTGGGTTGCTTGTAATGACTGCTTCCTGCTTGTCAAAGCATGTGCTGATTTAGATCTAAGAATCATAATGGGCTTAGAATATATACTTTTATCTCTGTCTTCTCTGTTGGTGGTTTCAAGCATGAAACAGACCTCACTTTCTACCATCTGCTCTCCATTTAAAATTGACACCAAGTTCAGTTCCTCTCTGATGCCTACTTGTTTCCCAGCTTAGAACAATTCTATCCTGTGGTTCAGCCATCTCCGTATTAAGCCTACCCATTGGCCTGGCATATAGGAAATGGAACATCTAGGACGGCTTGAATATTCATGTCTCAAAATAAGCCAGAAAGACTTTTGCCCATGGAATGATGGCCACTATTGCTTAATTACAAGTCAGTTAGCAAAAACTGAAGTACAGTTTTGTTGTTTTGTGTTTTAATGTTTAGACAAGTGAACTATTTTATTTTATAGCTTGCTAATCATTGTGTTACTAGATTCAACTATCTCAGTATTCATATGGATATCTATGTCAGTTACATGTTTCAGAGAGATATTAGCTGCATAGGTTAAATTTAATATTTCAAACCCTGTAGTTATTAACTCAGCAAATATTCTTAAGGACTTAAACTGTAGGGTGAACACTGTCTTAGGAATTTGCAAAATGGTGGTGGCGGGGAAAAAACATGGAGCTTGCAGTCTAGGAAAGAAGACAGAACTTAAACAATTACTTAGATTTCTTTGTTAAAAATAAATTAGAACTGTTACAATGCTGAACAAACTTTGCTATCACCCAGAATCTATTTTTTGTAGTAGGATAAGATATTGGGCTAGTAATATAATTTTGGGTTTAGAAAATCATTTTGGCCTAGAATATCAGAATTTGTTTTTCTAAACTAACTGAAAAATGACTCTATATTCACATCAGTGTGTCTATATATCTTCCTATCTATCTATTCACCTATTTATCTATCATCTGTTTTGTACAAACATTAGACCCAATACTTGTAGATAGATCTAAACTCTACTGGGATTTATGTTGAGTAATTACATAGACAGTCAAATGGAGATTAAATAAAGCCAATCGCTTTTTGTTCCTTGACCCTTCAATATACATGTCTTCATCTTTTTTTGCATTCTATGGACCAATAAGCAAACTGTCCTTTGTATATAGAGGTAACTTATTACACACAAGTGAGTAATTAGTAGTTGGAAACACTATCATAATCATGTTTGTTCACTTATTTGAACGCATCTGTATGTTTTTATGTGTATAAATGTTTAAACTTTGAAAGTTTAGTCTTCCTGTTTGGGGAAATTATGTTGGATTAATTATATCTCCAGAGAGGGTCTAATACTTCCACAGTTGTTTTAGAAATCAGTCTAGTTAGTTGATATGTTATTTAGACTAGGAATGTCTGTATTGATTAAGGGACAAATTAATGCATGTTTAGTTTCTTTTCAAACTGTGAACAAGGGATTCTGTTAAATACCATTTTATTCTCACTGATCAGTGAAATGACATCTGGGTCACAGTGGTATCTATATTTGCAATATAAATCCCTGTGACTATGTTTGAAAGGTGTCTGCACATAAAAGTAGGGATAGATTTCATGCTGCTACCAGCCTAATTTTGGTATATACAATTTAAGGTGCCACTTGAAGTTTTGTTCTCCATGGTATAAGTTTAGTAATGAATGTAGTCATTTGGCTGCTGTGCTAGCAGTCTAGAATGTAGAGGTATAATGTGAAGAATTATAATCCACTTTACTCAAATGCTATAGAAAAGCATATATCGTTTCGTATCATATATCTAAATATTAGTCTCTAATAAATATACAAAATTAAGTCCTGACTTTGGGGATTTGGATATCTTCTCAGTAGATATAAAAGCGACAATTGTTTGAAATTGTTTTTCCAGGGGCACCTGGGTGGCTCAGTCAGTTAAGTGTCTGACTCTTGGTTTCGACTAAGGTCATGATCTCATGATTAGTCAGTTCAAGCCCCGTGTCTGATTCCATGCTGACAGCACAGGGCCTGCTTAGGATTCTTTCTCCCTTTCTCTCTGCCCCTCACCCGCTCATGGTTGTGCGCACGTGCTCTCTCTCTCTTTCTCTCTCTCTCAAAGTAAATAAACTTAATAAATAAATAAAATTGTTTTTCCAAAATTTGACAAAACATAAGTAAAGTAAGTAAAGCATAAATTTGTTGAATACATACATATGTTTTCTATTAAGACTGAACGCCTTGAATGAGTTCATAAATATTTGCTATGCTGAAAGAAAACAGTATCAGAGTAACTAATTTTCCAGCTAAAACGGTAGGCAGATTTTTCATAACATTTTTTATTTATAATCTTCTAGAAACTAATCTGTAATTACTCTTCAAAGTGAAGCTTTAAAAACTGTACATTTCTATAAAGTATCTTTAATTGATATTATTCATGCAATATCAATTTAAAAATTTAAAGTGAAGTTTTTAATAATTGGTTTTCTTTGAAAAATCCTACTCTCAAATTAGCTGGGAATTTAGCTATCTGACAAATGACCCAAAGAACTGTGAATACTTTTAAGTAGAGAGAGCTAATAAAAATCTGTGTGACTCAAGTGCAGGCTGAATTCATCAACATATTTTTAGTTATTAATTTTTGAGTGGGACAACACATACTGTTTCAGGGTCCCAAAAGTGAGGATTTAATTCTTAGAGATTTAATTTAGCCAGAGATGCATCATTACATTCCCTAGGGTCATATACATGAGGAAAATCTCTCAATGATTATTTTCAGTGCTAATATGTGTTAAGTATTCAGGATTTCTCTTAAAATTGACAAAAGCAATTTGATAAGACAAATTTTCTCAGTGCCTGATTTTTCTAGGAAAAAATCCATGAATTGCATGTAATTTTTTTTGCTCTGTGATATTAACATAAAACTTTAAGTTTAGAAATATTCTAGTGCAAATTAGTATTTTCACATGGCATTCTTCCACCGTGAGTAAATTAATTTATTCTATTTCTCACCTAATTTAACAGTAGTGATTTAATATGTCTTTCATTTGGATTTTTAAAATTAAAATTTTCCTAAATGCATAATTCAAATATGGATTGAGGTTTCAGTTAGCCATTATTTGATATAATGGTGGGTATTTGGGTTCTTTATTGTGATATTGTCTGTGTGTGTGTGTGTGTGTGTGTGTGTGTGTGTGTGTGTGTAAGAAAGGGAGGGAAGGGAGGGAGAATATTTTGGTACGTGTGAATCTTAAGAACTTTGAAAAGTAGCTCATTTAACAGCTTAACTCTATCTACTGTAAAAGAGATGAGAGGGATCCAGATGTTAACTTTGTATAATTAGTAACTTTGCTTTTACAAAGGAGAATTTGTAACAGGTACCCTACAAAGCTTTTGCATGATAGGATCTCTGCTTCCTCTCTGACTTCATCTTACACTTTCTCCATTGCTCGATCTACTCCTGCCACACTGGTTTACTTGTCTATAGATATGCCAGAGGTGTTTTACCCCAAGGTCTTTGCACTTGGTTTCTCTAACAGAATTACTCTTCCACAGATAGTCACAGTCTCATTGACTTCCTTTGAATCTCTGCTCAAGAGCTACCTCAACATTTTTTAAACAATTACAACTTCTCCAGCAATGGTCCCCCACACAGACTGATATATACTGATACTCTGTACCCCCTTACTCTGATTCAGATTTATATTTTTCTTTCGGCATGGATTCTTCACAAGTAGTGCTGTGCACTTTATAATGCATCACATCAATTTCTATTAGGTAGCCAGGATAGATCAGAGAAAGCAGGTTGTAAGAGTCTGATCCATCATATTGATTGTTATATATTTGTAACATGGCCCACATTAGTGTTTAATAAATTTATTTTATTTTGGCATAATGTGTCCCAGATTCATCTTTTACATTTTGGTTTTAAGACTGGAATAAACCAGGGCGCCTGGGTGGCTCAGTCTGTTAAGCATCCGACTTCAGCTCAGGTCACGATCTCACAGTTCATGAGTTCAAGCCCCACATTGGGCTCTGTGCTGACACCTCAGAGCATGGAGCCTGCTTTGGATTCTGTGTCTCCCTCTCTTTCTGCCCTCCCCTGTTTGCACTCTGTCTGTCTCTCGAAAATAAACATTAAAAAAATTTCTAAAAAAAAAAAAACTGACATAAGCCATTCAACTCCAAAGAGCCCAAGATGTTTTTAGTAGATAATGGTATTTAGAGAACACATTTTGAATATTAGGGGTGCGAATTGTTATTGGGCTGTCTTGCTTCTAAGCATTTCAGAACATAAAGCTAGAAAATTGAATAGTTTTGAAAAATATCATGAATTTATTATGGTATATTTTCAATTCTAACTTAGCATTAAGAGCTCTTACTGAATATTTTAAAAAATTTATACTTGTATCTCTTTTACCTTACATGAAAAATCTTGGCCTTAACAGTACTGAAGTATTTACTTATTTGCTTTAACCTACCAGATACATACCTACAAATTAATAATAAAGTACTGTTAGTAAAATTAAGATTGATTAATGAAATAAAACATTTCTTTGCTGCCATATTTGTCTTTGGATTATATTCTGTTGTTGGTATACAGGCAAAATACTGTTTCAGTCATTTGAAATACTTATTTTCTGGATGTACTTGTGTATCCAATTCATTTGTTTCAGTGTGCGTCCAGTTCTTACATCCACGTACTTGATTTCTGTTTGTTCTATCCATTCTTCATTCTGTTTCTCCTTTTCTGCCCTCTTTGTGCTAACGTAGTCGTTTTGTAATCCATTTCATCTCCTCTCTTAAGTAGATTTTTGTGCTGTTTTTTTGTGGTTGCTCTAGAAATAACAATTTGCTTTTAGAATTTTTCACAATTCATTATCACATAATATAGCAGTTTAAGACCAATATATAAACATTCCAGTGGCCTAATTCACATTTCCCCCTCTAACTCTGTGTGCTTTTGTTGTCATATATTGTATTTCTACATATGTTAGGAATTCAATAACAGGATTTTTTTTACTTTAAGTAATCAATGGGTGTCATAAAGATTTTTCATTTCTTTTCTATATTTGTATTTCTTGTTTTTTCACATATTTCCTCCTCTGTTTTTCTTTATTTCTTCCTGCAACTCTAGGCTTCCATCTAGTGTCTTTTACTTTAGTTTCAAGAACTTTTAGCACTTGTTATCTTTGAAGTCTATTGTAGATAAATTTATGTCAGGTTTTGCTTATCTTAAAATGTTTTTATTTTGCCTACATTTTTGAAGGGTATTTTCTCTGGATATGGAAATATAGGTTGATTTACCTTCCCTTAACACCATTTAGCGTATTTTGGGGAATTCCATTGTCTTGTGTCCTCCACTGTTGCTGATAGAAAGTTGGCTGTCCTGCTTGTGTTTTCTTTGTATGTAATGTCTAGGAAGGGTGATGAGGTACAGAGAAGTATGTTTTTATGATATTCTTTGGTTTTCATTACTTTTACTATTTGTTCCCTGATATATTTTTCTGTGTTTTAATCCTGCTTGAGTATCACTAAGTTTCTTTGATCTGTAGGTTTATGCCTTTCATGAATTCTAGGATGTTCTCAGCCATTATTTTTTCAAGTTTTTCTTGTCCATTATTTCTCCTCTACTTCTGGGACACCAATTACTCATTAATCCATTAGATGTGTCCCCACAAGTCTCAGATTCTCTTTAGTTATTTTTTTTCTTTGTTTTTCAGTGGGAACAATTTCTATTCCCCTACCTTCAAGTTCAGTAAGCTTTTCTTCTGCTGTGTTGTCTATTTTACACAAATCAAAAGCATTATTCTGATATTACAGTTTTCTCTCTAGCTTTTCCATTTCATTCTTATTTATAGTTTCTGCTGAAACTCACCACATTTTTATGCATGCTACCTATCTTTCTCACTAGAAATTTTAATACTTTTATCATAGTTATTTTAAAGTTTGTATCTTTTGGCTGCATATTTCTCTATATTGACTGGGTTTTCCAGTAATTATGGGTCATGTTTTCCTACTTCTTTGTGTATACTATAATTTCTTATTTTATGCTGGGCACTGTACATAAAAATAGACACTGGATAATATTTACCTCTAGAAACATAGCTATCACTTCCTCTGTCATGTTGCTAATCTGTAGCTGAGCTGGGTCACAATTTGTTGCGATTTAAGTTATTTTTATTTCCCTATTGGCTTAAAACATTTTGAGGACAGGATCAGGGATTTCTTTTCATCAGAGCGCGTGCTCTCTCTCTCTCTCTCTCTCTCTCTCTCTCTCTCTCTCTCTCTTTGTCTCTCTCTCTCTCTCTCTCTCTGCTTTACAGCCCACCTGTGAGCTTTGTGGGTAGCAGGAGAGTTTTCTTTGCTCTCCAGCTGCCAGTATCACATCCCCTCACTCACATCCTCTGCAACTTTCTGTATCTTGAGAGACCAGCTTCCATATTGATTCCTGCTTATAGCCTTTAACTGACCAGTGATTTGCACTCTCAGAAAGCCTCATGAACCTTGGAGGGATTTTTCTCAGTTCTCCTGCTCTCAAGCTTTCAGTTGGCTGCTAAGGCCCAGGTGCCTCAGGGTTATTTTTCTCATCACTCTTGCCATTCCACAAACCTTCAGTGAGCTGCTTCCTTTCCCTGGAGGAAGGTCCCTTTGGAGAGGGAAAGATTCCTATTCCTTCCTGCCTTTCTCCCATCTTTTAGTTGACTACATTCTTGTTCTCAGGGAAAACTTCTTGTACTATGGAGGGATTTCCCTTAGCTTTTCTGCCATGTCCTCAGTTTTTGGCAGAGTTCTGACTTGCACTTAGTGAAGCCTATTTTAGTTTGTAGGGATTTCTTTTCTATTGAATGTTTTTGCAAATGTATGTATTTATGATTGCATTTGGTAGTATATAACAAAATCTATTCAAAGATCTCCTTTACACCCTCATCCTGGTCCCAACCTGAGTCCCCTCTTCCACCTATCAGTAACTGCTTTTATTTTCAAAGCAAATATTGGCTTTTAATTTCCATTTGAAAATATAAGTATGTAGCAATTCTAGTGTATTTTTCTTCTTTGTAACATAAAATATAGCATAATGTATATTCTATATGCAGCTTGCTTTTTTTCCATTAATAGACCCTGGCCATTATTCTATAGTGGTAAAAAGACATCTCCTCCATTCTTTTTAACAGCTGTATATGATTTATAATATTCTATTTTCTATCTGTATCTTATAGTTTATTCATCTTGTCTCTTACTGATGGGTATTTGGGTATTTTTCAGTTTTGTTACATACCCATAATGTTACACTGTGCATGTACAGAACTTATATTCTGTTTTTCTATAGCTTTAAGTTATATTTTTAAGTAGTTATTTTTTTACTATTGGTTTAAGACCTAAGATACAAATAGTACTCTAATTGAGATTAGAAAGAGGAAAATTATTCCTACACTACTTACAATGTATCCAACTAAAACAATGTATGAAATTCTGATTTTACATAAATAATTCTACTGGGCATCTTCTTCCCATTAAAATGTATCATGAGGCCCAAGAACGTATTGCCAACAGTGTTTTTGGAAAACCATCAAAGTTTTGTGTGTGTGTGTGTGTGTGTGTGTGTGTGTGTGTGTGTGTATAAAGAAAAATTAAGAGACCTGAATATTTGCATTATTCGTATAGTGTGCGTATAGAGTCACTAAAATTTTGCAGGTGCCATTAATAGAAAGAAAAGGGGAAAAAAGCATTTGAAAGTAAATTTGTCAAGCAAACTCAGCACTTCACTTCATGACATCTACTGAATATCCATATGGTGTGTGGTCTCTAACCATAAATGGGACTTTTATAGGTTGAACTTCCATTACAAGACAGTATGTGTAATTTATATTTCAGCTCAAAATCTTGCACTTTTGGTTTGAGCAGAGGATAGTAAGGATTCTCTCATATATATATATATATATATATATATATATATATATATATATGGTGTAAAATTTTATGTGTTTATATATGAATTGCTCTCTTGATATATATCTCATACATAGATAGATCTCTGTTGCATATATAGGAGAAGGATGATAGTATGTGCCTTCTCTTCAGTCTTGTACCTTCAGTTGCTTCAGAAAATCTCTGCCCAAAGAGCCTATTGTGTCCTCAAGTCGACATTCTTTCCTGATAATCATGATTTTTCTGGACCTCTTGAATTGTTTTGTGTCTATTTCTATATGTATCCACGCTTTGTATACAATTTTAAATTTGAATCACTGTTTACTGTTGCACAAAGCACGAAGGTTTAGTACATTTAGAAGTGGAGATATAAATAAATCAGCTATCTGTGTTTGAAAAGTCTAAACTAAAGTGCAGTTGTATGCTTCAGCTTGTCAATGGATATTTATGAGGTGAGCATAATACTATAACAGTTGTAGCAGTGAAATATATCCTGTGCAGATAGCTAGTAAAGGAGTTCACTAGCATTAACGCCAGCAGAATTTTAATGCTGAAAAAGATGGGAAACATGGCACTTGCTCTGGCTAATGCTACTCTTACTGGCTGCAGTGAAAATGAATAGGTGAAATCAGTTTTCAAATATTGCAAAAGAGTTAGGGTCTACATACTTAACCAACAGCAAATATGTCAGTTTCGACTATTATCTTGTTTTCATCTCTTGGTTTACTTAACTATAGAGCAGTAACAACACCAGATACTTTTATTTGGGGCATCAATTTCCCTTTCCCACTTATTAAGAGACCCAAAAGAAGATATTTCCAAGAAGGATTTCTGGAGAAATGTCAATGAAATTCTTACTCTAATAGATACTTGTTAAATGCCTGAAAATCACTTAAGTGATGTTAAAGCTGACAGATTCTAATTGTGAACTTAGACTTTGTGACCAGAGTTTTATTTGTGATTTATCCTTGGTACATTCTGTTCCTTCTCAGGTGGAGGGAAAGTGGATAATGCAGTAAATCTTCTGCATAGAGTTCTATTCTAATAGATGAGTTGAGATGTTAATGTATTTCAAGTTTATAAAGAATCATATTGTGCTTATATTTTAGAAGCCAAAGAAAACAAAGTTAAGCTTTCAATCTTTAGACCTAGGATATTTATTCTTGTAGAACTTTTGGGATTTTATGAAGAATAGTTTTAATATGATTACAAGTATAAATTTCAAGTTCATATTAATTATCTAAGTTAACTAAGATTAAGTTCAAATTGAGAATCATTTGACATCAACTGTCTGCAGAATACTTCATTAGGTCCCACCAGAATAAGAAAAAGCAACAAAGAAGGGAAGTAAACATGATATTGTCTTTTGGTATAAGATAGAGGTTGAGGCAATTCATTTGTTGGAGGGTTTTGAAGGTTTACCTGAATATGGAATCTTTGTGTGTATGAAAGTTGAGAATTAAGAAAGAAACACATATTAGTTTAAATTTACTTATACCTGGTCTACTTCTAAAGAAATCATAAGAAAAAAACATACCATAAAACTACAGAATAAAAATAAAATAATTATGGGCCAAAGTCACACTATATAGTCACACTAGAAAATGAACGCTAAGGGCGGTCATAGCTTCTAGAACATTATGTGCCTGCATTTTTTGAAAGCCAAATTACAAACAGAAAGGCTGAGTTATATAGTTGCCATTATGTAAGGGTAGCACATAAACTTACCAGAAGTGACAAGCTTTATCCTAGTTAGCTCTTAATTTCAAGAATTGATCCCTTAATATCTGTGTTCTCAGTAGCAATTTTCCAAAATATAAAATTCTCTTTATATGACCAGAAGTCATCTGGGCTGTTCCTATGACCAAAAGTCAAGGGAATAATGCTGTAATGGTGTCGTAGGTCTAGGAAGGCATGTCTAAAGAAGAATAAAGAAACCAAAGTCCAGATATATAAGTAGCTTATTGGTGACCTGCCTTAACATAAGCATGAATATCTTGAATAATAGTTATCAAAATTCATTTTAATACAAATAGAAACAAAATCTTGTAGTGAATTGCAATTTTAAAGGTAGGTGAGATGGACTTCCTTGAGCCAAATGAGGATTGAGGGGCTTGCAGTGTGCCACCTCATTCCCTTCTTGTGCACCATGCCAGCCAAGAAATATTCTTTGACCTCATTCTAAGAGGGTCTTCTCTCTGCTTTTCTCCCACTCTCATTTGCACAGCTATTATTTGTAGACACTAGGTACAAAGTAGGTAATAAAATTGACAGCTGTAATAATGTTGCCTCCAAAATTGTTTAGAAGATGTATAATTTTTGATGAATGTCTGCCTTTTAGGCAAAAGCTGATGGAAACAAGTTTGCTTTTATGCTTTCTCTTTTTTCATGAATTTCTGAAATTTCTAAATTTATTAAGCAAACATTTTTGAGAGGAAAATGGACCAAAATCCTGTTTTTATGTTCTAAGCTATCTTCTCCAACAATATTTGTTGTTTCTTTTGAATATTACCATATATTGGATATTTAAAACAAACTTATTATTCACATTTAGAGAGAAGTAAAAAGAAGTTCTAAAATCTGAAGTTAAAGAGCAGATATTATGACAAATAGGAAAATCTCAGTAAGATGATAATCTTTACCCAAAACTAGAAAAAAGCAGTATGCTTAGCTTTTGGCCTATTGAGAAATCTGGATGTGGTTTATGTCGTACAGAGTATCACCATGGCTGTACCCAGGAGACCGAAAGAGGAGATCCTTTATCAATAATTTAAAACTTTGTTTTCAAATAATTCTTGGATTATTTACAATTACATGGGAAACAATGTGTCTCCATAACCTTCCTTGAAATGCTAAGAAATTGGGATGACAGTCTCTGAAACGTGGAAAGTAGTGG